>NC_064922.1:730888325-731513325 GCF_023897955.1 Schistocerca gregaria | reverse complement strand
GGCGGAGGGGTAGAAAGTCTTATCGGGGTAAAAAAGCATGTTGACGTCGGTCTGAGCTGGTGTCTGTATAGTAAGAAACGCCAAAATTCGCAGCGCATGTGTCCAGACGTCGAACGCTGTGCCACAGTGGAACCAGTGGACATCCGTGTCATCCACTCCACAGTGGGTGCAGAGGGATGAATCGGCGAGATGGATGCGGTGCAGACGATCTCGGTTAATTTGTTGTTCACGGTGATGTACCACGCTGATTGAACGTCTGTTTCGAGAAAACGCGCATGGATCGCCTTCCATGTGTGTCGCCACACGTACTGTGGATACTTACGTTCTATGGGGTTGGACGGGCGGCACTGTTGTAACAATTCGGAGACTGTTTTCGTGAGGTACAAACGTGTAAGTGGTAAGGACCGGTAGACATAACTGAACTCCAGGAAAAATCATTGGATGTAATAAAAGGGGGTTGGAATAGTCGATACCAGTACTGGGGCGGACAAGGAGGCCGGTGCAAAGTTGTGAAGCAGGAGGCTAGTAAGGCTCTGCGGGCAACGATGCCAAAGTTTTAGTTAGGAGCTGACGTATAGTGCCTTGACACGAGTCGGCACGTGGAAGAGTCCCATCCCGCCACGATCTCGTGGCAGTGCAAGGGATTCATATTGCACCTTGAATAACATCCCCGAGCTGACGAAGGAGCCGAAAGCCATCAACGGTCGTCGGGCCAGGAGATTTAGGACTGGTAGTACTTGAGCCACGTGTGATATACGGGAAGCATGATACATGTTCACGTATTGAGCGCGTTGGATAACTTCGAGAGCTCGTAGCCGGTGATCTGCTAGATTTGTTCTGTAGCAAGCGTCTACCTTTGACAGTCGCTGAGCGAAGCAGATCTGCTGCGAAATCAAGTCCAAGACATCTTATGTTGGCGGCGACACTAAGGGGGGCAACGCATCTCTCCGGCAAGCCCTCATCAATGAGCAAGAACTTGGATTTTGACACGTTGAGGCAGCTCCCCGACGCTTCGCCGTAAGTCGCCACCCATGTCAGTGCTGCTCGTACTTCATCTCCACTGCGCAGATATAGTACTATGTTGTATGCGTAGACTCTACAACGAAAACGGTGGCCGTGCACAGCCATACCTTTCAAACGTTGGCGCAAGCCTTGGAGCAGGGCTTCCAAGGCGAAAGCGTACAAAATCGTGGAAAGAGAGCAGCCTTGCCGTACAGATCGTGCGATGACCAGGGGCGGTGTGAGGCGAACATTGTACATGATTGTGAGGTTGCCCAACAGGCGCATAATCACTGTGACAATACCGCTAGAAAAACCCATATGCTGAAGAACTGTCCGTAAATAGAAGTGGTCAACTCGATCGAAAGCCTAGCTACGTCCAATGAATCCTAGGCGCCAGGGAGACTTTGATAATGCGCTAATGCTATCATGTCTCTGCAACGGCAAAGGACCGTACCGATGTTGTTGTCGCCTCCTAGGGAAGTCTGGTCGCAGGATGTGACGTAACGTGCGACCTTCTTGAGTCGCAATGCCAGTAGCCGTGTGAATATTTTCATGTCGCTGTTGAGCAAAGTAATTGGTCGATAGTCATGGATCCTCGATAACCCGTGCGGTTTATATATGGGGATAATAACGCCATCTAGAAAGACGCACAGGACCACTGTCATCGGTGACATCAGCTCTTGTGCGATTGCCGTCCACATGGAAGCCAACAACTTTCATAAAATTCGACAGGTATACCGTCAGCCCCAGGAGATCTGTTATCGGAACTCGCCTTGATACCATCTGCCACTTCATTTGTGGTTACGTCGTCTTGGAGGTCATGCACTGCATCCTCCGGGAGAGTGTTCGTAGTAAGCTGAGCGACTTTTGTCATCAGTGCTGCAGAATGCGGTACGGCTGCGTATAGCCCGGCAAAATGAGCATGGAGAGCACGACCGATTCTTTGTTGGGTGTCGTGCCGGCGCCCTTCCACATGAGTGAGGACTTGGATCAGGGCTCGTCGTCGTCGTTGTCTTTCCTGAAGGAGGTGGTACATCGACGGACGTTTTGAGGGATACGATTAGAAGCACGAGAACGAACTACAGTTCCTTCCAAGTGACGCCGCATGATCAAGGAGATATGCGCCTTCGTGCGATGTACCATCGACTGCCGGGCTGGCGAGAAAGGCATCGGCGCACAGTCACGTAGTATGGTGTAGTAGAAGTGCAGGGTATTAGTTTGCCACGCCTGAAATTCCTTCCCATAACTCATCAGTGTCTTCCTGAGGGTCGGCTTTGCACAGGAGAGCCGCCATGATAAGGTGAAGTCATAGACTTCTCGACGATGGCGGCAGCTTGCCCACGCTTCTTCGATCATAAGGCGACAGTCTGAGGAGGTCAGGTGAGCGACATTGAGTTTCCACAGACAACGACTATGCCACACTCGCTGTCGGGCGAGAGTGACGTCACAGAGGTACATATCATGGTCTGAAAAGGCCAAGGGCTAGACTTCCGCATGACGTGTGCCATCAGCAAGGGAGCGGGTAACGTAGATGCAATCTATGCGGCTTGTCGAGTGAGAGGTGTAGAATGTATAGCCCGGTTGAATTCCGTGGAGCTTCTTCCATGTGTCAACAAGTCGTAGGCGGTCGATGAACACTGAGAGAGATGCACAAGGTGAATGGCGCGGGCGTTGGTCCGCTGGCTCTTGTGTCGAGTTAAAATCCCCACCGAGTCAAATCGTCCTGAGAATATGTGAAGAGGGGTGTGAAGCTTTCGGCAAAAAAAGTTTGTCGGTCATAACGGCGGCCAGCGCCGGACGGAGCGTAGATATTAATAATACGCACGCCGAACAGTGTGAGGGCCATACCTCGCGCAGTGGGGAGGTAGATGACGTCCTCTGCAGGGAGTCCGTCACGTAGCAGGATGGCGACGTGGCTACCGGTGTCGGATGCGGGGGAAACATGTGTGTTGTATCCGGTGGGAACTAGGAAGTCAGCCACAAACATCTCTTGTAAGAGTGCTATATCATCATCCGCAGAGTAAATAGTGTCTCGGAACATGGCCAGTTTATAGGGGGCACGAATGGTGGCATGATTCATCGTGGCGATACGATATTGCTGTGTACGTCCATCCTCAGTATTTGCCGAACGTGCGGTAGAAGTAGCCGGCAGGTGGAGACCCGCCGATGGTGCCTCAGTGGTGATAATTACTGGCTGGGCGCCAGCCCCAGTGTCGCCGTGGTGGACTCCTGTGCAGACACGCTGGCAGTCTGTTCCACTTCATCTTCAACGTCATCGACCCAGGAAGCAGACGACGTGGACATGTGACGGTCACGTACTTCCGGAACGGGTGTTGTGGATTCCGCAACATGAGTGGCAGGGGGACCGCCATCAGCATTCGTTGACAACGGCGAGGACACGCCCCAGGCTGGGAGAGGAGGCGTCACAGGAGGGGCGCCTGTTGCTGCCACATCGCGTGACGAGACGCCATGTGGGAGATCACCGTCAGACACCAGGTCGACATCTTGCGGGGCCGTCTGAGAAAGGGCGTCATCGGAAGGTGTTCGTCGTCGTTTCCTGTGTTTGCGCGGCGACCGCTGTTCTCTGATGTGGCCTTCTGAATCAGAATGTGGTCGCCTGTCGTCTGACGCCGAACCTGTCTGGACAAAGGCAGACGTCGGCACGACACCGAGGTCGACGTCCATGGTTCCAACAGGAGCATCGGTTTCGGTCTGCAACGCGGACGGTCCTGAAGCGAGCGCTGGAGGCGACGCCGTGCTGGTGTCGTCGGTGCGTTGTGCTGCGGCGGGTGGCGGTGACGATGCTGCTGACGCATTCGGGAGCGGCACGACGGGGTCCTGTGCAACCTTGGCGTAGGTGATGGGTAAGGACGTGACCGTCGAAGCCTGGGTCTCTTCACGTAACGGCGTCTGTATTAAACGGCGGTGCAAGCATTCGGAACGTACATGTCCCTCCTGGCCACATCGTATATTTCGGGCGTATTATAGTATTTGAGGGTTGTAGCATCGCGCCTTGGTACCTGAATAGTGGAAATTTTGTTGTGAACGGCCAGTGTCGGTTGGCCAGTCAGTGTGCTCCCTGCCGCCGTTGGATAAGCAGCTGCAGCAGCAAGTCGTATAACTCTAGCTTACTTATTTGTTAGATAGTTTAATTAATTTCTTTGCGTGTTTTTGGGTACTTGCATTGTTTAATTCATATATTTCGGGCGTATTATAGTATTTGACAGTTGTAGCATCGCGCTTTAGTGTTTACTTCGTAGATTCTTATTTAAATTGCGTGTGAGTTTCGTAAAGGAGGTGCAATTTCGAGTTTTAGTTACTGTAATCGTAAATTCAGCAGATTGTAGCGCAGTCGTTAGGCATTTGTACAGGTTAGTTGATACATTCTTTGCGTGTTCCGCTTGCGTTATCTGGGCACGGACTCGTGTTTCAGTAACTGTTGTTAAACATCGATTAGAATGGACAGGGACTGCGATTGATGTGTTCGGATGAGGGCTGACTTGGCATCCCTTCGCTCACAGCTGCAATCGGCGCTGACTTCGGTCGCGCAGCTTGAGGCTCTTGCCAATGGGCACCACTGTGGGGAGCCGGACTCGGGTATCACGGGGATGTCAACCTCATCCCGTCTGTCCCCAGATCGGTCTGCCGCTGTGGTTGCCCCGGTTGCTGCCCGCAGTGGGGCTGAGCCCTCGCCTGTGGTTGATTGGGAGGTCGTTCCAAAGCGTGGCAGGCAGCGAAAGGCGTCCCCGGAGGCTGATCAGAAAGCCTCCCCGGTGCGTCTGACAAACCGGTTTCAGGCACTGTCTCTGGCTGAGCCAGATGCAGCTGCCTGCCCTGTTTCAGAGGATCATTCTCAGCCTTCAAGGTCTGGGCAATCGCAGAGGTTGGGCTTACTGGTAGTTGGAAGCTCCAATGTTAGGCGCGTAATGGGGCCCCTTAGGGATATGGCGGCTAAGGAGGGGAAGAAATCCAGTGTGCACTCCGTGTGCATTCCGGGAGGAGTCATTCCTGATGTGGAAAGGGTCCTTCCGGATGCCATGAAGAGCACAGGGTGCAGCCAGCTGCAGGTGGTGGCACATGTCGGCACTAATGACGTGTGTCGCTTTGGATCTGAGGAAATTCTCTCTGGATTCCAGCGGCTATCTGATTTGGTGAAGGCTGCCGGTCTTGCTTACGAGATGAAGGCAGAGCTCACCATCTGCAGCATCGTTGACAGAACCGACTGCGGACCTTTGGTGCAGAGCCGGGTGGAGGGTCTGAATCAGAGGCTCAGACGGTTTTGCGACCGTATTGGCTGCAGATTCCTTGACTTGCGCCATAGGGTGGTGGGGTTTCGGGTTCCGCTGAATAGGTCAGGAGTTCACTACACTCAGCTGGCGGCTACACGGGTAGCGGAGGCTGTGTGGCGTGGACTGGGCGGTTTTTTAGGTTAGAAGGCCTCGGGAAAGTGCGGGATGGGCTGCAATGTCAAAGGGAGCTTGGAAATTACAGGACGTGCTTGGATCAAGGAACAGTCGGAATTATAGTTGTAAACTGTTGTAGTTGCGCTGGAAAAGTCCCTGAGCTTCAAGCGCTAATAGAAAGCACAGAAGCTGATATCGTTATAGGTACAGAAAGCTGGCTAAAGCCTGAAATAAGTTCTGCAGAAATTTTTACGAAGTCTCAGACGGTGTTCAGGAAAGATAGATTAGGCAGAATTGGTGGTGGAGTGTTTGTGTCTGTCAGTAGTGGTTTATCTTGTAGTGAAGTCGAAGTAGATACTCCGTGCGAATTGGTGTGGGTGGAGGTTATACTTAACAGCCGAATTAAGTTAATAATTGGCTCCTTCTACCGACCCCCAGACTCCGATGATACAGTTGCGGAACAGTTCAGAGAAAGTTTGAGTCTCGTAACAAATAAATACCCCACTCATACGGTTATAGTTGGTGGGGACTTCAACCTACCCTCGGTATGTTGGCAAAAATACTTGTTCAAAACCGGTGGTAGGCAGAAAACGTCTTCCGAGATTGTCCTAAATGCTTTCTCCGAAAATTATTTCGAGCAGTTAGTCCACGAACCCACGCGAATTGTAAATGGTTGCGGAAACACACTTGACCTCTTGGCCACAAACAATCCAGAGCTGATAGAGAGCATCATGACTGATACAGGGATTAGTGATCACAAGGTCATTGTAGCTAGGCTCAATACCATTTCTTCCAAATCCATCAGAAACAAACGCAAAATAATTTTATTTAAAAAAGCGGATAAAGTGTCACTAGAAGCCTTCCTAAAAGACAATTTCCATTCCTTCCGAACTGACTATGCGAATGTAGACGAGGTGTGGCTCAAAGATATAGTAGCAACAGCAATTGAGGGATTCATACCTCATAAATTGGCAAGAGATGGAACTGATTCCACATGGTACACAAAACAGGTCCGAACGCTGTTGCAGAGGCAACGGAAAAAGCATGCGAAGTTCAGAAGAACGCGAAATCCTGAAGATGGGCTAAAATTTACAGACGCGCGAAATTTGGCACGTACTTCGATGCGAGATGCCTTTAATAGGTTCCACAACGAAACATTGTCTCGAAATTTGGTAGAAAATCCGAAGAAATTCTGGTCGTATGTAAAGTACACAAGCGGCAAGACGCAGTCAATACCTTCGCTGCGCAGTGCCGATGGTACTGTTATCGACGACTGTGCCGCTAAAGCGGAGTTATTGAACGCAGTTTTCCGAAATTCCTTCACCAGGGAAGACGAATGGAATATTCCAGAATTTGAAACACGAACATCTGCTAGCATGAGTTTCTTAGAAGTAGATACCTTAGGGGTTGCGAAGCAACTCAAATCGCTTGATACGGGCAAGTCTTCAGGTCCAGATTGTATACCGATGGGGTTCCTTTCAGATTACGCTGATACTATAGCTCCCTACTTAGCACTCATATACAACCGCTCGCTCACCGATAGATCTGTACCTACAGATTGGAAAATTGCGCAGGTCGCACCAGTGTTCAAGAAGGGTAGTAGGAGTAATCCATTTAACTACAGACCTATATCATTGACGTCGGTTTGCAGTAGGGTTTTGGAGCATATACTGTATTCAAACATTATGAATCACATCGAAGGGAGCATCTATTGACACGTAATCAGCATGGCTTCAGAAAACATCGCTCTTGTGCAACGCAGCTAGCTCTTTATTCGCACGAAGTAATGGCCGCTATCGACAGGGGATCTCAAGTTGATTCCGTATTTCTAGATTTCCGGAAAGCTTTTGACACCGTTCCTCACAAGCGACTTCTAATCAAGCTGCGGAGCTATGGGGTATCGTCTCAGTTGTGCGACTGGATTCGTGATTTCCTGTCAGGAAGGTCGCAGTTCGTAGTAATAGACGGCAAATCATCGAGTAAAACTGAAGTGATATCAGGTGTTCCCCAGGGAAGCGTCCTGGGAGCTCTACTGTTCCTGATCTATATAAATGACCTGGGTGACAATCTGAGCAGTTCTCTAAGGTTGTTCGCAGATGATGCTGTAATTTACCGTCTAGTAAGGTCATCCGAAGACCAGTATCAGCTGCAAAGCGATTTAGAAAAGATTGCTGTATGGTGTGTCAGGTGGCAGTTGACGCTAAATAACGAAAAGTGTGAGATGATCCACATGAGTTCCAAAAGAAATCCGTTGGAATTCGATTACTCGATAAATAGTACAATTCTCAAGGCTGTCAATTCAACTAAGTACCTGGGTGTTAAAATTACGAACAACTTCAGTTGGAAGGACCACATAGATAATATTGTCGGGAAGGCGAGCCAAAGGTTGCGTTTCATTGGCAGGACACTTAGAAGATGCAACAAGTCCACTAAAGAGACAGCTTACACTACACTCGTTCGTCCTCTGTTAGAATATTGCTGCGCGGTGTGGGATCCTTACCAGGTGGGATTGACGGAGGACATCGAGAGGGTGCAAAGAAGGGCAGCTCGTTTTGTATTATCGCGTTATAGGGGAGAGAGTGTGGCAGATATGATACACGAGTTGGGATGGAAGTCATTACAGCATAGACGTTTTTCGTCGCGGCGAGACCTTTTTACGAACTTTCAGTCACCAACTTTCTCTTCCGAATGCGAAAATATTTTGTTGAGCCCAACCTACATAGGTAGGAATGATCATCAAAATAAAATAACAGAAATCAGAGCTCGAACAGAAAGGTTTAGGTGTTCGTTTTTCCCGCTCGCTGTTCGGGAGTGGAATAGTAGAGAGATAGTATGATTGTGGTTCGATGAACCCTCTGCCAAGCACTTAAATGTGAATTGCAGAGTAGTCATGTAGATGTAGATGTAGATGTAGATCCTGCGCACGTTCGTGGCTGTCCATCGTACATGACGATGGCCCTCACACCGCCAATCAGCAGGTACGATGGGACATGTTTCGTCAGCTCAATTTTTATTTGCCGGACGCCATTTAGTACGGGGTAGGTCGTAACTGGTTGCCGCTTCTCCGCAATGTGACCCAAGACGGTGCCATATGGTTGGAAAGCGGCAATGACCACATCCTGAGGCACCTCGAACGGGAGCTCAAACACCCGCAACGTCCGGAGACCGAATCCAGCATGGGCGACTGTCACAGCATCCATATGTCCATCAGAGTGTTTAAATTTTAGTCCGGTGACATGACGGTTAATTATGTCAGAGCAAATTTCCTCCGTCGACATCTTGATGTAGACAACACTTCCAGTGATGGAAAAATGCGTGCCGATTACGTAGATCCTGTCGTATGAACTGTTCGACTTCGAAAGCTCTGGGTCGTGAATGTTCGGCCTGAAACGTTACTTTGATCGTTCCACGGCGGTACGAGTGCGCCATGGGGTACGTTAGTACTGGACTCGATAGACACAAACACCGCGACGCGGAAGTAAACACCACCGAGAGCGGAGCGTCGGACGGCGCGCGGAGCAGCTCCGCACGCTGACACGGCTGTGAGCCGACTGGTCCATCTGAGCCACCGAGGACACAGAGGACAGTGCTACTGCAGGAACTCATCTCTGACGCGCTTCCCGTGAGACCCACAATCCCAACTTATTGTACCGAACTATATTCATAGTGCCCCTGCCCATTACTCACGGCTCGGCCATGTCCGAAAGAACAGATACTATCTTCATATGCTCTTTCGGACATTTCTTAATACATATAGTGCGGGACAATAAGATGGGAATATGGGTCTCACGGGAGGCGTGCCAGAGATAAGGTCCTGTGGTCGCTCTATCGTCTGTCTCTTCGGTGCTTCAGATGGACTGAGCGTCTGCCATGTAAATAGGAGCTCCTGGGTTCAAGTCCCGGTCGGGGCACACATTTTCAACTGTCCCCGTTGGCTTATATCAACGCCTGTGTGCAGCTAGAAGTACTCATTTCATTGCAATTTTAACTACCAGCCAGTATCATAAGTAATATTTTTCTAGTGTGGCCATGATGCCTTATCTTCTTCCTTTCTAAAACGCTGATTGCTAAGGTGAAACATTACTGAAAACTTATGAAAAACGTCATATGATGACAGTTCATTCTGTGAACCACAATAAACATAGCAGCAGGTGACATTGTGTCACTTGACAAGAACATTGTGCGTATGTTATAAACGTTTTATTTTTGTTGACGCTATGAGTAAATAAAATTGACATAAACAATGTGTTGCTGACGGATTTTTACAGATATTTCAGACGCTGAATTAACGTTCTTATACTTGACATGTATCATAGAAACATTTAGATGTGAAAATATTTTTTAGAGGCTCCAAGTCTAGGTCTGAAAATCGATTTAACTACAATCCTAAGGTAGCTGTCAATAATTCAGACTGCCTATTTGTTTGTGTTCTTGCCTGCTGACCTTAGTATTGAAGCCAACGTATGTTTGCTGGAGTTAAGGACTCGGCCAGGTTACTCTTGCTACATCACCTGATTCAGTCCTAAGCATGCCTTTTAATATCTTGTTTGGCAAGTTATATATTAACCACATGTGTTATGTAACTACGTACTCATGGAAATAGCATTATCTGAGTTCATAATCATGTCTTAGGCAGTTCGATATTCGCGTTCTAACTAATTCTCTCAGCCCCTAAGTTCACGGCATAAATTTTGCGTGTGTATGTGTGTGTGTGTGTGTGTGTGTGTGTGTGATGTATTTTAGAAGCGGAGACACATCATTCATGTAACTTTTTGTATAAATATTTTTAAAGCTGACACATAAACGCAGATCGTTCCGATACTTTTGAGAACAGCTAAGAAGCAGATATTTTGTGACTCTTTCGCTGTTAAATTCTACCAGGTGTAAACTGATTTTTCTACATGTTGAATGTGTTCTGAAACGTTCCTCTCAACCGAACCGGAGCCTTCATGTCGTTGCATAAGTCACGCTCCCGGCTATGACCTGAATGCGATAGGCGACACGCCAGACAAATCACTCCATGCAGTGCTTCGCGAATTTAATCTAAAACGTTTATTGGCATATCCAGATCAGATATTTCATCCGATAAACCATGTCATAAGCATAATTAACGGTCATCAGAGTCATTTCGACCCACGAGAAACAAATTAAACTTCCAATTGCTACATTACTGTCCATTAAAATTAGTACACCAAGAAGAAATGCAGATGATAAACGAGTATTCATTGGACAAGTATATTATACTAGAACTGGCATGTGATTACATTTTCAAACAATTCGGGTGAATAGATCCTGAGAAATCAGTACCCAGAACAACCACCTCTGGCCGTAATAACGGCCTTGATGCGCCTGGGCATTGAGTCAAACAGAGCTTGGATGGCGTGTACAGGTACAGCTGCCCATGCAGCTTCAACACGATACCACAGTTCATCAAGAGTAGTGACTGGCGTAGTGTCGCGAGCCAGTTGCGCAGCCATCATTGACCATACGTTTTCAGTTGGTGAGCGATCTGGAGAATGTGCTGGCCAGGGCAGCAGTCGAACATTTTCTGTATCCAGAAAGGCCCGTACAGGACCTATAACATGCGGGCGTACATTATCCTGCTGAAATGTAGGGTTTTGCAGGGATTCAATGAAGGGTAGAGACACGAGTCGTAACACATCTGAAATGTAACGTCCACTGTTCAAAGTGCCGTCAGTGCGAACAAGAGGTGACCGAGACGTGTAACCAATGGCACCACATACCCTCACGCCGAGTGATACGCCAGTATGGCGATGACGAATACAGGCTTCCAATGTGCGTTCACCGCGATGTCGTCAAACACAGATGCAACCATCATGATGCTGTAGATAGAACCTGGATTCATCCGAAAAAATTACGTTTTGCCATTAGTGCACCCAGGTTCGTCGTTGAGTACACCATCGCAGGTGCTCCTGTCTGTGATGCAGCGTCAAGGGTAACCGCAGCCATGGTCTCCGAGCTGATAGTCCATACTGCTGCAAACGTCGTCGAACTGTTCGTGCAGATGTTTTTTGTCTTGAAAACGTCCCCATCTCTTAACCCAGGGATCGAGACGTGGCTGCACGATGCGTTACAGCCATGCGGATAAGATACATGTTATCTCGACTGCTAATGATGCGAGGCCGTTGGGATCCAGCACGGCGTTCGGTATTACCCTCCTGAACCCACCAATTCCAAATTCTGCTAACAGTCACAGGATCTCGACCAACTCGAGCGATACGTTAAACCGCAATCGCGATAGGCTACATTCCGACCTCTATCAATCTCGGAAACGTGATGGTACGCAATCTTCCTCCTTACACGAGGCATCACAACAACGTTTCACCAGGCAATGACGGTCAACTGCTGTTTGTGTATGAGAAATCCGTTGGAAACTTTACTCATATCAGCGCGTTGCAGGTGTCGCCAGCGGCGCCAACCTTGTGTGAATTCTCTGTAAAGCTAATCATTTGCATATCACAGCACCTTCTTCCTGTCGGTTAAATTTCGCGTCTGTAGCACGTCATCTTCATGGTGTGGCGATTTTAATGGCCAGTAGTGTATAATGTCAGTAACCAACTTCCTTGTAGCATTCTAACCTCTTTCAGAAAGATTCCGACGTGCGACCATTTGGTTGGAATGTGTCAACCGCTAGCAATTGAATATACCGCCTCCAAGTGTGTTTTAGGAAACATTCGCCGATAATATCTACAAGAGCAAAATGGGAATTTAGACAGTAGTGAAGAGTTCCTCAAAACAACACGTCAAAGTTCAACTTCTTTTATCAAACCGTCATGAAGACCATGTCTATCACTAAATCACCAATCGTCCAATTACCTACTTCGCTCCACAGCTTAGTTTTCGGATCGTTTACTGAGTGGTTGCACACTCGGTCACTGACGCCCCACCCCGCCAGAATCGTTGCGCCACTTCGCGACCGATTTTCGCTGTCCAACGCTGCTGCTAAGTTTTTTTTTTTTTTTTTTTTTTTTTTTTTTTTTTTTTTTTTTTTTTTTTTTTTTTTTTTTGGGTCATCAGCTTTCTGACTGAGCGCACCAGGAATTCCTTTCCTGCGCTGACCTCTATTTGTTTTATATCGTCCTGTTTTCTTTTAAAGTTCTTACCCTCTACAGCTCCCTCTTGTGCCATGGGGGTTATTTCCTCATGTTTTAACAGATGTTCTACCATCCTGTCCTTTCTTCCTGGTAGTGTTTCCCTAAAGTCTTTTTTTTTCTCAGATTCTAGGGAGAACTTCCTCATTCCATATCTTATTGGTGCAACATTCTTCTGCGCATCGCATCTCAAACGCTCCAATTCTCTTTCGTTCTGCTTCTCCCACGTTAAATGGTTCATTGCTCCAAATGTACATTCTCAGAACTTACTTCCTCAAATTAAGGCATATGTTTGATACTAGTAAACTTCTCTTGATCACACCTTTCCTCTTTTTCAGTGCTAGTCTGCTTTCCAGATCCACCTTGCTTCGTCCATCAAGGGTTATTTCGTTGCCTAGGTAGCAGAATAACTTATCTTAATCTATTCGTGACCGTCATTTCTGATTTTATGTTCCTAGCTGTTCTCATTTCTGCTTCTTCACGTTACATTCATATTTTCCCGGTTTACTTTCATTCCATATTATATAATCATTATTAGGTCGTTCATTCAGTTCAACAGATCCTGAAATTCTTCCTTATTTTCGCCAAGGACAGTAATGCCTTAACCGGATATTACCGTTGATAACACTTCAGTCTGAATTTTAATCCCACCCTGAGTCTTTCTTTTATTTCTGTCATTGCTTCTTCGATGCATAGACTGAACAGTAGGGGCGAAAGAGTGCGATCATGGCTTACATCCTTTTCAATCTGAACACTTTAGTCTTGATCTTCCAGTCTTATTGTTCCCCCTGGACCTTGTACATGTTGAATATTAGCTGGGGTAGTATGCCTCACTGTGGGAATTGATATAAGGCTGTATGGTAGTTGGAATAAAAGGATAAACTTTAAAGCAAAAGAGGTAAATAAATTATTCTAACATATTTTAAATATTTACAATACTTATTTGTGAACAATGTTTTTCATTTTGTTATCCACGCTATGTATGAATAAATATTCCGAATTAGAAACGTTTTACCGGTGTCACCTGGTGCTTTCAAGTAAATAATTCCGCCAGTTTTGTTGGCGATCCGGTCCGTGATAACGCTGTCAATTTTCTTGTGACTGTCACTGAAGAGTGATTTGCTGTGAGGAATTTATTGAAGTAGTTCGTTCATGTTGTATCTTTTTTCCCTTGTAGTTTCGAAGTTAAGCACACTGATAGCATTTTTTTGGGTGCTTGCATCCTAAGTTGTACTAAGGTTTGGTTGTTTATTGCTAAACATTTATCTTCTAGGCGAATGAGTGTTTAATTGAAGGTGTCGTCGTTGAATTCCATGGACAGTTCAGGATGAACCTGCGTCGTTTGGCCCCCAGGGGCTCAGCATTCATTTGCTGGGTACGGGCTTGGCGACCCCGGGGTTCCTGAGCTGGAGACTGGTAAGCGCCGCCAGTCCTCTGTCACCGTAAGCTCTGGGCATGCTTCAACGACCACCGTGCGGCGCGGCGGTGGAATGTTGTGTGTCTCAGGGAGTGGGGATCTTGGCTTGGCCGCCCGGATCGCGAGGATGGAATAAAACTCTATAAACAACCCCTCAATCTCAAGGTGTGCTGCGCGACGATGAGATGCGTGGCTGTTGAGGTGGAACAGTCATTAGCGGGCAACCTCTGGGTACCTGCCGCACCTCAGTTGTACAAGGCTTACTTAGGCACGCGGGGATCTGTCTAGGTGGACTTCCCTAGCTGCTCGTGGGACCGAGATGGATCCTTCGAAATCCTCTTTTCCTCCTCCCAGCGGAAAGGGTGGGCCGCTGGAGGGTTGTAACACCCAGTCTCTGAAGAGGGCTCGTGCAGTCAGTCCCCCTGACTGCAGCACATCTTTGACAAGTGAAGTCTTTAGTAACAGGATGCATTCTGGTGCTCAGAATGTGTTTCTCATTGTGAAACGGAAGGAGGGTAGTTTTGAGAAGGTATCGCCCTTCTATATACAAAAGGAATTGGAGGGCATCTGTGGCTCCTTGAAATCGGTGAAGCGCTTACGTAATGGGACCTTGCTAGTGGAAATTTCCACTTCCCAGCAAGCAACTAACCTCCAATCTGCTAAATGTCTTGGAGAGTATGCCATAGACACTGAATTGCACAGCACCTTGAACTACAGCAAAGGTGTTGTGACATGCCGGGATCTAGTTGACATTCCCAAGGACGAACTGCAACGTGAGTGGGCTCCGGAAGGTATCGTTGATGTCCAACACATCATGAAGAGGGTTGATGGCAATCTTCTCAAATCCGACTCCTTTATTCTGACCTTCAGTAGTACAAAACTTCCTGAACATGTTAAAGCTGGCTTCCTTCGCCTTAGTGTGAGGCCTTATTTCCCGACCCCAATGCGCTGTTTTAAATGCCAGCGTTTTGGGCATACCACCTTAGGATGTAAAGGCGAAGCGACTTGTGGCAACTGTGGTAAAGCTGCTCATGAAGGAGTTGATTGATCGTCTCCGGCTAAATGTATTAATTGCTCTGGGAACCACCCTGTTTGGAGTAGGGACTGCCGAATATTTTTAGAGGAACGCAAAGTCCAGGAAATCAAAAGAACCAAGCGAATCCCCTATGGTGAGGCCAAGAAGATCTATAAGTCGATCAACCTCCCACATTTGCTACATCTTTTGCATCCCTGGTTCAGAAGCCTACTCCAAAAGTCGATGCCTCAACGCAGACTGAGGTGGTGAGTGTTGGCACTAACACCTGCAGCTGTCGGTGCACTTGCAACACAGCCAGTGTTTCAGAGCCGGTAACCCCTACTCGAACGGCAGACAAGGGTATAGTGGCGAACTTGGGCCAGCCCCTGTTGCCTCCAACAGCTGAGGCTGTTCCCAAGCCTAGTGCGCCAATTACCACTCCCACATAAGCTCCCCCAAAGCCCACCAAACCACAGAAAGCTCCTGTACCGCAGCAAATCCCGTGGTAAATCGTCTGACCATGCGGCTGTTGTTCTACGCGAGGCTTCATCTGACTCTTCACCAGAGTTGATGGAATACGACGTATGTGTGGGGCAAGCAGCTCACCCCACACCTGCCCCTCCACCTGCTGCGGTCTCCCCGCCCCATCGGAGAGACAGGATGAAGGTGCTACCCCCAAGATAGATGGCTCCCATACTTCAGTGGAACTTGCAAGGGTTCCGGACGCATGTGGAGGAACTTCGTCTACTCTCTCAGGGTAGACCACTGTGTCTCTGTCTCCAGGAGACTTATTTCCATCCCTCATACTCCCCTGAGCTGCGAGGCTATACACTCCACAAAAAGGATGACCTGCGTGGAGAGAGAGCTAGAGGAGGTGTAGGTATTTTCGTCAGGACGGACTACCACTCCTCGCCTCTCTCGCTTATGACGACTTTACAGGCTGTCGCTGTGTCTGTGCAAGTACGTCATCCACTGACTGTCTGTTCACTTTACTTGCCCCCACATGAGGCACTTGATGAAGTGGCCCTCACCGACCTTCTTACACAGCTCCCCCAACCATTCATTATTTGTGGTGATTTTAATGCCCACAATGTGCTTTGGGGCTCTGCAATTACCTGCCCCAGGGGTAGAGCAATTGGGAGGCTTCTCCTGTCATCCTGTGCCTACTTGCTCAATGGAGGACAGAGTACCCATTTCTGCATAGCGACTGGGTCGTTCTCTGCCATTGATCTCTCGCTTTGCTCTCCAGCTCTTGCCGCCAGTGCTCACTGGGACGTGGTCGCTTACTTGCATGGCAGTGATCATTTCCCCATCTGGATTCACCTGCCAGATGGCGTGGGCCCCGAAGGGAGACCACCACGATGGGTGCTCAGTGAAGCTGACTGGACACGTTATAGCCAGTTGGCCCAATTCGCACACTGTGCGACTGTTGAGGTGTGGGTGGATCATATTACCGAAACGGTCCACCACGCCGCTGCAGCATCCATTCCACAGTCCATGGGCCCCCGGAAGAGGCCACCTGTGCCTTGGTGGAGTACCGACTGCCGCTATGCCATCAGGACCAGGCGTGCGGCTCTGCGTCGGTTCAAGTCTCGGCCGACTGCTGAGAATCTTGCAGTATTTCGGGTGGCGAGGGCAAGGTGTCGCCGCATTATTCGTGAGAGCAAGAAGAGGTCATGGCAACAGTTCCTGAACACCATTAATCGTTCCACCAAAAGTTCCATTGTGTATGAGAACATCAGGAGAATTTCTGGCAGAGGAGGGAGGTGTCCCATAGCTGCTGTAATAAATAACGGCACTCTCCACACGGATCCGCGAAACATTGCCCAGACTATGGCAGCGTATTTTGCCGCAGTTACTGCAACAACCAGTCAGTATCCAGATTTCCAGCGCCATAGGGCCGTTGCTGAGAGATGAAGTCTGAACTTCCAGTCCACATCTCATGAAGTTTATAACTGCCCATTTTCTATGTGGGAGCTGGATTCTGCATTGTCTGGAGCTCGTGACACATCCCCTGGTCACGACAGGGTCCATTACAGTATGCTATGGCACCTCACAATGCGCAACAAAGAAATCCTCCTCGCACTTTTTAATGGAATTTGGGCGTCGGGTCGCTTTCCTGACGCGTGGCGTAAGGCAGTTTTAATCCCTTTTTTAAAACCTGGAAAAGACCGCACGAGCCCGAGTAGCTACCGTAGTGTTGCCCTCACTAGTTGCATAGGGAAGACCTTGGAACGGATGGTCAACCGCCGCCTTGTCTGGATGTTAGAATCCCGGCAACTCCTTAGTCGCTTTCAGTGTGGGTTCAGGATGTTTCGTTCCACCTTCGATAACCTGGCCCTACTGGAGGCGGCTATACAACAAGCTTTCCTACGCCGTCATCACCTTCTAAGTGTATTTTTTGACATTGAGAAGGCCTACGATACCACTTGGAGGCGTCTCATCCTGGAGCAACTTCACGAATGGGGTTTTCGGGGTTGTCTTCCTCTTTTTCTTCAGTCTTTCCTCTCGCCACGATATTTTAGATACCGAATTGGTGACGTCCTGTCTGATCGCTTTGAGCAGGAGAACGGTGTCCCTCAGGGTAGCGTTTTAAGTGTGACTCTCTTTGCCATCGCTATTAATAGCTTTACGTCCATAGTGAAAAGTCCTGTCAAGTGTTCTTTGTTTGTGGATGATTTCTCTTTGATTTGCTCTTCTTCAAGCCTCGCAACGACAACTCGTCAGTTGCAACTTACGATTAGACGTTTGGATGACTGGGCGCGGAAGAGTGGTTTTAAGTTTTCCACCGAGAAGTCTGTATGTGTTCTTTTTAACCGTTCTCGTTCGATTTTAACCTTTCCTGAGTTGCGGATGAGGGACACTATTCTCACTTTTAAAGACACGGTGAGGTCTCTGGGGCTCATTTTTGACTCGAAGCTCACGTGGTTACCTCGTCTTAAAGACCTGAAACGGCGGTCGCTTAAGGCTTTAAGTATTTTAAAATGTCTTAGCCACAGTACATGGGGAGCTGACAGGACTTGTCTGCTCCAGTTTTACAGGGCGTTTGTGCGATCTCGGCTCGTTTATGGGTGCACTGTGTATGGGTCTGCGAGGCCTTCTTACTTGAAGATGTTGGACGTTGTGCACCATGAAGGGCTTCGGTTGGCCACTGGGGCATTCCGAACTAGCCCCATACCAAGCCTCTGTGCAGAGGCTGGTGAACCGCCACTTCCTATGCGGCGACGGCTACTTACAGTGCGCCAGGCGTATAAAACTTTGTCCATACCGTACACCCCTGCATACCATGCCGTTGCTCAGGTCCCTCTGGCACAGTTTGTTTCATAACCGGCAACGTGCGACGCAGCCCTATGGGATTCGCGCACAGGATTGCCTCGCTGCGATGTCTATGGCTGGTCTTCGTGTTTTGCGTCGCGGTTGGAGCAGGTCCCCACCTTGGCTCCTCCGGAGACCCAAACTTATTTTAGATTTGACTAATTTTAAGAAAGATCGCACACCAGATTTTACATTCCAATGTCTGTTTTTTAACATTTTAGATGTGCATCACGGTTTCACTGTCCTGTACACTGATGGCTCCAAACAGGAGAATTTCCTTGGCTGTTCTGTAGTGTTCCGTGATCAAATTACCCGGATTCGCCTCCCTGCTGAATATACCGTTTTCGCAGCGGAGCTCCACGCGATACTGAAGGCACTGGAGCAGTGTTCGGGGCGATCGATTTCTTCTCTGCTCCGATTCTCTTAGTGCCTTACAATCACTGCAGAACCTGTATCCGACTGAGGCGATGGTCCAGCTGATACATGACCAACTGTACTTGCTCCAACGGCGGGGTACAGAAGTATCCTTCTGCTGGGTGCCTGGTCATGTTGGCATCTGGGGCAATGAACAGGCCGATCGGGCTGCCAAGGAGGCCTGCAGAGAGCAGGATGTGGTCCAGTGTTCTATTCCCTTGCAGTCAGTCATCTCTGCACTCCACAGGAAGTGCATGGAGTTGTGGGAGGACGAATGGCTGGCGGTGACTGCCAATAAACTGCGGTTGATAAAGTCAACCACTCGGCCGTGGCGTTCCTCCTGCCGGTTGCTCAGGCAGGAGGAGGTGGCCCTCACACGTCTTCGGATCGGGCACTGTCCTCTCACACATAGCTTTTTATTACGGCGGGAGGATCCACCGTTTTGTGATGCTTGTGGTGTGCACATCTCTGTCCGGCACGTTTTAACAGACTGCATTTTATAACGTGATGCACGGGCAGAAGCACAAGTTGCTGGGGATCTGCCTTCTGTTTTAGCTAATGATGAGACGTGTGTGTCTAGGGTTTTTAAGTTTTGTGATGTATCTGGACTCTGGCCTAAAATTTTAGGCTGGAGGTTTTAGTGTATTGCAGAGTGGCTGACTCCTCCCCTTTTTTCCTTGCGGTCTGCCAGCCACTTCCATCTGCTACATTGTTTTAGCTTCCTCTATCATTTTCTTCCTGTGTTGTCCATATTTTACTACTGACGCTCTGCTTCATCCCACGCTTTGGTGTGGGTGAGCACATGTTTTTCGAAGATTATTACCCATGTTTTCTGTTCCGTTTTATATTCCTGTTCTGGGATTTTTCTTGACACCTGTCTCACTAAGTTACTGAACGGGCGCTGAAGACCTTGCTGTCGTGCGCCCAAAACCCCTCTACTACTACTACTGCGTTGTTTGGTACAGTATGTTATCACTCAGTCCCATAGTTGATTTCGATTGGATGAATTGTATGTTGTTAGAATTATGGTGGATAAGGCTCTCATTCGTTCAGCTGAGGCTGTGACTCAGACTTCTCGTAGTGTTTATACCCACTGGCTGTCGCTTTTCAGTAGTCCTAAGCGTAGGTATGCTTCTCTGTACGTATGGCATACGTCACTTTCAACACTCTTGAGATATGTAAAATCGTGTAGCAACATCCGGAGACAAACAATTGCCATTGTTCAGATGCACGGCGTATACTCGGGCTAGTGCGCCAGTTTTCATGATTCCTGAATGATATTCTATTGGAATTCCTTGTTTTCAAATGGTTCAAATGACTATGAGCACTATGGGACTTAACATCTGAGGTCATCAGGCCCCTAGAACTACTTAAACCTAAATGACCTAAGGACATCACACACACCCATGCCCGAGGCAGGATTCGAACCTGCGACCGTAACGGTCGCGCGGTTCCGGACTGAAGTGCCTAGATCCGCTCGGCCACCATGGCCGGCTCCTTGTTTTCGTCGTTGGAAAATTTTTCTTGTTGTGCTCCGCGTGAAATAGGTAGGGACATCAACATATAGTAATGTTCCCTGAACGGATCATTTGGCACAGATGGAAAAATCTGTTAATGTTATGTTCTGGGATAGTTCGCTTCCAATTACCTAGCGGTGTCTTTCGTGATGTGAAATATCTGTTCATTCTCCAAATGTACCGTTAGATATTGCAAAGTTGGTTCACATTCATGCTTGGGAAAACAGAAAATCCGCCATGCTGCTTCGTTACTGTTGCTGTATTTTCCCATTTGGTACATGAGGATCTCGTCGTTTCTGTTTTGTTGTTCACTGTCATTGGCTATTTGGAATACTATCAAGTTATTGCTTTTGTTCATATATTTACAGATACATTTCATGGATTTCACTGACTTGCAGTACCACCCACTGATTATCAATTTCCAGTTCGTCGCTGTTTTAAATTGGTGTGGGGTCCTTAGATGACCCAAAAGAAAAAAGAAAGAGGAAGAGTAATAATAAATGACCCATCTCTTCACGGGGAGCAAACGCAAATATTTATACAATGTCAAGAGGTTCGCCGACTATACCAAGAGATCGGCCAGCAAGAAGAGGAGTTTGGCTGTAGCTGCCAGGGTAGCAGCTCTGTATCCTTCCGAGCGATGGGTCGAACTGCCTTTTGCCTCAGTGCGCCGCCTTATGAAGCCCGTTGGTGGGTATATCTGCGGGAACTATTTGCGATCACGTGCCTGGCATGGGAAAATAGTTCCTAGGCTAGTTGCGACCTCTGGTAAAGCTGTTCTGCAGGCTCTGTGTGCGGGTAGGATCCCTGGCGGCCGTTGGTGGAGACCTGGTAGTGTGGTGTGTTGCCGCCGTTAGATCTTTGTTTTGACAACGCAGAAGACGTAGGTTTTCCTGCTACATATTCAACTTGTTATGAAGGCATCCCGTGATGGGTGGACGTGAAGTGGGATGCAGACGCAGTAGGCGCTACGATAACCGAAGTGTGCGGGCACAGCAGGTTGCATGTGAATATTATGAAGAAGCCAGGTCGTCCATACTTTCTTATGTAAGTCATGGCATCTTGACTGTATTCGTGCATGGCTCTCGGACATGAGAGTAAATTTACCATTGTTCCAATGTCGTCAATATTTCCGTCATTTATAACTGCGTATCAAAAGTGGATGTATTCTTCCGTGCATAGTTTCTTCTGATTCAGTCTTATATAGAGTATTCGTTCCGCTTCTATTTCTGCATACACATCTACCAGAAGTTGGAATAAACGGGGAGTGTTGAGAAGGTGATTGTGTGTTTCATTGTTTCTGATCATCAAGCAGTAAGCTTATTTTGTTTGTTGCTAGTTCTGTTTCGTGTTGGATTTGTTTCATATTAAGATGATATCCAGCCTCCCAACCAGAAATGTTAATGGGTATTGGGTGGCATCATATGAATGTCGTGTCTCAGCAATTTGTTGTAGTCCTTCTATTTTCGTTGGAAAATTATGTCATGGCTTGGCGTTTTTACTATCCACAATTACGAGGGCGACTTCGTTTATCTGAGGTGGGTTAAATCGACATTCGTGTTCTCTAGACCGTCTATGTAGGCTTAAGTTTAAGTTAGATTAAAGTAGTGTGTAATCCTAGGGACCGATGACCTCAGAATTTTGGTCCCATACGTACTTACCACAAATTTCAAAATTTCCTATAACTTCGTAGACATCAGAATATATGTTTTGAATATGTCAATCAGTTGACTGCATTTGTTTAAGATCCTCTGAACATCCTGGACTTCTTATCTCAATCCACTGATATTTTTTCATCGTTGATCAATTTCTGTTTCTTCATTGCCAGTTAAATATTCTTATAGGACTTAACGGTCTTCTTTGAGTAGTGGTATTAATGATGCCATGTTGTGATAGAATTGTCCTTGTATGGAAAAATCATAATCGATTTCAACTCTGTTCGTTTTCATCGGATTGACGCCCAAAGAAGTCATTTGGAAGTAGATGTTGTACGCTTTTATTTTTTGAAGAAATATTTTGATTCTGAAGTTTCCCCGGTCATGTAATGTAAAATTGCCTGCGGTGATACTTCCAGTAGTCGTATTAGAACATCTCCATTCATGCGACAGAATCATGATGTTTCTCTACTTAATTTTTTCGCATTGCAAAATTGGCAATGTTATCCTTTTGTTATGCACTTGCGTCGGGTCTTAGTGGAATGCTTCATTTGTTAGGTTGCACTGTCTACTTGTCCTAATCCGCGCTTCTCGTACGGTGATATTTTCATGGCTGGCTTAAGTTTGCATTCAGTTCTAATAAGACTGATTATCAGTTCTCGGTTCTTCAGTTCGTTCATTTCGTTGTTCTTCTGTTCCTCTGCTCCTCATGGTGTTCTTTGTCCTCCCCTGACAACTTAAACTTGCTTCGCGCTCTTCATGAGTTTCGTTCTTTCACTGCTCTATTTTTTTCGCCGCTTTGCTTCAGAACTGGCTAGATCTCATCCTCTTTAGAGTTTTGCCATTGTCTAAAATATAAATCAAATAAACGTTTTAATAACAAATACACTAAATACATTTTAGATACTTTATTTTAAGTTTATATTCACTCACTGTGTCACTTTGACTACTCATACTTCACTGTTTCTTTTTTTCACTCAGTGCACTACTTTTGCGGTTCCACCTTTCGTAACGCATAAGAAACTGACGTTCGAAACCACGACAGGTCTTGCTTTACATACCTCTGCCAAAGGGTATCCCCACGAGTGGCGAATTCCAGAATAAAGCAAAAAGGATTCGAATGGTCGACAATGTTCCAGAACATTCCACAACATTCGAGAGTGCTCTAGAAGGGTCCATAATGATCTGGGATGTTCCAGGATGTTGCTAAACGTTGGAATCTTCCCGAATGTTCCACAGTATTACCGAACATTCTAGAATATCCCGAATTATTGTGGAACATTTCCGGAACATTCTGGAATTTTGTGGAACGTTCTCGAATACTTTCGAATGTTCGCGAACACACGCAAATGTTCCCAAATACTCTCGAACGTTCTTGAATATTCTAGAAATATCTAGAGTTCGAAACGTCTGTAGGGCGGCGGGTTTAAATTAATTATTAAAGCTGGTTGGTTGTCTTTGCCGTCTTGTTCGCGCGAGCCTGGCAACTAATTTATTGGTCAGCCAGACAGCGAAGGAAATCATACTGATCGTTTCCAGTCTGCACAGCCACATTCTGGTCCAGCCCACTGAAAGAAATGTCTCTATTCACCTTCTGCGGTATGTTCCTACCAACTATTCTTTCGCCGTGATTGCTAATGCTGAAACAGATGTTCAACATAAATGCTCGCCACAAAAGTGGATAAAATATTTACCATTTGTAACTATCAAAGACGACACACCAACAGTTACTTTAGCGAATTCTAAGCGATCCAGGACTGTGTACAGTCCTCGCGAGTCCACTATCAGTTTTTACCACAAATACACGTTTTGTTACAGTTCGTCTCTGACGTCATCCGAGGCAGAGTGCGATCCGACGTTCGACAGGCGTGGGTCTTACAGTAGCTGAGTGCGAAGTGAACCTCCGTCCTGTTTCTCGGTCTCTATTTATACAGGTGCAGCAGTGGACGGGCGAGGGAATATCTGTTTACTGCCTTAACACATGGCAGCGTCCTCAAAACGACCGCTTTCTCGGACACATACTCTTTAATAACTTAGTTACGAATTAATTTAGAACCTTCTTAATTTTTGCATGTATTTAGGTAAGATGTTTGAAAGGACAGAACAAATTTCATCTCGCCTGAATAAAAACTTTGCCTTCTAGAATTTTTACTGTGGAATTGACGGTAGATCGTTACCTCTGAACGATACCTTTACTAGAACTTGTATTGAAGGTTATTGTTACTAAAGTTATAAAATTTGGTATAACACTATTATTTAGTAGGTTTTACCATGTGTTGTAACCGAAATTCTCTACCATTAAACTCACAGGCCGCTGTGGCCGTAGTACCCACATCTTTAGCGAACTTGAATTACATCTCATCATTCGTCAGTTCTTCAGTTTGCCACTTCCTCCCACACAGATTCTTCCGGGCGATACGCTTAAACTTCTATCTACTCTTCATCTTTATTAAATCGTGCTCTGCATCTATGTCTGTAATTGAGTATGCCTTATAAGCCAACATGTGATTTTGGAATCTCTATCTGACCGTGATGTATTCTAGCTGGACCCTTCACGTGTCTCCGATGTTTTCCAAGTACACGTCCTACTCTTGTGATTCTTGAAGAGAGCATTCGCCTTTATTTCTGAACGTTATTGCATACATCAGTCTTTCTCGTCTCACATTCGTACTGACAAGCCCAAATTCTCTCATTTTATTTCTATGATTTCCCTACACCACATTCCAATAGCCCATGGTTATTAGATTTTCATCTGCCTTTTCGTGCTAAATTATCTGTTCGATACCCTCATACTAAAAGGTATCAGATAGATTATATAATGGTAAGACAGAGATTTAGGAACCAGGTTTTAAGTTGTAAGACATTTCCAGGGGCAGATGTGGACTCTGACCACAATCTATTGGTTATGACCTGTAGATTAAAACTGAAGAAACTGCAAAAATGTGGGAAATTAAGGAGATGGGACCTGGATAAACTGAAAGAACCAGAGGTTGTACAGAGTTTCAGAGAGAGCATAAGGGAACAATTGACAGGAATAGGGGAAAGAAATACAGTAGAAGAAGAATGGGTAGCTCTGAGGGATGTAGTAGTGAAGGCAGCAGAGGATAAAGTAGGTACAAAGACGAGGGCTGCTAGAAATCCTTGGGTAACAGAAGAAATATTGAGTTTAATTGATGAAAGGAGAAAATATAAAAATGCAGTAAATGAAGCAGGCAAAAAGGAATACAAACGTCTCAAAAATGAGATCGACAGGAAGTGCAAAATGGCTAAACAGGGATGGCTAGAGGACAAATGTAAGGATGTAGAAGCTTATCTCACTAGGGGTAAGATAGATACGGCCTACAGGAAAATTAAAGAGACCTTTGGAGAGAAGAGAACCACGTGTATGAATATCAAGAGCTCAGATGGCAGCCCAGTTCTAAGCAAAGAAGGGAAGGCAGAAAGGTGGAAGGAGTATATAGAAGGTTTATACAAGGGCGATGTACTTGAGGACAATATTATGGAAATAGAAGAGGATGTAGATGAAGACGAAATGGGAGATACGATACTGCGTGAAGAGTTTGACAGAGCACTGAAAGACCTGAGTCGAAACAAGGCTCCCGGAGTAGACAACATTCCATTAGAACTACTGACGGCCTTGGGAGAGCCAGTCATGACAAAACTCTACCAGATGGTGAGCAAGATGTATGAGACAGGCGAAATACCCTCAGACTTCAAGTAGAATATAATAATTCCAATCCCAAAGAAAGCAGGTGTTGACAGATGTGAAAATTACCGAACTATCAGTTTAATAAGCCACGGCTGCAAAATACTAACGCGAATTCTTTACAGACGAATGGAAAAACTGGTAGATGCAGACCTCGGGGAGGATCAGTTTGGATTCCGTCGAAATGTTGGAACACGTGAGGCAATACTGACCTTACGACTTATCTTAGAAGAAAGATTAAGAAAAGGCAAACCTACGTTTCTAGCATTTGTAGACTTAGAGAAAGCTTTTGACAATGTTGACTGGAATACTCTTTTTCAAATTCTAAAGGTGGCAGGGGTAAAATACAGGGAGCGAAAGGCTATTTATAATTTGTACAGAAACCAGATGGCTGTAATAAGAGTCGAGGGGCATGAAAGGGAAGCAGTGGTTGGGAAAGGAGTGAGACAGGGTTGTAGCCTCTCCCCGATGTTATTCAATCTGTATATTGAGCAAGCAGTAAAGGAAACAAAAGAAAAATTTGGAGTAGGTATTAAAATTCATGGAGACGAAGTAAAAACTTTGAGGTTCGCCGATGACATTGTAATTCTGTCAGAGACGGCAAAGGACTTGGAAGAGCAGTTGAACGGAATGGACAGTGTCTTGAAAGGAGGATATAAGATGAACATTAACAAAAGCAACACGAGGATAATGGAATGTAGTCAAATTAAATCGGGTGATGCTGAGGGAATTAGATTAGGAAATGAGATACTTAAAGTAGTAAAGGAGTTTGCTATTTAGGAAGTAAAATAACTGATGATGGTCGAAGTAGAGAGGATATAAAATGTAGACTGGCAATGGCAAGGAAAGCGTTTCTGAAGAAGAGAAATTTGTTAACATCGAATATAGATTAATGTATTAGGAAGTCATTTCTGAAAGTATTTGTTTGGAGTGTAGCCATGTATGGAAGTGAAACATGGACGATTACTAGTTTGGACAAGAAGAGAATAGAAGCTTTCGAAATGTGGTGCTACAGAAGAATACTGAAGATAAGGTGGATAGATCGCGTAACTAATGAGGTATTGAATAGGATTGGGGAGAAGAGAAGTTTGTGGCACAACTTGACTAGAAGAAGGGATCGGTTGGTAGGACATGTTTTGAGGCATCAAGGGATCACAAATTTAGCATTGGAGGGCAGCGTGGAGGGTAAAAATCGTAGAGGGAGACCGAGAGATGAGTACACTAAACAGATTCAGAAGGATGTAGGTTGCAGTAGGTACTGGGAGATGAAGCAGCTTGCACAGGATAGAGTAGCATGGAGAGCTGCATCAAACCAGTCTCAGGACTGAAGACAACAACAACAACAACAACAACCCTCATATACTTTCTCTCTTTCTTCATTTTCTGCTTGTGACGTAGGCACGTTATACGTCATCTATCCTCGTCGCTCTTGGTTTTCTGTTACGTCTGACGAGAACAACCCTATCACTGAAGTGTTCACACTAGCTCACTCTCTACCTTATTCATAAAGAGCTCTATCCCCAGTTTATCATTTTCTGCTGTTGCTGATATTATTCCATGTTCATTTGACTAGAAATCCTTATTGTGCTTCCATTTCATCTCTCTGATTCCACAGTAATCATAATACGCCTCTGCTTTTCTCTTTGCAGACTTAGGCCAATTTCTCCAAGGCGAAGAGCACTGCAAGAACCTGACACTCTTAAACAGAATAATTTAACTCTGTGGCGGTGAGCTTCCTTGACGCAAAGGCAAGAGGGCACTTCATGCCCTCATCTTCTTGAAGAAGCATGGCTCCTATCCCGGCATTGGAAGCATTGTGGACATCCACAGTTGTATAACTATGCCTTGATGAAAAAGATCGCTTCGACTGTATGAAAAATTCTTATTTCTGCTCGCAGTACGATGTGGGAAGAGGGTCGGTAGATGTTGAATTTGATGGTATCTGGTGGACGTCCTTCATTTTATCTTCTTTGGAATTTGGCGTAGAGCGCTGATCTAACGATGTTTGAAACCAACTTTCTATACATTGACAATGATGCACCTATTTGAGTATCGCCAAATTTACAGGAAAAAATGCCTTGTGGTTTGCTGAGATCTTCACTCAACCATGTCAAGAATGTTGTGACTCCGGAAGTCGAGATGAGGGATACACTTAAGATGGAAGGTCAAGGCCCCTATAATGTCACTCCTTAAACACAACAACTACGAAATCAATATATTAACAATTTATTCAAGACAGTATTTATAAAACAGCTAAGAGACAATCAACATGTAACCATCATTAAGACAATAGCAAAATATTACAGAATTCTTTTCTTTTTCTTAAGAAAAATAATTTGAAATATGAGAGTGATTTATGGAACGCACACCAGATCGTTAAGAACCCAAATGACACAAGTACCAATTAATACAATTCATTGCCAAGAAAATTAAAAAAAATTTTTAATATACATGAAACTCGTTAAATGTTTACCAAACGGGCAGTGACTCCAGGCCGCACTGGGCAAAAGGTGACTTAACTTTCGTGAAAGGAGCAGAGCAGCAATCAAAAAGAACACTTAAACGCCGGGGCCCAACCGGGAGTCACTTCCTGTTGGACGTCACGTCACAACTTCTGTGCACCGAAGTTAAACGTGGCGGCGCTCTCACACATCCCAACTCACAGGAAACTGCAACACAAACAGACCACAGAAGACGCGGCAAACATCAGCCAAACACCAATTAATGTAAGTTAAGAAATCAATAAATAACAATATAAATGAAGAAGCAATGGATCTTTTACTAATTCTGAGTGAGTGCGTTCAAATAAATGCACATATACAGGATGTTACAAAAAGGTACAGCCAAACTTTCAGGAAACATTCCTCACACACAAAGAAAGAAAATGTGTTATGTGGACATGTGTCCGGAAACGCTTACTTTCCATGTTAGAGCTCATTTTGTTACTTATCTTCAAATCACATTAATCATGGAATGAAAACACACAGCAACAGAACGTACCAGCGTGACTTCAAGCACTTTGTTACAGGAAATGTTCAAAATGTCCTCCGCTAGCGAGGATACATGCATCCACCCTCCGTCGTATGGAATCCCTCATGCGCTGATGCAGCCCTGGAGAATGGCGTATTGTATTACAGCCGTCCAGAAGACGAGCACGAAGAGTTTCTACATTTGGTACCGAGGTTGCGTAGACAAGAGCTTTCAAATGCTCCCATTAATGAAAGTCAAGAGTGTTGAGGTCAGGAGAGCGTGGAGGCCACGGAATTGGTCCGCCTCAAACAATCCATCGGTCACCGAATCTGTTTTTGAGAAGCGTACGAACACTTCGACTGAAATGTGCAGGAGCTCCATCGTGCATGAAGCACATGTTGTGTCGTACTTGTAAAGGCGCATGTTCTAGCAGCACAGGTAGAGTATCCTGTATGAAATCATGATAACGTGTTCCATTGAGCGTAGGTGGAAGAACATGGGGCCCAATCGACACATCACCAACAGTGCCTGCCCAAACGTTCACAGAAAATCTGTGTTGATGACGTTATTGCACAATTGCGTGCAGATTCTCGTCAGCCCACACATGTTGATTGTGAAAATTTACAATTTGATCACGTTGGAATGAAGCCTCATCCGTAAAGAGAACATTTACACTGAAATGAGGATTGACACATTGCTGGATGAACGATTCGCAGAAGTGTACCCGTGGAGGCCAGTCAGCTGCTGATAGTGCTTGCACACGCTGTACATGGTGCGGAAACACTCTCCATACAGTGACATGGTCAACGTTACCTTGTACAGCAGGAACTTCTCTGACGCTGACATTAGGGTTATCGTCAACTGCACGGAGAATTGCCTCCTCCATTGCAGGTGTCCTCGTCGTTCTAGGTCTTCCCCAGTCGCGAGTCATAGGATGGAATGTTCCGTGCTCCCTAAGACGCCGATCAATTGCTTCAATCGTCTTCCTGTCGGCGGGACACCTATGTCCTGGAAATCTGTCTCGATACAAACGTGCCGCGCCACGGCTATTGCCCCGTGCTAGTCCATACATCAAATGGGCATCTGCCAACTCCGCATTGGTAAACATTGCACTGGCTGCAAAACCATGTGAAGAATACTAACCTGTTGATGTTACGTATTGATGTGCTTGATGCTAGTACTGTAGAGCAATGAGTCGCATGTCAACACAAGCACCGAATTCAACATTACCTTCCTTCAATTGGGCCAACTGGCGGTGAATCGAGGAAGTACAGTACATACTGACGAAACTAAAATGAGCTCTGACATGGAAATTAAGCGTTTCGGGACACATGTCCACATAACATCTTTTCTTTATTTGTGTGTGAGAAATGTTTCCTGAAAGTTAGACTGTACCTCTCTGTAACACCCTGTATAAAGTAACTACGTATAAATGACTAGCTCTACAGAATACGAGTCTTTACTGCTAACAAAGTGAATGTTTACATATAAATGCACGTATATAAGTGACCAAAGTTTTACAGCAGTATAAAAGGGACGTAGACTTGATGGCAGTCAAAATACACTGAAAATCTCATACAGACAATACATAAGCCTATGGGTATTGTCCCAAAAGCCAAAATTTAACACACACACCTTCGTGCTAATCGGCTTTCTAATAGTAATCCAACCAGCGGATTTTTAAAAGAAAGTAGTAACTGCTGGTCTCCATGCGGTCACACACTTTGCCGACTGCTCTTACTTCAACAACGCGTACATTAGGGCAACCAAGCAACAAGTTAACTCGCTGCAACGCAAATGGTTCAACGAAATATAGGCACCAAAATCACACCTACGGTTGGAGAGCATTGTTCGAGATGGTCTCGAGGGATGGGTCTCCAGTCACCAAGGCAATGCCACGAAGAGCGCCCGGAGTTGACACCAGGCAGCTCCACCACAAATGGCGACCGTCTTTTGAGGTAGGCCCGGCGTGCCGCTGCTGGCCGAGCACACATGCTTTCCTCTTTCGTCCACGCAAGCACACCCTTGCGCCCCGTAGTGAGTCGAACCACAACTGCCGCGAGCGCGAAACATTCGCGAGATCACAACAGGGGCAGAGATCCTAGTACAGCCGGGTAATCGATCGTGTCGTGCCAAAGAGCTCGTGTGCCACAAGAGGCGCACCATAGCTCAAATGTTAGTCGTACTTTTGTCCGCTACATACGACTTCTTAATTATAGACTGTGTTTCTGTTGTATCCCTCCATCACGCCTCACGGAGATCGAACTTGTCAATGTGGCGCTGGATTTATTTCCATACGCTTGGTGTTATTGGTGACTTAAGTGAGTGGTACATTGCCCATATTTAAGGAGTTGTACACTGAACAAAAGCTAACCCTGTTGGCTGGCTTCTGTGTTAAACGTACGTAAAATTTGGATCATATAGGTGGGTAGGAAATGTTAATAGACCACTTATAATCAGTTTAAATGTTACTCTAAACAGTTATTTTAAGCAGTTCGTTGTATTTCATAACGAATTATTCCAGACAATGTGCAAATAGTTTAGTTAGTAGTGCTTCTTCCTAGGTACAAGATTTTTTCAGCTTTGGGTCCATTCTTAAGTAAACCTGTACATGTTACAGCTGATGAGTGTACGTAACGTTTCATCCTTTGCTGTCGCAATTTCTTGGGTGTTCATTAAATCTAATGCTAAAGTCTCGTCCTATTTTACCGATACAGAATTCAGCGCAATTGTCACACTAGATCTGGTATATGCAAAACTTCACAACACAACCATTAAACAATGTACAGATACAACAAATGTTGCAATTGATATTCAAACCTTCCAATAAGAAAACAAAATGAATGGACAGTGAAAGTTGCAAAAATTATTGAAAGGGAAACACAGAAAAGGAAAATGTACAACAAACAAATGCAAGATGAACGCAATACTCTCAACTTCATAAATCAGAAAATACTAGTACAAAACGAATAGCAGTAAAATCTGATAAGGAATCTATAGCCATTATAAATCTCAGTGAATATGAAGACAAAGTAATCACTTTTTTTTAAAAAAAACACCATTACAAAACTGGCAAACAACGCAACCAAAATATGTTGTTGTTTTCTTCAGTCCTGAGTCTGGTTTGATGCAGCTTTCCATGCTGCTCTGTCCTGTGCAAGCTTCTTCATCTCTCAGTACCTACTGCAACCTACATCCTTCTGAATCTGCTTAGTGTATTCATCTCTTGGTCTCCCTCTACGATTTTTACCCTCCACGCTGCCCTCCAATGCTGAATTTGTGATCCCTTGATGCCTCAGGACATGTCCTACCAACTGATCCCTTCTTCTAGTCAAGTTGTGCCACAAACTTCTCTTCTCCCCAATCCTATTCAATACCTCCTCATTAGTTACGTGATCTATCCACATTATCTTCAGCATTCTTCTGTAGCACCAAATTTCGAAAGCTTCTATTCTCTTCTTGTCCGAACTAGTTATCGTCCATGTTTCACGTCCATACATGGCTACACTCCATACAAATACTTTTAGAAACGACTTCCTGATACATAAATCTATATTCGATGTTAACAAATTTCTCTTCTTCAGAAACACTTTCCTTACCATTGCCAGTCTACATTTTATATCCTCTCTACCAAAAAATATGTTGCACAAAAACAGGAGTGTATCAGAAATTTCAATATAGTTCCAAGAGACAAAAAAAAAGAGAGCTACAATCATCACGAACCCATGTATACCAACATTACACGCACTACCTAATATACACAAACAATTAATTTCGATACACCCGATTATTAACTGTATTTACAGCTTAACGCACCTGACAAGTAAGTGACGTAACACATTGGTAATCAAGCTGTATATCTATAACAAAAACTATACCATAAAAATCTCAAGAACCTTAGCAAATGCCATTAATTACATACAAGTTCCACAAAATGGCAAATTTATTTCCTTTGGTATCACAAACGGACACACGAACAGGCCAGTACAGAAAAAACAATAGACATAATAAAAACCAACTTTCTAAGATATAGTAAGGGACGTGTGAACTTCATGCTGTATGTTAGTGGTTGAAGCTTTCGTTCTTTCTCATCACAGCTGAGACAATTTACAACTACAATGCCGATTATTGATAGGTCTATGATCGTTCTGTGTTGCCGTGCATCGTTTTTGGCTGAGGCGCTTTCTGTAGAGACTCTCTGCCATTAAAAACCTTCGACTTCCCGCCACTTAGCCGCTTCCTATTTGCGTTTGACCCCTGACCTATTAAGTTGACTCAGAAAACACACCACTCTAAGGCGTAATGTTTCGTTCCCATTCGATAGAGCGGTCCCAGAATGGTCTAGTACGATATTTGTTTTATACCAGACTGAGATTCTTTGGAAGAATCCTAAGGAAATGCAATCCGAAAACAAAGGAAGTAGGTTACAGTACGCTTGCTCGCCCACTGCTTGAATTCTGCTCATCAGTGTGGGATCCGTACCAGATAGGGTTGATAGAAGAGAGAGAGAGAGAGAGAGAGAGAGAGAAGATAGAGAAGATCCAACGGAGAGCAGCGCGCTTCGTTACAGGATCATTTAGTAATCGCGAAAGCGTTACGGAGATGATAGATAAACTCCAGTGGAATACTCTGCAAGAGAGAAGCTCAGTAGCTCGGTATGGGCTTTTGTTGAAGTTTCGAGAACATACCTTTACCGAAGAGTCGAGCAGTATCTTCTCCCTCCTACGTATATCTCGCGAAGAGACCCTGAGAATAAAATCAGAGAGATTAGAGCCAACGCAGAAGCATACCGACAATCCTTCTTTCTACGAACAATACGAGACTGGAATAGAAGGGAGAACCGATAGAGGTAATCAGGGTGCCCTCTGCCACACACCGTTAGGTGACTTGCGGAGTGTGGATGTAGATGTAGATATGTGTTAACAGGGAGATAAAATACGAATAATAAGAAGTAATCCAGCAGCGACTGAGCAACCCCTTCAACTAACATCATTTATTCTTGAACAACAACATTTATTTTTATGTACTTTTTGGGTAATAACAGGTCCCCATTTAAAAATGCATTATAAAATTAAGGTTGATCTGAAACTGCAAACATGAAGGTGTTGCAAATGGTGAATATAACAGTCGTTGAATTACAATGATAATAATAACATCAAACCAATTGAAGAAATAACGCCATACCAATATTGGCCTTTTTAAAATTTTTGAATTAAACGATTTTGAAGAAACCAGCCAGTTAATTAAAACAGTTCTAGATTTACCTCTTCAAAACATTAGACTGACCTTCAACAGGTTAGTCTCAAAAGATTTACAATAATCTTCGAACAAGGTTAGAACCTATATTAAACATTAAAGGGAAAACTTCGTGTGCAAAGCTAGGTAATCAAAGGCCTCTTGGCCGAGAGAAAAATTTCATTTACAGTGCAAGACACATAACGTAAGATGCTCAGTTTGAGCACGGACAGCCATGACGAGTGACTGCAAACAAGCTACAAGCTGCTCTAGGAAATGCTCGAGATCCGCAAGTAAGCCAAGGGCAAGCCGACGACACGAAACACTCTCCCAGCAACTTAGTACGTGCTCTTAACAACAAGAAAGATAAGTGACTAGATTATACAAGTAAAGATATAGTTTAGCCATAATTGCACCAATAGAACGTTTAAAATAAGTTCATACGCTAACAGAGAGCTGCAGAAAGGAAGTTGTAAGTTCATCCAGGAAAGAATACAATAAAAACTCGCTCGGCTCTTATCATTAACTGAAGTTCACAAAATGCTTTAAACGGGTGGAATATAGTGATACCACAGCCCAGCTGCTTCTAAGACATCGTGAAAACAAACATTACGTCTTGAGACAGCTGGTTTTCTTGCACAAGAATTTTAAGACCAACACTTCTTAAAAAACTAGAAAAGGTGTATGCCCCAGATAAAGCTATGTGTGACAACTGGGCACATTTACATGACCATAGCAACATTAACCATGGCACATTTTTTGAGAGAGAACGCTGTCCAGCGGATTAAGACAAGTTACTTCAGAATCACACAGAAGAGACAGCGCAATACTTAATTTGTAGAATCACAGAGGCCAAAAAACAAGGCACGCATGACGATTCAGTGAACATAAACACGAACATCTGTTCATACAGCTTTTGGAGCGCGAAACCGATACACAGAGCTGAACAACTAATTGCACACAACATATGCGAGCCAGACCTTTGTATTCTGCCCAGCCCTTTCGAAGAAGAGTGAACGACGACTCGGAAAAGATGTCGTGCCTGTCCGAGCCGCGTGTCCGTTGTCCCAAGAGCTGATGCTGCCCCCGGCACCACACTGTGTGAAAACTATCAACAACTGCCTGCGATGCACTCTTCGGAGACCTCTCTCCCTAGGCGCGACTCTACCGACTGCTTTTGAAGACTAGGCGAGACAGTGATAGCCGCACAAAGGAGTTATCCGCGCCCGCTGATGAGACGCGAGCTAAAATTTACCATAGTGAAGTAAGCCGCCACTGCTGAAAGCAGCCGAACAGAACGGTTTCCAATCAATGATCGGTTCAGTTGGACCAGATGACCCAGTCCTTGACGTAAATTGTGCCCACACTCGTATGGAGCCACCAGCAGCTCGCAGAGTGCCTCGTTTACGTCTTGGGTCCACGGGTTCGTGGGATCTGTACCACACTCGAACCCTGCCATAAGCTCCTACAAACTGGAATCGGGACTCATCTGACGAGGCCACGGTTCTAGTCGTCTAGGATCCAACCGACGAGGTCACGAGCCCAGGAGGGGAGCTGCAGGCGGTATCGTGCTGTTGGCAAAGACACTCGCTTCGGTCGTCTTCCCGTTACCGCCAAATTTCGCCGCATACATTCTTCGTACGTCCTTCACTGATTTGCACCGTTCTTTTACAGAGAGATGCTTATCTGTTAGTACTGGCCACTCTACGCAAATGCCGCTGTTCTCCATCGTTAAGTGAAGACCGTCGGCCGCTGCATTGTGTTTGGTGAGAGGTAATGCCTGAAATTTAGTATTACCGGCGCGCTATTGACACTGTGGATCTCAGAATGCTGAATTCCCTAACGGTTTCCGGAATGGAATGTCCCACGCTTCTAGTTCTAATTACCATTCCCCACTCAAAGTCTGTTAATTCCCACTGTGCGTCAATAATCAGATCGGAAACCCTTTCACATGTTTCACCTGAGAACAAATGACAGCTCCGCCATTGAACTGCCCTTCTATACCTTGTCAACGCGATGGTTCCATTATCTGTATTTGTACGATTTATACAACCTAAGTGTAAGATATACTTTTGCATGTAATATGGTTTAAATGCAACGACAGAGTTTGAAAGCTGACAGTAAACCACCCACGAACTATACGCATCAAATGGTGCATACATCAGGCTCAGGGATACCTTTCTTACGCAGTCCATCGCCTGGCAAAACAGATTACACAAACACTGTATGAGGTCTGTGGCCGAGTGGTTAACGTCTCTGACTGCCAAATGCATGGACCAATATTGCAGGAAGTGACTCAGTGGTTAACGCAGTTCTCGTTGGGGCGACGCACTGTTAAATGTCACTACAACAACCCACGTTTCCCAAATCGAATAAGCGAATGACTGGATGTTTCGTTACTCATCTCTGCACATGACCAGTTTCCTTTACTACCCGTGTCGAGTTTAATTTTCCACTACGTCTCTAATGGTATAGTAGTCAACAGGATGTAAACACCTTCGTTCTTCACCGTACCGTCGAACACTCGAGCAGTATACTTTTGGCTTCCCGAGGGTAGCTGAGGAGTTACTTGAAGGAGCAGTACTGGTTACCATCTGGAAGACCGGGAGAGTAGTGCGTTGACCACGTGACACTCCAGTACAGAGGTCAAAGCACAGATCGACAGACAAATCACTTTCATATACGATGACAGTACATTATATAGTGATGTGAATGTACGACAGACGAAAATAAACTGTAATTTGGGCTCTCATTAGGATGTTCAAATGGTTGAAATGGCTCTGAGCGCTATGGGACTTAACATCTGTGGTCATCAGTCCCCTAGAATTTAGAACTACTTAAACCTAACTAACCTAAGGACATCACACACATCCATGCCCGAGGCAGAATTCGAACCTGCGAACGTAGCAGTCGCGCGGCTCCGGACTGAGCGCCTTAACTGCGAGACCACCACGGCCGGCCATTAGGATGTGGGGAGTGCTTTAGTTTAAAAACTGAAATCGCTCCACCTTTCGAGGAGAGGAGTGGAGAGGCGATGCAAATCTGTGCGTTCTGCCAATAATAATAATAATAAAAAACAATACCGCCACACAGGGTTTAGGCCTAATTAGGCCATAAGAAGAAAGAGGCAGTCTTGGGGGCAGTGTTCAAATTTTTATTATTTCCCAATGACGCGTTAACCTTTAAAAAAAAAAAGGTCGTGTGACTAGCGCCTCCCGTCGGGTAGACCGTTCACCGGGTGCACGTCTTTCGATTTGACGCCCCTTCGGCGACTTGCGCCTCGATGAGGATGAAATGATGATGATCAGGACAACACAACACCCAGTCCCTGAACGGAGAAAATCTCCGACCCAGCCGGGAATCGAATCCAAGCCCTTAGGATTGACATTCTGTCACGCTGACCACTCAGATATCGGCGGCGGACGCGTTTACCTTTGTTTAGCCATCTTCGGATTGGCTGATATTTGGTAGCAATGAGTACATGGGACTCTCCACATAAAATATCCTATCAGGTGACTGCCCCTTGTCAAACCTTCAGAAACACTGTGCGGTGTCATTTGATATAAGAAGGAAGCAGCAGATTACTATCTTAGGGCACGTTTCTTCAAATTACACTTGCTGACAGATGTGCCAACCCAATTATGGAACGGAAAAAGTTTTATTAATTAGGCTGTTTCAGAAGGGAAGTATGACGAGCGATCTATGGTGGTATTATATGTGATCAGCATTTCACAAATCCCTAAAGCCGTTATTGACAATAGCTGAATCTTAATGATTCTGCTGTTTCTTTATCGAAGCAGCTCCTTATCTGGCCTCACGAAGCGGAGTAGACGATGTTTCATATCTCTGTACCTCTGAAAAGAACGGAGTAAGTGTCGAGAATCGAACGTGGGACCTTTCGCACCGAAGGCAGCGACGCTAACCGTTTTTCGTTTTCATTTCTTTCATTTAATAATTCTTGTAAAATATTTGGTCAAAGAAAAACAATATTACTGTGGTTCGTCGGCAGAACGATGTATCACACAAAATTTGGTACCTCAAGATGGGACAGCTGCGCTGGATAGCCTCTCGGTCAGATGCGTCTTGTCACGGCCCGGGCGGCTCCCCCTGTAGGGAATCGAGTCCTCTCCCCGGCATGGGTGTGTGTATTGTCCTTAGCGTAAGTTAGTTTAAGTTAGATCAAGTAGTGCGTAAGCTTAGGGACCGACGACTTCAGCAGTTTGATCCCTTAAGACCTTACCACAAATTTCCAATTTCCAAGATGGGACAACAAGTAAAAATATTCTCAGCCAAATGAAACAATGAATCGAAAACATCGGCGTAGAGACACCCCCTCCTGTTCCCTATGCCGATAACTTCGGAGTTGAGCGCCCGTAGGCTCCTTCCTGTTTTCTTATTCCTCTCCAAACAGAAAGTTATTTATGTCCGAGCGCAGAACCGCCTTACCTCATTGTCTTTGTAATCAGCGCTCAATTGTAATCATCTTTTAAAACGACCCTACCGCCGTACTACAGTTCCGGCTTCGTGGGAACAGAGTAGTTATTCTGAACGCATTATCATTTACAGACTAGTGTATTCTCATGTGAAACATTCATTCTTTAATGACGTGCTAAATGTTATGTCAACGACATCAATTTGATGCCATCTTTGTGGACAGTACTTGTATCCAATGTTACGTATTTACCATGTTCAGGTTGTAATAACTTTCTGATAAGTTGTGTGCATTTTTTTATTATCTGCTAGACCTCCTCCTGAATTATTAATATGAGTAATATATGAAAAAGTTTGTTATTATTCTGTATTTACTATTGCAACCACGCGGCTATGGAGGTGGTCATTACTGGGAATAAAATGTCATAAACATTAAAAGGAGTGGAGATAAAAAAATATTATTGGCGAGCTGAATACTGAACTAACTGTTATACGTTAGATATGATATAAAATCTTAGAGTCTGATTCCCTCTCGCTAATATTGGAGGTAACACTTAACGAATTTCATGATTACGGAAACCAGATGACAATTACAGGGAGATTTTGTCTCAAGTTTTCTCACGTATTCTCGAGCAAACTCGGTAAACTGGAAATCAGTTTTCAATTATTTAATGAAATATGCACTCACTGTGTTGATTTTGAGCAGGTCAACAGTGGTAAATTTACACAGCTGACGAAAATAGCAGAACGCATATGGCGTTCTAATGACACGATACACGTAAAAATGTTTGGAAAACATTTAACATTTAGCGAAAAGCAGAGCTACGATAACAGTGATGTTAAAAGCCCAAGCGGTTAAACTCATTCTGTGTTTATTTGCGGCAAGGATCGCTTTTTTCCGAACAGAAGTGGATTTTTATGTCATCTGACTGAATTGTCGATTCCCGCAATGAAAAAGCTTTAGCTAGCGGTTCGCTATACACGTACTAACAAAAAGATTGTTCCTTATGTTTTTAACTGGCAACTACCTACACTGATTTATCTCTTTGTATTTCTGGAAATGGTTTGAATGAAACTTAAGCGTAAATTACTCTGCAGCCTGTTCGTCCGTGCGTTATTTTATAGCTGAAAGCAACTTGCATAAGCAATGAACTGGAATAGTTTTGAGATTAGAGTTGATTTTCTGTTAATTCCACAATTAATTCTACTTTGGAACTCGAATAAGCTTTAACAAAGGTAAGAGGTTTTCACAGGCAGGCAAACAGTTCTATTAACATGAACTGAACTAGGAAGTTGCACGCCACTTGTCACATATTTTTTCGAGAATGCGGCGGTTAAATAGGGAAGACTGGTTGTACCAAGCGGTCTGAAAATACAAATACCTCGGGAAAAGAAGAAATAAAGTAGGTCATTCGAGCCTGGAGAAAACAAGAACTGTCTCAAAAAGTAAGAAAATCTCATTGAATACAAATGTGAAAGTAAAGAAAAGTATTGCCATGTAGTGCCTTATCTGCGTAGGCAGAAAAATATGAACAATACGTACAATGTAGGATAACACCCAAGTGACGACGAAAACCAGCCAGTTTCTTTTTGTCATGTCTAAGACGCTTAAGTGATGAACAGGTGTTTTACAATAAACAGGTAGACGATGTGTTGTTGATCAGCTGCACCTGTAAGAAGTCAGTGCCTTATAAAGTGGAGCCTAGCCAGTGGATGAGTAATTACGACCATATAAAATGGCACACAATAACAGAAAAAAGGAGGAGAACATATAAGGAGATAGAAGAGAAAGAGATAAGTGGAATGAACGGACACGCATAACAGACAGCTGACCCACTGTCGTATCTACTGGACGAGAGGTCGGCAGACCGCCGTCTGTTCGAGCCCCTGTCTGCTGCAGAATATTCAGGCTCTCACATTTATTTCCAGAAAGGTAAAATGTAAATATATATCGTCATAGCGTATCTTTGCATAGTGTTCTACAGTGTGTTACTACCGAACGCACGTAGCTACAGGAAATACTAGAATAGTATTTAAAATGCGCACCTCTCCCCTTGGCAATGTAGCTGCCGCTGTCCTAAGCACTTTGCCTCTCCTTCAGGATTCCCCCATCAGAGGCCCTTTCTTCTCCAACGATGCCATTCTGCGCACTGGGGACTGGGGCCATGAAGTTTCAGCCGTCCTATTCGCGCAGGGGATGCGCGAGCGATTCAAGCTGTGAGTTGTGAGCCAGTCGGCAGTGCCACTGTGCCGTGGTTAATGCTAGCCGCGACCAAAGTTCGGGTGGGCCCTTCAAAATTATCTACTCGAGCCATTACGTTACCTATGATTATCCAACCAGTTGCAAATCTTACACGTATTTTTGTCATCGACTTACGAATTGTAGTTGTTTTGCGCTGATGGCTTTATTATTATAAAATCAAACATTTTTAGTAGTCCTCTTTGACTTGAGTACAAAGAAAACGCTAAGAAAAAACAGAAGAATTAAACAATGCATTTGAAGTTGAATGGACCAAGACATTCACTGTTCTCAGAACTTAAACTGACTTTTAAATTGCCTTACTTGTCAAATTTGGACACATAGTTTACAACTAAACATGTGTCTTTTACTACTTAATATCCTGCCGGTGGCGCAAGAAAGAGAGCAGCTGACGAACTTCAGAAGTTTTAAATTCTTCTGGGCCTGCAGAAGAGAAAAAAAAAAATAAAAATAAAAAAAAAATCTGTATTCATTTACTGGATGTAGTCTTCCAGTAGAGTTAGTACTGCCCTTTTGTGGTGACACAAGAGACTGCACAGTGAGGGAAACCATACACAGTTGGGGACCTCAAAAAGTAAGTTACATATGTCGTTCCGCCCTAGGAAGCTCATCACACAATAATTGTATTTTTGTATTTTTTATATTTATGATGCGTGAATTTCAGAACTCAAGTATCAATCCCCCTAAGAAAGTTGATGCAGCTGTCAAAAATCCTAGAAGAAATCGATGTTGAAATTTCCCGACCATCTTTAATAAGCTAAAAGTGAGGTGAAATTTTCGTTAACTGACAGCGTGAAACTGTGAAGGAATGCTCGACTGTTACTTAAGGGTCTTAATTTCTATCCCTGGGAGAGGCAAATTTGTAAACAGAGGTGCATCTACATCTACAGTGATTGCAAATCACATTTAAGTGCCTGACAGAGGGCTCATCGAACCACCTTCCAAATCTTTATTATTCTAATCTCGTATAGCGCACGGAAAGAACGAACTCCTAAATCTTTTCGTACGAACTCTGATTTCCCTTATTGTATCCTGCGTAGGATGGTGTCAACAAAATATTTTAGCATTCGGAGGAGAAAGTTTGTGACTGGAATTTCGTGAGAGGATTCCATCGCAACGAGAAACGCCTTTCTTTTGATGATGTCCAGCCCAAATCCTGTATCATTTCTGTGACACTCTCTCCCATATTTCGCGATAATACAAAACATTCTGCTCTTCTTTGAACTTTTTCGATGTACTCCGTCAGTCATATCTGGTAAGGATCCCGCACCGCGCAGCAGTATTCTAAAAGAGAACGGACAAGGGTAGTGTAGACACTCTCCTTAGTAGATCTGTTACATTTTCTAAGTGTTCTGCCAATAAAATACAGTCTTTGGTTAGTCTTCCCCACAACATTTTCTACGTGTTGCTTCCAATTTAAGTTGTTTTACTAGTACTTCTACGAAGCGTAAAATGCATAAAGGTGGAAAATTCAGTTATGCCTGAGGTTGTCGCTGGTTCGAGATTCTTTTCGATCATTACTTTTCAATTTTATCCGTTCACTTCGAAAGCCAAAGTCATTTAAATATACAATTCATAAATATATACTAATTAAGAGATATCTAATTGTCATCTTTTTGAAAATGCCTTCTTATTCCTAATAAATATCGTACACAAAAATCCAGTTTTCATTGCAAATATATATTTAATCTTTTAAAAAAAAGTTCCTTTCAAATTCGAAAACACTTGCAACCTAAACTCACCTTGATGTGTTTTACACTGCGTGGTAATTTTCATGGAACTTGCATCTTTGTTTTAAATATTACCATGGACGGGCATTCTACTACATAGGCAAGCTGACTTTTGTCAAGAATATATTGAGAAATCATTTTATTGATGACATCATGGAATCGTGCCTAAAGATAAACATAACAATATACAGTAGACACTAGAATTACAGACTTTTTCAAAGGAGACGCAGCCGGCCACTGTGACCGAGCGGCTTTAGGCTGCTCAGTTCGGAACCGCGTTACTGCTACGGTTGCAGGTTCGAATCCAGCCTCGTGCATGGATGTGTGTGATGTCCTTAGGTTAGTTAGATATAAGTAGTTCTAAGTGTAGGGGACTGATGACCTTAGATGTTAAGTCCCATAGTGCTTAGAGCCATTTTTCTTTGAAAGGAGACGCAAGGCCACTGTCCACGTGTGTGTTTGCCTGTCATTGACATAATTTAAGTTCACACATACCTTATCATTTAATTTGATCAATAAATGGTATCGGTATTAAGTATGATATCAAGTTTTATTTAACGTATCTGTAGCATAATTAAGACTTAGAACTTTAAGTAAAGTTTCTTACGTTAATGATTGGGTGCGTTGTGGAATGAATGAAAATGTAACGTCGATTATTGAGAAGGTATGTTGAGATAACTTGGACATAAAGAGAGGCTGAACGAATGGAGATATACAAATCAATTATTTGTACCTATAATTTGTTTGTGCTTCACAAATTCATACTATTATCTGAGAAACTAAGATACGTCACACAACTCATATTTGTTGTGGATAAAAAATATGAATATATTTAAACATTATGAAAGGAAACTACACTCCTGGAAATGGAAAAGAGAACACATTGACACCGGTGTGTCAGACCCACCATACTTGCTCCGGACACTGCGAGAGGGCTGTACAAGCAATGATCACACGCACTGCACAGCGGACACACCAGGAACCGCGGTGTTGGCCGTCGAATGGCGCTAGCTGCGCAGCATTTGTGCACCGCCGCCGTCAGTGTCAGCCAGTTTGCCGTGGCATACGGAGCTCCATCGCAGTCTTTAACACTGGTAGCACGCCGCGACAGCGTGGACGTGAACCGTATGTGCAGTTGACGGACTTTGAGCGAGGGCGTATAGTGGGCATGCGGGAGGCCGGGTGGACGTACTGCCGAATTGCTCAACACGTGGGGCGTGAGGTCTCCACAGTACATCGATGTTGTCGCCAGTGGTCGGCGGAAGGTGCACGTGCCCGTCGACCTGGGACCGGACCGCAGCGACGCACGGATGCACGCCAAGACCGTAGGATCCTACGCAGTGCCGTAGGGGACCGCACCGCCACTTCCCAGCAAATTACGGACACTGTTGCTCCTGGGGTATCGGCGAGGACCATTCGCAACCGTCTCCATGAAGCTGGGCTACGGTCCCGCACACCGTTAGGCCGTCTTCCGCTCACGCCCCAACATCGTGCAGCCCGCCTCCAGTGGTGTCGCGACAGGCGTGAATGGAGGGACGAATGGAGACGTGTCGTCTTCAGCGATGAGAGTCGCTTCTGCCTTGGTGCCAATGATGGTCGTATGCGTGTCTGGCGCCGTGCAGGTGAGCGCCACAATCAGGACTGCATACGACCGAGGCACACAGGGCCAACACCCGGCATCATGGTGTGGGGAGCGATCTCCTACACTGGCCGTACACCTCTGGTGATCGTCGAGGGGACACTGAATAGTGCACGGTACATCCAAACCGTCATCGAACCCATCGTTCTACCATTCCTAGACCGGCAAGGGAACTTGCTGTTCCAACAGGACAATGCACGTCCTCATGTATCCCGTGCCACCCAACGTGCTGTAGAAGGTGTAAGTCAACTACCCTGGCCAGCAAGATCTCCGGATCTGTCCCCCATTGAGCATGTTTGGGACTGGATGAAGCGTCGTCTTACGCGGTCTGCACGTCCAGCACGAACGCTGGTCCAACTGAGGCGCCAGGTGGAAATGACATGGCAAGCCGTTCCACAGGACTACATCCAGCATCTCTACGATCTTCTCCATAGAAGAATAGCAGCCTGCATTGCTGCGAAAGGTGGATATTCACTGTACTAGTGCCGACATTGTGCATGCTCTGTTGCCTGTGCCTATGTGCCTGTGGTTCTGTCAGTGTGATCATATGATGTATCTGACCCCAGGAATGTGTCAATAAAGTTTCCCCTTCCTGGGACAATGAATTCACGGTGTTCTTATTTCAATTTCCAGGAGTGTAGTATACAAGATGAGCGTGGATGGAAGAGTTGGAAGGGGCTGAACTCAGCGAACGTACCGCAGTTAGATGAAACCTTTTGGTGTGATTGCGTTGAGCCATGAGTCAGCAGTCCAAACAGTAAATATATGTGATGATGTGTGCGATTATGGCAGCAGCCAAAATTGCGCACTGCTGAGTAGCAAATCCAGATAAGAGCGCGATCACAGGACGAGAAGTAAAATCAAACCTTATAAAACAAGGGCTGGGAAACATTCGCACCAGCAGTGTAACATCACTTTTGTCAAGGATTATAGTTGCTGTAACAGAGATAAATTAGTCAAACAACAATGAGATAAATTAAGTCGAAATGTTGATGGATAAGCCTTGAGAGGGTGCTGGGGTGTGTGGGAAGGAGGGGTAAGGGAACAAGAATTGACAAAAATTTGCCTTAATATTGTGTTACAAAGTACGATAACATGAGTTAATGCAGCAGATTTGCCGTCGTACCGGCGTGCTGCTGCCCGTTATTTGCCATCCGCTGCAGAATAGAGATGGGAAAAACCGACCAACTAAAACTGGTACCGGTATTTTAGTTCTGACTAACAGATGTTTTTCGGCATTTGTTTGTTCACGGTCGTAACAGGTGCTTTTCTTTTTTTTTACTAACAACCGAGCAAAAGATACAACCAATTAATCAGCCATAGCAGCAGTGCAAAAATTTTTCGTTTTTAAATAAATATTTTTTTAAGAAACGGAGTAATTTTTATTCGTAAAATTTGCATTGGTTTGAAATATTGCGTAATTATAGAAAATCGGAAAGAAACCGTCAGTGTTGTTTTAATAACAATGTTTGTTTCTGTTGAAACGAGCAACAAACACTTCGGACGAGAATTGGTGCAGCACTGCTGAAACAATAACCTCTCTGTAGCCGTGTGTCGAAACTTAAGGCCCTATGCGTATACGTGTTGTGTGCAAGACTTGCCCCCGCTTGGTCTATACGGATGTTTCCGGCTTTCCCATCATTTGTATTACAGAGTAGCACCAACCCTGGTAGGGAAATATGTTTACGAAGTGACGTAAAATGCTTTATTTGCTGTTAAAAATGATCTATTCGTTTGCCATTTCTACGAAGCAATAAAAGAGGAAGGATATCGTGGTGACATTAAGAGATTAAGAACCTAACAATTCGTTTGTAGTACACAATAAAAATAGAAAGTACCTGCGTCTACATAATATGCCTTTATCTGCCTGTAGCGCTTGAAAAAGGACAAGTTAACATGAAAAATAAAGATCTTCAACCTCAGTTTACAGCCTTTAGCACTTACTACTCGTAATGCCAAATAGTAGTACGATCCCTGTTTGCAATATGATTTCTGAGCAGTGTTTCAAAAAGTTATAATCAGTGGGAGAATACTGGTGAAGTTTTTGTATTATTCAACGGCTTATCACTTTTCGAGAACAGCAGTAAACAGTGGACATACTAAGTTTTCTTTTATTTAGCTATTTAACTTAATATTTTGATTCCATGTGTCTTGAAACTCAGAGAATAAAAATTTTTGAATGTTTATTTGATTTCTACTTTTATTACAGGAAACAATGCAAATAAAAACCGAAAATTGTTTATTTCATAAATTATTTATTTTGAGCGATTCTAACAAAAATGGTTCAAATGTCTCTGAGCACTATGGGACTTAACATCTTAAGTCATCAGTCCCCTAGAACTTAGAGCTACTTAAACCTAACACATCCATGCCCGAGGCAGGATTCGAACCTGCGACCGTAGCAGTCGCGCGGTTCCGGACTGAGCGCCTCGAACCGCTAGACCACCGCGGCCGGCGCGATTTTAAGAGTGAGGTTAAAGTGGCGTGGAGAGAAACCAATATAACCAACAGCCGGTTGTTTCAACGATTACCGCCAGCCTTACTGCAGAACGAATGATCTGGAGGAATCGTCGTTATCGCTGATCTGTGTCACTCATCTTCTGTTCCCAGTGACTACGCACCTTAAAAATTATTTATTAGAGATGCATTGCTTTTTCCAGAACACTTACGTAATGCTCATTTTACTTGATCGCACCAGTCGTTCATAGTATTATCTCTAACTACTATTACGATTTTTCGCGCTCAGCATGTAATCAAGTAGTATTGGGTTCGTTCCCTTTCAGCACATTTATTCACACATAAAGAGAGATGTCACGCATTAGACTATACTGCAGTTTACTGCGAGTGTCGGACAAAGGCAGTTTTCTCTATACAGCATCATCGTCAAAGAAATTAGCAGTAGAGAGAAGCTCTTGTTTCCTCTTAATGTTTTGACATAAACGACGTGTTAAAAAAAGATGGTATTGCTTCGCAAGAGATAACACTGGTCTGGTTTTATAAAAGAAACGACGCACGGCGTAAGGCGTTTATGCAAATTGGTCGGAAGCAACTGTTCATATAGATAGCGACAGGAAATGGAAAACTGTAAAATATGACTGTCGCTGGATGGATGTGTGACACTGGAACGCTGTTTCACTCCGCGCCGCTGGCAAGGATAGTAAAAAGGAGACACATCGATACCAGAACATAAAGTCTTTGCGAATTTCATTTCCAGGGAGAGTAACTGTGCGTGGTAGAAAGGCGCGTGAACTATATACACAGACGCCAGCAGTTGAGAGAAGACGTGTAGTTGGGCTCAAAGAAGCGGATTGGAGCAATCAGCGAACAGCTCCACATTTTAATAATAGCAGTGTCACTATTCGATGGTGTTGGCAGGGATTGGTGAACCACTGCTGAGCACAGCGTCGAGAAGGAAGCGGTCGACCTAGCGAGACGACTGTACGTGACGACCGAGTAATCGTCAGAGAGGAATTCAGAGTTCAGGATTTATCATCGTGGATCGGTCGTGCAACTGGTGCTTCAGTGGCCATAGGGCCACTGACAGGCGTCTCACAGAAAAAGGGCATAGCTCACACCGCGCCTTATGCCGTATACCATTAATCTGTGTGCACCGTCAAGCCAATCTGGAGTGGGGTCGAGCACTTTCGGCCTGCTGTCTCATTCACTGGAGGATATCTGTCTTCAGTGATGAGTCTCACTTAGAACTGAGTCCCAATGACCAGCGGAAACGTATCTGGAGACGCCGTGAACATTGTTGGTATGTCGTGGTAAGTCGATGATATTCTGCGTCCCGTTTTGTTGCCCTTCATGGCAAGCCATCCTCGGCTTGCATTTCAGCAAGATAATGCCCGGGCCGCAAATGGTTCAAATGGCTCTGAGCACTATGGGACTTAACTGCTGAGGTCATCAGTCCCCTAGAACGCAGAACTACTTAAACCTAACTAACCTAAGGACATCACACACATCCATGCACGAGGCTGGATTCGAACCTGCGACCGTAGCGGTCACGCGGTTCCAAACTGAAGTGTCTAGAACCGCCCGCCCACACCTGTCGGCCTGCCCGCCCACACCGAGTGAGAAATCCTACTACTTGTTGTGGGCAATGGGCAGGACCTTGCAACCTGCTCGATGTTTTGAGATCTGATGCACCAGTTGGACTGAATTTGGCAGGATATCCCTCAGGATGACATCCAAAACCTCAAAGCGAAGCCGAATAGCTGCTTGAATAAAGGTCAGAGATGGACCTACATGTTATTGACTTGCTGAATTTGTAAAGATCTTTATCTACAATAAATTATCCAGTTTTTCTGTAATTGTAATTATTTCTTTGTGTTTTCACGTACATCAAATGCACCGATTTCCTTCCCATTGAGATAATTCCTTCATGCCGCATCGTTTTTTTTGTATTAGAGTGTATGTGAATAAAACATTTTTTGATTAGTAATTTTTTTAAATTGACGTATCGAAGAGCAAAGCAAGGCACAAAATCCGAATAATGTTGTATTGTGTTGCAGGAGATAACAGTTTCATTATTACATTAGGTGAACAAAACAGTTTCGATCTGCGCGATGAGGATATTTTGTGCATACGTTAAGTTGGTTTAGAAGTCCATAGAGTTTTTGTATAAGTTTAATAAACACAGCTATGCACATACTAGAGGCTTAAGTCATCAATAATATATTCTCCTTCTGTATTTACGATAGTCTGCCAATGCTGTGGTAACTTTTCGATTGACGCGGCTTTGAGGCTAAGTACTCGTCGACCCGTGTTCGGAGCGTATTTTCGTCCGGATACACAGGCTGTTCGATACACAGTGAAAAAGGTGAAAATTTGAGGGTGCAAGATGAGGCGAATAAGGAGGGTGTGGAAAGACTTCCCAACCCAAATCCAGGCCAGTGTTATTCGTCTGTCTAACAGAATGTGGGAAGTACTTACCGTGGGGTGGCGTCTTCCTAGTCGTTATTCTTGCACTAAGTCTGAAAAACATTTCAGTTGTCAACAATAAGCGTCAGCAGTAATGGTTACAACTCTGGAAAGCAATTCGCAGTACACCACACCGCCATTTTTCCACCACATGCATAACATTATCAAAAAGTAATGGCTCAAGTGGCTCTGAGCACTATGAGGCTTAAAATCTGAGGTCATCAGTCCCCTAGAACTTAGAACTACTTAAACCTAATTAACCTAAGGACATCACACACATCCATGTTCGACGCAAGATTCGAACCCGCGACCGTAGCAGTGGCGCGGTTCCAGACTGACGTGCTTAGAACCGCTCGGCCACATCGGCCGGAGAAATATTATCTTTCGTGGATGCACCCAAGACTATGTTCAGGAAGTTTCTGCTTTGTGTGGACTCAAACATTTCTTTCTTTTCCTTATGTTAATGAAGACACCATTTATCGTTGCCAATAATAACACAGGATGAGAATGACCGGTGTTATTAACAAGCCAGTTGATGACGAGCAAGCAGAGATGCTCACATGGCCACCTGCAGATTATTTTTTTTTCTGGTTGTGGCTTAGAGCGTGCTGTGCCCATACACAAGTTTTTGAAGCTTTCCTTTTGATGAAACTGTTGCAAGTTGATGCAATGATGACAACGCATTACATCTGCCAGTTCTCGAGCATACCGATGTGAATCATTGTGGATTAATGCGTTTAAACGATTTTCATCAAACTGCAAAGGTCCTGCTGAACCAGAGTCACTAGTGTTAAAAAGATCCCCCTTACAAAAGACGTTTCCTTGCTGTGCTCTGACCAATGGCAATACCTATATACACGGCGCAAATGTTTATGTCTGCCTCCGGTGCTGTCGTCCCTCGACTGAACTGAAAAAGAAGAAGTTCTCCCGTTTCCCCACAAGGCACTCTATTTTCTAGCGTGCACAGTTCCACTCACTATCTGTAAATGATAGAATGACAATATGTAAACTCAAACGACAACAGTGAACTACAAATATAAAGTCACACTCGATAAATAAACTCACAGCAATCGGAATACCAGAACGCAAAACAGAAACGCTTCTAATTTATGCATCAACCTAACAGTTTCTTGAACGCCAGATTTGTTGAGACGTACGATGAACAGCCGGGAATGTACTGACTGTCAGGAGTGTTAGACCGTGGCCTGAGGTCTGGAGTGCTTACGTAGCGGCCTAAGCGCGAGCTTAGCCGAGGCAGCGCTGGCCTGTGTTTGCGCTTGTCTCCGGTTTCGGCGTCGGGCCGCCTGCGACGCGCAGGGAGTTTGCGCCGGCGTCTCTCCCTGACGGGAGGGCCAGCCAACTTTTCGGCGTTGACCTGCCGCTGGGCAGTTACGAACTTGGTCCTGCGCCCAGCTGTTACTGGGAATAGAGTTCTTTTCCGAGCACAGTCCAGCCAGCGACTTCCGGAGTTTGGCTTCGTTACTGCAGGTGCGTTATTTCCTCCACCTAGAGTTTCTTACTAACTTTCGTCAAGACTTCACGCCAGAGACTCCCCATATCCATTCTTATGGCAAGTGCGCTGTTACGACAGTGTTGTACCTTGGAACACGTTTCAGATTTCGTTCCTAGCCAGACTTGTTACAAAAGTTTAATAAATTTTCATCCCATCTTGAAATGAGGGCATTCCCTTTATGTATGCTGCATCTCTTTCGGAAATTGCGAAAAATAATCCCGAAGAGTAAGGTATTTATAAATGAGAAAGTCTGTTCCAATGTACAACATAATCCTCTACTACATATCAATGATCTGTAAGTGAAATTAAATTGAGAAGTATTAGCAAACGCCACATAAAAGACAGAAACATTTTTAAACGTAGGCTATTGGCAGCTAAAACTCATTTATATTTTGAAGACAGGAATGATATGAAGATGTTAAACAAACTCATTTGCAAACATCGTATGTTCTATGGAAGAAGACAGTCTTCCGTTTCAAGGTACAATACTATTCGTGATCGAAGAAGTGTAGCTTGACCAACCACGTTTATGAAACTAATTTCAAAAATATACAGAGTTTTTTTCCGCCATACAAGTGTGTCACTGGAGCATTAACAACATCCGCGTAAGAGCATTAACTTCGCTGCAGGGATTCTGACCCATTGTGACCGGTGAAGTGGGGTAGCATTTGCAGGGGCAGTGACATCAGTCTTATCAGTAATGTCATGACCCTTATCAGTGAGAAACCACAGATTCTCCTCATCTCCAGCCCATCATAACACAATTTAAGTAATACACAATGGTGGAAATAGTGCAGTTGTTAGTGGAAAATTTAAAACTCTTCTTTCTGCCTCCAACCAAGCACACAGTGTAGTACTCCTTAGCTTTAGTGTAGTATTGAAAAAAAAAAAAAACGCAATAAGGGATATCGCCGAATTGTGCTAATAGGAAGTTAAGAGTCCCTCACTCCCCCATATATTCAGCCAATCATAGTGTAGTAACTGAAGTTTATCGAAACAGACATATTGCGTGGTTCACGTTCTACACCCCTTGTCCTCCCAATAAATCAGAACATAGTATTCAAATGATGTGTAAAAATACAGTAAAATAATAACATTTCGACGTATATTTCCCTATCTACAAGCAATCAGAGGGTATTATTATAAATAATGCCAAATGTGTATAAAGAATTACCTAAACATAAGACTAAATGAAAAGATATTCATTAATTCTGGAAGACATTTACATCTAGTGTAAAAATAGTACCAAATTAAGTTACGGACCAAACGTATACAGCGCTGATGCAATGTAGGAAGGAAAAAGCTATTTTATTGCAACATATCGCTTAAAATTCAGAGCGACACGGATTTTTTGTACACAAACATATGTGAGACAGCCGAAGACGGTAACCGTGAGTAGTGTGACATTTCCAAAGACAATGTCAGAGTTGATATCTCGAAAACGAAACTATTTGCCATTTTAGGGTATTATACGTGAGGTATCTTATACCTTTCGAGCACAATGAAATTTCAATTTAAATATTTCTGCACTTAAATTATCTGTCTTACTTATTAATATACTTATAGCTCCCTTTTTGCCACTATTGATATATCAAGTAACATTCTTTTAACAAAAATGATTTGTTTTTCATGGTCAAAAAACTAAAACAATGTATATCAGCAATCTATTTTACATGTCAGGACTGTTCATTGATACTATTTTTTATTACTGTAGCTAAAACAGGTTTCTGACCCTCAGTGCATGCTAAAAGGGACGGTGCACATTCAATGCACTCAGCGATGTGTCTGTGTGGAAAGAATAGCTCTCTCTTTTCTCCCTGCAAACAAATTTTACACGCTGCCAAAAGACGAAGGAGTTATGTGCTTTTCAGACGACGAAGTACTTGTTGCTTTCGGATTAACAGTAGTAACACTTCCTGAAGATTTAGAGGAAGTCCAATATTAGTTGCACACTTCACTTTAATTAACACACTTTTTGTTCTGGCATATAGTATCCACTAAATCTTTACCCTTAACAAGAAACACCAACACTTAGAGAAAAACAGAGCATGGTCAGCTCATGGATCGTTCCTAATGGTTCAACCCTCCACCACAAAAGAAATACATGTTGTGGTCTTTGTTACATGTGTAAAAGAATTCAGCTTTATAGAGTTTGTGTGGATGCTTTTTAATAGCTAATGAAAAATCACTGGAGGGATCTAGTCTCGCCTAATATGTCTTGAATTTAGGATTATCTAACCTTATGTTTCACATATCTTGCACTGAACTGCACAACAGTGTCGGTGCAGGAAATGTACGCAGGTGTGCTTCACTTCTAGATGAGGTATCTCCCACACCATGTATAGGACTGAACGACTGGGAGATGAATGTTTGTGGTGCTAACGTACACGTACACGTGCAGACATCTACAGCTCTTAGCATGATATTGACTAAGCAAGATGAGAGTTGTGTGAAGAAGCAGAAGGAACATGAGACTTATTAAGTCAGTATTTGGTGGTAAAAATAGTCTCCTTCTAACACGTCATTGTCTGAAAGTTTCTGTGGTGTATAAATTAGAGAGATGATTGCGAGGCAGATACGCAAACAGTGCTGAGCTGTGTCAGCTGCTGTTTACATTGCACGTGGTTAGCCGGTCGCTGTGGACGAGGGGTTCTAGGCGCTTCAGTCCGGAGCCGCCCTGCTGCTACAGTCGCAGGTTCGAATGCTGCCTGGGGCATGGATGTGTGTGATGTCCTTAGGTTAGTTAGGTTTAAGTAGCTCTAAGTCTAGGAGACTGGTGACATCAGATGTTAAGTCCCATAATGCTTAGAGCCATTTGAATTGCACGTGGTTAGACTTTTTGACTGTAATGAAGCAAGAGCTTCATGTGTGGTGGCACACGTGGTGTGCAGGCCGAATTCAAAGCATTATTCAGATGTGCTACGATTGTGACGTGGAGTCTTGGTCTGGAAGTCAAGAGGCAACGTTTCTGGTAGTAATTCCAGCGTTGTCTCCACTCCAAGTAGACAAGCTGATGGGGTGTCTTCAATGCTGTGCATGGCTAAGAGCATGAAGCCAGCTTCAGGGTTTGTGCGAATGAGCAGATATCAGTTGAAATGGGCAGCAGTACATCAGGTTAAGGTATTACTGGTTGACAAGCTGTGAGCAGAGGAAGATTAATGTACCGTCGTCCACTTGGGAGAGCCCTTTTCAACTGAAAGCAGTAAACATGGTGGGCACATTTCATAACATTCCTCAGTGCTGTCAACTTGTGCTGCAAAGCAGACCTTACCATACATTCCAATGAGTTCAGTGCTATACCCTTATTCCCTCTGGTAAACTGCAATCAGTTTCTATGTGATTTATGTTACTATATATGACAGTCTTGAAAAGATTGCGTTATGTATGGTTTCATGTTAAATAGTTTCTGTCTATAAATATTTTTGTGATCGTGGGTTGGAGTTAAACTTATGTCTGAAGGTTTAAATTGTTCATTTATTGGTTTGGCTTCTGAAGAGTACTGAGAGAGTAATTTTGTGTGTTACAGCTCATCTGAATTTACATATAGAGTGTGTCTGGTTTCAAGTCTTTTGAAGTGATTCCTTGTAATTAGTTTTAGTTGATACTGTACCTTGCTTAATTCTGTCTGATTAGGCTTCGTTTATCAGTGCTTTCTATTGGAAGTATCAATATGGCTGTATTAAGTTTCCACCAAATTTATGAGGACTTTCTATTGCTAGTTAGCTATTCAAGGGTTCACAGCTTTAGGTATCAGATGCAAAAACTATTGTTTTAACTTGTGTTTGTTCCTATTTGTGAGCTTTCAGTTATTTATTAGTGTTCTTAAAGGGTATCTTAAACATATTTCTGGCTGTGGGCAATGTAAAGTGCAATTTATGGAATTAGATGAGTCTCTTGCTTTTGTCATCTGATAGTTGTTTGTTAGTTAAATTTAATATTTTTATATGTTGTAGAAGTACCAGTGACACTGCTATTAGGTCACATTCAGTAGAACGTCATGTCCAGTACTGTGAACTGAATCCAGCACATAATTTGATGATTTGAAAATGAATCTTCTTGGGCATCTGCTGCTATTTACGATTGCTTTGCCTATTTTGTACCGTGTGCTCAAGAGTGCACCGCAGGTTTACTTAAAGAAAATAATTGTATTGTTCCCAATGTCGCAGGACTGGAGCGCTGGATTACTGTGTGTCAAGGCTGGAATGGAATCAGTCTTTTTAATTTCTTTAAATGGGTTTCAACAGTAAAAAGATCAACCACTCCCGGATGTTCAACACCCATCGCCCTATGTGGAATGACAGGAAGCGAACGCCGTCTCGGTCTTGAAGGAGCTCTGGATCCTGTCCGACCCCCAGGAAGAGCTCCTGCAAGAGGAGGTGAGACTTGAGTCGATGCCAAACGTTTAACGCACGTGTAACTGAAACTAAGACCACAATCACTACTTTCGTCCTGGAAGTAATTTAACGCTAACTTAGTAGCAAGCTTAACGCTTTAAATTTCCATTGAACAGTTAAATATTTTATAGACCTTTTTTAGCTCTAATGTGCGTGGCCCATATCCGAAGCTCAACTACTTAGCCCCACGATAAGAATAAATACCACAGAAAAAGAAAGGGCGGTAGGAAACCACAACACTAGGGTAATGTTATAACCATGAAGCACACAAATGGCAGGCAAAACAGGTTCAAGCTGTAGTAACAATGTTCTTGGAACTTAATAGTGGCCAAGCGCATAATTAATAAATCATGCTAACAGGGCACAGATTTGGCAACATGGGTTTTAAAACTTACCATGTTAGAAAAACTCCATACTGGCCAAGAACTTGATTCCTACATTCAAACAGAATGGGGTAACAGAGCTTAGAAACAAGGTCTTTAAAACTTACTGCACTAAAATTAATATTGGGCAGGCTCAATGACCACCATATTCAAACAAAAAGCTACTGTCACCCAGACGCGCTGTACACTCACAGGACCACAACAGCAATGCGGCAGCTTAACCTGAACGGAGCGTAGCAACGCAAGCGAGGCCGAACACTGGCCAGGCTGCAAGACACTAAGGCTCTGCGCGAAATGATGTTAAATAAACCCGTGCGACCGTACCCAGGTCATCAGTTGCGCTTAAGCACTCGTACTTAAAATCTGCTAACTGCGTGGTGTACACTTTGCTATTCTACAGAAGCGAAGAGCTCTATTTCAAAAACACTCATCGCAGTACAACTGCCCTAACGGGCAACGTACACACTTCATAATAAATACTTTAGAGACAGTTTAAAGGGACAATGTGAGAAAAGCCCCGACCACACAACGCCCTGCGCTGCCAGTACATTGTGACCACACAATACAGCTCAGCGACGTCTCGACTTCCCACAGTTCGAGCATTAGTTTTTTAAGAAACACAAAGGACCCACGCGACAGACCACCACTACCACCCCTTTTGGGTTACATCAGTGGCAACAACCAGACACAGACGGTCCAGAATTGCCACAGCCAAAAATAGTATCACTGCTCTATAACGATCCTTCCCATCCATGTGCTAACACTCAGTTGCCACTAATGATACTTTTGTCATCAACACTGCCGCCGGAGGCAGTCCTTACAGCATTCCACAACGGCCACGCCATATCAGAACAAGATAAGGCGCCACCTCTAGAATGGTAGCAACTTGCCGTAACGGTCGTTTCCGTCACTTTACTTCGGTCGACATTCTTTTGTAGTTCGCCCTTGCAACAAGAATGGCACCAAGCACAGCTCTTGTCGGAGCCAGTCCTTGCAATAAAACGCTAGGAACATGCAGTCGTTACCGCCACTTTAATGCAATAGAAAACGTCACCAAGAAGCTAATGAACCAACGTAGCTCTCCTAGCCACTTCCCATAGTGAAGCAACGCGGCAGCACCACACAACTTCTTATCGTCGGTCTGGAAGATCGGCGTTGTCTTCTTAAGGCAGAAATAAACGCTACAACGGCGCCACTCCACACTTAATCTTGGGTACGAATTACTCTCTCCTGTATCCTGAATAAATCCAACTAATAACATAAACGATGAACAGCTACGTAGAACTAACCACCACAGACGTATTTAACCGACACATTTGCTGTCGGCAGCCAGGACCCTGCGCAACAAAACTCTGCTTCGTTCGTGCAGTGCCGCTCTGCATCGCTGCGGCCGTAGACTCCGGCAGTCAGGAAAAGGTCGCTGTGGTTGGAACAGGTCTCTCGGCCTAGCTGGCACTAATCCACGCTGTCACCTTTGACGCCGCTAGCGCCACCGTACTGACAGTCGCGCACCTAGACAAAACCAAGATTCCGTGGAATACAGAGGAACAGGTAGAACCGCAAGAGCGCCAAATGCAAATTGCCAGAGGAGGAAACCATCTGCACAGTTGTTACGCAAATGGTGCTTATTTGGTAGCCTAGTCTTTCACTCCCTAAGCACCTTGATCTACCCCATTTCAACTGTAAACTTTTTATGAAGCGCACACTACTAAACTGTATCAGCTTAGCCCCCCCCCCTCCAAAAGTGTATGACATTACCCCTCAAAATGTAGCAAATGGCCACAAAAGTATCTTAAAATACCCCAACTGCATCAAATAACCACTCAGAGTGTGCCAGCTTACCCTCCACTGTATATGCTTGCCCCAAACTGTATGAATTTGCCTCAGACTGTAACAACTGGCCCGAAAAAGTGTGTAAAATAACCCCTCAAACAGTATCCAGTTGTCCCAGAAGTGTAACAACTAGCCCACTAATTGAATCAACTTGTCCATTAAGTATCAAATTGGGCACCTTAGGCATTACCAAATTGCCTCAAAATTTCTATTCACCACCGTCACCCCTCAGAAAAATCTGAGGACATATAGATAACCAAATTTGTGCGCTTCAGAAAAGGAAGCAGCAACACTGACCATGCTTAGGGACACATGTAACTGTTGCCATAAGATGTAGAGAGCTTTTGAGAAGAGTTATATAAGTGAAATTTGTTTCCAAGAAGAAAAGGAAGTGTTCGTTCATATGGCTCTGAGCACTATGGGACTTAACATCTATAGTCATCAGTCCCCTAGAACTTAGAACTACTGAAACCTAACTAATCTAAGGACAACACACAACACCCAGCCATCACGAGGCAGAGAAAATCCCTTACCTCCGCGGGAATCGAACCCGGGAACGCGGGCGCGGGAAGCGAGAACGCTACCGCACGACCACGAGATGCGGGCAGGAAGTGTTTGTTTCCATATAAACACACGTTACCATTTGTGTCCAATGTGCATCTTGCCTTTCCTCATGGACTGTGTGTCAGAATATTATTTTAGTTACAGTAAGAGCACATCTTTCGTAGTATATTTACTATAAATAAATAGTTTTAACAAGTAAAATGAATTGTTAGAATACAATTTTTTTACTTTATAATTGTGAAAGATAGATCTCTATAGTTAAAAGAATGTAAATCGATTGTTTTATGGTAGCAGATTCATGAATAGTACTAAGAATGCTGTTCCCTGGTGTTGTCTTGGTTCTGCAGCGCTGCGTTGTGGACTCGTCGTTACTCTGAATCGGCGCTAGACTGGAAGATAGACTTCTAGGGAGCTAGAGGCGCCGGTCCTATAAAGGTTGCCCGACGTATGGATACCAGGAAGTGGCCGACGTCACGTGGCTTCTCGGGTGCGACATAGTGCCAGCCTTGTGTGGTGATCGAAGTGCTGTTCTCCCTGCAGCAGATGGAACAGGAAGTCGGGCAGCGTCAGCTGCAGGCGTCCCGCTGTACCACAACCCGCATTGTAGTGGTGAATGGCGGGCCTATCGGGTCATCAGGAACGGACCGTACATGGCATTTATGATGAGGTTTGGACAGGACAGGTTGCTTAGCGTGGGAAAATGTAACCAGTCTCCTGCAGAAGGCGTCAACGATAATAGTATGTTAACCAATGTAGATTCCATAAGGAACCGAAGTTCCAGCGAGTAAATTAATTAGAATAGGAACACAGCAATCAGTAGCAAGCCTACTATTTTTTTGAAATTTTTTTTGCATATCCATATCTTAGCTAGAAATAGCCATACACCAGTGCACTGAAGATGACTATTTATAGCTGACATCTGGATATGCAAAAATATTTTAAAAATCCCTGGGATTGCGACTGAGTGCTGTGTTCCTGTCTTTCCTTAAATAATAGCATATTATGGATCTGTGTCACGCGTATTTAGTGACTAGAAGAAGATTAAATGAATAGAAACTGCTCGAGACACCACTGACACGTGTGGTCGACGTCCATCTTTTGTGCAAGCCATCGTCACAGTGCATGATACATAGCGCTTACGAATTCGATCATGAGCTGCGTAGGCAACCATGATGGTCACAATGCGCATCTACCAGCATCACATTTCGACCACCTCAGAAACTTGTGACGTCGGTCTTACCGATCGATTATAAAAGACGCCTTAACAGGAACTGTATAAAAACTGAAAAAAGAATTTGAAAGTCAGTGAGAAATACAACATTAAAGGTGAATGAAGCTATGATGGTATGATATTATTCACAGAAATTTTCTAGCGCACAAAGTAGTTACTAATTATAGTTGAAAATATTCTTACAGCGTCATGAAGACACTATGAAAGACTTTGGTCGAAATATGTGCTGTAATGTATCTGAAGTTTGACAGCCGCTGATATTGTTTTGAAGATGGTGAAATTATTAGTGGATGTACTAGCTGAGATCACTGGAACACTTCATCTCTGTCAATATCTCATACGCGGTTGAGGAAAGTGAAGTTTACCGGTGTCGTTGCAGATATTTGGGATTCACCCATTCGGCCTGGATGTGTACCATCCTCAATGACTTGATTGTGGTTCCATGCAATTATTACACAAAAGTTTCGGATTTATGTATTTAATAAGTGGTACGTCTTAAAGAATTTTTCTACTTTCCTGAAGATCGCTGTAATATCATAAACACAAGTGAGACATGGGACTGTAGAACAGTATGGTAAATGAGTGACTGTAATCAATGAAAAATCTGTATTTGTCATTTTACGTGTTTGTCATTTCATACGTTTGCAGGTGACTGATGTGTTGACTGTCATATGTCATAACTCGCTTTGTTCGCGACGTAATTATGAGCTACAGACTATTTCTTCTGGCTGACTTTATTTAGCGTATGGATATATCTCTAATAATTACTAATACTACTTAAATTCGTCCGTCGTAGTATGTATTTGGTACGTATATTCCAGCTGTTGTCAAGTAACATCATTGGAATTTCCAGTGGTGGGTGACGAGTGGAAATCCTTCCTTTACTGGTGATGGAATGCCTGGGATTCGTCTGAGGTTAGCATGCTGGAGTAATTATTCGCCCATTCTCTGTTCTGTAGCAAAAGAAGGGGAACACACAAAAAATAGCGTAAAAGGTAGAAATCAGTAATCGAGAATCAGCTGAGTCTATAGACGATATGCACAAACAGGTTATAGAAATTTACAGTATATCAGATAAGGTTACGGAACAGCTAGACCACGAAAGTGAAACGAGGACAGAGGAAGTGGGCGAAATCCACCGGAGCACATGCACCTGAATGTCGCTTCCGTCCGGTAAGCAAGTGCAAAGCACAGAAAGTGGTCCACACTTTCTAAAAGATGAAATATAGGCAGGATGGTGAAGCAACTTTCATTGCGGCTGTAGAATGAGACGCTACTGTTATCAAACAGAGAGCGCCGATTTGCAGCCGCTTCCTCACCAGCAAACACTAATTAGTGCCCGATTTAGGAAACACTTCACGCGATCGAACAGTGACTGATTGTTAGCTGCAACGTAGTTAAACGGAGAAGCATCGTAACCACAACACGAAATAGCAACGTCTGTGGAATCCCACGTATGTCCCACTTCCGTCTGAAGGATTCGAAATGCTTAAATCTGTGGAGCTTTAGGGGTAGCATGGGTAGGAAAATCAGGTGTAAGTATATGCTGTGCAAAGAATGTACAGCATAAGACACTTCACTATAATGACGGACCAACCTGTAGTGGAACAAAGTAGATGAGCTTTTTGTTTGTTTGGAACATTTAGAAACTGAGGGTGGAATGGATGTACTATGCAGGTCTGAGCATCACACAGTCACAGGTATGGAAATGGTAAATGTAGGTTGATATAAGCTTTCAGCACATGTAAGCAGAGACAGTACGGAGAGAAGAGGAGTTGCCATATATGTTAAAATCTGTCATAGTGTAAAAAATTTGGAAACTAATAATTTTGTGTAGAGCCACATAAAGAAGCATATGCGTGTGAGCTTAAACTAAATAATGGAACTTTTGTAATTGTTGCCCAATATAGGTCCCCATTTGGAAATTTTTAACTATTTTAAAAAACTTGGTTACTTTTTTGTGCTATCAGTCAGACACAGAGAAGCAAATTATTGTTTGCGGTGATTTCAATGTAGATTTTTTGAATGAGTCTGATAGGAAGCATGACCTTGAAGTATTACTTTATTCTTGCAATTTGACAACAGTTATTAATTTTTCTACTCGGGTGGTACAGGAAAGCAGCACACTGATAAATAATGTTTTTATGAAGTGAGATAAATTGAATAAAAGAAAAACTTTTTCTGTTAAGAATGTTCTGTCTGATCATGATGCACAGCTAGTTACAGTATATAACATATCCGCATACAGTAATGCAAAACAGTCCTCCAAAATAGTGCATTCAGTTAACGATTTAACAACTGAAAATTTTAGGGAAAGCTTGCAACAGTTAGACTGGAATGATGAGTACAGGGAACCTGATGCTAATTTAAAACTTAAGCTGTTTCATGATACCTTTGTGAGTATATTTTTAAAACAGTTTCCCGAAGAAAACAGTGAAATATAATTGTAAGAAACCATTTAAAAAGCCATGGCTTACTAAAGTGATAAAAATGTCTTGTAAACAGAAAAGGAGAAATGTATCTTGTAGCTAGGAGGAGTAATGACCCCAAACCAGTAAAACATTATAAAAGCTATTGCACTGTACTAAGAAAAATTATTAAAAATCGCAGAAGTATGTGCATTATGTCTGAGATTAGTACATTAGATAATAAAATTAAAACAATTTGGAATATTGTTAAAAGGGAAACAGGGAAACCGAGAGCACAGGAAGACAGTATTTCTACCACACTCAGTGAAAAGTGTGTTTAGGAGAATTCAGAAGTAGATAACTTTTTAATAATCATTTTTTAAGTGTTGTAGAGAAAATAGAATCCACCTACTCATTAGAAAATGCATGGCAGTATACGGAACAGGCAATACCTATGCAATTTGAAAAAAAATTGAAATTCAACCCATCTCTCCTACTGTAAATTCACTTAAAATTTAAAGCTCACATGGAATTGATGGCATTTCCAACAGAGTACTAAAGGTTGTTCCCAACAAATAAGCAGGATACTCAGCCACATATGAATTAGCTCACTGAGATAGGGCATTTTTCCAGAGAGACTGAAATACGCTATTGTTAAACCATTGCATAAAAAAAGGGGATAGGTCTGACGCTAACTCCGCCCAGTCTCATTTCTGACAGCTTTATCCAAAATTCTTGAAAAAGTAATGTATTCAAGAGTAGCATCACATCTTTATAAAAATGAATTACTAACAAAATGTCAATTTAATTTTCAGAAAGGCTTTTCCACAGAAAATGCTATGTATGCTTTCACTGATCAAATATTAAATGCATTAAACATCATCCACTGGGAAATTCTGTGATGTCTAAAAGGATGTTCATTGTGTGACTCACGAGATTCTTCTAGGTAAGCTTAAGTATTGTTGTATGAGGGGGACAGTGCAGAAATTAACAGTACAGATAGTCTTAAAAAAATTAGCACAGTCCCTTAACTGGTGAGGTATCAAGAATGGTGTCGCACAGGGTTCAGTCTTGGGTCCCTTACTGTTCTCAACATATATTTATGACTAGACACTCTATTTTCACGAACATGGAAATATAGTTCTTTTTGCTGATGATGCAAGTGTAGTAATCACACCCAACAAACAAGAATCAACCAGGAAAATTGTAAACAATATCTTACAGAAAATTATTAAGTGGTTCTCTACGAATGAACTCTCACTAAAGTTTGAGGAACTACAGTTTGTACAATTCTATACAGTAAACGGCATAACACCATTGATAAATATAGACTATAAACAGAAGTCTGTTGCTAAGGTAGAATAGTCTTTTGTCAATGAAGAGATCACCATGACCCGACCACGTGTCCCCTGTGGAAACACATTACGTGTCTTTAATACAGTCGTTTCTGCTAACTTCTGAATCCTCATGCCGTTGATTGTTGTAGGTTCTTCCGATTTTAGGGACAGTTTCTCACCCCAGGAGCGAGGGGTTGTTCTGAAACTCTCTACGCAGCTCCGTCCTTTTTGGCATGGCCATTGACACAGCTTGAGTAACTTTGTGTGCTGGAAGTCTTCGGTTGCCGTTGCAGATGATATTTGTTCGAAATTTAAACAGTGGCTGAGTTCTAACTCAAGACCCTGTACGTTTTGATTAGTAGTCAAAGACACTTCGGCTACAGCACTGGTCCCGAGAAATACAACTTCACAGAGACTTAGAAGATAATAAACAGCCACTGTCCCTAACAACTAATGTATAGGCTACCGTCTGAATTACATGTTCTGTGAACCAAAGAATATCGTGTTGCCTACCCAGTGGAATCCATACCACCACACCAGGCGCTGAGATCTACGACGAAAATATACGCAATCTGGCAAAGTCAGATCTCCTCCTTTAGTTCTCATTGCTCAACAACATACGGCCCCCATCCATCGTAAAGTGTTTCGCTGCAGTGTCTGTTATATGCAGTATAATTCCTTTCCCATTCTTAATGGTGAGGCCCTTGCGTTTACCCTGCTAGTCATTAAAGTTGAAGCAACGTTCTGTGGTACTCTGAAACTCTGTGCTCATTAGACTACTCATTCCATTCAACGGGACATGTAATTCTACCCCACTAGCACTATAGATAGCAATATCATATTCTTTGACTGGAACCTTGTCTTAGTAGCTCGTTTTCATGCGAACATCTCTACTTTTGACTTTATTTTTTTTACTCTTGTTTATCATATATGAAAGATGTTTAATGTCCCGTTAGACACTACGTTTAGCACGATCCAGGAGAAATGACGTTGGCGTAAAACATTTCTATTCGCTTGGGGTTCTTCATGTCGATGAGTCTTGCCTCTCACCATTGGCCTACTTCATTTCGTTGACTCCCTTTACCTCTCACACTGAGATGCTTGATTTCGTTGTGTCCCCTTGATTCTCACCAAAACTGTGATTCACATTAAGCTCAAACCGCCAACATCCCATTCCGATGCATTTATTAATTTGTGCGTTAAATGCATGTAAACAACTTAAAATCATTGTGAATTACCGTAACTATGAGATGCAAGGGGGCTCAACGACATCAATCGCCCCAGTTGTGAGAGGCAGGGGACTCGCCGAAATCAAGCTTCCCGGTGTTGAGAGACAGGGTGAGTCACTGAAATGAAGGACCCCGATGGTAAGAGGCAAGCGGAGTGTCCGATATCAAGTATGCCAATGGTGAGAGCAAAGTATTATGTCCACATCGTTGTTCCTAGGTCATGATGAACGTAGTTTATAAGCAAACACTGAAGCGGCTAATCATACTCTACTGCAGAGGTTCCCAACAGGTGGTCTGCGGTCCCCCAGGGGTCCGCGAGCTATGCCAGAGGGGTCCGCAAGATGGTATTAAAAAACAAAGTATTAAATTTGTTTCGTATGATAACAGATTTTTTTGTTTTGGCCGCTTCCTCCATGAGCAGTTTTAAGCTCAAGATTTTTTCAATAATGAATTAAAAAAATGTTCAAACTTGTGTGAAATCTTATGGGACGTAACTGCTAAGGTCATCAGTCCCTAAGCTTACACACTACTTAACCTAAATTATCCTAAGGACAAACACACACACCCATGCCCGAGGGAGGACTCGAACCTCCACCGGGACCAAATAATGAATATGTCAATGTTTTTTCTAAGTACCAAAAATAGAAAACGTATAAAAAGACTCTTAATTTGGCTCTTTTAGGTACTTGATACTGTGATATGACAAGGTACCAATCCTGCTCCATGAGGGGATCCTCGAGAAAATTTTGTTGGGAACCCCTGATCTATTGTACAACAAAATTCACAGCAGTAAAGTAAGTTTCCAACATAGATATCAACCGTTAGCACATAAAGCATTACATTTACAACTTAAAGGAAATTTAGAATTAAAAAAAGGGCGCATTTGATGTATGTCCCTTACAGGGCTATCTTGCGCGATGGGGAAACAATGGTTTTGGCGTAGAATCCGAATATGCAATAAAATGGGGGAGGGCGTTCCAATTTGAAAGTACAAAGCTAACGCCTCCCACACACGAGGGGTGACTAGGAGGTGGCCAGTTGTAGACAATTTCCCATTTCTTATTTTAACTTTTCACCTATAACATTTTTTTTTTCCGTACGATGCGTCGTTTCCGAAATATTTAGTTGTCTCAAACTAAAACAAAGGCCTTATGTAATATATAAGACACTAGTACTATACTAAAGGTATTACTTCAGTGAGAAATATTGTGCTCTTGAAAATAACCGGTGAACATTTTTAACCTCAACTATATTAAAAGTCCGTGAGGCTACTTGAAACTAGCAACGCCACAGGTCAAATCCCTCGATGTCTGAAATGCGCACAACGAATAAGCTTTTCCAATGAAAGAATCAGCAATCGTTGGTTAATATGTTAAAAAATTAGAAACCCGCCTCGATTGCGAAAAAAGCACCTAGTGTTAACCTAGGTTTCGGCGTAGATAACTACACCTTCTTCAGAACAATAAAACCCACAAGTGTCGAAGAAGACCTTTGTCAATGATTAAAAGATCACCATAGCTATACATTTATAAAGGAAAAAACAAGGAAAACACAAACAGTACATATGTACAAAGTCAAAACCAGTACTTAACTTAATGGTGTACGCTCCACCTTGCACCGGCCTACGTTCGATGGGCCATGACCCGCCATAAGCTGCAGCTACAAATGGTCGCCCACTTACAAGCCGGACCCGCTACCTATGCACATGCGGAAGACAAAGGAAGTTACTTCAATGCGCATGCGCATACGAATACGAGGAAGTTTATACACAAAGTTTATATACAACCAGCGCACGCATGTGAAAATCCCTATATCGCCAGATCTGATGATCTGGGGATTTTCACGTGCGTGCGATGATTGGCGAGCGCGGTTGGTCAAGCTGTTCATCTTTTCTCTTTTTTTCCTCATTTTCCTTTAACGATGAAGGTATTTTAGCCTGTTGAACACCTCAAGTTTTATCCCTATGTCTTTATTACCACGACGTCTTTAGATTACGTCCTCACAGCCCGCCCCCCCCCCCCCCCCCCCCAGGATAACTATAGGCTTTAGGAATAGGTTTTAAGAGTACCTCCTGTTGTCATAGGTTACTTCATATACGTTTCTTTCCTAGCATAAGCAACCGTGTGCTTTTTTTAATTTCCTATTTAGCTCGTCACTTATTCTATCCGTTCCATTTTTTGATATACACTCCTGAAATTGAAATAAGAACACCGTGAATTCATTGTCCCAGGAAGGGGAAACTTTATTGACACATTCCTGGGGTCAGATACATCACATGATCACACTGACAGAACCACAGGCACATAGACACAGGCAACAGAGTGTGCACAATGTCGGCACTAGTACAGTGTATATCCACCTTTCGCAGCAATGCAGGCTGCTATTCTCCCATGGAGACGATCGTAGAGATGCTGGGTGTAGTCCTGTGGAACGGCTTGCCATGCCATTTCCACCTGGCGCCTCAGTTGGACCAGCGTTCGTGCTGGACGAGCAGGCGACGCTTCATCCAGTCCCAAACATGCTCAATGGGGGACAGATCCGGAGATCTTGCTGGCCAGGGTAGTTGACTTACACCTTCTAGAGCACGTTGGGTGGCACGGGATACATGCGGACGTGCACTGTCCTGTTGGAACAGCAAGTTCCCTTGCCGGTCTAGGAATGGTAGAACGATGGGTTCGATGACGGTTTGGATGTACCGTGCACTATTCAGTGTCCCCTCGACGATCACCAGAGGTGTACGGCCAGTGTACGAGATCGCTCCCCACACCATGATGCCGGATGTTGGCCCTGTGTGCCCCGGTCGTATGCAGTCCTGATTGTGGCGCTCACCTGCACGGCGCCAAACACGCATACGACCATCATTGGCACCAAGGCAGAAGCGACTCTCATCGCTGAAGACGACACGTCTCCATTCGTCCATCCATTCACGCCTGTCGCGACACCACTGGAGGCGGGCTGCACGATGTTGGGGCGTGAGCGGAAGACGTCCTAACGGTGTGCGACACCGTAGCCCAGCTTCATGGAGACGGTTGCGAATGGTCCTCGCCGATACCCCAGGAGCAACAGTGTCCCTAATTTGCTGGGAAGTGGCGGTGCGGTCCCCTACGGCACTGCGTAGGATCCTACGGTCTTGGCGTGCATCCGTGCGTCGCTGCGGTCCGGTCGCAGGTCGACGGGCAAGTGCATCTTCCGCCGACCACTGGCGACAACACGCCCCACATGTTGAGCAATTCGGCGGTACGTCCACCCGGCCTCCCGCATGCCCACTATACGCCCTGGCTCAAAGTCCGTCAACTGCACATACGGTTCACGCCCACGCTGTCGCGGCATGCTACCAGGGTTAAAGACTGCGATGGAGCTCCGTATGCCACGGCAAACTGGCTGACACTGACGGCGGCGGTGCACAAATGCTGCGCAGCTAGCGCCATTCGACGGCCAACACCGCGGTTCCAGGTGTGTCCGCTGTGCCGTGCGTGTGATCATTGCTTGTACAGCCCTCTCGCAGTGTCCGGAGCAAGTATGGTGGGTCTGACACACCGGTGTCAATGTGTTCTTTTTTCCATTTCCAGGAGTGTACGTTGATCCACGGTTGGGAATATATGGGCTATTTAGCCCCGACCCATGTATAAACTTTCTCGTATTCATAATGCGCATGCGCATTCAAGTAACTTCCTATGTCTTGCGCATGGTCATAGGTGGCGGGTCAGGCTTGTAACCGAGAGACCATTTGTAGCTGCAGATTATGGCGGCTCCTGGCCCATCGAACATAGGCCGGTGTGAGGTGGAGCGTACACCATTAAGTTAAGTACTGGTTTTGACTTTGTACATATGTACTGTTTGTGTTTTCCTTGTTTTTTCCTTTATAAATGTATAGCTATGGTGTTCTTTTAATCATTGACAAAAGTCTTCTTAGACACTTGTGGGTTTTATTGTTCTGAAGAAGGTGTAGTTATTTACGCCGAAACCTAGGTTAACACTAGGTGCTTTTTTCGCAATCGAGGCGGGTTTCTAATTTTTTTAATTTTCCAATAAACATGGCGCAAACCGCGGGCGAACAGCAAACAAATTCCTTTGTTCGTCCCCGCTCTCTCTCTCTGTCTCTCTCCCCCTCTCTCTTTCTCCATTTTTCTGTGTCTCTCTGTCTGTCTCTCTCTCACCTGTACCATAAGTGATGATAAGACCACACACCCTTGCACAAATGTATCTACGAAACACGAACACGCGCCAAGTGTTGGTACCGAGCAGGGGAAAAGAGAGGATCTGGATACGGCGTATACAGTGTATGGTTAGGAGGCTCGCGGGAAGGTGATGCCATAATGCCCAGCGCGCTGCCTTTTCCAGCAGAACGGCTGCAGCGGCCGCAATCCCGGCTTGTTGCCCGGGCTCGGCGTGGCACCGTGCGCTGTGGTGCGCCGGAGAGCAGCCGCTCGGGAGCCGCGCACAAAATTGGATTCCTCGGTGGGCAGGGCAGGCGCCCGCCAGCAGCACCGCCGCACAGGGGTGGCGCGAGGGCGGCGATACGGCGGAGGGCGGGAGGGGGCTGCTGCGTCACCGGGACCCGCGTGTTGCCCCGCCATCAGGGGTGCCAGCCAAAGTACTTCTCTCGCTTTTTTATTGCATTACGCCCCGGACACGACAAAGCGACTCTAAATTAGTGGACGAAATTTTCAGCAAAATGGAACGTGATTTTACCACCACCTCAAAGAGGACAGCGCTAAGCTCGTACATCGACCAGACGCTACCGAGGGAGGACTGTGGTCTGAGCCTCCCTCTGACGGTCCACAATTAGCTTTCAGTGGCTTCACTGATTCCCTTAAGGGAATTAATGTCACGCTGATTCCCCTGAAAAGGATATTTCTTATTTATTTCCTCGTCCAATATTCTTCTTCTGCTCTAATGACCTCACCGTCGACGGAAATCAGAATCATTGTCATTCTTCTTTTCCGATCAGATAAGGCTTATAAAACCACTAGATGTTTGAGATAGGAACTACATGTGAAGATCGTAACGTTACCTGGAACTTGCGAAGTACGCAGTGCTGAAGTAAAACAGCTGTGTCAAATTCACGTTGCCTAAGATCCGTTTCCAAGACACATGCAGGAGGCTGCAGCCACCTTCCTGTCTCTAAACAGTTGTTTGTAAAATATTCAAATGAGTAGGACGTTTGCGGTGGCGCGGTTCTTTCCGTCCCTTTACGACGAACCTGCACCTACCTCTGAACATTGTCTCAGCAGATCATCAGTAGGGAACCCTAGCGAAACATACTGTACTTGGCATGAAGCAGGCTGCAATTAAAGTCACTAATCTACGTTTCGAGATAAAGTTTTCACATGAAATGAAGGATTGGAAATTTTGTCCTTAATTAATATATTCTGAAACTTATGGGATCAGCTGGCCACGGTGGTCAAGCGGTTCTAGGCGCTGTAGTCCGGGACGGCGGGACTGCTACGATCGCAGGTTCGAATCCTGCCTCGGGCATGGATGTGTGTGATGTCCTTCGGTTAGTTAGGTTTAAGTAGTTCTAAGTCCTAGGCAACTGATGACCTAAGATGTTAAGTCCCATAGTGCTCATAGCCATTTTGAACTTATGGGATCAAGTATCACCGTGTAGCGTCCCCTGGCCAGTCGTCCTAAAAAGCGTGTGATAGAATTTTTTCCGTGTGTGTAAGACCAGTTAACATGTATCGATATAGTGCCACGCACACTGCGAAAGAGAAATATGACCAAGTGAAGCAATAAGGCAAGACTGTGTAAACATTAAGCGAATGTATTATGTGTGTATGTAGAACATTCATAATTATTTGATGTTTTATGCAATTTTTAACTTTGAATCCATGACATATTATTATCTTTGAAAATCGTATTCTGGTTAAATGAATTAGTGATTATGATCTGTGCCTCATATAAAAAGGACAATTCAGTACATGTATAAATAATAAAAATCATTGTAATAATATCTCTGTTCTCTTTTGGTTCCGTTACGAGTAACACTTGCGTGTTAAGCAAATGTATATGCTGGCCGTGAGTCTTTTGTTCATGAAGCTTGAGATCCGCCTTTAGACGAGTTGTAAAAAGGTGTGTAAAATTAATGCATTTTTGTTTGAATATATAGACATTGAGCAAATATATTTTTAAAATAATTTGTAAAGTTGCCAGCCATTCGTCCCGTAAATAATTTAGACATGTTCAGCGTTTAACTTAGCGGAAGCCGCTGTACCAATCTGCGAGGGCAAAGGCCGCAGACGCGGCACATTAAGAAATATTTATTTCAGGCTTCGCAGTCGTCTCGCCGGTAACGCAGGCTAACATAATAATATTTAACATTTTCTTACAGCTTCCAGCAGTGCCGGCAGACTATATTATTTTATTCAGTGCATTTCTCTGTTTGATTTGGAAGGTACTGTGCGACGTGTTCTATGCCGGCACAAAAATATAACGAATAACTGTGTCATGACTTTCTCATTTTCACATTTTGTGGCAAAGTCTGCTCTGTGAAACTAAAGCAATATTTAACATTTTTTCCCTGAGATTGAGAGAACGCGGGATAACCACGCACCTGTTCTAATTAACACTATTCAAAAATCCACTGCATAACGAAACCAACATTCAGTGATGTAACGATCATTTGAATTTCATTACTGACTTTTCTGAATACTATGCAAGGTAGTGAGTTCAGATGTTTTCTTTCTTTCTTGATTACGTTACAGTAGCAAGTGAATGTTCCCTACATGATTATTCAGAGCAGATGTGGAAAAGCAATAATTTGATCCGCGGTGTGCCCCATTTATGATATAAGTGTTTATTCCCTCTCCCACTCCATGTCTGAACTTAACATATGTGTGCTAGTGTGACTCATATAGTCAAAGTGAAATATTTATTCAACATTACTCAAAATTACTTGCTTTTATGAAGAAAGAATTTCTAAATAAAGACAGTGTAGTAACTTGAATTAAAACCATAGCAACCTTTTACAAATAATTTTGTGCACTGCCATCAGCTCTCAGTTTCAGTTTTATATCAGTCTGAACATTGCAAATCCAAACTTTAATATCGTAAAGCAAAGTTACTAGTTACCATGTACCAACTTACTCGCTACTACACATATACAATCAACTCTAAGTATATAGAACCACAAGCCGAATAAAATTAACTCCAGTAGCAAATAAGTGAGAGGTGGAGTAAGGGAGACGGAATAACCGCCAAGCCCGTGCTAGTCTTAACACAGTCACTCACAATCCATTTCCCTCACGTCAGCAAGTTTATGGTGTTGCTTTTCCCAAAAACGTAATAGCTACAAAAATACGTATTGTGTTTGGTTGAGGATGCTCGCCAAATATTAAGTCTGGCGGGAACTAATGCAGTCACAGTTTTTAGCCACCGACCTGCTCAATACGCCACGCCGAATGTCTTTCCTCGTCACAAGATTCACTTAAAAATTCCGAAATTTCTACACACCCATCGGAATAATTATGCCATCACTTTACAAGACTTTTGATGTATGAAACACTGCTGGATCCGGCAGCTTATCATTTCTATCGGAATTACTACCACACGCGTCCGAACTGTTTCATGGCTAGGCTCCGACTCTTCCCTAGAATACTCTAAGTCTTCTCTGCCAGCGGAGAGAGGCGCGAAAAGAATATTGCTTTACCATTGGTCAGTTTACTCAACATCCAATAGCAAATCATCCTCCAGCGTCAGTCCGCGCCTTTCATCAATTACCAATCACCAAATAGTAAACCTAACGACTGCTCTTTTTACTGACGTAATTATCTAATATGCTGAAGTTTTGTTTATGCATAAAGATATTTACTATTGTTATTTATACCTGAATTAACTTTCCCTTTGCCATAAACTTACTTTACAATTCTATTCTACAAAAATCCTCTTTGTCCACATCCACACTTCTTCGGAATGTTTCCACACTAAATCCTGCTACATAACTCGTTAAACAATTATCTTCATATTAACCATAAACCACACTCACGCATCATTCATACTGCTAAAACACGTTTATAACATTTTACCGACACAAAAAGACGTAATAACACTTTATGAAAATACTAGAACAGTTTATGAAAAACGTTCTATAGTGAGCACAATCGAAACTAAATCAGTCCCATATCCAGTATTGTCCTCTATCAGCTGATACATAGTCTACGTGCGCGTCCAGTCTCGCGTCACCATCTGTCACTATGCAGCTCCGAGACACACTCCCACTTAACCGCCTCCAAGGCAGTATCGGTATACGGTGCTACGCCTCACGTTGCCATTTTAAGGAACGGGTGATTTGTGATGACGAATCCCTTCATGTGAACGAAAAGAAAGTGTCCCTCTAGTTTTGCTCGTGGCTTTGTATCACGTATCATTAACGTAGTTGGCAATGGTTTGTTTAAAGTATCCCATTAACACATGCGGATAGAACATGTGTACTCCTACTGTCTGCGCGTGTTTCTAAATTTCTGAGAATCGTGGAACTGTGGCAGAACTTGGGCACCAGCCCAGTGTTATGGCCCAGGATAGTATCCCCGGTCGATACTAAAAATTCGTCGAAGTTCTACCTTGGTAGCTCCCAGAGGCCGAACCACACGAGTCAGTGAGAAGTAAATTGCCAGCTTGGAGGAAACACTGCGTGAGTGGCAGCAAACGCAGAAACACGGTGAACAACCGAGTGCCCAAGTCTGCAAGCGGAAGACAATGCCGTCATGGATGCCGTGAGATATCGTCATACTAGTGGGAAAGCAGAGTTTCATGAGAAAGACTGGGTGAAACGTTAAGTATACAGATGTTAAACCAGCAAAAAAGAGGCACTGAAATGTGAAGATGCGAAAGTCCGAAGTCACTAGGAGAGCTGACAGCGAGGTAAAATGATGACATATGATTTCGTAGCCATTCTCACCATCGCAGAGCACATGAGAAGCTCCAACATATATGCCTTACCCTTGTTAACAAATACCTGATTACTGATCGCTGACTGATAAGTGCTGATTGCCGGCTGCTCAGTGCACAGCTTCAGCTCTTGTGTCAGTTGCAGCTTTCCAGTGAGAGGGGAGGCTATGGAGGTTGACCCTCAGTATGCCAAGCTGTCTCCTTTCGTCTATGGAACCACGAGTCTGGCTGGAAGGACGCAGCTGCCGCCACCTGCACTGCCAACTTCTGAAGTCACACTATAGCGCCTGGAGGCCACCATGACTCTGCAGCAGACATGCTGGAGGCTTCACCAACACGATCTGGATGCTGTCGTTAGACATCTTGAAGGGATGGGTGCCGCTGTTGGTCATCCTTTCCTGCGGCAGATACCGATGCTGCTGGCTCCTGTTTTCTAAATAAGGGCAGAGAGCCGATCCCTGCGAGCCGCCAAGTGTTCCAGGGGATTTGGGCCGACTCCATGAGAGCAATGTGGAGACAGACATAAAGAGCCAGATTCTGCGGTCGATGGTCGCTATCTGCTGCGCTGGCCATACTGCTGCAAGTCGAGGGAACGTTAGCTTTTCTCTAGTGACGAGGCACTGTTGCGCCAGCCCGGTTGTGCTTTGAAAGACAGTCCTGTATTTCTACATAACAGAAGTTTTTTTGTTTTCTTTGAACTCTTGAGCATAATTAAGACCTCACCGCTGGATCCTGCCTGGCTCTCTTCTGATGACTGCAAGAGTCTGGGGCCAGACTACTGTACTGTTATTCACCTAGTGCGACATCTAAAACCACCTAAGAACCACATCCAGCCTGGCCAGCACACCGACCGTCATCGTTAATCCACTGGGCAGACAGTCTGGTACACCTTCCCGTCCCCGAAGAAGTGCTGTAACATATACGGCTATTCAGACGGGTGAATCTGAAAAAAATGGTTAGAAACTTTAAATTATCAATTAAATACTGCATTAGAAAGAAAGTTATGCTAGAACAACGTAGTCACTTTTAGCGCCCATACTCAACTCTGGAAAAACTGGTAGAAGCGGACCTCGGGGAAGATCAGTTTGGATTCCGTAGAAATATTGGAACACTTGAGGCAATACTAACCTTACGACTTATCTTAGAAGAAAGATTAAGAAAAGGTAAACCTACGTTTCTAGCATTTGTAGGCTTAGAGAAAGCTCTTGACAATGTTGATTGGAATACTCTCTTTCAAATTCTGAAGGTGGCAGGGGTAAAATACAGGGAGCGAAAGGCTATTTACAATTTGTACAGAAACCAGATGGCAGTTATAAGAGTCGAGGGGCATGAAAGGGAAGCAGTGGTTGGGAAAGGAGTGAGACAGGGTTGTAGCCTCTCCCCGATGTTGTGCAATCTGTATATTGAGCAAGCAGTAAAGGAAACAAAAGAAAAATTCGGAGTAGGTATTAAAATTCATGGAGAAGAAATAAAAACTTTGAGGTTCGCCGATGACATTGTAATTCTGTCAGAGACAGCAAAGGACTTGGAAGAGCAGTTGAACGGAATGGACAGTGTCTTGAAAGGAAGATATAAGATGAACATCAACAAAAGCAAAACGAGGATAATGGAATGATGTCGAATTAAATAGGGTGATACTGAGGGAATTCGATTAGGAAAAGAGATACTTAAAGTAGTAAATGAGTTTTGCTATTTGGGGATAAAATAACTAATGAGGAGAGGATATAAAATGTAGGCTGGCAATGGCAAGGAATGCGTTTCTGAAGAAGAGAAATTTGTTAACGTTGAGTATAGATTTAAGTGTCAGGAAGTCATTTCTGAAAGTATATTATGGTGTGTAGCCATGTATGGAAGTGAAACATGGACGATAACTAGTTTGGACAAGAAGAGAATAGAAGCTTTCGAAATGTGGTGCTACAGAAGAATTCTGAAGTTTAGATGGGTTGATCACATAAGTAATGAGAAGGTAATGAACAGGATTGGGGAGAAGAGGAGTTACTGGCACAACTTGATTAGAAGAAGTGATCGGTTGGCAGGACATGTTCTGAGGCATCAAGGGATTACCAATTTAGTATTGTGGGGTGCTGTGGAGGGTAAAAATCGTAAGGGGAGACCAAGAGATGAATACACTAAGCAGATTCAGAGGGATGTAGGCTGCACTACGTACTGGGAGATGAAGAAGCTTGCACAGGATAGAGTATCATGGAGAGCTGCATCAAACCAGTCTCAGAACTGAAGACCACAACAACAACAACTTAACTCTGGTTAGATGAAATGGGTTAAAATGAGGAAGAATCGTAAAAAAGATCCATAACTGTCTATATTCCTGAACTCTGCCTAAACTGTTTGACTAGTTTCAACCGTCCTTGGTAAACATATCACTTACTGTCTGGAAATAATCATTGGGGGCGGGGGGAGGGGGGACCTGTCAAACAGGTGGGGCGGGGTTGAAAAAGAAGGTTAACCCATGACTCGCGTCGAATATTAGAGAGTGAGATTACTTAGTGACTTGTAACAAACTTTGCACATGATCAAACCTCTACGAAACTTTTTGGCGCAGACAAATTAAAGAAAAAATGATAAAAAGAGGAAAGTTTATGGCTTACTTCATTTTCGCTCTTCATACAGTAAAACTACTACATTGGACATGACGTTTTAATTTATTAATTCTTTACTACTAACTGTATTCGCAACGCATTTCGTAAAAAATGTCCACATATGCCGCTGAATCTACCTACAAAATTATATCGGTGTTTGACACACACTTCAGGAATATACCATCATAAACATTGGGCTGCATGAAAACGAGATTTAGGGCGAAATTCACTGTATACAAAAGTGAACTATTTAAATATATACATGTGAAATGCGTCAAATAAAACTGAAATATATTTGACATTTACATACATGGGCAAAGCCGTGGTTGAAAAGCTCCTCATTAATCCTGGGATCGATTACGACCAAACTTGATACATGCACTACTTACTATCTGGAAAGAAGCACTGTGAGGTGCAGAACCAGCAACCTACTATTGGTGTAGGGGTAATTACTAGGAAGAGGGGATAGTTGGAGACGAAGAGAGGTGGATGTGAAAACGAAGAGAAAAGTAGGAGGAGGAGATCAGCAGAGAGAGGGATGGGCAAGAAGATGAACGGTGGAAGGAAAGTGGAAGAAGTAGACAGAGCGAGTAGGAAGTGGAGTGAGAGTGGCGAGCATAAGGTGGACACAGAAAGGCGGAGGAGGAGATCTACAGAGAGAGGGGATGGAAAAGATAGAAAATGAAGAGCAGAAGATTGCCAAAGAGAGGGAGCGGGGGATTTAGACAGAGAAAGGCAAGAACAGCAGCTGGAGATGGAGAGGGTGGGAGGAGGAGATGCATGGGGAATGGGAAACAAGAGCTGGACTAATAGAAGACTGGAATAAATACATTCCTGGGAATATTGGGTACGAAGGTAGTTGTAGAATAAAAGTAAACACACGTACAAATATGCACACACACACACACACACACACACACACACACACACACATACACACACACACACACACACACACACCTTTCACCCTAACAGTTGCTGTTGGAGTCTGGTTAACACACGAAAGTTTGAAATGCACTGCACACTCATCTCTACGTCCCCTGAATTATAGAGCAAGTGCTCGTTTGAATTTAGCTAGAGTACATAATACATACTGTTGTATCGAAATGCACACTCCACGATCTCTGAAGGTTCTTCTCGCTAAAGCAAGAAACCATGTGCAACAGAACAGTGACGTATATGGAAATGGTTCAGTGCCATTTTTCCTGCCTCTGTGACCACGAGAAGGACCTGTCTCTAAGGCCAAACAGTTGGTTTCAGAGACTGCAGCTTAGTCTCCGCCGCTTCCACTCACTGTCTCCAAACTGCACAAGTTTCGTGGCTCAAGAGCAGGAATAGGCTTGTAAGTGGATAGTGCGCCTTGGATGTGCTGTTAGTGTCTATTTCTGTGCATTACGAAGCGCCCTGCTGCCCAGCAGAATACCATTTCCATTCCCTGTTCATGGAGATGAATCAGGTGGACCTGAATTGATGGAGCATTGTAGTCCGCTGAATCTGTGCAAAGGCCCCATAGGACTAATTGTAAATAGCCAGAAGATCAATTCAGTTAACTAAATAATCCTCTATTTCACTTTCATCCCGTTATGTGTGGTTCTGATTGCGTGGTCATTTAAGTTTATAGCAATTTCGCAAAGAGGTGCGAGGAAACCAGCACTGGTTTAGGCCTTTAGGCGTAGTATTACGAAGTTTGCCGAAGCCTGGCGCCAAGGGACACAGCAACAATGATGCTTCTGCTGCTCTTTGCGCTATATGGTCACGTCTTGCGAACTGTGGTAGTGATCGTCCTTTGGCTTGTGTCGGGTAACAGTTGGGAATGTTTTCTTTAGAAGTCCTCCGCTTGAGTTGGTAACAGGAGTCGGGTGTTGGGAAGGTTACTCGGCGGACGAATTTGAAAAGCGAAACTATAATTCGGCCAGTTTCTCACTGTCTGGGACGCACCTACTTAGTCGCTGAGCCCATCTCAGTCATCGGTACTGTAAGTTTCTTGAAAGCTGCGTGTGAACTTGTGAGAACCTTTTTCACACGAGGAGAGCTCATCTCTTCATTGCTACCTCTGCTGGAAACTCTGTCCTCTCAGTTCCTGCTAGGACTTCGCTGAATTACTCTGTAGGTGATTAGCTATTCAGAAGCAATATTCTATTTATTTCTTATAATGTGTGTGTGTGTGTGTGTGTGTGTGTATGGAGTGGTGTGTATGTGTCTGTGCGTTTGCGTGTTAGTGTTTTGTGTTGGAGCAGAACAGATTTTTTCACCCAAAGTAATTTCCCCGAACTTATTTTGCAGCGGACGTATCACCATCAACGCCGTAAGCCCACACTCGTGAGATGCTGTGAAGAAGTTCGGAATCTAGCTCAGGACATGGCCTTCCAATGGGATATAATGAGATGTAGCGTTTCACGCCCTCTCACCTTGCCCGTCAAAATGAAGATTCGTTACGCCATACGGCTTCGAAAGTGTCTGCTTTAGAATTGAGCACCATAGAACTTTCTCGGAGATGAGTGTCGGTAGAACGTCAATAAATACGTTAAATTTAACAGTAAATTTAAAAAACGAAAAAAAGGTTGTTTCACCGTAATCGTGAAAGACTAAGAGAAAAGCCATTTACTAAAAGAAAAGTACCGTTCAGTGAATATAAGTACAAGAAGTTTTAATATTTGAAACTGAGTGGGCATAGAACCGTAACTGCAGTAAATTTGTGTTGGAACTTCGGCGTCTGATTCCGATATAAAACGAAACTCCTGGCTGACTAACTCATCAACGTCCAGCCGAAACCGCTAAGGACAGCAACTTGAAACCTTGACAGGGTGTTGAACTTATACTTTTGGCATCGTATAAAAAGGGGTTTTTCGGAATCCCGCAGGCTCCTAAGAGGCTGAAATACATAACGAAAGGTTAGTGAACGTATATCACTACTAGGCCAATTTTGAACCTGAAAATTGGTATTTGGTTTCTAGATGAGAAGTGGAAGAAATTTGTTGGAAATTCAACTCGTAAGGCGGTGGAATAATGAATGAAGTTCATTTCAAAAGTAAGTCATTATTGAAGAACTACTGAAGCATTTTTAAAGCCACAACTATGAAAATGGGAGTTTCGCTTCTTGTTTGGAAATTAAAGAACAATACGTTTCTCAGTGTTTTTGGAAATTCAACACCTAAGGGAGTGAAATGAGGAAAAATTATCTATGAAAATATTTCATTATTAAATCATTTTTAAAGCAAAACCTATGAAAATTTACATTGGGCTTCTCGGTTAGAAATAGAAAAGAAGCATTTCAACGTTTCTGGAAATTCAGCCACTAAGGGGATGAAATAGGGCCTCACTGATTCACTGACAAATTATTGCCCAAACCGTTAGTAAGTCACATGAAATTTGGAGAGGGCGTTGATCTTCAACTGTAGGCATTGTTTAAGGAGAGATTTTTCGAAATTCCACTCCTAAGTGCGTGAAATGGAGATGGAAGTCTTTTTTCGAAATACGTCGTTATTAAGATGTATGAGACAAGATGCATGTAACAAGATGTATGAGACAAGTGAAATACCCTCAGACTACAAGAAGAATATAATAGTTCCAATTCCACAGAAAGCAGATACTGACAGGTGTGAAAATTACCTAACTACGATTTAGTAAGTCACGGCACCAACATTCTATCACGAATCCTTTACTTAAGAATGGAAGAAGACAACTTTGGAGAAATGTAGGAACATAAGAGGCAATACTGATCCTACGACTTATCTTAGAAGGTAGGTTAAGGAAACGCAAACCTACCTTTCTAGCTTTTGTACACTTGGAGAAAGTTTTTGGCAAAGTTGACTGGAATACTCTCTTTCAAATTCTGAAGGTGGCAGGGATAAAATAAAGGGAGCGAAAGGCAATTTACAATCTGTACAGAAACCAGATGGCAGTTATAAGGGTCGAGGGGCACGAAAGGAAAGCAATGGTTGAAAAAGCAGTAAGACGGGTTTTAGCCTATCCCCGATGTTATTCAATCTGTATTCTGAGCAAGCAGTAACGGAAACAAAAGAGAAAAATTCAGAGTAGTAATTAAAATCCATGGAGAAGAAATAAAAGCTTTGAAGTTTGCCGATGACATTGGATTTCTGTTAGAGACAGCAAAGAACCTGGAAGAGCAGCTGAACAGATTGGACTGTGTCTTGAAAGAAGGAGACAAGGTGAACATCAACAAAAACAAAACGAGGACAATGGAATGTGGTCTAATTAAATCGCGTGATGCCGAGGGAATCAGATTAGGAAATAGGATGCTTCAAGTAGTAAATGAGTTTTGTTATTTGGGGAGCAAAATAACTGATGATGGTGAAGTAGAGAGGATATGAAATTTAAACTGACAATGGCAAGGAAAGCGTTTCTGAAGAACACAATTTGTAAACATCGAGTATGCATTTAAGTGTCAGGAAGTCTTTTATGAAAGTATTTGTATGGAGTGTAGCTATGTATGGAAGTGAAACATGGACGATAAATAGTTTACACAAGAAGAGAATCGAAGCTTTCGAAATGTGGTGCTACAGAATAATGCTGAAGACTGGGTGGGTAGATCATTTAACTAATGAGGAGGTACAGAATAGAATTGGCGAGAAGAGAAATTTGAGGCAAAACTTGACTAGAATAGGTGATCGCTTGGTAGGACATGCTTTGAGGCATCAAGGGATCACCAATTTTGTATTTGAGGGCAGGGTGGAGTGTAAAAATTATAGAGAGAGACCAAGAGATGAATACACTAAGTAGATTCAGAAGGATGTAGGTTGCAGTAGTTACTCGGAGATGAAGAAGCTTGCAGAGGATAGAGTAGCATGGAGAGCTGCATCGAAACAGTTTCTGGACTGAAGACCACAAGAACAACACCGTCGTTATTAAGTTAATCTTGAAGCTACAACTACGAGAACTGGTGTTTGGTTTTACGCTGTTCGCACAGTATGTTAATATATGCATGAGAAATGGGCGCAACAACAAAAGATTCGATTTAATGAAACAAAAAAATGCACAGTCCATACAGTCAATGCTAGAGAAGCAGGAGGCGCTAAGGCAGTTAAGTGTGTACTCACTGACAGATGTCGAGTGAAATGGTTACTTTGTCAAAGTTTATCGCGAGGAACATAATAATATACAAGGTGCTTCTGAAAATGTCGGTGAATGGTCTCAGAAAATAAAGGAAACAAGAGTTATAAACAAAATATCTTTACTGCCCCTTTATCGTAACCACAATTTTCTACACTATGTGATCAAAAGTATTCGGGCACCTGGCTGAAAAATGACTTACAATTTCGTGGCGCCCTCCATCGGTTTATTGGTAATGCTGGAATTCAATATGGTGTTGGCCCGCCCGTAGCCTTGATGACAGCTTCCACTCTCGCAGACATACGTTCAATCAGGTGCTGGAAGGTTTCTTGGGGAATGCAGTCCATTCTTCACGAAGTGCTGCACTGAGGAGAGGTATCGATGTCGGTCGGTGAGGCCTGGCACGGAATCGACGTTCCAAAGCATCCCAGAGGTGTTCTATGGAATTCAGGTCAGGACGACGTGCAGGCAAGTCCATTACAGTCCGCCACAGGCCGTGCATTATGAACAGGTGCTCGAGCGTGTTGAAAGATGCAATCGACATCCCCGAATTTCTCTTCAACAGTGGGAATTCCGATGCCGGTGCCGTGATAGTGCTACGCAAAACAACAAGGGGTGCAAGCCCCCTCCGAGAGAAACACAACACCATAAAACCACCACCTCGTAATTGTACTGTTGACATTACGCACGCTGGCAGATGACATTCACCGGGCGTTCGCCATACCCACACTCTGACATTGGATGGCCACATTGTATACTGTGATTCGCCACTCCACACAACGCTTTTCCACTGTTCAGTCGTCCAATGTTTACGCTCCTTAAACCAAGCGAGGTGTCGTTTGCCATTTACCGGCGTGGTGTGTGGCTTATGAGCAGCCGCTCGACATGAAATCCAAGTTTTCGCACCTCGCGCCTAACTGCCATAGTACTCGCAGTGGAACCTGATGCAATTAGGAATTACTACGTGATGGTCTGGACAATGTTGCCTATTACACGTTACGACCCTTTTCAACTGTCGGCGGTGTCTGTCGGTCAAAAGATGAGGTCGGCCTGTTCACTTTTGTGTCGTAAGTATCCCTTCACGTCTCCACTATCACATCGGAAACAGTGGACCTAGGAACGCTTAGGAGTGTGGAAATCTCGTGTACAGTCGTATGACACAAGTGCCACTTGACCACGTTCGAAGTCCGTGAGTTCCACGGAGCGTCCCATTCTGCTCTCTCACGATGTCTAATGACTACAGAGATCGGTGATATGAAGTACCTGGCAGTAGGTGGCAGCACAATGCACCTAATATGAAAAATGTATGATTTTGGGGACGTCCGGATACTTCTGATCACATAACGTATGTCACACTTCTGACTCGATTATAGAGCTGTTGGAAGCTGTTCGTAAACGATCGAAGTTCCATGGTCAACTATTATTGGACATCCCTAACGTCTCCGAATGTACGTGAACAATATTCCTTACACTGCGATTGCTTACCTTCAACTCTTCTATTCTCATTCTCAAAGATGGCTGCCGATCAAGAATTCGTCGTGCTCTTGTCAGTACAAAATGGACCTTGCTTTAACATGCAGCTTTGCTTAAATTAGGGAAAAACGTCGGGGGAGTCTCGTGAAATGTTAGAACAAGTGTACGGTGTTCGAACAATGAGTAAAGAGTTTATGGGTGGTTTAAAGGCTTAAGAGACGGAAAGAGCGGTGTCGACGATGAACCGTGTTGGGGTGAAAGTGCACAATCTCAAACAACATTGAATGAGTGAGATGCCTCTTGTGCATGATAGGTGGCTATCTCTGAGGAAGTGAACAGAAGATCAGACATTGTAAGAAATATTGTTCACGAACTCATGCTGACGATATGTGACAATGCTTGACGACGGTATCCTAAAGCCGAACGAAGAGAAAAGATATTTTTTGCATTGAAACTGCAGTGAATTAAATTGTGTTGCTTCAGTCTAGCACACCACGGGCCTGTCGAAGGACAGTGCTGCTCACAGGAAGTGCTTCCTTTATAATCAGATATGACTTCGGGTGGTTGTTGAGGGAATTCTTTAGGTTCAGTAGTACGTCCTCACGTGTTACCACTAAATTGACAGTTTAGTGGTGCCATGTTTCAACAGGACAACGCTCGTCCTCACACGGCCCTTTCGACTGTGAACTGTCTGTGTGACACTGAAGTACTCCCGTGGGACCAGCTCGAACGTCTACTCTGTCCCAGTGCCAAAATTACGGATGTCAAGGACCAGTTAAAACAGTTGTTGGTCAGCTAGCCTAATCAGAGGATGCGACGGCTTTATGACACCCTTACCCTCTGAGTTACTGCCTGCATTCAGTTCAGACTGCGTGAAAAGTCACAATGACATAGGGGCTCATGTTCTAAAGTATGACAAATTGGCTCATACAACAAAGTTCTTCGTAAATCCGACTCGATTTTGTGATCGAAATAACACCATATACATTCTCAGTCCATGTAGTTTCATTCTCCCTTTGCTAATGCTTCACTTTTTTGTGGTGCAGTACATATGGCGTCCTAGCGGCGAGTATTCGTTCTCCTGACAGCATCCAAATTCTTAGCCTTAAGCAACAATTCTATACGCAGCCGTTTAAAAGCGCTCGGCAATCTCCAACGTCTGCCTGAACTAACTGTACTTTCCTTTAGCTTAAGATATAAAAATAATCTCATTTACAATATTATTTCTTCTCTGCTAGTTTTCTCTCCAATTATCAAATGACTTTTTCAGTATCCTTTATGTTGCGCATTGTCAACATGACTACTTTTTCTGAGGGTTTGCTGCAGACTTCTATTATTTTCAATTTTCCGTTCTACCTCTTTAATAGCAATTCACTTGTCTATTTTATCTTCATTTTTATCCCTCTCGCCAATCTTCAGACCCATTCGGTTATTCTATTGCTCATCTTTCAGATTTAAACGCTGCTCTGTATAATTTCAGAAACATGTGTTAGTTCTTTCCCAACAGCAAAAAGCAGGAAGTATATTTAGTTTACAGTGTTCAAGCTATCTGGTATATGTACTTTATTGTAGAAGCTGTGCTGCGAAAATGTCTTTTTACATTCTTTCACTCCATTTGCTGCATGTTTTTGAGTTTGGTAGTAATAATATGGGTGATTTGTCTGTTATTACGAAATTGTTTTAGTCTTTGTTTACGCTGTCCTCAGGTCCTGTGTTCTGCAGCCTGCCACTCGCGTTTAAATGTATTCAGCGATACTAGAGAGAAATAAATGTGTAAACGTGTTTCGTCAGTGTGATGTGACATTGTTCACGACGCTTTCGAACTGAAATATACCCGAAATCGGTTGATGATTGTGTACGACACAGCGTGTTGTGCATGAATTAAAACCAATTTCCTCTTCAAATCCAGTTTCGGTAGCCAGAAGATACCTCCGAGTCAAGTTTCAGACTATATTCTTGATAAAAGTTAGAAGTTCTTTGGTGCCTTCGAAGTTTCCGGTCCTCACAGTGAACCAGTGACCGATCGACCCACTATGTCAGCAGTTGCTGAACACAGTTTTGTCGTTCTTTAACCACCACGAGACCAGTTCCAAAGCAAAATCAATACCTTGACTGAACGAAAACGAAGTATTTATCTGGTCTGTTAGCTGTAGTCTGCATTGTAGCTGATGATAAGTTATACACGTTTGTTCCAGTATTATTTTTATTAATTAAGAATACAAATTTTAACAAAAATATGGCATAGCTAAATGCCAAAATGTAAGGAAAAATCTGCAAGAAAACACAACGTCAGTCATACCATGTTGGAAGCACGTGTTATCACTGATGATACTGCACCAGGTTTTTGTCATCATTGATGTCGCTAGCAACGAGTATCAACCTGTGTCAGCCTTTTTATCTCAGGGTACCACTCACTTACGTCCTCAATTATCTGTTCTATCTTTCCCTTAAATTTTTAACGTCTGTAGCTCACTCTTGTATCACATAAGTTAACCCATGATGCCTTAACACAAGTCGTACTGTCCTTTACTTTCTTTCTGGAAATGTTTTCTGCATATTTCTTTTCTCGCTGATTCTCCAGAGAACCTCATTTCTTATGTTATCAGTCCTCCTCAGCGGTTTTGTATCTCTTCTTCTCCGGGTCTCCCACTGTCCATACCTTACTACCACATACTGCTGGCTCCAGAAGTACACTCTCACACTCTTATTCCTTAAAGTAATGTCTATTTTTTTATACAAATGGACTTCTTTTGGCCATGAATGCCATTTGTGTCCCTGCTAGTCTGCTTTCTACGTCCTCCTTGCGTCCTAGCTTTTACTAAGGATATTATTGTCATCAGAGAGTCTTACCATTCGTATCCTTTTACCCTGAATTTAAATCCCAATTGTGCTTTTCTTTTATTTTCCGACTCTTCTCCTACGGTGTAAAGATTAACCAGTAGGGGAGAAAGACTGTTCCTCTGTTTATACCCTTTTTAATGCGAGCACTTCTTCTTGTTATTGTTCTTTCTTGGTTCTTATACATCCGACTTCCCCTAAAGTTTACATAAACTTTTCTGAGAATTCCGAACATCTTGCAGTAGTTTACATTGTCTCTGTTTTTCTCTCTTGTTCCCATAATCAAAGGCAACACGACAACTGCGTCTACAGTGCCTTTACATGTCCGAATGCAAACCGATTGCCGTCTAACAGGTCCTCAGTTTTCATTTCCATGAACCTGTATATTTTTCTTGTTAACAATTCGTATGCCTGAGCTGCTAAGCTGACTGCGAAAGTTCTCGTATTTGTCTGTCCCGTCTATCTTCAGGCGTGTGTGGATAATGTTTATCCACAAGTCTGACAGTTTATTTCCATTATGATGTAACAGCCGTTTGGTTACCAATTTCCCCGACTATCAGAGAAATTGCGGATGAATGTTATGTATGCGTTCTGCCTTACTTGATTGCAAATATTATAAAGCTACGTGCTAGCGCAGCACCTATATCGTCGATATTGGCCGATATTCTATCTCGTTGTTCCTCGCTCTCGTAGACGTCTTCACTATGTTCTTTCCTCTATTCGCTCTCTTTTTCTCGTTTAACAGAGTAATTTATCTTCCAGTCGTTATGTTGACACCTTTGTGTTTATTTCACCGAAGGCTGTCATCCAAGATTTTGGGGCGGTGTTGCTTTTGTCGTAATGTGGTCATCAGTCCGAAGACTGGTTTGATGCACCTTTCCATGCTACTGTAACTGTGTAATCTTCTTCATCTCCGAAAAATTGCTGCATCCTACATCCTTCTAAATCTACTTACTCTCCTGCCCCCCCCCCCCCCCCAACACCACACCACACACACACACACACACGCACACACACACACACACACACACACACACACACACACACACACACACTTCTGTACAGTACTAAACTGGTGATCCCTGGATGTCTCAGGATGTGTCCTATAAAGCTATCCCTTCTCCTAGTCAGTTTGTGCCACAAATTTCTTTTCTCCACAATTATATTCAGTACCTCCTCATCAGCTACTTGAATTACCCATCTAATCTTCAGCACTCTTCTGTAGCAATGTGTTTCAAAAGCTTCTATTTTCTTCTTGTCTAAATCGTTTCTCGTGCATTCATTTCCATACAAATACTATCAGACAAGGCTTCGATGTTAACAAATTTGTCCTATTCGTAAGTGCTTTTCTTGCCATTGCCAGACTACATTTAATGTTTTCTTTACATCGGCCATCAACAGTTATTCTGCAGCCCAAAAGCAAAACTCGTCTACTACTTTCAGTGTGTCGTTTCCTGATGTAATTCCATCAGTATGTTTTAATGCAACAACACTCCTTTGTCCTTGCTCTTGGTTTTATTGATGTTCATTTTACATCCTCCTTTCAAGAAACTGTCCATTCCGTTCATTTGCTTTTCCAAATCCTCTGTTATCGCTGACAGAATTACCACGTCATCGGCAAACCACAAGGTTTCTATTTCTTCTTCCTATACTTTAACCCCTACTCCAGATTTTTCTTTGGTATCCTTTACTGCTCGCTCAGTGTTCAGGTCGAATAACATCGGGCATAGACTACAACACTGTGTCACTCCCTTCTCAACCACGGCATTGCTTTCATGCCTCTCGACTCTGTTGTCGTCTATATACCGGTTGTAAACAGGCTTTCTCTCCTTGAATTTCATACTGCTGTTCTTCGTATTTTCGAAGAGAGTATTCAAGTTTACATTGTCAAAATCTTTCTCTAAGTTTACAAATGCACTTAACGAAGGTTTGCTTATCCTTCAACTGTCTTATAAAAGGCGTTGTTGTGTCAGTATCGTCTAGCACGTTCCCACATTTTCAGAAATCAAAACTCATCTTGCCGAGGTGGCTGCAACCAGTTTTTGCATTCTTCTTTAAGTAACCCTTGTTAGTAATTTGCTACCATGACTCATGAAACTGGTAGTTTGGTAACATTCACACCGATCAGCATCTGATTTATTTTGAACTGGAATTATTGTATTCTTCTTTAAGTCTGACGGTATTTCGTTTTGCCGTGGCTGGCTCTCCGAAGGCTATCAGTAGTTCTAATGAAATTTCATCTACGCCCAGGGCCTTGCTTCGACTTCTTCAGTGCTTTGTCAAATTTTCTCCGCAGCATCATACCGCCTGACTCATCTTCACCTACATTCTCTTAAATTTATATAATATTGCCCTCAAGTACGACTCTCTTGTACAGGCCTTCTATGTACTCCTTCCATCTTTCACGTTTACCTCTTTTGCTTAAGACTGGTTTTTTATGCGAGCTGTTCTCTCCAAAGGCCTCTTCAATTTTCCTGTAGGGGGTTTCTATCTTTAACTAATTATATATGCTTCTAAATACATTTGTCCGCTAGCCATACCTGCTTAGTCATCTTGTAACCCCTGTTAATTTCATGTTTTAGACGTTTTATTCCCTCTCGCGTGATTCATTAATTGCGTATCCTGGTATAAAATCTCGATTTTCAGACTGCGTTGAATCGTAGTTAAGATCGAGTTTTCGAAGATCAGCACCATCTTCTTCTTCATATGACTGTCTGTGAAAAAATAAGTTTGCTCCCTTTGTAGACAGATTGTTTGAATTTCCTATATGCTGAATTAGTTCTCTGGACGGCCAGGTTTTTTTTTTCTTTTTCTTTTTGCCTCTAGTCTTTTCCCTGTTGCCATTCGTCCTTAGATATCCTATTCTGCTTACTTATTTATTTCCTAATTTGCTTGTATTATTGAATTCCTTATCTTACCTGAATACCCCTGTACTTGATGTAATATTTGCCTTATTTTTTCTATGTTTTTTTAACCGATGTGTTGATGGTAAATGAACTGAGGTCAACATTTGTAAAACGATGCAACTATTCCTATACAAGCTAAACCATTTCAAAAAAAGTCGGTAATAGCATTTTCCGCATAAAGCAAGATTCTCTGTTAGTGACCAGGTACAACACAAAGTTCTGATCTGCTACGACGTTTCATGTTTCATATTTTTTGGAGCATACTGGTCCAGTGTATGTTTAGAGCAATGCTTCTTAGCTTCTTGTGGCTGCGTACAAGGTCATCTCAAATGTACAACTTTTAGGTCGAAATTATTCTTGTTGAAACTAATTAAACTTTGACATTTCAGTCTTGGCGAATTATCGTAATACGCCAGTAAAATCAACACCTGCTTTTCCAATATTGTTTACACAGTAAGACCACTGTAGTATCCAAATTATATCTACAATTACTAGGCATGGAAGAAAGAGGCAGTGTAGAACATAGCTATTTTCATGCATGGCAGAGGAGTTACTCACAGATAGCTGAAACAATAGAAAACTTAACAGTATCACAATGCCGTATTTTATTTAGATGCGTCGAAGTGCCAACGTGCCATCAAAAAACCTTCGTTGAATCAGTTTATAAGAGAAAGTAGACGGTAGCTACTCTTGGTCGTGTACTTCGAAGCCTACACCGAGTGGTAAGGACTTACTGATGAATATTGTAATTAAATCGTGGTAGCGTGATAATTGTGTAAGAATTTGAGAGAAAAATGTTTTGCCCGTCATTCATGTTGTGACAGGAATTCTTTATAAGTACTAGAAGCTTGGTAGATGTAATAAATTTAAATTTATTCCTTTTTACTGGTTTATTTAGTTTCTACCGCAGTGCGAGTTCTTCTGCGGACTCTGAAGCCTGCAGAGAGGAAATTCTTGAAGTACCGAAAGAGCTTTTTCTCGGTCTTTCTGTCGGAAGTCTGTGCGTCTGAATTGGCTGCTCGGGTTTTCCCTGCTAAAGGCGCTCTCTGGTGAATTTTTCATTGGGTTCTGCGGTGTGGAGGTACACGGGGGACCGCGTAAAGGCGCAAAGAGGGGTGGCCGCCGGCGAAAATATCCTGCGCCGCCGTCGACATTCCACAGAGCTGCCTGGAGCGAGTGTTAACAGCCAGGCCGTTTCGATCCTGCGCCAGACTGGTCTCATGTGCGCTTCTAATATTACGGACAGAAAAATCTGGTATGTTTCGTCGAGATTCTGTACTTAATTTTAAAACGGAACTGTTCTGCGTTAAGAAAAACAACGAAGCGTCTCTTGTTGACACCCAGTGTTCACATTTTCCTCACCCATTCAAACAAGAATTCTGTTTAAGATAATTCTCGTCTATTGTTCCGTCTTAGTTGCACATTTAATTAGGTTATATGTTTCGATCACTCTGCAATTATCTTCAGATCCAAGCAGCTGCGTCACCAGCTGGTCTTGTCTACTCAGAACCACATATCAGAGTGCACAGTTTGTCGCCTTTGAGTCGACAAGACAGGTTTGTGGAGGAACAATAAAAGGGGATTATCTTAAATAACAGTTCAGTTGGTGAATTTCTCAAGACGGAAATGTCAGGTATACTGAACGATTCTGTTGTTTTGTTTTTGGGAATAAATTAATAACTTCGTTCAAAGTATTAAAACCCTTCCTCGGGCTGGATAAGTTGATCTAAGGCATCCAGGCTAAATAAGGATTGAGAGAAAAGAACTTTCTGATCCGGCTGGTTAAGGAGGCTTTCTCCCGGCAACCACATGCACATAATCCGGAAGGTCACGTGTAAGGCTCAGAAGATGGAAGTGAGGAGCAACAAGCTTTGATGCGACCGTGGCTTAACTCTTTCTGAACACGACGACGTGGGACGTTGTCCTTGATTCAAAGCATTCACTAATAGCGAGAGAATGTAGCAGTGTGTCAAAGATGCGTAACACGGGCGTTGGTACAGAATATTTTAATGAGTGTGTATTATTTCATGACTTGATGACAAGTCTGTGTCTCCCACAGGACTTGTTCTCTATTTTAAATGACAACGTGACGAGTGAGATAAGTGTTTCAAGGTTTTGTGTGTTGTCAGGGCTCCCCCTCAAAATATTGGATGAGAGATTTTAATAAGTTGCCGAGTGGCTCAGATCACCCATCATTATTTAGTGGTCACCGAGCCATAGCAATGTGGTCCCTTCTAAAAGAAACTGTAGTGATCTCTCTTATGACTGACTAGTTGAATACCAGCGTTGTCGGGTATGTATTTATTCCAGTCTTCTATTAGTCTGCTTCCTCCTTCTCCGCCTCTTGGTCCATTTCTTCCTGCCGCCCCTTTCTCAGCCCATCTCTTTCCTTTTTCTGTCCATCCCCTCGTCTCACCTCTCTCTGTCCATTTCCCCTTCCCTTCTACTGAGCGAGGTGGCGCAATGTTTAGCACACAGGACTCGCATTCGGGAGGACTGCGGTTCAAACCCGCGTCTGGCTATAACGACTCAGGGTTCTCTTGGTTCCCTAAATCGCATTAGGCAAATGTCGGAATGGTGCCTTTGAGTGGGCACCTCGGACTTCCTTCCCCATCCTTTCCTAAACGGATGGGATTGATGACTTCGCTGTTTGTTCCCCTCCCCCCTAATCAACCAATCAACCAACCATCCTCTCTCCCTAGCCTCTCTTCCTCCCCCTCTCCCCGTCCATCCCCTTCCACCCCTCCCAGTCAGCTCCTTTCCTCCTACCCCTACTCTCTCAATATTATCACACCCACCCCAGCAGGAGCCTTATGGTTCTCACCCTCATACTACCACTTTCCAGATCTTAGCTAATACGTGTACCAAACGTGACTGATATCTATCCAGGGGTTTGAGATGAGCTTTTTATCCGTGACCTAGCCAGTGTATGCACAAGTCAAATGTATTTCACAGATATTTCACTTATTTTACGCATATTTGTACACATATTTCACTCTGATGTTTCATTTTCTCGCAGATCGATGATGATATCCTATCTTCTGAACTTTGTGTCGTAGAATGGTATATTTTTTTAGGTACGCTCAGCAGCATTTGTGGATAATGCATGTCGAATGAGCTGCAAATAGAGCTAGTAGCAACGAAGTAATAAATATGATGCGGCAGTTTTTCTAGCATATTATTATCACGTGACTCCTGAACTATGTATCGTACAGTGATGTAATTTTATAGGTACATTCAGTGGTATATGTGAATACCGTTTGCAGAATGTGTTGCTAATGGTGTTAGTAGTAAAGAAGTAATAAACTAAATCATGTTTCAAGCGGCAGTTTTACTGCACGAACAGTGGAAATTGCAGTAAGCATAATTTTTCCTTTCCACATTCTGTGGTGATTTTCAGCGAAGAAAAGTTTCGTAAGGATGTGAAATTACGTATAAAGTTTGGTGTAGGCCACTAAGTGCTCTCATTCCGAAGTAATGGGTGAATAAAAAGTGATTTCGCTCGTTATGGACTACTCTGCTTTTTCAGCCTCACCTGTATCATAGACAGATGGTTTTTAGCCCCTCAGAGATTCATTCCAGGCAGTTAGTGCTATGTTTACGAAGTTTGATTGAAATCGGCAGAGTGATTTACAACGAGATGTGGAACATACACATGTACAACCATTTCTGTAATACAATACGAACAGATTTTGTCTACAGTCATTCTATTTGGTTTTCTTCTGTATGTCATACAGTTTCTTTCAGGATCCCCCGGAAGGAAGTTAATATTTACTTGTTGACTTGTCCCAGCTATTTCTAAAGCACTTTCCCATAGGGTTAATGATTGTATTGTTGTAAAATACAATTAAGGAGGGAGAGTCCATACCATCCTTTCCGTGAAAGTCGGATCGTACAGGATTCTACTTGGTACCAATATGTTCCAAAAAGTCATGCAGAAAATATTGTTACTCAGGCGGTCGAATAACGGCTTCTACTGATATAGAGACAAGGGTCCAAGTGTTTCGGACAGTCCATGGCATAGAGACTATTTGTATACATTTCGGAAGAACGGGTTATCATACGGAATAGGGTCAAAATTCAAACATTACACACTTCCTCCAGATTCACTGTTACCATGCATATACAAAAACAACAGAAACCGGGTTTTAACCGTTTTTGCATCGTGGTCCACAATTATCTGAAAACTAAATACAGAAAATGTCTCAAATTTTAACTCTATTTTTTTAGACATTCATCTAGAAACGCCCTTGTCCCCTTTTGGAAAATCTGTAACCATTATCAAGACACGCAAGAAAAACCATGACTTTTGGGTTCAAAACGAGCTATTGTGGGTGTGGCCACTTCTGTTACTTTATGATTGTGGAAAACCCTCGATTTTTTATATATTCTTCAAGTGACGTTCTCGTGGAATCCCGAAAACTTTTGTTTCGGTATTATTATAAGTTAGCGAGAGCCATAGGTTCTAAGTTATCGTACTTACACACTTAATATCCGACCTGAACCATAAATGTAGATTTAACTGATGAAGTGAACACGTGGAAAGGGTTCTAGGAAAGTCGCAACGGTTCTGAGACCCAAAACTATGTTTTTATCTAGCATTTGTCCACCAATAAAACTTTATGGTGCGGTTTCTCTGTAGAATGGGCTCTTCACACCTTCACAAGTATGTCCAAATCCGTACAGCGGTGACAAAAAATTGGCTAAAAAGTGTCGTAACATGCCTGAAAAGAACTTAAGATGAGTGCTGAAGATTATATAAAACTGGAAAGACAGCAAATTCAATAAAATAGTTATAACGCCATTTGTATTGTTTTAAGATATAAATTGCAGCCTGGGCCTTTTCGATGAATCGTAGTCGAACAAAGTATCAAGAAAATAATTTTGTGTTTATCTTATATTATACATACTTGTGTGTTACTTATATGTGTCAATGTATATAATTGTCTCGAAGTATGTAAAGACACTACAAAATCTTTCCTGACCTCCTGTTGGAGCATTAAGAGGCGAACATGTTCCTCTAAAATACCATGACAGAAATGTCAAGGAAACAGCTGCTACAATCCTTATCTCACCTTTCTCATCAAAAGTTTAGGCACGCTAGCATATTCCTCCATTTTTTTCTGCTGAAACAGAGTAGCAGACAGTGCAACTGGAAGAAGGAGGATATGGAAGAGAGAGAAGACAGTACCAGTGGGAGAGAAAGAGAGAGGAAACTATGATTGCGTGAGAGAAAGTTACAGCAAACCAGAAAGAGAAATGTATGAAGGGAATAGCAGTGGGAACGAGAGAGAGTGGTGATGGTCAGGGGACACAGTGCAGTAAAGGCGAAAGAAAGATGGATGGAGGTAAAAGTATTCGAAGTGAAAAAGAGAGGAGACTGTGGAAATGAAAAATACAGAAGAGTGGAGACTATACATAGGACTGAGGGCTCTGGAATCTCAAAGACGAAAGTAGACGGTGAGAAAGGAGACAGTGTCAGTGGTATATACAGTAAATCAATGGGAGAAAAAGGACAAAGCAAGAGTATGCACCCCCCCCCCCCCCGCCCCTTGAACAATGGACCCTGTCGTTGGTGGGGAGGCTTGCGTGACTCAATGGAGCTGTATCTGTTGAGAGGCCAGACAAACGTGTGGTTCCTGAAGATGGGCAGCAGCCTTTTCAGTAGGTGCAACAGTCTGAATGGTTGACTCATCTGTACTTGTAACATTAACCAAAACGGCCTTGCTGTGTTGGTACTGCGAACGACTGAAAGCAAGGGGAAACTACAGCTGTAATTTTTCCCGAGAGCATGTAGCTTTTCTGTATGGCTAGATAATGATGGCGTCCTATTGGGTAAAGTATTCCGGAGGTAAAATAGTCCCCCATCGGATCTCTGGGCGGGGAGCACTCAGGAGGACGTCGTTAGCAGGGAGTTTGGAATGTCATGGACCTTAATCGGGCAGATAGACTAGAAAATTAAAAAGGGAAATAGATAGGTTAAAGTTTGATATGGTGCCAATTGGTGAAGTTCGGTTGCGGGAGGAACAAGACATCTGTTCAGGTGTATACAGGGTTATAAATACAAAATCAAATAGAGATAATGCAGGAGTAGGTATAATAATGAATAAAAATATGAGCGCGGGTAAGCTACAACGAACAGCATAGTGAACTCATTATTGTAGCCAAGATAGACACGAAGCCCACGCTTACCACAGTAGTAAGAATTTATATGCCAACTAGCTCCGCAGTTGATGAAGAGATCGTAGAAATGTATGATAAGGCAAAAGAAATTATTCAGATAGTGAAGGAAAACGAAAATTTAATAGTCGTGGGGAACTGGAATTCGACAGTAGGAACAGGAACGGAAGGAAAACTATTAGGTGAGTAAGGAATGTGTGTAAGGAATGAAAGAGGAAGCCGTCTCGTAGAATTCTGTACGGAGTGTAACTTAATCATAGCTGACACTTGGTTTAAGAATCATGAAAGAAGGTTGTATACGTGGAAGAGGCCTGGAGACACTGGAACGTTTCAGATAAATTATATGATGGTAATACAGAGATTCAGGAAACAGATTTTAAACTGTAAGACATTTCCAGGGACAAATGTAGACTCTCACCACATTCTATTGGATATGAACTGTAGATTAAAACTGAAAAAAATTGCAAAAAGGTGGGAATTTAAGGAGATGGGATCTGAATAAACTGAAAGAACCGGAGGTTGTAGAGAGATTTATAGAGAACATTAGGGAGCGATTGACAAGAATGCGGATAAGAAATACAGAAGAAGAAGAATGGGCAGCTTTGAGAGATGAAACAGTGAAGACAGCAGAGAATAAAGTAGGTAAAAAGACGAGGGCTAGCAGAAATCCTTGGGTACCAGAAGAGATACTGAATTTAATTGATGAAAGGAGAAAATATAAAATCGGAGCAAATGAAGCAGGCAAAAAGGAAAACTAACATCTCAAAAATGAGATCGACAGGAAGTGCAAAATGGCTAAGCAGGGACAGTTAGAGGAAAAATGTAAGAACGTAGAGGCGTATATCACTAGGGGTAAGATAGATACTGCCTACAGGAAAATTAAAGAGACCTTTGGAGAAAACAGAACCACTTGTACGAATATCAAGAGCTCAGACAGGAAACCAGTTCTAAGAAAGAAGGGACAGCAGAAAGGTGGAAGGAGTACATAGAGGGTCTGTACAAGGGCGATGTACTCGAGGCCAGTATTATGGAAATGGAAAAGGAACTAGGTGAAGATGAAATGGAAGATATGATACTGGGTGAAGAATCTGCAGAGCACTGAAAGACCTAAGTCGAAACAAGGCCCCAGGAGTATACAACATTCCATTAGAACTACTGACAGCCTTGGACGAGCCAGCTCTGACAAAATTCTACCATCTGGTGAGCAAGATGTATGAGACAGGCGAAATACCCTCAGACTTCAAGAAGAATATAATAATTCCAATCCCAAAGTAATAGGTGTTGATAGGTATGAAAATTGCCGAACTAGCAGTTTAATAAGGGTGCAGAATACTAACACGAATTCTTTTGAGACGAATGGAAAAACTGTTAGAAGCCGACCTAGGGGGAGATCAGTTTGGGTTCCGTAGAAATGTTGGAACACGTGAGACAATACTGACCCTACGACTTATCTTAGAGGAAATAGATTAACCAAAGGCAAACATACGTTTCTACTGTAAGACGTGTATATTTCTATTGTCTATTGTCAAATCAATTTATGAAAGGTGTTTATATTTTATTAATAGGATTAAGTAGGAATAATTAATATTTGTCATGTTGGAAATAATTGTGGTAGCAGGGAATGTAGTACCTTCAGTAGTCTTGAGTTTCGCAAAGAAAATAATTCAATAATATTAGTTCCTCTTATGATAATAGTTAGTTGATGTCTCTGTACATCTGTTTATAATCTCTTATAAAGCATAGCTTGTGGCTGGCAGGCACACCGCTCCTCTCAACCTCTCGCTTCAGACCTGCTACCGACTCGCTTCACTTCTCGCTTACTACTGACTTCCTACGAACGCTAAAGTGCGGTCTCTCCCGCCAGCAATGCTTTCTGGTGCAGACAATCCCTGCTACCATTACAAAATGTATCAATGCGCGGTCTTTCCCGCTCTTTTCTTAAAATGTATCCATACGCGGTCTCTCCCACCCTTTTTAAAATTATATCAATTTGCGGTCTCTCTTGTCAACAATACTTTGTTGCAGACATTCCCTGCTACCACAATTATTTCCAACATGACAAATATTAATTATTCATACTTAATCCTATTAATAAAATATAAACATCTTTCATAAATTGTGATTTGACAATAGACAATAGAAATATACACGTCTTTCACTACCTTTTGACAATGTTTATTTGAATACTCTCTTTCAAATTCTGAAGGTGGTAGGGGTCAAATACAGGGAGCCAAAGGGTATTTAGAATTTGTACAGAAACCAGACAGCAGTTATAAGAGTCGAGGGTCATGAAAGGGAAGCAGTGGTTGGGAAGCGAGTGAGACAGGGTTGTAGCCTATACTCAATGCTATTCAGTCTATATATTAAGCAAGCAGTAAAGGAAACAAAAGAAAAATTTTAAGTAGAAATTAATAATCCATAGAGAAGAAATAAAAAACTTTGAGGTCTCCCGATGACATTGTAATTCTGGCAGAGACAACAAAGGACCTGGGAGAGCAGTTGAACGGAATAGACAGAGTCTTCAAAGTAGGTATAAGATGAACATCAACAAATGCAAAACGAGGATAATGTAATGTAGTCTAATTAAATCAAGTGTTGCTGAGGGAATTAAAGCTTTCGAAATGTGGTGCTGCAGAAGCAGAAGAGAGGCATCAAAAAACGTTTGCGGATGGAGCAAGGAAAAGCTGCGCAACCGCTCTGCTTGATGCAGAAGTAAAACACCTCAGAGAGTGGTTATTGGTTGGCTGAGGTGGAAAAAGCGTTAAGACCACCATGCAGACTCATAATGATGCTCAAGCACCGGTGAAATCGGAAGTTTTCCTACCATTCGTTAAGGATGGTACTGACCGCACGGGAAAACTTTTGAAAAAGCGAAACACTGCGGTAAACTGCAAAACCAACACGGAAGATACAATATCAGCTACACTAGTTCAAGGATGCTCGCGAACCACTGGAAAAAAACTGTGGCTTATAGGATTCCGACTAGATGTGAGGAAGTCAACGTGGATACTGCAAAAAGATCGGTCAAACAACGACCATAAGAGCACAAGGGCAATTGCACAAGAGGGGAGATTGACAGATCAGATGTTGCGAAATATGCTTTTTCAGAAAAGAGACCACCTCATTCATTTTAATAGGACTCAAGAACATGCAGCCCTAAACGGTTACCATGAAAGGCTATACGCAGAGGCCATAGAGATTGTAAAACACCCCAGGAATTTCAATAAGTAGGAGGAGAGCGTTAAACTGAATGATATCTGGCTTCGGGTGCTGAAGAAAATATGTATCCGTCTTCCAGAGGACACTGTAATTCAAAACATGTGACAATCACGCATTTACGCTGAAGCGCAATTCTCCTGCAGTCAGTAGGGACTCAGGGTGTGAATCTGACATTGAAAGAAGCTACGGTCCCACATGAAAATGTCCTTCGCGGATGGGGATGAAACATTGGGTTTAAAGTGAAGTCCATTGTAGCACGGCATAGTAGACCGGAACATTTTATTAATTGTGATCCTTGTTTTAGTAACAAATTTAATTACTGGTTTGGCATTTACACAGGCTTTCATCAGATAATGTATTAATTAAATTATTCTGATTGCTCTATACTGAGTTAGAACATGCTTCACGCAAGTTCTTATTTTCCTATACAATCTTAAAATATTCTTGAGTTGGAGAGTACACAATTACGTTGACACAAAATTTTCCTTCTTATTGTTACCAGGCCCTGAGTGTTATAAAAACTAGTGGTACTTGTATTACGCATTTTTTGGTATCTACTGTCTGGTATTTTGTTGACGCTTACATTCTGATCCACACAAAACGCTCGTCCTTCTGATTTCCATAATTTATTTACTGAGAGTTGGTTGCCCACTTCGCTATATACAGCTTGATTTGACTCACGAGTGAAGTCAGTTCATAGTAAAGTCTTATCACTCCATTTTGTTTCTTCATCGTCTCCTGCAAAGCCATTCACGTAAGTGTTGTGGTCTAATAACGCACTTGCGGCGGGCAACGGTGAATGGTAATTTACATGCCTACAACTTCCCTCAGTGCAGCTGAAAGTAGGACAGACTGCTGTAAGCCCAGAGGGAAGCGTTTCAGTCGGGGAGCAGTTCCTCTTGGAGTGCCTGTAGGGTCTCTGCATGAGCCTATTCATCATTTTGGTTAACATTTACCTTAACGTACGGACCTCTGGCACCTCAAATCCGAGCACCAACTGTAAACTACATTAAAAAAAAAAAAAGAATGAGCAGCTGAGTGTGCCTCTTGTGGCCAAAACGCTTATTATCTTTATTTCACTTCACATTTTACCAAGATATTTGGAAATTATTGGACCCTCACACTCATATTCAATACATCTACGAGCAATATGTCAGTACATACATCTGTGCCTCCTCTCACCTGATGAATGAGTCTGTACAGTTGAGACCGTCCAAGATAAATTTCAGTATTTAGATCGGTGAGAGTATAGTTTGCTACTGTGGCAGAATATCCAACCCTATAAAACACGTAACAAGTAGCAAAGAGGTTTCTGTTCGCCTTGGGAAAGCTCTTGTACAGCTTCGCACCACACGATAGGGAACCCTCTGGACACTTCCGGAGGATTGGCCACGTGGGTTCCAAAAGAGTTTGCTCGGCAGTGTTCCGGGAGACGCGAGATGGGCGACTCCAAGTGTGAGTGTGCATGTTTATAGTTAATTCATTATCTTATTTTTGTAGATTTCAGTACCACTCAAAATTAAATTCTTGCTCTCATCGCTCATTGTTCGTTGAGCGGGATACTGAATTTTTCTGGTTAATTTCGGAACGTTGTAACCAGTTGCACTTGGCCAAGCATGCGAGTGATTATTCTATTCTACCTCTATTCAACCATGTTGACTCGAGAGGTATTTTCTCAGTTCATTCTGATTTACTTCGTTGGTGATCTCACGAGTATAGTGTAACTGTGCATATATTTGAAACTTCACTAATTTCGGTTTCAGTTCGCAATCTAGTTTCCACATGTTTTTGTTGTCTCAGTTCGTCTCAAGTACGGCTCTGAGAGCATTAAGTTCGAAGATCGTTTCTCACATTAATGTATCCTGTCGAATTTGATCAGCTATTCTGAATTTTGCCAATCATTTTATGCAGAATTTTTGTTTGTGACGACCACATGTTCGAGGCTGGTGAGAATCGTTACATGTCGCAGTTACTAATTCTCGGAGTAAAGCTTCCAATTAGTTTCAGAGTTTCTTCTATGGGACAACTATTACCAATTTATTCTTATCGATGAATTCTTGTACACTTGCTACGTGCACTCAAGCCAAGGGAACGACCGTTTGAAAACCACGCGCATACTAGTGAAGTTTTTCTTTATTCTTATATTTGTCCTGAATCTCTATTATATTTGTATATGTGCCCGAATGTTGTAATTGAAAGATTCCTCTGACTCTTCTATAATCAATAATTAATGATAAACCAAGCTGGGTCTCCAAGACCATGTAACGTAATGTAATTTTGTAATTTTGCAGCTCAGCGAGAGTATTATGAAGGACAACACCATCACCAATTATTTAGCTCATTAGTTTTTCAGTTGTTCTTTAACAAACGTGACATTTTTAATAGGGCTCTTGTAGGTATTCCATCGCAAGCCTTCATTTTTACTTGCTGCTGCTATTTGTTGTGCAACAGATAAATAAGGCCGAGTTGTTTATTTGATGTTTATTTGTTTCAAATTTTTGTCTGTCAGTTAATTCATGTTCCGATGAGTAGGATTGTGTAATATTTGCAATTTTTCGCCAAGCATTTCACGTAGGTGTAGGAAATTTACATTGGGTTTTGCGTGTGGAAGATGTTATTAGCGTTAGACCCTTTCGATCTCCACGTAACGTGTATTAATTTTCGTGCTAGGTGCGTCTCCAATTATTAGTCAGATATCATCTATAAGGATGGACATGCGCTGCCGCTCTAAGAATAGTTCGAGACGCAACGAACTGAAGATGACGTGCCAGCAGAAGCTTCGCTTCACGATTCAGAAAACATGGAGAAGTATGTAAACAATACACATGGCTCACAGAGTGTTAGCGACTGAAGTGTATCGTTCTGCGTACCTGATTTCAGTGGTGAAGCTGAAATATTACAATTTGCAAAGTGCACAACAGCTACCACCAACCTTCTCTGAGAAACAACGTGCAACACAGAGTTTCCAAAGTGTAGACTACATACTTGCTGCATCCGCTAACGGCATGGCCACGAACCACGTGCCGTGTGTACCAGATTGGGCGTAGTACAAGACGCGCTTTGAGGCGCTATGGTCGAGGAAAATGCGCATATGCTTGCATCCAAAGCTAAAATTGAAAATGTTGGAGTGCAAATGACAGCCAATAACGAAAAATTAGAGGCGCGCGTGAGCGTCAATAACGAACAATCAGAGGCGCGCATGACAGCCTATAACGAACAATTAAAGACGCGCATAACCGCCAACGACGAACATTTACAGGAGAGGATCACCAATAACAACGAACAGCTAAGGGACCAAATGGCAAATGGTCAAAGCGAATTACGAGACGTAGCACAAAACGGTATTAGATAATATTTGTTTTATGTCATACAGAAGTTGTGTTACATATGTATAAGCACAGAAGTAGCTAGTACTAACCAGCATGTGTTGTGTTTCATGTGTATTTAGCAAAATTTAGTCTGAACAAATGATGAACAACTGTCACCATGAATGCAAAAAATTTCGCTGTTCTCTTCTCCGTGAGTCCAAGGACACGTTCCTTATAATAATAAGAGACATTCAGCCTCACTCAAGCTACGTAAATATATACTCAGTTAAATACACTATTTAGAGTTCTACTCAATCTTACTTAATTTTTTTCTCGTTGTAAATTCATTGTAGTATTTCCTTATTTCATAGCACATCATCCTACATAGACTGAATGGTAATGTTATTCTGTTCCACACCACATAACAGTACATCGAGGGAATTTAATTCTTCTCATCTGGAAAGTTATTCTGTGTCTCATGGCACGTTTCTAGGGCATTGTACTACGATGTTTTTCTCATTACTCAGTAGGTTAGTTCAGTTTCTGATTATTTTGTTATATCTGTCTATTGGCGTCTAAAGTACGGATTACAAATAGTTTGTATAAATCTATCTCGTGTCTCATTTGTAAGTCCAGCCCTGATATCGCAAGGCGAGGCTCATGATGGCGCTGTCTTTCGCCGCTGGAATGCGTTCCTCAGCTATTCCAGTGAATGGGGAGCTCCGCGGCCATCTGCAGGTCCGCCTGAACGGATTAGCACAGCGGCCGCCCAGAACGAAAGTGGGAAACGACCACCCCTCTTACTGTGGCAGAACAGCGGTCTTGTCTACCTGTACACACTTTCACTGCGCCGGGCCGGAGAGGAGAACTGATGCACAAAACTGCCCGGCGCTGGGGCGCCAGCAACACATTCAGGCACGCGTGTCTGACACATATCAACAGCGGCGCGGGAACTGCTTCAGCACGACCCGCCCACAGACCACATCAACGGAGGGAGCTTGGGTCAACTAGAGTAACCTGTGCACTGAAAAAGGAGTGTGTTACTGCACAAGACTCGCTGCACCGAGAGAGTGCACGATGCGTGGTTGGCGCCATCCCGTCTCGTCAGATGACGCAAAACATCGCGAAGGCTGGGCAAAGTTCTCTGCTGCCAAGGGTGACACACCGAAGAGCTTATTAAGTGCTGTCCTTGCACAGGAACTTGCGGCGAAACACTTACTACAATGGGGACATCACTTGGCATACCTACCAGCAACAAAAGAGGGTCTACAAGAGTCGTCATCGACAGGGCTACGGAACTGGATCAGAATTAGGTCGCGTCTTGTGCATAAACGGTCTTGATCACTCCACCCCTCTAAGTCTCCTGTGTACATGCTGTGATAAATGTCAATCTCGTGAGCAGCGAAATCGATTTTCAAGGCTTTCTTTTAGTGAAACATCAAGTCATGGAGCCACGATAAATTATATTTCAACGTTGTGTTTTTTTTAAATTTTTGCCATGAATTAACTGAGATAAATAAGACAAATGTCAATTTTGCTCTCCAGCAAACATTCACGATTCAGTAATGTGTGTTTCTTCTGTTTTTGCCACGAACTCACTGAAATAAGTTGGACAAAATCCAGTTTTGTTGCTTACTAGTGTTATGTATATTCTCAGTTGTAGTCAATCAATTTTCATCTGTTATTCATCACTTCATTTTACCTATATTTTTTTCCTTGATGTTGATTTATTCATTTTGCAACTGTGAGACATTTACATTTCATTCCTCTTGTGTATATTTCTCAGGATATGTATGATATTACTCCCTGAAAGTTTTCATACTCTACTCGAAGTCGATTCTGAGATTTAGGCAATAATGCAACAGAAAATGTAAATTTTCAGGAATGGCTTCTAAAGTTTCCAAACACTGTAACTCAAGTAATATATGTTTCATTTTTTTTATTTTTAATCACTTAGATGCATCCTGCACCATACTGTATACTTTTTCCAAGTTTTTTTCTTATTTTCTTATTTCTGGAGTCCTCAGTGGCCAACTTTGAGGCATACTCTACTTTATCAATGCGACCCTTGTCCATCCGTTCAAGTTCTCTGATGCAGTTTACTCCAGGATTAATTCCCATATGTTTTAGCACTTTCACCCTACTAATTTTTCCAACATTATAAACAATAACAACATCACTGACACCCCCGACCGCCCCCCCCCCCCCCCCCCCCACTTTAGTGTCTTCATCCCACCACAAATATTTTTTGGTAAGCGAGTCCATATGAGGTTACTGAAAGACTCATTGGGATTTTGACTCTGACCATGCAGACACTTCTTCAGTAATTCAGGATTTTCCAGCTTTCTGTAAATAGGTTTTATGATATCCATGACTGTTGCTGGGATGGAAAGTTTATGGCTGTATGAACTGTTTGCGTACTGGGAATTGCGGTAATTTCACCATGAACTAGGTCCAGGGGGGCGAAGGTTGTTTACTGGTTTTTCATCAAAAATGGTTCAAATGGCTCTGAGCACTATGGGATTTAACTTCTGAGGTCATCAGTCCCCTAGAGCGTAGAACTACTTAAACCTAACTAACCTAAGGACATCACACACATCCATGCCCGAGGCAGGATTAGAACCTGCGATCGTAGCGGTCGCGCGCTTCTGTAGCGTCTAGAACCGCTCGGCCACCCCGGCCGGCGGTTTTTCATCAGTTGACAATCTGTGGAAGAAGGTATCCCATACTTCCTGCTTCATTTTCAACAAATCCTCTGTATTATTTCTAATAGCTATCTCATAATACTGCTGTAATTCATCAACCATTTTGTCTGTCAGCCTGTCTCTTATGTTTCTACCACCAGAAAGTGAATCTTTAATATGGGCTCTTATTTTAATAAAGTGTGTTAAAGAGTGATGACTGTTTCTCACACAAACCCATCCCCTTTTGTAAAATTATTTTTAATACGCCCCTCCTGAAGCTGAAAAGTTAGGCCTTTTAAGTGAATACTTTGTCTGGTTATCTTATTTTTTTCTGTTGAGGCTTAAGCTCCTGTTTGCTCTCAATTACTTGATTGAACGTTTGTACTTAAATTGTTCCCTAAAGCTTGTAAGGTGTAATGAAATACCACAACTTACATTGAATTCCTGAAAAAATTCCGGTTAATTTGATGTGTCACATGACTTAGTTACATGAAATTGTGCAAATTTTATTGATAGTCTAATTGAAGCTAATAATCAAACTAATATTTCGTGAATATAAATCACTAACTCTCACACTAGTAATTGCAAGCAAGTAATTTTTCTGACCTAAGCTACGAGATGCAGCTCTGAAGGAAAGGCGAATTTTACGACGGCACACTGTCTTGCGCAGCTGAAACCCTCACCACAGGACACCTAGCAGACATAGTGAGATTTCACAACCAATTCGTAGGCCACGGGCAAAAGCAGTCCTTGTGCCTGCTTTTAATGATGACCCTTTGGAAATACTATCTACAGGAACACAGCTGGGGACCCCAAAAAAAAACGTCTGGAGAAACCGAACTCTAAACATTGGTGACTCACTGTTGCCACCTGCATTAAAACTCAGTTGAAAGGAAAAGCCGTGATAGGTTACAAAAACTGTAGTGGGTAGAGCTATAACAAATTGGAATGCCCTGATTGGGCAGAAAGAAAACACATGGCTACAAGCTTTGATATAGGCAAATTGCAGACAGGGTAATAATTGACTACTTTTCTTGCACAAAATCGTCAAGTGTCTGAGCAAGGCGACTAGTGCTTTGCTGAGTCGATTGCGAGAGTTATTATTTGAACACTTGTTCGCAGGTTCGTCTTAACTCACAAGGAATTAAACTGCAATGTATTCTAGTAAGGAGAATCGCACAGAGCGTTGACAGTTAACGCTTGTGAGCAATTTGATGGCAACGACGTATGTGCTATCTTAGCCAAATATCGTGTACCATGCCATTTAACTTAGGGAATAAATATGAGTCTCGGCTTCACCAAAGATGTTGGAAACATATCACTCTGGTGTTTACCAGTTGAGAGAGATTTAGAATTGATTCTTCGTTTCACAGCTCGCACTGACAGCCGCCACTGCCTCTGCTGATGCAACATAATCACACGTGCTCATGCCATGCCAGCGAGTGGTATTCATTAGACACTCAGAACTGCTGTCGTCTCCGTCCCTCCTCATTTTTGTACATTCAACCGTGATATGTAGTTAAACATATTCACAATTGTTGGGCGATTGTTGGACTAAATTGAAACAGAAATGCTAGATGTCTGATCTAACAAAAAGTATTGATCAGCCACTGTAGAGTTATGAATTGTTTTGATTGTGTAAGTCTTTTTGATTCCTCTTTACCGAAACCCATTCAATTTTGTGTACTTTCATTTTGCATTTTAGCGTAATTGATATCTCTGGCTCCAATTGTATTTAATTTGCTTGTATTTTTATCGACCCCAGACATGGTCATCAACCATCTTATCATTAAAGAACCTAATAATAACTAGGAATTTGGCTTCACAGTTGTGAATACCCAGTATCAATATTTTACTATCCTGTACGCAATTTTTCTAACATTGCTGTGTCATGGAGTCATACTTACAGTAAAAATAAACCTTAATAAGGAAAATCTAAGATTTTCATTATTGCTAAAATATAGTTATGCAAGAACCTGTACACTAATTTCTGTTAGTGAAGATGTATCGTTTACAGGAAGTGTAGAGGAACCGACATTGAGATAATTGTCTGTTTATGTCACTGTCCATACTGCTGCACTCTTCTGAACTCTGCATGTGTGAGATGATATATTCTTCCTACCTGACCATATGTCCAACACCAAACTCTAAACATTCATGGTGGTGTCTGATTGTACTATATCGTGTCTCCCTACCTCTTTCGCGCAACGACGCTCTGAGCGTGTTTTTTAGGGAATTAACTAGTTTGAACCTGGGACCTGTTGCTGGTAAGGAGACGCCAGACCACACATCACATGTAGAATTCAGAAGAGTTCAGTGAGACTAGCGATGATATAACCAAATACTAAATGATCTCAGCGTCAGCTTCACTGCACTCCCTGTAAAAGAATCTTAATACTAACTAAATTTAGTGGAAAGGGTTCAATGCTTTCCTATTTTTAGTTAGCTGGTAAAATAACGTCGAAAAAGCAGTTAAGTTTACCATTGGAAATTTTATTCTACTCACAAAACATCGTTTATAAATTGCACTATTGATAAAAGGAAATATTTTAATACAGGATGGCAAAAACCAACTGCGTTCAACAAAAATGTGAACGAATATTCCCTGAATGGTTTTCCAAGGTCTACAATCGATCGAAGGATGACCTATGCCATATCACATCTATAATCTAGGTTTAATTTAAGTTTCAAAAAAGAGAAAACTATCAAAATGATCTACAGTGACCCTCAATTGTCTTTAATTACTTATTTAACTTGTCGTAAATTACAGTGGCTGATGTGGCTTCTCAATAACTATATAAAAGAAAAATCATCGCGTTTCAGATCTGTTCTTCAAGTGGCAAATGTGAACACCATGAGTTTTAATTAACGATAAACACTAGTATTACGCAAAAAGGGGGTGTACCGGATGAGACTTCTGCAGTTCTGAGTGAAGCCTTATGCGCTCAAAAATGCGGCATCGCGTGCGTTCATTACCTTGTCGGTGTTTAAGCAGCGTCAGGGCGGCAGCGGCCGGCGCAGCAGCCATCCAGCTCGCCGTCTCGGAACCAACTCTACTCTAACTTCTCGTTACTACAATTTACCGAAGTTGGTTTAAAAAAACTATCTGGCTGTGTTTTCATCTGACCAATCAGGGTCTCAATGTTAACCTTAAGCTCCGCCTACAAAAATTCTGTGTATCCAATGAGAAACGTTATACTTTTCGTGGTGGGGCAATGTTTTTAAAGTTTGCAACGTAACAGAGACGCTAAAAAGTCTCACGCTAAAACCTGCAGCTAGTGTGGTCCTTTTAGCGTTATCGTAAGATCTATACTGCTCTTCTGGAGGGCTCTATCTTTTAACATGGGCTGGGGAGTGATCCTAATGTAACAGACACGCGAAAACGCTCATGCTAAAACTTGCTGGTGGTAGTGGCCATTTTTGTGTTATCGTAAGATCTATACTGTTTTTATGGAGGGCTTTTAACATGGGATGGGGATTGTCCTTGACATACCTGAGACGCGAAAAAGTCTCACGCTAAAACGTGCGGGTGGTGAGCCCTAATGGTTAGCTGGAGACGTGAGTGTCCGTCCCTCCGTCCGTTATCGTAGGGCCTTCTAGCTTAACACGGTTCTGCTCTCGGCTTCTGTCCTCGTTTCTCCCCTCGGAACTGCGTCTGCCTCACGGTGGGAAGGTACGACATGCATTTAGGCATTTTTGTGTTAGTCTGTGGCATTCCATTTGCTCACTCGTTACTTGTATTGCTTTGGTTAATTTCATGTCACGATTTATTCGGAGCTATATGACATACTAGTAAATTTGCTTATTATGTCAGGGTTTTCATGGAAGGTGTTGGATTTGCCTGACACTTTACAAAACTCCTAAAACACTCACAGCCTCGTTGTGCAGCTGTGGTAGGAAGGTAGAGCAGAAGCAGCCTCCACACGTGTTAGAAGCTCATTCCATATATTCACTTGGATTTTTATATTAATATTAACACGTTAATTATGCTTATGAATTCAATCATTAATTCAGTTCTTATACTAAATTTTCCCAATTTTAATTAAAGCGGATGGCAACCCAGAAATATTTGGTGGCACAAAAAACTTACTGTACGCTGCACAGTTTCACACTGGTTAACTTACCTTAGTTTCATTTTGCAAGTCGTTATCCATATAACCCTTCACCCACTAATTGACATTATATGGCGAAACTGCATGTGAATATACCTGGAGCTGTAGAGAAACAGTCAGTAAGTAGGATACATTAATCGTAATTTCTTTTCTTTAGCGCTTGAACAACTCATGCATTGTTCCGAGACGACTTCTTCTTATGATTTTTCTGCATTGTTCTTGACTCGGTGTTGAAGTGTTTTGTATCATGCATACATGTATTTTGTAAGTTTGGGAACCCTTTTTCCATTTATTCGTGCGGGGTATATATTTCTTGTGTCGATTTCACATGTCACGTTATGTGTGACACTTGTATTTAGACGATGTGTGAAACTTATATTCTGACTGCTTGTGTATTAATGTAATCATATGTGGCTGTTGATTTTTGATACTAATATTTTGCAGAAGTGGGCTTCCCTTATGATGACTCGTACCAGGTAGAAAAGCAATAATAGGCGCAAAACCATTGACACGAACGAGCAGACTAACCGTTCAGTTGCGGAGATCGAGCAGATGAGAAGTATTGTAGGAGGGACTCTGTTTTTCTCTTATGTAGTGCATGGTAATAAACGATTTTCGACTTGAGTCTTTAGCAACAATATCACACATGTAAGTTCTGAAAACTAACAGCACCATCTACTTTCACATCGGAGAATGCATTAAGTAATAGTAGTAAAAGTACAGCTGAGCCACCGATCAACCCTGTAGTAAACTGTCAATTTGATATGAGAGAGCTAGTAAGAATAAAGTGTGAGGAGAATCTAAAGCGTCACAAGGAAGTAATAAAAAATTATCTGAGGAGAATAGCAAGGCATTAGAAGAAAGTAATGAAAAATTATGTGAGAAAATGTCTGAGGACATGGATCAGAAGCTGGCGGGTCTTGCAGTAAAAGTGAATAACGATATTTGTGGCATTTAAGGAGCAGATCCAAATTCCTGACCAGCGTGTTTGCACTTTGGAAGAGGGGCAGCTGCATGCTAGCGAACAACTTAAGAAGCTTCAGGTAGAGAGTCTTAAGGGGGATTTTGGCGCACTAGCTGAGTTGTGTAAGCACAAACACCCAGAGCTGTGAACGCTTGTGGGAAGTCTGTCGGCACATGTACCGTGGCGCATTAGTGGCCGGGTGAACGCTAATAGTGAAACGATCCAGGTATTGGGAGCCGAGGTTGCAAGCATGGTCAGAAAGTTAGGGTCTTGTTCATTGCGACAGTTATGACAAGAAGGCATCGATCAGCGTAGCTGAGATGGTAGAGAGATCACCACCAAAAACTCATTGGGGTCATGGGAAGCAAATATACAACATAGGGATATGGCGACAGAATTGTGTGAGCAGGTAGCGCAGATAGAGAACCTTAGACACAATGCAGAGGCTACTGACCATGTCTGTAAACACAAGTGGTGGTAAGCTTTCAATCCTGTTACTACTTCAAATGATTTCATACTGTGGCATAATTGAAAAATCAAGTACTATTAACTTTCACTCACTTGTAAGTGTATAAAATGAAATTATCCTTGTAGTCTAAATGGGACAGACAGTTACACAATCAAGGAGGGGTGACACATTTCTGATCCTGTTTACATAGCGATTCTGTAATACACCTTGAGAGATTTGCAGGGCATTCACACTTCTATTGGGTGTTACGCCACTTCGTGCTCATAGGGAATACGATCATTACTGCGATTTGACTTTGTACATTATGATTACTTGGTGGGCAGTAGTTAGTGGTCTTGTTTGCATATTATAGGGAAGGAAATATCGTAAGTTTTACGGGCGGGCAAAGGAACAGAGTGCCGACTTAAACGACTGCAGTTAAAGCACGGCGTTGGTGGGCCGACAAAGCGCGTTTTTATGGAGAACCATGAGGAGACATTTCCAAATGGCCATGTTCCACTGTCACATTGCGCAAAATACATTAAGTTGGCGCGAGACGGGAGGCAGACATCCAGGTATACGGGGCCAGCGTCGAGAAGTTGCTGACAGTGCATTGTAGGCCAGAAATAAAGCAGAGGATGGGCCCTTCCTAGGGAGCAAGCCGCCAAAAGATATGTAAACATGCTACGAATTTCCAAGGGACAGGGAAACTGGCGTCCAGACGTTCAGACTCTGTTTCATAACATGTTTGTGAAAGCACGAGGCTTTTGTCAAGTTTATGGCTGTTCTTTTAAACTTCGAAATGGACGCAACAAGAGAGGTAACAAGCTTATTATGGAGGGCTGTGCTCTCACCCTGTTTTTCGCTAGCAAAAGACACGGAAGACGTGTGGGAAAGAGGCTGCAAAGCTGAATCTTCTTTCTGTTTTCTGCCAATTAACTTTAAAAATATATGATTGGTCAAATCGGTTTGCAGTGCAAAGACCATTCACCGAGCTTAGAATGCCGGGCTCCAGCTCGTGATTGGCTTGTGCGAAAGTGGGGGAAGTCAAATAAGAGAAATGTGCTTTTGGAACAGAACTGAGGAGGAAGTGCTGGGAAAGGAAGAAGGATAACTTTTGTACAAGTCTCTTGTACTGGGGCTTCGCTAGTAAACAACTGCAGGTTTCTACCTAAACGGTAAGAGTTGTGTCCTTTGCTAGTGAGCACCTTAGAACATGTGCCTGTCACCCGTCTGAACCGTCAGAGGTACTACTTACATCATCGCAGTCATGAGTGATGGGTACCTATACTTATTTGTCTTCAGTCAGCCATCTAAGCATTTGACATATTCCAACATGCACAGTCATGGCATGGAGTCATATTGGTTTGGATGACCAGCAAACGTGGGAAAGAGGCTACACATTGGAATCCGTCAGGGTTTCAGAAACTCATCGGGAAGTACCTGCATTCTGAATGAAGTGAACGCGAGACCACGTACTTGCATTTTTCGGGAAAGCGCATTTAATAACAGATTGCCGCCACCCATGACTTCAGTCGCCGAACGCATCGTGGTGTTCCGCCTTTACCAGGAGGAGGGCTATTATGTATATTTCTCAGCATCCTGTTCTTTTGAACCATATTTTTCTTTTTTTTTTTTTTGTATGGTGGAATATAGATGCTTGGTGGTGGCGCACTGTGGTGCCATAACCGGAATTCATGTGTATGAAGTCAGATAGAGTGATTAGTGTTCTGGTTAGTGTCGTGTGTCAATCCTCAGGGGAACACTTTGTCCACCATAGATCCCATGTTAGTAAGGTGTTTGTTAAATAAAAATGTATGTGTGATGTTTCTTTAATAATTTTGTTGTCTTGCCATGTTGAAGATGAATAAATAGAATGTCAATTAGACTATAACTTCCCCCTGAGTTCTCAGAAACAGTTTCTTCCCATGTTGTTATTGCAGTCTACATCTGAAACATAAGGAGTAGCTTTTCACTTGGTGTCCACTGTGTGGCTCTTTTACTTCATTAACGATAATCCTCTGTCAACCTAGCATCAGCAAATTGAACAGAACGCATAATGAATACTGGGCAAGAACGTCCTTTTTCTTAGGTCTCGCCGAGAAAATTCGAAGTGTTTGAGAACGATCCAAACGGGATTCATCCAAGGGCTTGGCTAGTACAGTTCCAATTGTCCCTTCCTCCTGCCTGGCTGGACTCGTACAACACTGAATACAAGTGTAGGTACCTCAAGAGCGAGCCAACTATACGCATGAGAGCGGCTGCAGGCGACTGCAGCTCAGTCAAGGAGTTCCAGCAAATTTTTCTATCGGCTTACTAGTCTCAGGCGGCCCAAGACCGCGTCAGACACTAGACAGTTATGATGCCGAACTTGCATCATTCAGGATTTTCGATCCTGGCTCTATTATTCGATGATATGCTATACAAAAAGCAGCTCTTACGAACCTGCAGAACTAATTCTCAAGGTAATTATGAAGTTACCAATGAACTTGTGCCACATCGTCATTGCAGGAAGATGTAAAGATGACATAGGGGGATTTAGAACCATGCTACAGGAACCACCTGTACGGAGATGGGAATCGCGCGCAGTATAGCGGATCGTATGCGAGTGGATAGAAGTGTCGCGACCGTGGTCACGGCCTCAGCGAGAACAGGAGATGGGACCGCACACGGAGACCGATACGAGAATGAAACACATCAGCCCATCGGAGCTGCCGTAATAATATCAGGGAACATATGTAACGTTATGGTGATTAACAAAATTACATTAACCGAAAGCATTTTGGACACCGACAAAATTATGGGAATCTTGAGGATAACAGGAACCATAATGAACGAAGTAACCATGAGAACCGCGGTCGATCTCGAGGAGAAAGGCGTACGAACGATGGTGTACCAGGTCGTCCTCCCGCAGTCGAGATCAGGCCAGCAAATGCCAGACACAATCTGCAGAGCACTAGTGGATGGACTGAGGAATAATTATCAGATGCTGAGGGCAAGAAACTGGAGGAGGTGGACGGACGTGTACTTCCTACAGGGAAGGAATGATTATGAATTTCAGAGCTGGTGGTCTTTGCCAGCAGAGGACTTCTTGCTGTCGTCACGAGAGATACTGTACAAGGCGAAGTAGTACATCGAAGAAATGTTCGTAATTCACTTGTTTGAAGCGAATCTTATATATGGTATAAGTATTCCCTCTAGTTGAGGATTATATTCCTAGTTTTATTAGTTAAGAGATGAATTGAAGCATTATTCGTTAATGGGTTCTCTTTAAAGGTAGGTAATGGGGTTGTATCGTCAGTTTTCTTTTACACTGAGGCTGTATGTGACGATTTTCTGCTTTGTGGTTTTCGAGTGTAACTGGTAAGTAGTCATCAAGGGTTACGCAGGACTGGTGCTTGTCTCGGACTATACTGTGGGTGAGTCGATTAGTTTTTGCCACTGCTTAATGAGAAGATTGGGCCTATATGAATAATGTTAATGTGTAGTTGGTTTTGTTTGCGGACCTATGAAAAAGGAGGTTCGTGCTCAGTATTTATGATGTACTCTCTTCAGATTGCTGACGCTAGGTGCATTACAGAAGCGTCCCCATGAACCATAGACCTTGCCGTTGGTGGGGAGGCTTGCGTGCCTCAGCGATACAGATAGCCGTACCGTAGGTGCAACCACAATGGGGGGTATCTGTTGAGAGGCCAGAAAGACGTATGGTTCCTGAAGAGGGGCAGCAGCCTTTTCAGTAGTTGCAGGGGCAACAGTCTGGATGATTGACTGATCTGGCCTTGCAACACTAACCAAAACGGCCTTACTGTGCTAGTACTGCGAAAGGCTGAAAGCAAGGGGAAACTACGGCCGTAATTTTTCAAGAGGGCCTACAGCTTTACTGTATGATTAAATGATGATGGCGTCCTCTTGGGTAAAATATTCCGAAGGTAAAATAGTCCCCCATTCGGATCTCCGGGCGGGGAATACTCAGGAGGACGTCGTTATCAGGGAAAGAAATCTGGCGTTCTGCGGATCGGAGCAAGGAATATCAGATCCCTTAATCGGGCAGGTAGGTTAAAATTTAAAAAGGGAAATGGATAGGTTAAAGTTAGATATAGTGGGAATTAGTGAAGTTCGGTGGAAGGAGGAACCAGACTTTGGGCAGGTGAATACAGGGTTATAAATAAAAAATCAAATACGGTTAATGCAGGAGTAGGCTTAATAATGAATAAAACAATAGGAATGCGGGTGAGCTACTACACACAGCACAGCGAACTCATTGTTGTGGCCAAGATAGACACAAAGCCCACGCCTACGACAGTAGTACAAGTCTATATGGCGACTAGTTCTGCAGATAACGAAGAAATTGAAGAAATGTATGATGAAATAAAAGAAATTATTCAGATAGTGATGGGAGACGAAAATTTAGTAGTCATGGGTGACTGGAATTCGGCAGTAGGAAAAGGGAGAGAAGGAAACGCAGTAGGTGAATATGGATTGGGGGTAACAAATGAAAGAGGAAGCCGCCTGATGGAATTCTAGACAGAGCACAACTTAATCATAGTTCACACGTGGTTCAAGAATCATAAAAGAAGGAAGAAGCCTGGAGATACTGACAGGTTTCAGATAGATTATATAATGGTAAGACAGAGATTTAGGAACCAGGTTTTAAATTGTAAGACATTTCCAGGGGCAGATGTGGACTCTCACCACAATCTATTGGTTATAACTGTAGATTAACACTGAAGAAACTGCAAAAAAGTGGAAATTTAAGGAGATGGGACCTGGATAAACTAAAAGAACCAGAGGTTTAGACAGTTTCAGGGAGAGCATACGAGAATAAGGGACAAGAATGGGGGAAAGAAGAATGGGTAGCTTTGAGGGATGAAGTAGTGAAGGCCGCAGAGGATGAAGTAGGTAAAAAGAAGAGGGCTGGTAAAAATCCTTGGGTGACAGAAGAAATATTGAATTTAATTGACGAAAGGAGAAAATATAAAAATGCAATAAATGAAGCAGGCAAAAAGGAATACAAACGTATCAAAAATGAGATCGACGGGAAGTGCAAAATGGCTAAGCAGGGATGGCTAGAGGACAAATATAAAGATGTAGAGGCTTATCTCACTAGGGGTAAGACAGATACTGCCTACAGGAAAATTAAAGAGACCTTTGGAGAGAAGAGAACCACGTGTATGAATATCAAGAGCTCAGATTGGAACACAGTTCTAAGCAAAGAAGGGAAAGCAGAAAGGTGGGGGGAGTATATAGATGATTTATACAAGGGGATGTACTTGAGGGCAATGTTATAGAAATGGAACAGGATGTAGATGAAGATGAAATAGGAGATATGATACTGCGTGAAGAGTTTGATAGAGCACTGAAAGACCTGAGTCGAAACAAGTCCCCGGGAGTAGACAACATTCCATCAGAACTACTGACAGCCTCGGGAGAGCCAGTCCTGCCAAACTCTACCATCTGGTGAGCAAAATGTATGAGACAGGCGAAATATCCTCAGACTTCAAGAAGAATATAATAATTCAAATCCCAAAGAAAGCAGGCGTTGACAGAAGTGATAATTACCGAACTATCAGTTTAATAAGTCAAGGCTGAAAAATACACTCCTGGAAATTGAAATAAGAACACCGTGAATTCATTGTCCCAGGAAGGGGAAACTTTATTGACACATTCCTGGGGTCAGATACATCACATGATCACACTGACAGAACCACAGGCACATAGACACAGGCAACAGAGCATGCACAATGTCGGCACTAGTACAGTGTATATCCACCATTCGCAGCAATGCAGGCTGCTATTCTCCCATGGAGACGATCGTAGAGATGCTGGATGTGGTCCTGTGGAACGGCTTGCCATGCTATTTCCAGCTGGCGCCTCAGTTGGACCAGCATTCATGCTGGACGTGCAGACCGCGTGAGACGACGCTTCATCCAGTCCCAAACATGCTCAATGGGGGACAGATCCGGAGATCTTGCTGGCCAGGGTAGTTGACTTACACCTTCTAGAGCACGTTGGGTGGTACGGGATACATGAGGACGTGCATTGTCCTGTTGGAACAGCAAGTTCCCTTGCCGGTCTAGGAATGGTAGAACGATGGGTTCGATGACGGTTTGGATGTACCGTGCACTATTCAGTGTCCCCTCGACGATCACCAGAGGTGTACGGCCAGTGTAGGAGATCGCTCCCCACACCATGATGCCGGGTGTTGGCCCTGTGTGCCTCGGTCGTATGCAGTCCTGATTGTGGCGCTCACCTGCACGGCGCCAAACACGCATACGACCATCATTGTCACCAAGGCAGAAGCGACTCTCATCGCTGAAGACGACACGTCTCCATTCGTCCCTCCATTCACGCCTGTCGCGACACCACTGGAGGCGGGCTCCACGATGTTGGGGCGTGAGCGGAAGACGGCCTAACGGTGTGCGGGACCGTAGCCCAACTTCATGGAGACGGTTGCGAATGGTCCTCGCCGATACCCCAGGAGCAACAGTGTCCCTAATTTGCTGGGAAGTGGCGGTGCGGTCCCCTAGGGCACTGCGTAGGATCCTACGGTCTTGGCGTGCATCCGTGTGTCGCTGCGGTCCGGTCCCAGGTCGACGGGCACGTGCACCTTCCGCCGACAACTGGCGACAACATCGATGTACTGTGGAGACCTCACGCCCCACGTGTTGAGCAATTCGGCGGTACGTCCACCCGGCCTCCCGCATGCCCACTATACGCCGTAGCTCAAAGTCCGTCAACTGCACATACGGTTCACGTCCACGCTGTCGCGGCATGCTACGAGTGTTAAAGACTGCGATGGAGCTCCGTATGCCACGGCAAACTGGCTGACACTGACAGCGGCGGTGCACAAATGCTGCGCAGCTAGCGCCATTCGACGGCCAACACCGCGGTTCCTGGTGTGTCCGCTGTGGCGTGCGTGTGATCATTGCTTGTACAGCCCTCTCGCAGAGTCCGGAGCAAGTATGGTGGGTGTGCACACCGGTGTCAATGTGTTCTTCTTTCCATTTCCAGGAGTGTACTAACGCGAATTCTTTACAGACGAATGGAAAAACTCGTAGAAGCCGAACTCGGGGAAGATCAGTTTTGATTCCGTAGAAATATTGGAACACGCGATGCAATACTGACCCTACGATTTATTTTAGGAGCTAGATTAAGAAAAGGCAAACCTACGTTTCTAGCAATTATAGACTTAGAGAAAGCTTTTGAAAATGTTGACTGGAATATTCTCATTCAAATTCTGAAGGCGGCAGGGGTAAAATACAGGGAGCGAAAGGCTATTTACAATTTGTATAGAAACTAGATGGCAGTTATAAGAGTCGAGGGACATGAAAGGGAAGCAGTGGTTGGGAAGGGAGTGAGACAGGGTTGTAGCCTCTCCCCGATGTTGTTGAATCTGTATATTGAGCAAGCAGTTAAGGAAACAAAAGAAATATTCGGAGTAGGTATTAAAATCCATGGAGAAGAAATAAAAACTTCGAGGTTCGCCGATGACATTGTAATTCTGCCAGAGACAGCAACGGACTTGGAAGAGCAGTTGAACGGAATGGACGGTGTCTTGAAAGGAGGAAATAAGATGGACATCAACAAAAGGAAAACGAGGATAATGGAATGATGTCGAATTAAATCGGGTGATGCTGAGGGAGTTATATTAGGAAATGAGACACTTAAAGTAGTAAAGGTATTCTGCTATTTGGGGAGCAAAATAACTGATGATGGTCGAAGTAGAGAGGATATAAAATGCAGGCTGGTTGTGGGAAGAAAAGCGTTTTGTTAACATCGAGTATAGATTTAAGTGTCAGGAAGTCGTTTCTGAAAGTATATTATGGAGTGTACCCATGTATGGAAGTGAAACATGGACGATAACTAGTTTGGACAAGAAGAGAATAGAAGCTTTCGAAATGTGGTGCTACAGAAGAAAGCTGAAGTTTAGATGGGTTGATCACATAAGTGTTGAGAAGGCAATGAATAGGATTGGGAAGAAGAGGAGTTAGTGGCAGAACTTGATTAGAAGAAGGGATCGGTTGGTAGGACATGTTCTGAGGCATCAAGGGATCACCAATTTAGTATTGGAGGGCACTGTGGAGGGTAAAAATCGTAGAGGGAGACCAAGAGATGAATACACTAAGCAGATTCAGAGGGATGTAGGCTGCACTACGTACTGGGAGATGAAGAAGCTTGCACAAGATACAGTAGCATGGAGAGCTGCATCAAACCAGTCTCAGGACTGAAGACCACAACAACAATAGGTAAAAACAGTCGCATTTGTGTGACCCCTCCTTGATGAAGTAACTCTCTGTCTCATTTAAATTAAAAAGTTATTTTTTTATACACTTATGAGTGAAAGAAGGTTAATAATTTTTGATTCTCAGTTACGCCGTAGAATAATATGATTTGAAGTTGTATCAGTCGGCTCTAGGCGCTTCAGTCTGGAACCGCGCAACCGCTACGGTCGCATGGATGTGTGTGATGTCCTTAGGTTAGTTAGGTTTAAGTAGTTCTAAGTTCTAGGGGACTGACGACCTCAGATGTTAAGGCCCGTAGTGCTCAGAGCCATTTGTAACTGTACTGAATGCTTTCCACCACCAGCTAGTATGTTAAATACAGAGAACCAGAATATAGGGAATACATTTATTTGAAGGTTGGATACCAACTACTTTGTCTTTATTGATGTTGTGGGAGATGTGAAGCAAAATGAGTCTGAATATAAATGAATCAGCGAGAATAAAAAAAAGAATTGGTCTACATTACGTAAAATACATTCCACATCGAAATTAGACGCTGTGGATACGAAGGTCGAACGTCTAACCCTTAACTGAATGGTGGGCGCGCCGCTGGACGTAGAGCTTGTCAGGGTGGAACCAGGGTTTCGTCCTTGTACCAGTTGATTTAGGTTCTTGGCTTGTTTTCGTGAATTAAGTTTAGAACTGAAGTGTCATTAACATTTAGTGATTAACTCTAACAGCGGTATTTTAAATAGTCTCATTTTATTTTGGGTATGTAGAGCAAGAAATTTTGTGTTTCTTTTCTTGTCTGAATAAACAGCGGAAGGTTTCTGTGCTGTTTACCACAGACCAGCAAGTATGAGAGAGAATATGGTCATTGACGAATAATTTGGCGCCTATGTATAATGGTGGTCTTGGCAGTCTTTTGTTATTTCAGTGTGGTACGTAATGTCTGTGTGACCCATATATAACGTCTTCATGTATGACTCGTATGAATTCTTTTTGTGCCTGGATAACTACAATTTTTTGCGAGATGTTTAATTATAGATGTTTCAGCAGTCTCCCATATACCAGCAGACGTGTACGCCATAGAGGAACAGCCAAACAAACAATGGTAATATTGGTATTAGGTATCAAAATAAAGGTTTTCCTCTTTTTTATATATGGGTATCATGGTGATATCATATGTTTGCAGTAAATTGTCCTCATTCTGTAGATCGATGTACATGAGAACGTGGTAAGTGATAAATAACGCTCTATCTCTGTAGGTAGCAGCGACACCGAATCCACTCCATTTCCTTTCCAAATCCTGACCAATTTCATAACATAAATAATGTCTTATCTACACTATGTAAGAATTTTGAGTTTCATTCCAGTAATGTCAAATGAACTTGTATATGAATCTCGGTAACATTTTGCTCATAGAAGAAATCTTGTGAGAAGTAAATTCATTTAGTTTTCACGTCGAAATAATTTTGAAAGCTTGACAAATTATTCATATAAGTTTTCTTATTTCTTTCATTTCAATTTATTAAGAAGGCCAGCCTTGTAAAGCAAGTTTTGGGGTACTTTCATGTATTAGTTTTTAGTCAGTAGTAGAAATTTCCTTTGTAAATTCCGTAATGCCTGTATGATGTTACCTTCAGACGTTTCTCGGTGGAGTTCGAAATAAGCTTCGTGAGCCGGAGCATCTGCCGTAGGTTCTGCGGTTAAGAGCAAGGCATCTGCAGCTAACGACGGACTTCCCAGGTGCGCTAATAGCAGGCGGGGTCCGTGCAGCTGTGACAAAAGCATACCTGCAAGAAGGGGCCGTCCTCCCCCCCCCCCCCCCCTCCCAAAACCTCCACCCCACCCGCCACGCCAACGCCTCCCAGAGCTGAACAAAGGCGGTAGACTCAAGGGTCGTGGCTATCTGCCGAGCCGAGGCCTACGGCCGGTCCCTTGTCCACAGGAGGAGATGTCAAATGGCAGACAAGCCTACCCAAACGCGGCGCGTTCGTGCCGAGGGGGCGTGCCGCTCAACGGCAGCTACGTCAACGGGCGACTGCACCTCGATTGGTGTTTCTGCTGCTGAGGGCGACACACAGAAGAGCCAGTTCGTGTCTCCCTTGTGCAGGCGTACCGCAGACGATCGAAGGCAGATTCAAATTCGACGTCACTGACGACACATGGAGCCGGAGCACCAAGCGACCATGAGTTCCCTTGTTGCTAACGGAGGCGACGGAAGCAGCGATATCACCCGCAGAAGCTGAGTGTACACCTCATGAACTGCCAAAACGACGTGAACCTCTTACTTCGCACTTCAATACAGTGCGATGACTGAGTGTGATAACAGTGCATAGGTAATGCTCATTTCTATGCGACGGAAACGAAACCTATGAGCGAATTTTCAATTAAAGTGATGATGACATAGACATTAAATTTAATGAGTCATCAAAACAATTACCTGTTATCCATGTTTCACGATCTGTTGGCACTTTGGGTATGTCCAAGAGATATATTAAAATTTGCTTAATAGCTGGTTTGTTTTATTCACCATTTTATCAGAAACGTCTCACAAACATTTTCAACAAAATGCTGCAATGGAACAACATTTGAATTATCCATTTCATTTCCAATATAAACTTTCTTTTCAAATTATTTTTCTACGCTAATGTCATTCCTCATGTGTAATGTATTACCTATGTGAAGTAAAGAACTGTGCACAATGGTGCCATGAACAAATTTCTTTCTTATTGATATTTTTATAATACTCAAAATAGTCTTTCAATTTGTATTTCTTTTTAGCTTATTGAGCTCTGTAATCAGTATGTACAGTCATGCTCAAAAGTAGCCGAACGACCTGAATTGCATTTCGCCTGATTCGCATGCAAACCACATAACGAAGCTGTTTAGCAGGTCCTGTAATCGCTCCTTGGTACAGTCGTTCGACTATTGAAAATGGTTCCAACAAGTCACCACTAGAAAACACTGCTTTGTATCGCAATAACTCAAGATGTAAAGTAATACTACGATACTACAAATATCAGTGAACACCTTATCACAGGTAAGACTGTCCTTAAGCCTTGTGAGCTCACATTTATTACAATAAATGACATACCTGAAATGTTACCACTCTCATTGTTACGTCAGATAGGTAATTCACGTAGTAAGTTCGTCATGTTCATGATTTCCTCTTCAAAGTAACATACCGTACTTATTATTTAACACAAAATGACATTAAAAATTTAAGTTATTCACGAGCATCTAGTTGAGGATATCTATGACACGACGAACCGTCTCGTTCTGCTTATGGATTCAAACCAAGGTCATGCAGACTAAGCAAAGATTTCGTGACTGACGGAAACTAACAGTCATTCCTGATTAGGCATACAGAGAGTGATATACCTCGATTTTAGACACTATCAATTAGCAAATACCAACTTTAAATTACATAACGCATACATTTTTAACGGACGCGAATTCCTACCCACCACCTATTGTCCCTGTTAACAAAGTACGAGAGATGTTAAATATTTCTTCTTGACAAATAACTTATTTGAAATGCCCTGAGGTAGAGCTTTGTGTTGGACAGGGATTCGATCCCAGAACCTAATAAGATAGATATCGAAGCACAATCAACAGTGACACATCGGATTTTCTCGGCAGTAGCTAGATGTTTTAACTGAAATGACGAGACGAAACATTTTTTTTCCTTCCCAGGACTCCAACCCGGCACCTATCGCTGTTATATTCTAGAGAAAAAGAACGTTAAATATGGATTTGTAGCACCAGCAGCGACATGTGAGCGTGTTTGAACTAGAAATAATATGACGAAGAGTTCAGCGCTGACTGGGAATAGTGCTCCACACATATCGTTGTTGACTACACACAAAGAGGCGTTAGCTACCGAATTTTTCTCCACCAGCAGCTCGGAATAACATCGTGAACTTACAGTGATCTCGCAAATAGTTCTGTGTCTCACTGGGAGTCAAAAACGTCAAATAACGTTAGTGCTGACAACGAATGAAAATACGTTAAAAACGGAAATTATTATCCACCAGCAGATAGTTGTTCTCATGCTAGAGCTTGATAATACATAATGAAATCATTAGTGCGGGGCCACGATTCGTACCCATTCACGCGCAATATGTGGGGATGTTGAGGAATCTGCAGTTTCGAACAAACAACAAACTGTAGCCAAGCTATATTGTCACGAAGGGATCAAATTCCGCGTTAAGGGCGGTCTGAGTTGCATTCCCAGTTCATAACCAATTTTATCGACATACAGAAGCTCAGATAAAAGATGGAATAAGTGTCCTGTGAGCCTACATAGCGTTTGTTTCGCCACTAGAAATAAATAATTAGTATAACAAAGGCTACTGGTGATAGAGTTTCTACATGTCGCGACTCCTGACTTTATTGTGGCTCAACCTAACGTCTACTTGGTAGAGAACGAATATCATTTTTAATGTGAATTTCAGACTACAATGACATTATATCTTCTTCATTTGGTGCAACCAGAAGAGAAAGGAATCTGTCTCCCCATATCTACATTCATTGACTGAAGCTGGAATCGAACCCAGACAAATATCATCAGCCCTACAGACCACCAAATCCTCTTCTCAGTGGTTCATTTTTCTATCATAACGCCGTTGCACCACACTGGCTGAGAATTCTGACACACAGGCTCTCTGTATCAATTTACCGCATGTTAGTAAATTCATTTACTTGGTTCACCGAATCACCATGAACTAGCTGCCTCGGCTATCCAGTGCATGCATTCAACTTTATTTTGTAATCACCAAAATAAAATCACGTAACTGCCACCAACACAGAACTTTCAACAGTGTAGAATGCAGAAATTTAAATAGGAAGTGTTCCTTTCCACTTGAGCTACTCTATTGCGCTATCTGTTTGTTGAAAACGTCGTGCAGGGCAAACGAAAAGATATAACTGTTTGTCTCTCGTAAGTACTGACCTGGCGATATGCATTATCCCACAGCGCTGTGGAATGCAGAATTTCTGGAGGAACTGTTGTGACATCTGCAGGTATTATAGCTACGTGTCAGCTAGCGGCCTAATGGTAAGTATCGCGCACGGTAAATAAGACGTCGCGAGTACGAGTACATTCGCTGGTATATTTTTTAAAACGCTATTCTGCTGTCTGATAAAATTATCAATCTAGTGGAAATTTTAATATAATTTCCTTCACTTCTCAACCCAAAATAGTCGTATGTGGAAAAAGGGGTAACTTCTGCGACACTTTGTTCGTTTCGGGTTTAATAGACGGCCAGACAGTAGATGCACCTCGAACCTTTTGTATTATGTATGGGTAGAGCGCATCGTGACAAAATACGTCGGAAAAGTACTTTCTGCATTAGCTGTCGTCTGGTAGTGGCATTTTATTCTTCTTCAAACTTTGTTTGACAGCTTTAACTCAGAACAAGTTTTCTACATGAATGAAATCAATAAACTGCATGTGCATTTTCAGACTGTTACAGATAACATCAGAGAATTCGCATATGTCGTTGGTGATTAATTTCTCTCTGATGCTCACTATTGTTTTAAAAACATTAAAGGAAGCCTTACGAAAATTGTGAAGTGTATTACAAAAAATGAAATAAAACTACTCACGATAACCTTACGACGAAAGTCTGTTTCAGTAAAACTGAGTATCTGTACACAAGCGTGCCTCTGTCGTCACGAATTGGTAAAATACTACTCACTTAGATTTTGATTGGGTCTATGTTTAATTGGTATGCTACGTCATACTCAAGAGGTATGCAAATGTGGCATTTCATGAATAAAGTTATGTATTTCTAGAAACCCAATATTTGCTCGTCAGCAGCGGAAAGAGGCGTTACATGTTGTGCAGCATTGTAAGTTTTTCACCGTTTCACTATGAGCCGAAAGTATTTTCTTGCGATTTCCTTGTCGATGTTTGATCTGACTGCTTGTAGCTCTTTCACAGAATGGATAAAAACGCTACACTCAGTGAGACTGGAACAGCGAACCATATCAGACGCTTTTTCACAGAACAGCACGTCACCACAGAACTGGCGAACAAGTATGTGCCTTAGCTTCCTCTTACGAGACCAATAGTGGATAGAATTCGTAACCCGTTATTTGACGGACGAGATTAGTTGCGATTTCCACGTGCAACGACTTTCCTGGGCTGAAAACCGTAAATTTACAATCTTTTGTTACACCTCAAACGATAATAACTCAGATTATTCAATGGAAAAGACAGGTAAAATCAAGTGAACTTTGAGGCTTAATTCCGTGCACACCAGGAAGTATCTCGTCGATCACAGAGTTGCCAAACATACATTGCCTTGTTGCCAAATCTCAGTTACAATACCAGCAGGAACAAGACGAACCGATGTGATCTTACAGCGGGCTGGGAAGTGACCAGAGCTGGTGTCTCCAAGTCGCGGCTGCTACGGCCTGGAATACTTAATGCGTCTGATTTGCATTTCTGTAACTAGGTTTAGGGACTGGAGCGTAGTTACTAATAATACTCAGAACTGACTGCAAACTAGGCATCATAAATCAGTAAGTCTCATAGTTGTTTTTATATTTCTTTCGTAAGTGTACTCAAAACTAAGAAGCATGACTGTACTTATGTAACAGATTTGTTCATGTCTTTAGCCGGCGGCGGTGGCCGAGCGGTTCTAGGCGCTACAGTCTGGAACCGCGCGATCACTATGGTCGCAGGTTTGAATCCTGCCTCGGGCATGGATGTTTATGATGTCCTTAGGTTAGTTAGGTTTAACTAGTTGTAAGTTCTAGTGGACTGATGACCTCAGACGTCCATAATGCTCAGAACAATTTTTTTGTTCATGTCTTTGATTAGCCTGAATATTTATTCTGATATGTACATTCTGTAATGTATTGTAATTGCAATTCATGTTCTACCTAAACTCAATTTTTTTTCTGTGACACTTGTATATTCACTTCCAAGTCATTGTGTTCTCAGCTTTTACGTAGAAAATACCTGTGTTTTTACTTGTCTGTTGGACTGAGCTTAGCGTGGTCCGCTCCATAAGAGACACACCCACCTTCTTTTCTTCTTTTAAACTCGTCATCTGAACCGTTTGTCACTCTTAGTGACCAAATAAAGTCGTGTTTAAATCAATAGATAGATTAAACTCGTCATCTGAACAGTTTGTCACTCTTAGTGACCAAATAAAGTCGTGTTTAAATCAATAGATTTCAGTGTCACCGAGTGTCACACTCATACTTTAGCTTTAGACTACTGGTTATGCTTTTTCTGATTTGTTGCCTGTGTCGCTTCATAACTTGTCTACTATTTGAACTACTATTTGGTATCTTGTTCTTTTCCTTCTTTATTTTCCTCATTTTCATTTAAAGATTGGTTGATAACGCCCAAGCATGGCAAGTACGTTCTCTGTGCAGTCATTCAGTGGACATAGGCAACATGAAACGTATCTTTTAGATTCGTTTCATGCTATTTAGCTTGTATTTCGTTCTGTCACGCTCAATTATTTGTAATTTAGTTTTGTACTTTCTGTTTGTCCCCAGTCAATGGTACACAATCACATTTTCCTAGAAAACTTCCAATACTGTCTACATTACCTACATTTTAAGGTCCCAAATTTCCTTTCTCTCTCTATCATCTGCATGAATACAGGGTGGTCCATTGATAGTGATCGCGCCAAATATCTCACGAAATAAGCGTGAAACGAAAAAACTACAAAGAACGAAACTCGTCTAGGTTGAAGGGGGAAACCAGATGGCGCTATAGTTGGCCCGCTAGATGGCACTGCCATAGGTCAAAAGGATATCAACTGCGTTTTTTAAAATAGGAACCCCCATTTTCATTACACATTCGTATAGTACGTAAAGAAATATGAATGTTTTAATTGGACTGCTTTTTTCGCTTTGTGATAGATGGCGCTGTAATAGTCACAAACATTCATCCAATTTGGACGGTATTTACTTTGTGATACATTACCCGTGTTAAAATGGACCGTTTACCAATTGCGGAAAAGATCGATATCGTGTTGATGTATGACTATTGTAATGAAAATGCCAACGGGCGTGTGTTATGTATGCTGCTCGGTATCCTGGATGACATCATCCAAGTGTCCTGACCGTTTGCCGGATAGTTGCCTCACTTAAGGAAACAGGAAGAATTCAGCCACATGTGAAACGTCAACCACGACCTGCAACAAATGATGATGCCAAACTAGGTGTTTCAGTTGCTGTCGCGGCTAATCCGCACATCAGTAGCAGACAAATCGCACGAGAATCGGGAGTCTCAAAAACGTCGGTGTTGAGAATGCTACATCAACATCGATTGCACCCGTACCATATTTTTATGCAGCAGGAATTGCATGGCGACGACTCTGAACGTCGTGTACAGTTCTGCCACTGGGCACAAGAGAAATTATGGCACAATGACAGATTTTTTGCACGCGTTCTATTTAGAAGCGTCATTCACCAACAGCGGTAACGTAAACCGGCATAATATGCACTATTGGGCATCGGAAAATCCACGATGGCTCGGACAAGTGGAACATCAGCGACCTTGGTGGGATAATGTATGGTGAGGCATTATGGGAGGAAGGATAATTGGCCCCCATTTAATCGATGGCAATCTAAATGGTGCAATGTGTGCTGATTTGCTACGTAATGTTCTACCGATGTTACTACAAGATGTTTCACTGCATGACAGAATGGCGATGTACTTCCAACTTGATGGATGTCCGGCACATAGCTCAAGTGAGGTTGAAGCAGTATTGAATAGCATATTCCATGGCAGGTGGATTGGTCGTCGATGCACCATACCATGGCCCGAACGTTCACCGGATCTGACGTCCGCGGATTTCTTTCTGTGGGGAAAGTTGAAGGATATTTGCTATCGTGATCCACTAACAACGCCTGACAACATGCGTCAGCACATTGTCAATGCAAGTGCGAACATTACGGAAGGCGAAGTACTCACTGTTGAGAGGAATGTCGTGACACGTATTTCCAAACGCATTGAGGTTGACGGACATCATTATGAGCATTTATTGCATTAATGTGGTATTTACAGGTAATCACGCTGTCTCAGAAATGATAAGTTCAGAAAGGTACATGCATCACATTGGAACAGCCGAAATAAAATGTTCAAATGTACCTACGTTCTGTACTTTAATTTAAAAAACCTACCTGTTACCAACTGTTCGTGTAAAATAATGAGCCATATGTTTGTGACTATTACAGCGCCATCTATCACGAAACGAAGAAAGTGGTCCAACTAAAACATTCATATTTCTTTACGTACTACACGCATATGTAATAAAAAGGGGGGTTCCTATTTAAAAAACAACGCCGTTGATATCCGTTTGACCTAAAGCAGCGCCATCTAGCGATCCAACCATAGCGCCATCTGGTTTCCGCCTTCAAGCTAGACAAGTTTCGTTCTTTGTAGTTTTTTCGTTTGACGCTTATTTCGTGAGATATTTGGCCCGGTCACGATCAATGGACAACCCTGTATATGACAGCAGTACAGCATCTGGCTGTCTGCTCTGGTAGCAGTAGTGTAGACAACGTAGCTGTCTCAGAGAGGCATAGGGATATGTACTCTGCGGTAGTCATCCGACAGAAGTTAAGTTGGTTGTGCAAAGGACCCCTCTGGTCTCTTCCGGCTGCTTGGGGGAAGTCCGTTACAGGGAGAGCGTGCTCTCTGAACTGGGTCTTTGGTGAGTGAGGACGGTACTCTTAAGAGCGACTTGTCGCTGGTGAGCCTATTAATGCGTGACAGTGTGTAGCTGATGCACATGTTTGTTCTGGTAGGTCATTTACAAGTTTGGTAATCGATTTCTTATATTTTTCAAGGTGTAGTCACGGTATATTTTCGGTATTTAGTAATTTTTACAGATCCTTGCTTTCTGTAACCAGAACACGTAGTGCAGGAAGTTCATTACTCCGGTACAGATTTACAATTCTACTGAGTGACTTTTCTTCTAACCGCAATGTATGTGTGAAAGTTTGAAAGCTTCAGGTTTTTTTGATTTGCAAACAAGACTTTAATAAAATGCTAAGTGAACAAAAATCATAACAATGGTAGGGGTTGTGGTCTAAATATCATTTGATTTATTCATCGTTAACATGACATGACAAAGGATGACTTAAGAAATGCCACACAAACAATTTTATTCGACAAACGCTTTCAATAATATGTGGTCTATCGTTAACGTAGTGAACGACTGGGGATGAACACACCGCACTACCCAGAACTAATCGCTTTATCTGACTTCATAAATGTGAATCTGCGGTAACGCCAAAGCACTACGCTGCTATCAAGCGTCCATACTGTACTGTTCCATAAAGAAAAATATGGTTCCAGAGAACAGGGTGCAGAGAAGCATATACTGGAGCCCTACGCCATAGCAGCGAATACTTTACCCTTCTGCCGGTCAGGGCGGCACGACACCACAGTTTCCGACTGTAGTCTCGGACAACGAAAATCTATTCTTAACGGTGCGCGCCCGGAAATATGCAAGTACACGGTCTCGCGTTCTGCTGATTCAGAACGCAGATACTTCCCTATGAGCCTCTGAAACCCCAGTGGATTGCAGTCAGAAGGTGGACCCATTTGCTGGTCTGCCTAACCAATTTGACTCTGTGACACGACTATGCGTGACGGAATATACACCCACACATAACGCGTTGTGTGCACAATACTAGAAGTAGTATCTAACGGTTCAGATGGTGACTGGCACAGGTTTTAAGTGACACACTAGCAAAGGACACAAGCCTCACTGTTTAGGAAAAGACCTGCGGTTCTTTACTAGTTAAGCACCAGTACAAGAGTGTTTTCGTCACTTGCTCTACTGCTTTCCTCCGAAGCTCGGTAGCATAGCACATTTACATGCTTAGACTACACCCACTTTAGCACGAGCCAACCACGAGCTGGAGCTTAACATTCGAAGTTGCGAGACCGACGCTTGCTCTGCATACACAGCCTTCACCAACCAGAGACTTTAAAAATTAATTGGGACGAAAGGAAGCAAGATTCAGTTTCGTGCCCTCTTTTCCATGCGTTTACGCCATGTCTTTCCCAAAAGGATGACTTGAATGGAACCACAGCCCTCCACAAAAAGTTCATTATCTCCCCTGATGTGTCCATTTCCAAAGAACGGCCATAAAGTTGCGAAAAGTTTAGTGTCTTCACAAGTATGTTTTGTAGCAGAGTCTGGATGCCTCGGAGCCACTGTCTGTGTGCCTCAGAATTTGCAGAAACTCTTAGCCGTATCACCCGCTTTCTACCTACGAAGGGCCGGCTATCGGATCATACAATGCCCCGCTCATAGCTGCAGTGACTCCTTGGCACTAGTTAGCCAATTTGGACATTTCCGCCGACCTACTGGCGCCACCGACTGTGTCAAGGTTCGGCAGAAGAAAGTTCACCTCAGCTCTCAGCTGGCAAACGCTTTTGTTGCAGCCAATTAACTCGGCATCCTCTTCCTTCAGACGCAGGTAAAACCTACTGCTATGCCTTCACCAGACCAGACAAGCGAGAACATTAATTTCTGACAACTATTTCATCATATGAATGAAGTCAGATAGTATCGAACATAGCAACCTAGTAACAAAGATCACCTTCCCTATGAACACTAAGTATCATGACACTTTACAAAAAGAAAGAGTGCCCTGCAATCTCTGAAGTTTTTCATGTGTATGTGATGTATCTCTCAAACTTTTCATTTTGTTTCAGTTTTAAAACTGGGTAACTTTGTTCATGCCAATGGTGGTAATTTAACTGTGTGTAATTTCAGTACCGTCTTGAATAACCTTTATTCTTTATTCTAGGTGATACTTTATTGCTATTTGTGTCTATACGATTTACATTTGTGTTCATGAAATTTTCACGAGTCTTGATAGTTTTACTTTGTTCATCAATACTCACTGGTTTTGTGGGTGTTTCATGTCAGGGTAGCTTAGTTCGATACGCAAGGTGATACAGATAAATTTTTTGTTTGAAAGTGTTCCACAGTATTCTTGCCCACATTAATTCAGTCATCGCGACAGTGATGAACCTCTGAGACTCTGGCTTACTTTATTGAGAAAAATGCTTATCATCTCTATTCTTGTGTGTGAATCGTGTGCGTTTATGTGAACTTTCCTCATATGCGCCGAAGATTTCCTTTTTATTTATCACCGCAATGTACCACAGCTCTTAATATAGTAATAATATGAGTGAATAAATTACGAAATGCACAACGGTAGATCATAGTTTATAACTATTTTCTGAATTTTTGGTAGGAAATTTTATTTTAATTATGTTGAACAGTCTTAAGTTCCTGCTTGCTGTGAATTATGTGACTGAATGGTTGTTTTTAAATTGTTCCGTTATACTTATTCCACATATTCACTTTTATCCTTTTATTAATATTATCACATTATTTACGCTTATCAATTCAGGGATTAATTTAATTCTTGTACTAAATTTTCCCAATTTTAATGAAATTTGTTGGCGACCCATAAAAATTTAGTAGCACACGAAACTTGCAGTACACTACATAATTTCACACTGGCTGTCTTCCGCCAGTTTCTGTTTTCAAAACATTCTCCAGATAACCATTCACCCGTTAATAACCATGTGTACATAACTGTAGACTTGATTATTTAGTTATTAGAAAAAACTTAATGTTATTTATATCCCAAAATCATCAATCTTTAGTTACACTTTCTATTATATTACTCTTTTAAAGTAAAGATTTTCAAAGTAGCTCTACTCTTCATCTTTATGGTGTTGGTACTCTTTTGCTAACTTATAATTCTATAAATTCTGCAAAAATACTCTGTAGCGGTCTACTACTTGCTAGCCTATTTTCAAACACAAAATTTCATACTGCTGTTAAGCTACTATCGGTGCATTGTTGTCCACTAAATTCAGCAAAATATCTCTCATGAGAAGTTAACTTGCTATACTACTGCTATCAGCACATTGACTTCCTTTTAGATTCAACAAAATATTTGCTAGTGGAATTAACATTGATAATTGCTTTTGCAGCATTGGCGTTCTTTAAATTGGCTAACGATTTGTCTTAAGAAGATACTCTGCTTTACAGCTACTACATTTGAATTCAATGCCTTCATCATGCCACTCCTCAGTATTATGTCGGCACCATGGCGTTCTGCACTTATATACAGTCCTGGAAATTGAAATAAGAACACTGCGAATTCGTTGTCCCAGGAAGGGGAAACTTTATTGACACATTCCTGGGGTCAGATACATCACATGATCACACTGACAGAATCACAGGCACATAGACACAGGCAACAGAGCATACACAATGTCGGCACTAGTACAGTGTATATCCACCTTTCGCAGCAATGCAGGCTGCTATTCTCCCATGGAGACGATCGTAGAGATGCTGGATGTAGTCCTGTGGAATGGCTTGTCATGCCATTTCCACCTGGCGCCTCAGTTGGACCAGTGTTCATGCTGGACGTGCAGACCGCTTGAGACGACGCTTCATCCAGTCCCAAACACGCTCAATGGGGGACAGATCTGGAGATCTTGCTGACCAGGGTAGTTGACTTACATCTTCTAGAGCACGTTGGGTGGCACGGGATACATGCGGACGTGCATTGTCCTGTTGGAACAGCAAGTTCCCTTGCCGGTCTAGGAATGGTAGAACGATGGGTTCGATGACGGTTTGGATGTACCGTGCACTATTCAGTGTCCCCTCGACGATCACCAGAGGTGTACGGCCAGTGTAGGAGATCGCTCCCCACACCATGATGCCGGGTGTTGGCCCTGTGTGCCTCGGTCGTATGCAGTCCTGATTGTGGCGCTCACCTGCACGGCGCCAAACACGCATACGACGATCATTGGCACCAAGGCAGAAGCGACTCTCAGCGCTGAAGATGAGACGTCTCCATTCGTCCCTCCATTCACGCCTGTCGCGACACCACTGGAGGCGGGCTGCACGATGTTGGGGCGTGAGCGGAAGACGGCCTAACGGTGTGCGGGACCGTAGCCCAGCTTCATGGAGACGGTTGCGAATGGTCCTCGCCGATACCCCAGGAGCAACAGTGTCCCTAATTTGCTGGGAAGTGGCGGTGCGGTCCCCTGCGGCACTGCATAGGATCCTACGGTCTTGGCGTGCATCCGTGCGTCGCTGCGGTCCGGTCCCAGGTCGACGGGCACGTGCACCTTCCGCCGACCACTGGCGACAACATCGATGTACTGTGGAGACCTCACACCCCACGTGTTGAGCAATTCGGCGGTACGTCCACCCGGCCTCCCGCATGCCCACTATACGCCCTCGCTCAAAGTCCGTCAACTGCACATACGGTTCACGTCCACGCTGTCGCGGCATGCTACCAGTGTTAAAGACTGCGATGGAGCTCCGTATGCCACGGCAAACTGGCTGACACTGACGGCGGTGGTGCACAAATGCTGCGCAGCTAGCGCCATTCGACGGCCAACACCGCGGTTCCTGGTGTGTCCGCTGTGCCGTGCTTGTACAGCCCTCTCGCAGTGTCCGGAGCAAGTATGGTGGGTCTGACACACCGGTGTCAATGTGTTCTTTTTTCCATTTCCAGGAGTGTATATTTGAATGCATCATACAGACGTCCACTTTACATGGTGATAAATAAAACACACAGAACGCCTAAATATTTCACAAATACGTAGAGATGGAAGATCATTACTACTAGGACATACGTAGGCAGCCCACAACACAACCTATATTGATGATTCAATTGTCCACGATGTGGTATTACATTGTGGAACTCCAGACTTTCCCAACTGATGGTGAGTTCGACCACTGTTCGTCCATTTTTCGGTCCATTCTTTAATCTCCAACAGTTCAACAAAGTTCCAATTAACAATAAAAATGCCTTAATTAGTTTCCTAACAAGTCTAAATAAATTTTAAATAAACATATTTTCATACTTTATTAGTATAAATACTTAATACATAATATTTGGTTTTGAGTTTGGCTGTTTGTAAACAATGCCACCATTTACATCCTACCAAGAGGTTTAGCATTGTTTTTTTTCTTCATCTCAGCCACATCCACAGTTTGCTCACAACTGGGGCATAGCCCTTCGCGTTTTTAAGAACTCGGTGGTTGCCCACACCATCTGTTACTACAGACGCGCTCCGGTAGTGACTCACATCGCTACCTTGCATCTCCTGTTATGCTTTTCAAATCTTGCTTGTAGAGGCTTTCAGTTGTGAATGGGAGATACAATAAGAAAAACTCTTAGAATCATGCTTCAAGCACAATGCACAAACACTCATTACCAAACCGTTGTTTCATTCCACAGTACCAGGTATTATACCTTATGTAGTTGAGTGTCATTGTTACTATGAAATCTACTAGTGGAAAATCTACTCATTTAATGACTGCATTTTTTCTACTGACTTTCAGAGGCGAGCATTGCGTGACTTTGTAATGCGTAGGGCCTAATTACCTTACTGTTAGCTGGATATTTATTCCACATTCCTGTCATATTTGCAATCAGAGTGAGTCATTAATATCTATACTTCATATTATGTGGCCTTCTGTTTAAACCTTATTTACTACTTTTAGGTCTTTTATAAGATTTCCACGTAAGTGTTGGGGCTTATGTTCACAATATGTATACTCCTTTGTACTTCATAAAATAGATGGCATAAACCGCTTTGCCCATAAATACCTATTTTTCGTCGCCTTTTGCTTTACATCCCTCACTCTTCATAAATAACTGGCCTACTCTCATGGTGTCTGATAACCACCTTCTCCTTTCTCTCTCGCCGACCAGAGTAGCCGGGCTGTTCTAGGCGCTACAGTCTGGAAACATGCGACCGCTACAGTCGCAGTTTCGAATCCTGCCTCGGGCATGGATGTGTGTGATGTCCTTAGGTTAGTTAGGTTTAAGTAGTTCTAAGTTCTAGGGGACTGATGACCTCAGCAGTTGAGTCCCATAGCGCTCAGGGCCATTTGAACCATTTTTCTCTCTCTCTTTTCGTAAATGACTGATTGAATTTTCTTTTACCTCGTACCCATAATTCTCCATTTACCTCAAACATCTTTGGCAGGACTATTCCCAGACTATCGGAGTATCGTAATACATTACAGTGGAAATCACTTCGCCGTTTCATTTTATACTAGAGATTCTCCATTTACCTCAAACATCTTTGGCAGGACTATTCCCAGACTATCGGAGTATCGTAATACATTACAGTGGAAATCACTTCGCCGTTTCATTTCATACTAGAGATTGACGATTTGACTATTTTATAGAATCTGTATATCATCTCATGACAACATTTATTTCTTTCAATTATTTTTGCCACCAGTGTTTCTGCTATTGTAGGTTATCGTATTCACTTACCTGGTTAGTCCTCGTCTTGTTTTCGTATTATTAAACTATTTTCAAACGTAATGGTTTGTTCATCGTTGTTGTAAATACTGTAGGTGGTCCCGTGGTCCCGGTCACCTACGGTGCACTGGAGGCCGAGCGGTGACCTCTCCAGTTGTCAGGACGCTAGGAAATGACTGTGGACGCGTCAGAAACGCCAAAGAAGCATTATTAATTCATATCACCTTTATTCCTGCCCAGTACAATGTGGCCCACGTAACACAGGCTGGCTGAGCTTGGTGATATCAACGACCTTCCCCGAGTCCTCGCTGACACGAAGTGATGACACCAGCTCCGCGTCGCACCAGTCTTGCTGGCGCTGTGCCGCGAGCTGTGACGTAGAGGAGGAATGTCCTTATTTTGTACTTAGGCCGCGCATGGCTGGTGGCGCCTGGCTGGTCGGCCGGCTCATCGGTGGACAGCAAGCCGATGCGCGTAGGAGGCTCTGGGTTGGAGTCACGGCCCTGTCGGCACGAGAGTTATTCTCATAGTGCGGAGAGTACTCTATCCCACCCCGTCTTCTTCCCTGCTCCTCCTGGTGGCTTGCCCATGGTGGACGAGCACTACACATCCCCCTCCTCTAAGAAAATTCGTCCTGAATTTTGCAATTATGGACTTAACTGGTTGTGCACGCCATACTTCCTTATACTCTACAGGTACCTTATAACTACTCCTTCAACACTGTGAAACTTTACTTATCCGCTAATAATCTATTTACACTTAATCTACATGTACATGTACATCTACATCCATACTCCGCAAGCCACCTGACCGTCCGTGGCGGAGGGTACCCTGAGTACCTCTATCGGTTCTCCATTCTATTCCAGTCTCGTATTGTTCGTGTAAAGAAGGATTGTCGGTATGCTTCCGTGTGGGCTCTATTCTCTCTGATTTTATCCTCATGGTCTCTTAGCGAAATATACGTAGGAGGGAGCAATATACTGTTTGACTCTTCGGTGAAGGTATGTTCTCGAAACTTTAACAAAAGCCCGTACCGAGCTACTGAGCGTCTCTCCTGCAGAGTCTTCCACTGGAGTTTATCTGTCATCTCCGTAACGCTTTCGCGATTACTAAATGATCCTGTAACGAAGCGCGCTGCTCTCCATTGGATCTTCTCTGTCTCTTCTATCAACCCTATCTAGTACGGATGCCACACTGCTGAGCAGTATTCAAGCAGTGGGCGAACAAGCGTACTGTAACCTACTTCCTTTGTTTTCGGATTGCATTTCCTTAGGATTCTTCCAATGAATCTCAGTCTAGCATCTGCTTTACCAACCATCAACTTTATATGATCATTCCATTTTAAATCACTCCTAATGCGTACTCCCAGATAATTTATGGAATTAACTGCTTCCAGTTGCTGACCTGCTATTTTGTAGTTAAATGATAAGGGCTCTATCTTTCTATGTATTCGCAGCACATTACACTTGTCTACATTGAGAATCAATTGCCATTCCCTGCACCATGCGTCAATTCGCTGCAGTTCCTCCTGCATTTCAGTACAATTTTCCATTGTTACAACCTCTCGATACACCACAGCATCATCTGCAAAAAGCCTCAGTGAGCTTCCGATGTCATCCACCAGTTCATTTATGTATATTGTGAATAGCAACGGTCCTATGACACTCCCCTGCGGAACACCTGAAATCACTCTTACTTCGGAAGACTTCTCTCCATTGAGAATGACATGCTGCGTTCTGTTATCTAGGAACTCCTCAATCCAATCACACAATTGGTCTGATAGTCCATATGCTCTTACTTTGTTCATTAAACGACTGTGGGGAACTGTATCGAACGCCTTGCGGAAGTCAAGAAACACGGCATCTACCTGTGAACCCGTGTCTATGGCTCTCTGAGTCTCGTGGACGAGTAGCGCGAGCTGGGTTTCACACGACCGTCTTTTTCGAAACCCATGCTGATTCCTACAGAGTAGATTTCTAGTCTCCAGAAAAGTCATTATACTCGAACATAATATGTGTTCCAAAATTCTACAATTGATCGACGTTAGAGATATATGTCTATAGTTCTGTTCGATGTCCCTTCTTGAAAACGGGGATGACCTGTGCCTTTTTCCAATCCTTTCGAACGCTACGCTCTTCTAGAGACCTACGGTACACCGCTGCAAGAAAGGGGGGGGGGGGCAGTTCCTTCGCGTACTCTGTGTAAAATCGAACTGGTATCCCATCAGGTCCAGCGGCCTTTCCTCTTTTGAGCGATTTTAATTGTTTCTCTATCCCTCTGTCGTCTATTTCGATATCTACCGTTTTGTCATCTGTGCGACAACCTAGCGAAGGAACTACAGTGCAGTCTGTGAAACAGCTTTGGAAGAAGACATTTAGTATTTCGGCCTTTAGTGTGTCATCCTCTGTTTCAGTAGCATTTTGGTCACAGAGTGTCTGGACATTTTGTTTTGATCCACCTACCGCTTTGACATAACACCAGAATTTCTCAGGATTTTCTGCCAAGTCAGTACATAGAACTTTACTTTCGAATCCATTGAACGTCTCTCGCATAGCGCTCCTCACACTACATTTCAATTCGCGTAATTTTTGTTTGTCTGCAAGGCTTTGGCTATGTATATGTTTGCTGTGAAGTTCCCTTTGCTTCCGCAGGAGTTTTCTAACTCGACTTTTGTACCATGGTGGGTCTTTTCCATCTCTTACGATCTTGCTTGGCACATACTCATCTAACGCATATTGTACGATGGTTTTGAACTTAGCCCACTGATCCTCAACACTAACTGTACTTGAGACAAAACGTTTGTGTTGAGCCGTCAGATCCTCTGAAATCTGCTTTTTGTCACTTTTGCGTAACAGAAAAATCTTCCTACCTTTTTTTATATTTCTATTTACGGCTGAAATCATCGATGCCGTAACCGCTTTATGATCGCTGATTCCCTGTTCTGCGTTAACTGTTTCAAATAGTTCGGGTCTGTTTGTCACCAGAAGGTCTAATATGTTATTGCCACGAGTCGCTTCTCTGTTTAACTGCTCAAGGTTGTTTCCAGGTAAAGCACTTAAAAAAATTTCACTGGATTCTTTGTCCCTGCCACCCGTTATGAACGTTTAAGTCTTCCAGTCTATATCCGGCAAATTAAAATCTCCACCCAGAACTGTAACATGGTGGGGAAATCTACTCGAAATATTTTCCAAATTATCCTTCAGATGCTCAGCCACAACAGCTGCTGAGCCAGGGGGCGTATAGAGACATCCAATTACCGTGTCCGAGCCTGCTTTAACCGTGACCTTCACCCAAATCATTTCACATTTCTGAGCTCCGTCAATTTCCTTCGATACTGATTCTAATGTTATAATTGGTTATCTACTTGTATTACGTTTCACTATTCGCAATCCATTCCAAAGGTATTTGATGTACAGTTGTTATTTCAGAACGAGACATGTTTTTTCGTATACAAAAGTAAGTTGCACGAATAAACACTAGAACTAAGATTATGCTAGTCGCTGACACGCAAAATACAATGGTGTTTTGCTTACGTTTCTCCCGATATTGCTGCACATGCTGCAGTAGTTGATTAACTGAGATCTGATCTTTTTCAGAGATAATCTGGCCATCTAAAGATAGTAGCAAGGTGGGATCCAAGGACTCGTTAATAAACGTTAGGTTCTGGCTAGGCAATATGTGTGGTGGTTCCTCTGGATAATACAAGATATGCTGTGTCACGTTAATCACTGTTGTACCCGTGAAAGTAGATGGTAGGTGAAAATGCTTCTCGACTATTTCACATCCAGAGCCATTAATCAATAACCCACTGCCCTGCAGTTCAAGCTTTGATATATCTGTGAATCTACCATTTCTGTAACAAGTGGCAACTACGGTCTCTAGTTCGAACAGAGAGTAAATCCAATGTTCCTGGTATTTGCTGCATACCGTTCCAGGTCTGATGTCAACTCCCGCTCTGTTCTAGTGACATTCAATATCCCCTGCTCCATGTTACCTATACGTGTCATGTGTGCCAATCCACTTTCGACATTGTCTCCTCCGCCAACTCCTGCACCTCCCCCACCGTACTGTTTAAGCTCCTTTTATCTTCCTCGTCCGCGGTCCCAAACACTGTTTTCAGCAATTTTCCCCCTGCATCCAATCATCCTCGTTTCCTGCGAACGAGCGTTTGCTGGACCACTTCCGTTACTTGTTGCAGCTGCCTTCTCAGCTTTTCGTATGAGAGCTTCAATTCCTGATATTCGTTCCGTATGTCTTGAAACAACCCCTACTTCTCCGTGGCCGCCTGTAGCGCCGTAAACCTATCCTCTAGTGTCCGTACATCATTCCTCACTCCTCATATATTATACATGAACACAACTGTCCACCTGCGGCTTCAAAATACCACATCTAATTGTCTTGCAAACAAAATTCCCTTATCTAGTGGTTGCACCTGCACCACCTCTCCTCTGCAACAGTGTAGCACTACCAGACTGACGAAAAGTTTCCGGGGCACATCCTGGCACGGCATCTGAAGGAAAAGGAAGCCATGTCAATCTCTCCCTTCCTTACCTAAAACAGACAAATGACAAGCAAAAACTACACATACTCTGTTACCTAATAACAATAAATACGACATGTTCCTCCCCGAGGACACTTCACCTACTTGTCCCTAGACCTCAGAGCGTAAGGAACGTTCCTCTGCTGTTCTTTTCGCTTCGGTACCCTCACACCCTTTGTTACTGCTGGAGGAATCTGCGATAACACACCCACTGCGCCCTTAAACGGCTTAATCATACTCACATGAACTACTGACGACTTGGTTGGTAACTGCAACTTTACGTTCACTAGAGACACTATTTCATTTACCTTATACGGTCCAGAATATTTCGTCAAAAACTACTTCGTTTTACCCTTCGGAACATAAGGATTAGCCAACAATACTCATTAAGCAATTCTGTACTGCGGCAGTTTACCTATTCTTTGCCCAATACTCTCTTGTTTCTCCAAATCTTTAGTATTAGCACGCCGTACCCTTTGCGAAATCTCAATTTCTTGGTGAAATTCTTCTCTGACTCATCCTGTGAACCTACCTGACGTTTGAGCACATCAAATGGTGATGGCGTTTTCCGACCATAAATTACCTCATACGGAGAGAGCCCCGTTCTTGTATGAACTTTCGCGTTATATGCGCTTGTCAACATATTTAAATCAGTGTGTTCTGAATTTACGTAATGACTAATCATCTTAACTAAGGTCATATGAACTCGTTCTGTACGTCCATTCGACTGAGGATGAAATGGGCTTGTCCGCAATTTCTTAACTTTCAATAAACGGCATAACTGCTTCATCAGCTCCGACATAAAGTTACTACCCTGACCTGCAATTATAGCATCAGGCACACCATACTTCAGCAACCAGTTATTTACCAAGGCTTGCGCAACAGTGCTTGCCTTCTGATCTGGAATAGCTACTATTACCAGATATCGGGAAAAATGATATAATATTGTTAATACGCATCGATTACCCGCTTGGGTCTTGTTAAATGCTCAGATTACGACTAATCCTATGAATGTGAACAGATGATCCGCTTCAGGTAATCTCTGTAACTAAATTTTCTAATGACTTACATCTGCTCTCTGCGCACACGGTATACAATTTTGCACATAATCCTCTACATCATTGCGACGTGTCTTCCACCAAAACCTTTCAGCTACCCGTCTATCAGTCGTTCTTTTACCACCATGACCCGACAATACACGGTCGTGCGCTTGTTTCGACACTTCTTCCCTCAGCGACTCCGGTACTACGACGCGTAGTCCGCGCTTCGTCTTCCTGCAAAGCAACCCATCCTGCATTTCAAACTGCGGTTGCGTTCAGAACAATTGACACTCTCTGTCAGTGGCTTGCACCTTTATTCACTCCTTCTCACTGATGCCCATAACTTGTACAGCTGCTATTTTTCTACTAAGCGCATCTGCATTCGTATGTTTTACTCCTGGTTTGTGAATTACCTCGTAGTCAAATTCACTTAGTTTCAGTGCCCATCTCGTTAAACGACTCAAAGGATCTTTCAACCCCTACAACCACCTTGAACTTACGCCCATATAAATAACAGCGAAAATACGAGATACCGTAAATCACTGCTAACATTTCTTTCTCTGTAGTTGAATAATTCTTCTCTGCCTTACTCAGTTGCCTGGAAGCATAAGCCACTGGATGTTCCTGTCCATTAACCCTCTGAGAAAGAATACAACCTACAGCAATATTACTAGCATCACAAGATAGTATGAACTCTTGTTCGAAATCAGGAAGTATCAACACTGGGTCTGATTTTAGTATCTGTTTGAGCTTCTCGAATGCCTCCTGACACTGTGCTGTCCATTCAAACTTTCTTTAACAATCTCGTTAATGGATGTGCAATTTGCGCGAACCCCTTTACATATCATCTGTAGTAATTACACAAACCGACATATTACTGAATTCGTGTAGTAGTCTGTGGTACTGGAAAACCACGCACAGCCGACGTTAGACGAGGATCCGTTCTTACCCCATCCTGACTGATAATATGCCCAAGATGTCACTTGCGTCTGAGCAAACTGGCATAAAACAACGCATTTCATCCAATGCTTCATTGCTCTGCAGTGGCTCCACCACACACAGTGTCTGCTGTGGTACATCGGTACATACTGATAACCCAACAAACGTCCCTGTACCCGAAGGCACTTTGACATGCGTAATCATCCTTAATGCCCTTGTACACGGTTCAATTGGTGAAATCTTAGCAACGGATGCACCTCGCGACGTAGAAACATTTACAGCTGTTGTGCTCATTGAAAACAAGTTAGCACTGTACGCTGTGAAAGATTAATTTTGGCATGGTCTTTATCGAGGAAGTCCAGTCCGAGATTACAGAATACCCTTGTCCCACAGTTAGCAACACTACCACTTGCTCTCCGAACTCTATAGTTCCAATCTTGTGTTGTACGCAATGATTGCAACGCATTATTCCCTTCTCCACGTAATCTATACCTAGGAGTACCTAGTCTTCTCCTACCCACGAGGTCTAGACTAGCATCAGATACATGTGCCCCTCTATCAATCAAAAACTTACATCTGTTATTCCTTACAACACCCATCAAGCAACAATCCGTCTCTGTACTAGTTTTCACCGTGCTTGTGATCACCGGAATGTCTTCCGACGGACGAAAAACTCCCGTTCCAGTTTAACACTTCTTCCTGTTTATTCCCGTTACCATTCTGCTTACTGCGACACTCATACGCCTTGTGACCGTAGCACTAACAAGCATAGCACTGCAGCTGTCTGCATTGAGCCTTCACCACAACGGTAACAATTCCTCTCCGACGCAAAGATGCGTTTATCATTGCGAACCCTTGTTACAATGTCTATCTCCTGCAGTTGCGTTGCAATACGCAGTGCTGCAGCTAAATCCTCAGGATTCTCCATCCTAACCCTACGAGAAAATTCTGCAGGAATTCCCCTGAGGAATACCTTGACGACTCTGTTTTCTGCCTCTCCTTGTAATACATGATCCGCACAGGATTACCCGATAAGTCATAGGTCTGCGAATTAATTTTCCGTATACTATCTGAAAAAGACTCCACTGTTTCATTGACCTTCTGTGTCAAATTAGCTAACTTCTCCCTACAAAATCTTACACTATTCTGTTTACGATAAAAAAATGGCTCTGAGCACTATGGGACTTAATATCTATGCTCATCAGTCCCCTAGAACTACTGAAACCTAAATAACCTAAGGACATCACACAACACCCAGTCATCACGAGGCAGAGAAAATCCCTGACCCCGCAGGGAAACGAATCCGGGAACCCCGGCGCGGGAAGAGAGAACGCTACCCATCTGCCAATTCATCAAACGTGCTCACCTTACTAAGCGTCTCATGGTACATCACGAACGTCTTGGCTTCCCCTGCAAGTCGCAAATTTGCCATACGTAACGTAGTTACGTCCGACCAATTGCTCATTGCAGCTGTTACCAAAACACCGTGAATGAACGCTGTGACATCCTGTGTTGTTTTACCCGAGAAAGGTGTGATCAGGTTAGCTACTGAAGGATATATTGCAAGGTTGCACATTGCTACTGACTTGCACTCACTTGAACCGTTTGCGACTCTTGCGCCGAACGCAAGGTCTCCATTTGCGTCATTAATTCTACATGACGTAACTTATGCTGCGCATTCTCTTCTAATTTTGAGACCTGATCCGTCAGAGCAGCTATGCTCACTTCAGTACTAACGGATCTTGTTGCCGGCATGATTTGTGCAAATTACCAACAACTTACTCTATACTGAATTTACTCCTCAGAACAATAACTACACTAGCTACTGAACTCCTTTGTCACAGCTGACCACTACACACAAGAAGAGAAACAAGACTCACAATACACAACTAAACAAAATTAATCCTTCCGCCTTGTTATTGCCCAGCGACAGTATCTACAATTGTGCACTGTGTGACCAAACCGTCTACAAATTGAACATTCTACTGGTACAAACTTCGTGCATGGCTCCCCATGCTCCGTTAAATTGCACACAGTACATCTGACTGGTACCAAGTACGTTTCCCTTTAACTCAGATAAATCTGCTGTTTCCGCAGGTCTCACAAAGTGCTCTCCCAACAAAGAACGTGCATCCATAGTTACTAACAAAAATCGCCTCGTGCAGTTACCACTATACCAAATCTGTAGGCTGTGGGCGCGAGGACTTCTGACAACAAATCTGTGGGCGCCCTGGTGGTCCCGGTCCCCTACAGTGGACTGGAGGCCGAGTGGTGACCTCTTCAGTTGTCAGGATGGTAGGATGTCCTGATATCATGCTCGTTTGTAATGAACGCATTCGTTCTACTTATACTGCTGATTCATCTGTCGTACTCGCCCCTTAGATGTTCTTGCGACAGAGGTACATGTTGTTACGGCAGACTCACGCGAAGTTGTGAAATGCAGTACAGCTGACGCTATGCCTCTCTTTTGCACTCTACAAAAGTCTCCGCCTAACACAAACCCGATTGCTAAGCAATTCTCTCTCGCCTGTTATGTGTAACCAGACCATTGCCCCTGCGTGACGACACAATCCATACATGTGCAATCCTCTTACCTCTTGGCTAACCTACTGCCTCTGGCTCTCGGCATAGGCAACGAAACTTTGACAATATTCCACGTTTCCAACTCTTTACTATTCCGTGACGCAACAATAGTTACAAATTGTTCCACTACATACTTCAAAATATGCTTTTTGTAATGGTGTTTTGCTGTAACTGCATACCGCGTTCTCTTTCTGGTGTATCTGTAACACTATACTTCGCATATTCTGGCCTGTTCACATGCACTCTGTCCAATGTCTGTTTTTCAACCACGCTATGCAGTTGTTTAGTCTGCTGGGTTACTTTGTTTTTGCCATATCTTGTTACTTTGTTGTCACGTTTAGTGTGAGCAAATTTTCTCATCTTATGTAAATTGTGGCGGGACATTAAGCAGAATCAGCGGCTACAAGCGAAAATCTGTAACAGATGGGGATTTGAACTTGGGATCTCCTGCTTACTAGGCAAGTGGGGTAACCACTGTACCATCCGGGACTGCAAATGCACGGACTATCTCGGTACACTTTGCGGTCGATCCACCCTCCCATCGTGTGCCATTCTCATTTCAATCTTGGTAGTGAAGAATGTTACAGTGCACAGATATAGTTGTGAGTGAAAGAACGGGAAGAAGTAACAGCAGAAAAGATAATGAAGTATTGTGTCGGTTGTGTCAGGCACCCGTTAATTGTCAATTACCGAGCACTAGAAAGAACTTAATTGCCACTTGAGGTAAGCAGATGTTTTGTTGACCACTGATTCTTGTAATATTGCTTCTCCTTTTATCCTACTGGCTACGAATCTGATTTTTTGTTTGTTCTTCTATCACGTTTTCAGAAATGCCGCTCTCAAATTGTCAATTGAAGGCTACTGGATGTCTTGCTCTATTCCTCTCAATTTACCGTCGTTTACACTTGTGTTGCCTTTACGAGAGGACTATAAAGTGAAATATTGCACCTAAATATTTCATTGTCGTATATGATGATCCATAAATTACTCCATTGTATGTTATGTTTATCATAAAATATATTGATACCTTTGCTTTAATCTTGTCTTACATTACTAATGTCATTAATTGTTGTTTTTCTCACTGCATTTTTATCCTATAAATCCTTATTTTAGATTTCATGGTCAAACTTTTGATTTATTATTGACTTATAAATCCCTATTTTTTGCTCTATTCTTTTGTTTCATAATCTATTTTCTTGAAACATCCCTTAGTCTTGGCTTCAACATTTGTAATCTTTTGTTCCAAAGCATTAAATTTATCGTTAAGTTAAGCTACTCCTATATTATTCCCTTACCTGTTTTCTCTATTTTGTCATGCCCAGTATGTAGTTTCTTTTGTGTTTTTCTTACTTGATTCTTATTTTCGTTTATATGGTTTTTGTTTTTTGAAAAGCTAATATTGGCATAGACCTTATATGCTGATGATTATTCTTAGGTGGAAAACTGTGAGCTGATACTGTACCTCAACTATAGCACATACCTCATCTGTTGGTTCATTGGAATTTTCGACATCAGTCTTTCCTGTGCTATCGTCATTACAATCAATCATCTCATTTTGACTAGATACAAAATATTCTGGGTTTACAATATCAATATTTGCCACTAAATCTACATTTTCACTGTCACTATTATTGGTTATTGTACATGCGCAGTGAAATCATTCATAACTACTTCAGAAATTTCAAAGAAATCACTGTGGCTGCCTTTACTAGTTCAGATTCATCATCAAAGTCTGAACCTACACTTTCATGCGAATTATTTTTTGCTAAATTTAACATATCATTAAACCCATATCTGACTTCGCCTACCCATATATGACTTCGCTACTATTTATATGGATCTGATGCACCGAAATGTCACTACTATAGTGAGAGTGTACTCCTTCTCTGCTTCTGAGAGCATATCTCACTTAATTTTCCCTAGATATTTTGTTAATATTGATAAAATTTAAACAAATTTTATCAAAAAATCTTCATATCTTAAACCCTTTAGAACACAATTTTGACTGTTCTGCGTACACCTCTCCTCCACTGTTCCAATTACAAATCATAGACCCTTATACACGAGCACAACGTTCCACTAATTTTTTTCCTCGACATACTGTCACTGATTCTCGTAGCTGTGGACTGGGCTGATGGCTGCGACTCGGTTGTTGCGGTGCTGAAGTTGACAAGCCAGACAAGCTCTGTACTGCTAACTGCACTGGCCGCTGCTTGCTACCACCGCCGCACCTCTTGTTCGTGCCTTCCTCGCGTTACTCTACATCCTGTGACACCTTGTAGCATGAAGAATCTTGAAGTGATGCTTTTTAACGCTATGTCGTGGACTGAATACACAATATTATTTTCAGAATTTCCCATTCCTTCTCTATACCTCTACTACTTCCACAGTAAGAAAGAATTTGATTTTGTGGCATCAATTATTATAGTTCAATGGAAGTTCATAAACGATTCAAAATAGTTCAGATTCTATGTACCGTGGTCATTTACATTTCGCATATGTCACAGTCCTTGCAAAGTTGGTTGGTCGGTTACAGTTCACAGTCATCTCTAATAAAATCCAGCATCACAATACCAAAGCACTTCAGCTTCAGAGACATCCCCGCCAGGGATCCCATTTATGGCAAGTGACAATGAGAGGGATTTATGTGTATCTGATAAACCCTTCTCTCAGATGACGTGTCACTGAATCCATTTGTACTAAGATTGCAGTGCACGTCAGGTTGTAGTTGCTTCCAGCGCACTGACGGGGGTTGGGGAGGGGGGGGGGAGGGGGAGAGGGGAGAGGATGGGGGGGGGGGACCAAATGCATAAGTTCTGAATAATGTTCACCAGCTTACAATTTTTTGTAGCTGTTTTCTCCTGTGCAGAAAACATCACATAGATCGTGATTTCACTATCTCGAGGCTGTAATAAACTGTTAGCGACAAACTCGTATTGAATAAATAATTAAATTATGAATTGGTTTATATAAACAGGATGCCACTCACTTTTTATTATCAGAAAAGAAAAACTGCACAATTATAGTCAAGTTTATGTACCACAATTAATTTCCATTCACAGTTCTACAGGGAATAAACAAAATAATGATATGCATGTTTGCAGACCTACTATCAAACAAGTTCTCCACTACATGTCCCAAAACCAAATAGTGATAATTAAGTGCTTAACTAATAACGACTTCGGCAGACACCATGTCTGTCCTCCAAGACTGCCGATTGAGCGCTTATATTTACAAACCGGAGATCGCTAATTACACTGAAGCGCCAAAGAAATGATGTAGGCATGCATATTCAGATACAGAGTTACATAAACAGGCAGAATAAAGCGCTGCTGTCGGTAACGCCTATATAAGACAAGAAGTGTCTGGTACAGTTGTTACGTCGGTTACTGCTGTTTCAATTGCATATTATCAAGATTTAAGTGAATTTGAACGTGGTGTTATAGCCGGTGCACGAGCGATGGGACACAGCATCTCCGAGGTAGTGATGAAGAGGGGATTTCCCAGTACGACCATTTCCAGGTGTAACATGAATATCAGGAATTCGGTAAAACATCAAATCTCCGACATCGCTGCGGCTGGAAAAAGATCCAGCAAGAAAGGGACCAACGACGACTGAAGAGAATCGCCCAACGTTACAGATATGTAACCCTTCCGCAAATTGCTGCAGATTTCAATTCTGGGCCATCAACAAGTGACAGTGTGCAAAACATTCAACGAAACATCATCGATACGGGCTTTCGGAGTCGAAGATTCAATTGTGTACCTCGTTGACTGCACGACACAGAGCTTGATGTCTCGCCTGGGCCCCTCAGCACGAACATTGGACTGTTGATGACTGCAAATATGTTGCCTGGTAGGAATTGTCTCGTTTCACATTGTATCGAGCGGATGGACATGTACGGATAAGGAGACAACCTCATTTATTTCTTTATTTAGACAAGTTCCGTAGGACCAAATTGAGCAGCAAATCTCCAAGGTTCAAAAATGTGTACGAAATCTTATGGGACTCAACTGCTAAGGTCATCAGTCTCTAAGCTTACACACCACTTAACGTAAATTATACTAAGGACAAACACACACACCCATGCCCGAGGGAGGACTCCAATCTCCGCCGGAACAAGCCGCACAGTCCATGACTGCAGCGCCTAAGACCGCTCGGCTAATACCGAGCGACAAATCTCCGAGGTCATGCAACGTGTCAGTACATGAAATTACAATATAACAGTAATAACAGATAAAAATACAATGTTTATGAGCCCAAAACAAGTCAATCCATATCTTTAAGTAAACTCAATCAACAGTACAATAAGAATCAGCTTAATTTTTCAAGGAACTCCTCGACAGAATAGGAGGAGTGACCCATGAGGAAACTCTTCAGTTTAGATTTCAAAGCGCGTGGATTACTGCTAAGGTGATTGAATTATTGTGGTAGTTTAGTGAAAGTGGAGGCAGCAGTATACTGCACACCTTTCTGCACAACAATTAAGAAAACCCGCTCCAAATGCAGGTCTGATTACTGCTAACTATTAACTGAGTGAAAGCTGCTTATTCTTCGGAATAAGCTAATATTGTTTACAGAAATGACAGTAAGGAACATGTATAAAAGATTCGTGAACCTACTTACCTACTTACTTGCCCGAACCGCCCGTTATTAGCCAAAAAGATACTTTTAGAATATGAAGAGTTACCCCAAAATATAGTACCGTACGACGTAATCAAATGAAAATAAATGAAATAGACTATTTTTCGTTTTGAACGGTCACTCATTTCAGATACCGCTCGAATAAAACAAGGTCCTGAACGTGGGCTTTCCATGACAGTTTTCTATCTATCTGAACAACTAGAAATTTGAACTGTTCAGTTTCACTAATCATATGCCCATTCTGTGAAATTAAAAGGTCAAGTTTTGTTGAATTCGGTGTTAGAAACTAAAAACTGTTACTGTGATTTAGCGTTAGTTTATTTTCTCCAAGCCGTAAATTAGGTCATTAACTGCACTACTTGAAACTGGGCCAATGTTGCACACAACATCCTTTACTACCAAGTCAGTTTCAGAAATATTTTAGAGTTACTCATAATACTAGAGGGCGTATCATTTATACATATAAGGGACAGGAGTGGACCCAACACTGATCCCTGGGGCACCCCCACAGTTATCTGTACCCTACTCAGCCAATCTCAACACTGTGAATAGTGACCTTTTTCTGCGTGTTGCTAAAGTAAGAGGTGAACCAATTGTGAACTATTCCCTGTATTCCATTGTGGTACAACTTCTGGATCAATATTTTGTGATCAGCACAATGAAATGCCTTAGTTTAATTAAAAAATATCTCTAGCGTTCTAAAACTTTTGTTTAACCCATCCAGTACCTCACAGAGAAAAGAGCATATAGCATTTTCAGTAGTTAAAAGATTTCTGAAAGCGAACTGTACATTTGATAGCAAATCGTGTTTAAATAAAATGATAAATTCTCCTCACATAAACAGCCTTTCAATAACTTTGACAATCACTGATGGCATAGATATAGGTTTAAAACTGTCTACGTTATCTTTTTTTTCTTTTTTTAAAGCGGTAGTACTACTGAATACTTTAACCCTTTAGGAAACGCACAATTTCAAAACTAAAAAATAAAAATATGGCTAAATATAGGGATAACATGTGCAGCACAGCTCTTTTATATTCTGCTAGGCAGTCCATCATATCCATGAGAGTCCTTAGTCTTCAGTGATTTAATTATTGACACAATCTCCCTCTTGTCTATGTCACAGAGGAGTATTTCAGACATCAGTCTCGGAAAGGCATTTGCGAAGAAAGTTATTTAATTCAACAGAAACACTCATAAAATGATTGTTAAATACTCTACATGTATCTCATTTATTAGTAACAGAAATATTTTTACTATGAGCTAACTTTATACCATCGATCTTGTGCCGCTGACGAGACACTTCCTTCACGACTGACCACATGGTTTTATTTTTATTCTGTGAATTAGCTATTCTATTTGCATACCACATACTCTTTGCCTTCCTAATAACATTTTTAAGAACCGTAAAATTCTGTTTGTAATTGGAGACTGCAGCTTCATTGTGACTTCTTCTAACATTTTGATATTATTCCCACTTTGTTCTACATGATATTTTCATTCCACTAGTCAACCACCTGTTCTGCCTGTTATTGCTATTAGAGCATTTAGAACGTTCTAATGGAAAGCAACTCTCAAAGAGTACGAGAAATGTGTTAAGGAAATCATTATATTCATCATCGATGTTATTGGCAGTATAAACATCCTGTCACTCTTTTTCCTTTCAACGTTTAAAAAACTCTCTATTGCTCTTGGATTAACTTTCCAACATAGTTTGTAACTATATGTGACATTCTTTGAGTATAAGAGCCTTTTAGTATTAAAATTTGTGCATCATGGTTTGAAAGGCCATTCACCCTTTTGCTAACATAATGCTCATCTAATAATGAAGAATGAATAAAAATATTGCCAATGCGGTGCTGCTACTCCCCTGCACCCTAGTTGGAACGAACACTATCTGCATCAGATCATAGGAATTTAGGAGATCTACCAACATTCTTTTTCTTGCACCATCATACACAAAATTTATATTGAAGTCACCACACGCAACTAATTTCTGGTATTTTGTACAAAGTGAATCAAGAACCCTCTCTAGCTTGAGCGGAAATGCTCTGAAGTCAGAGTTTGGGGACCTATAAAGAACAACAATTATAAGTTTATTTTCATTAAATTCAACTGCCCTGCACAACATTCAAATATCTGTTCAGTGCAGTGCCGTGATATGTCTATGGACTCAAATGGAATGCAGGTTTTTACGTATATAGCCAGTCCCCACACCCCACAATGAACGCCTTGAAAAACAGACAGCTAAGCTGTATCCTGGTAAAGGAAGCCTCTGAATTGTCAAATTATTTAAATGGTGCTCCGATATACCAATAATTTCAGAGTCAACATCAATAAGCAGTTCATTAACTTTATCCCTAATACCCCTCATGTTTTCATGAAATATGCTAATCCGTTCTCAGCTTGGAAACTTGACTTCCTCTGAAGGTGAGGCCTTAGCTAGAGGGACCTCCTTTAACCAGTTTTACCTATCAGCTCTAAAATCAACTGGTACAGAATTATTTCCGTGTGTGTTCCAATCACCACCCACTACACTGCCACGTAATAGCTTTGCCAGCCTCCCCTTCTAATGCCTATCGAGGTGCAGGCCATGCATGGTGAAACTCGAGCTACTGATAGACCCAACTGGCACCACTGAAATGTGACCCATGCCCTCTACCATCAGCGTCCTCTCTAGCCCCATGTTAATGCGCCTAACAGCCGTATTAAGATGAGGCCGAACATGAAGCTGAAACAGCTGCACAAAATACACATTAGTGCCACCAGTTTGAGTAGTTATCTTTACATTATATCCCCATCCCTATCAAGACTGTTCCATTTTCCACCCACTATCACTACCTGATCCTCCTTAATCAAATTCCTACATAACTCCTCTATGCTGTCGGTCAGCTGGGCCAACACTGCACTAGGCTTCGCAATGCTGGTGACCTGGTACTGACTCCCCAACACTTCCTGCAACTGCTGGCCCGCAGCTCTACCGTGAGAACTACCTAGCAGCAGAACCTTCTTCTTTTGTTAGACTTCGCAACTGACCTAGGTCTCCTAGCTGTTGAGGACTGCTGCATGTCCACCAGCCGAGCGGTCTACCCGACGGGAGGCCATCGTTACACGACATAAACCGGACCGAGACTCGAACTCGGGACATTTGACTGCAACCTTGGCAACCTCTGCAATATCCTTTCTTTCAGGAGCGCTACTTCTGCAAGGTTCGTAGAAGAGCTTCTGTAAAGTTTGTAAGGCAGAAGAGAAGGTACTGGCAGAAATAAAGCTGTGAGGACGAGGCGTGAGTCGTGCTTGGGTAGCTCAGTAGAGCACTTGCCCGCGAAGGGCAGAGGTCCCGAGTTCGAGTCTCGGCCCGGCACACAATTTTTAATCTACCGGGAAGTTTCGAACACTAGCTTGTTGACAGGTGGCAAATTCGGATCTGCTTATGTTCCCAGAAACCGGATCCATGCTCTATGTCATCGAAAAGTGACTAAGTTGATCGGTGGCAGTCGAAAATTGGGACTACAAGTGTCCAGAAGCCCCAGACGGCGTCCTGTCGGCCATAGTTTCTTAAAACCATCGTATTTAGCCTTCAGTATCACCAGATTCATAGAGACTGCATGGTCTTCACACGTTAAGACGTCGGCTTTGTATTTCATGTCGTCTAATAAATCTTTGATTGCGTTGACCAAGGTCGTTACACTAACACAAGTTTCCTACAATTAGCTGCCATCGTACTGTTTCTCAATTTTGAGTGTGAAATCTTAAAACGAATTTATTTAGCTATCGAAGTTGTAGCATTGCAACACTACATTTCTCGTTTACGTTCTGATGTAGAAGTACTGCCAGGCAATCGGTTAATTCAATATTTTTTCTCATGTTAAGTTGTAGTTGTAATGTCGCAAATCAGGAGGCAGCACTCTACAAGCGTTAATGTTAAACATTCTAACTAGAGGACAGCCACGAGTTTGTTACGCAATTTAACAATTCCTCTGCTACCCCGTATTCAAATATTACTCCAACAGGTAGTATACACCACAGTAATTCATGTAATAAGCTGGAGGTCTCAATGCTTGAATACCTGCACCTGAGGGTGTGTGTTGTATGCTACGCGTGATGAAATTCCGCCGCTTAGTCGCTCGAAGTAGATGTCTAAAGTCCTCTTGAACTATCGTAGACGCCTGTGAGATTCCATAATTTCCCATGCCTGCGCTTTGGCGTGTTTCTGCACCAGAAAATGTGTAGGAGAGATTAAAAAGTGATTTAAAGTCGGATAACATACGTCTTTATTTACACAGATCATACATCTCATAGGAGTTACATAACAACTTTAGTTACAAGTGCAGAGATACAATTGAGACATGCTTTTAGCGGTTCCCCACAGTAACAGCGTAAGTATGGTGTCGCTTAAGTACAATAATGAAAATAACAAATACATTCAGGCGTAATAAAACGCCATTAACAGTTTCCATTCCATTAAAGGGATATTTCTTCGTTATTAAGATACAAAAATGCGAAATTTACACCACGTCATTGGCAATACTTTGAGAAATATTTATATCAGTATTTGTATTAATTTTGAATCGAGTGCGAAATACCTCACGTTACTGCGTGGTGCAAATCAAGCAACGGGCGAGTGATATCTAGTGGCTTTCATGTATAAGCTACACTTGATAGTTTTGCAGTCATACCGCGATAACTCGTTTCTCGCTTTCACTCTGAGGCAAGGTGTTCAAAGTTTGAAAATATGCCTTTACGTAAAGTACAGTGCTCTGTTGCCATTGTATTTTTAAATCTGTTGTTGCTCTTCTTTGAATTCTCTGTCACTCTCCAGCCGTATCAGATAGGTAAAATGATCTAATCAAACGCGTGGAACGAGAATTTAAGAATCGAATTTCTTATAGACAACTTCCTCCGTCTCAGAAAGTGTCTCGTGGCTGCAACCCTTATATGTGCTTTTCCATCACTCAATCGTTCCGTTGTTCTTACATTCGTTGAGTCGTCAGTCTTCTGACTGGTTCGATGCGAATTCTTCTCCTGTGCCAAACTTTTCATCCAAGAGTAGAACCTGCAGCCTACTTCAATTATTTGTTGGATGTATTCCATTTTATGTCTTCCACTACAGTTTTTACCCTCCATAGCTCCCTCTAGTACCATGGAAGTTATTTCCTTAATATCTTAACAGATGTCCATCCTGTGCCATCTTTTTCTAGGCGTTCCCCATACATTCTTTTCCTATTCGATTCTGCGGAGAACTTCTTCATTGCAAACTTTATCAGTCCACTTAATTTTCAGCATTATTCTATAGCACAAAATCTCAAATGCTTCGATTCTCTTTCAGTCCTGTTTTCCCACAGTTCTTGTTTTACTACAATACAATGGTGTGTTCCCAACAAACATTCTCAGGAATTTTCTACTTTTCATATTAACAGACTTCCCTTGGTCAGAAATGCCCTTTTAGCCAGTAATAGTCAGCTTTTATGTCACCTTTCCTCCGTCCATCAAAGATTATTTTTTTTCTTAGATGCCAGTGTTGCTTAATTTCATCCACTTTTTGATCACGACCCTTGACGCTATGTTTCTCGCTGTCCTCATTTCTGCTGCTCCTCATTGCGTTCATCTTTCTCCGATTTACTCTCAGTAGACATTCTGTGCTCATGAGACCATTTATTCGCCGTAATTCTTTTTCAGTTCCACTACGGATAGCAATGTCATGAGCGCATCTTATCATTTATATTTCCGTCATTGTCTCCTCGCTGTAGAGATTGAACAGTAGGGGCGAAAGGCTATATCCCTGTCTTACACCCTTCTTAATCCGAGCGCTTAGTTTTTGGTCTTCTACTCTTACTTTTTCCTCTTGGTTCTTATTATATTAACAGTCTTTCCCTAGAGTTTACCGCAATTTTTCCCAGAATACCGAACGTCTTGCACCTTTTTACGAACGCTTTTGCAGGACGACAAATCCTATCAATGTCAGAAATGCCTCTTTGATGCCATTGCCTTTCGTAAAGCGAAACTGATCGTCATGTAACACAAATTCAGTTTTCATTTCGAATCTTAATTATATTACTGTTGTCAGCAACTTCTATGGACGAGCTGTTAATCAGACTGTGCGATTATTCTCGCATTTGTCGGCTCTTCCAACCTTCTTAACTTTGTGGGTGATGTTTTTCTGAAAGTCAGATGGTATGTCACTAGACGTATGCACTGTACACGCGAGCGAACAAGGTGACAGTTACTAAACTGCACGAAAAAAAAAACGCAAATTAGTTGCAAAATGCGGTGTTCACACCCTTTATTCAACATGTATACGTCACTACAGATATTCGGATTTAGGTTCTAATTTGTTCGATGTACCTGCCATCACTGGCGATGACGTGGCGCAGATGAATAATGAAATTCTGCATGACCTGCAGAAGTGTTGGAACATCGATGCTGTCGATGACCTCCTGAATGGCTGTTTTCAGCTCAGCAGTGGTTTTGGGGTTATTGATGTATATTTTGTCTTTAATATAGTCCCACAAAAAGATGTCGCATGCGTTCAGACCCGGAAAACGTGGCGGCTAGTCGAGGCACAACACAGTGGGCTCTGGGTTCTCCAGAGCCAGAGCACGGTCTCCAGAGTGCCAGAGTGCTTCTCTAGGACCTCAAACACTCTCCTGCTTTGATGGGGTCGAGCTCCGTCTTGCATTAAGTACACATTGTCGAAATCAGAGTTACTCTGGATAATGAGGATGAAATCATCTACCAAACCCTTCACGTACCGTTCAGTAGTCACCGTGTCATCATGGAATATCGCACCGACTTTTCCGTGCCATGACATTGCTCACCACACATTTACTCGTTAAGAGGGAAGAGACTTCTCGATCGCGAAATGTGGATTCTCAGTCCCCTAAATGAGCCAGTTTTACATATTGGAGGAACCATCCTAATGACAGTTGTCTTCGTCGCTAAGCCGAACCATGCATACGCACTCTAATTCCCATTATACCCCGCAGCCAATCGTGCAGTTTTAACGTTCTAATGCACTCCGTACAGAAGTTATGATGATTTTATTTCATATAGTTCAGTAATTGTTACCCTGCATTGTTCTTTCTGTTCTCAGTTACCCCAACGTTTTTTGAAAGGCTGATGGAATGTTATCTGTCGATTTGGCCTTAATCGATCTTAAGTCTTTCAAAGCTCTTTTAAATTCTGATTCTAATACTGGACCCTCTGTCTTTTCTATATCGACTCCCGCTTGTTCTTTCGTCCCTCACACAGATGCCTTCAATGTACTCTTTCCACCGATCCGGTCTCTCCTGTGTCTTTAACAGTGAAATACCCGTTGCACTTTTAATGTTACCACCCTTTTAATTGTAGCGAATACTGTTTTGACTTTCCAATGTGCTGTGTCAGTCTTTTCGACAAAATCATTTTTTTTCGATTTCTTCACATTTTTCATGCAGCCATTTAGCTTTAGCTTCCAAGCACTTCTTATTTATCTCATTCCTGAGTGATAAGGTCTTTGTACTTCCTTCTGTCTTCTAGCAACTGAAGTATTTCTTCCGTTACTCATGTTTTCTTCGGAGCCTTTTTTGTACCTACATTATTCTATCCTACTTCCGCGATTCCTCTTTTTATTAGAGATGTGCGTTCCTCTTCAACTGAACTGCGTACTGAGTATTCCTTATCGCAGTATCTACAGCCTCAGAGAACTTTAAGCGAATCTCTTAGTTCCTTACAATTTCTGTATCCCACTTCTTTTCGCATCGATTATTCCTGATATCTTAAATTTCAGTCTACTCTTCATCAATATTAAATTTTAATTTTTCTAGATTTGCGCCTGAGTACGCCCTATAGCACAATGTCTTATTTCGGAATCTCTGACTGAGCATGATGTAATCAAACTGAAATCTTCCCTTATCATATGGCCTTCTCCAAGTATACCTCCTCCTCTTGTGGTTTTTGAACTACCAGAAGTTTATTACAGAATTTAATTAGTCATTCTCCTCTCTCATTCCTTGTCACAAGCCCATATTCTCCTGCAACCATTTCTTCTGCTTAGTCCCCAACAAGTGCATTCCAATCCCCCATGACTGTTAGATTTTCATGACCTTTACGTACTGTTTTACCCTTTCAGTATCATCATATACGTTCTGTATCTCCTCATCTTCAGCTTGCTACATCGGCATGTATACCTGAACTATCTGTTACGGCTGGGAAACCAGTTGTTATTACTTCTCGCTACTTGTTAGCAGCAGACACAGTGGCTGAGCCAAAGACTCAGACGCTCAGCGCTCGGTCTGTGTGCGTCCTTGCGTCAACTTGTTGGTAGACTGAAACTGTCAGCAAGGCTATTTGTGTCACTCTTACTTCACAATGCCTCGATCGCCGGCGTGCCTCTGTTTTGCCATTCTCCACTGGGTGAAGCAATGCTTACTACATATGGCCGCAACACTGCCTCCACCTAAAAACTAAATTCATCCCCGAATTTATCATATACGTTAACTCTAGTTCTTTCCTACATTCTGCTTCTTCCCTTTATACATCCAGGTTGCCTGACTCATGCCCTACTGGTAACCATTCGACAGGAATCTCATGGAGCGCTCTTGCATTAACATGCTGAATCCTCCGTTTTAAGAAGACATATACCACACCGATAAATACAATGAACACGGTAATAGAACTGGTTGAAATACCAATGGTCACTATGCTACGTTTCCGCCTGGTATCGTACTCCTCCACATGCCTTAATAATTGCTGCATTGAAATTTGACCTTTCTCCGAATCTACTAGCTTATCTATCGTTTGCAGTAGAGCTGCTTCCAAGGTGTTCTTAATATACGTCAAAGTTTCTCCTGGGGCAATGCTGAATGACATATCTGGCCAGTACAACGTCAAATGAGTATCTGTAACCTTGGGGACTCCCGTGGCTGTCGCTGATAAGCTGAAACGATCCCCTACTATTTCACAATTTGTCCCGTTGATTAGCAAACCACTGTCCCATAATTCTATCTCCATGGTTGCTGTCCAATTCGCATTGTCATAATACTTGGCTGATATCCTCTCCGTAGCAAATACTGAATACATCCAATGCCTCCCAACTTGCTGAAAATGTGGCGTAGGCTTCCTATTATTCTCCGACACTCAGAAGCTTCTGCTTCTGCCCTAAATAACTGGATCTCACACGACCCCTTGCCCACGAAAATAAACCGTTATGGACAAATGGAAACTGACTCCGTTAGACATCTACTCAGCTCTAAACTCGACATCGTAGCATGATTATCCCCCTCCTTAGAAATTAATAAAACCTCCTGTGTCCTGAACTGTACGCCCTTCCCCATGCGCTCCCATCTGACTGGATAAGGATGCACTGTGTAACAGTGATACTGTCTCCCCACACTAGTTACTGGAAATCTAATCTCTATATACATCTTAACTAGATCCATTGTTACCTTAATCATAGACATATGATAAAAAAGTGACATAGCTGCTTCAATTATCGGCACTACGTGCTCTATCCCCTCTGGAAACTCTCCCTCTGCCTGCTTCAGACTCCGTCTGAATTCTTCTGGTGGCATCAACGTCACACTCACCTGCCTGTGCAGTGCGTGATGTACTGCCTCATGCAATTCATCCATTCTCACTCGTGCATCACCAATGCTGTTAACCAGTTTCTGCAGCAATTTAGCCATTTCCAGCTTCCTTTCCACTATATCCAATCGCATTTGTACCTGCTCCAGATCCGTATTCAATAATTTCTGTGTATGTTCTATATATTCTCGTAACCCTGTAGCCATCCCACGCACCACGCGTGTCACGTTCAACAACTCTGTACCTAATCGCCGTATCTCTGTTGTGTGTATATCCACTAACTTCCCCTTAATACCAATAAAATAACCCTAGTCCGTGAACAAAAATAATACACACTTGTTAATTACTGCTAACTACACATCCCTCGAATGCAACTGACACTTAATACCTGGATTCCTGTCTGCTTCTGGCGCTTCTTTTCACTTTCTGCCACAAGAAGAAGTACATATACACGGATCTACTACCCCTGGAACGGCTTAACTCTATTAATGTGAACCACCGTTGTCTTGGTAGGTAATTGTAATTTTAGATTGACAGGTGATGTCATTTCCACTACCTAGCACGGTCCCTGGAACTTGTTTGTGAACTTATTTTATTGGTTCTCCCTTTCGGAACATACGGATTAGTTAGTAGCACCGATTGGCCTACTCTGTACTGTGGCAACTTCATCGTTGTACCTCCCATTCGCTCTTGTCGTTCCAACGATTTCGTGTTAGCTCGTCTAACTCTCTGCCATACTTCCTTAATGGTTTTCGTAAATTGCCCGACATGCTCGCCCTCCGCTCCCAGCCTTGGACGAAGCATGTCAAAAGGTGATGGCATCTTCCGCCCATACACCACTTCGTATGGAGACAATCCTGTCGACGAATGTACCTTATGCACTGGTTACGAATTGCAGGTACACATCCTAGTCGGTGTGTTGACTATTTACATAGTGATGCACTCTCTCCGTTCGTCATTTGCTTGTGTATGGAATGGACTAGTGCGTAGTTTCTTTACTTTCAGTAACTTACACAGTTGCTTCATCAGCTCAGACGTGAAATTAGTACCTTGATCCGAAATTAAGGACTGAGGTATCACATACCTGAGTAACCAATTATTAACTGAAGCTTGTGCCACCGCACTTGCTTTCTGATCTGGTAATGCGACCATGACTAAATACCTATAAAAGGGCTCATTCACTGTTAACACATACTTATTCCTCGCTGCACTCCTATTAAATGCGCCTAATACATCAATTCCGATTTGATGGAAAGATCTGTCTGCTTCTGGTGATCTTTGAAGCTGAATCTTTTGATGGCTCAAGTCCGCACGCTGTGAGCATGGCACACAATCCCTGACGTACTCGTCCACGTCTTGACGTCGTGTCCTCCACCAAAACTTCTCCGCTATCGGCCTATCCGTAGCGCTTCTCCCCCCATGTCCTGAAAGAAAATGGTCATGCTCCTGTTGCAAAACTTCAGATCTTAACGCTGTTGGTACGACGACGCGCAGGCCGCATTTCGTCGACCTGCAAAGTAACCCGTCCTGTACTATGAACTGCGGTTGCTTTCTGAACAATTTGCCATCACTATCCACAGCTTGTGCCCTTTTCCACTCATCATCAGTCACCCCTGTTACTTGTAATACTGTCACTTTCCTGCTCAATGCGTCAGCATTGGCATGTTTCACACCTGGCTTGTGTATCACCTCATAATCGAACTCACTGAGTTTCAGCGCCCATATCACTATCCTACTCGCTGGGTCTTTCAGACCTAATAACCATTTCAGAGCTGAATGATCCGTCACATCCTTAAACCTAGGATGTACGTCCGCCACTGTCCGTTCATTCAAATGTCTGTAATCGCGACAAAACCGAAATGTTTTCGCCCAGTCCGGGGTCTTCTTTGGAACTAGGTCCATGCTACTAGACCAAGGACTATTACTGTGCTGTATTATCCTATGTTCCAGTTGCTGCTCTATTAATTGCTCTACTACTGGCTGTAATTGTTTCGGTAGTCTGTATGGCTTACGATATCTTGGAGCGTGATTCCCTGTCGGAATACGACGCTGTGTTATGGGTGTAGCAGGTAATGTACCCTGTGCTTCAAACAATGCTTTATACTTTAGTAATAATGCTTCCATACCCGAACGATCATTTCCTCTCAAATGATTTACCTTCTCACGAAGTGCAGATGTGCTGACGGTTTGATTTACATCATAGTCTAGCCTCGAACTATCGATGTCCTCTTCAGCCATTAACTCTACTGTGACTATTAGTAATCCGTTCGGCATCGACATCATACCGCCCGAAGTTATCTAAATTCATCGGAACAATAAACTGCCCGTTTATGACCGTGACCCGAGATAGACTCCTACGAGTAAAGCAATGCCTTTCGTCTAAAAACCACTACTGTGGGACATCGACATCCACCGGTACCCAGATCAACATCCCTGTACCTGTTCGTACTTTGTCACACAAAATCACCTTTGATGCACTTTTAAGCAGTTTAGTTGGTATCACCTTAGCTATCGGTGCACCTTGCGACTCTGGAACATTTGCAACGGCTGTACCCATTGAGAACAAGTTCCCATCAAGTTCCAGCGTATGTTGCGAAAGGTGAATTTTGGCGTGATGTTTAATCACCCAACCCAAGTATCGCTGAAAAGCCCTGTCCCACAGTTGACAACACCTCCATTTGCTCCCGGAACCACACGTTCCCTATCTTACACTTGAGCTGTTCTGTCCCTAGTGCATCTAATTTTTTATCACCTATTGCGCGCAATCTGTATCTCGACCTTCCAATCCTTTCTTCCCACGCGGTCCACATTGACAACTGATACATGCGCTCCAGTATCCACTAAAGCTCTTCGACACTTATCTTTTATCCAAACCATCAAATTACAGTCCGACTCTTCATGCACTCTCTGAGTACCTCTTTTTACTAGGAATGCCTCCAGACGGCAGGAACACTCCCTTTTTCATTTAACAGTTTTTTACCTGCTGTATCATTAACCCGTTTCTTGGTTTTACATTGCCGTGCCTTATGCTCTATTTTCTAACAATTGAAACACTGCGGTTCCCGACATTGTGCCTTAAAATGACCTCGCTACCCACAACGGTAACACTCTTTGGAAGTCGAAAAACTTTTCTGGTCATTGCGACTTCTAGTGGCGCTATCCACTTCCTGCAAATGTGTAGCTATGCACAATGCTGTTGCTAAGTCACTTGGATTTTCCATCCGTATCCGGTGTGAAGGCAGTCAGTACCAAGACTAAGTTATCTGTGCACCGTTCAATCTTTCGACCAATTTTGCTGTATGGGAGCGAAAGCTGGGTGGATTCAGGTTACCTTATCAACAAGGTTGAGGTTACGGTTATGCAAGTAGCTAGGATGATTGTAGGTACTAGTAGATGGGAACAATGGCAGGAGGGTGTCCACAATGAGGAAATCATCGAAAAACTGGGAATGAACTCCATAGATGTAGCAGTCAGGGCGAACAGGCTTAGATGGTGGGGTCATGTTACATGCATCGGAGAAGCAAGGTTACCCAAGAGACTCATGGGTTCAGCAGTAGAGGGTAGGAGGAGTCGGGGCAGACCAAGGAGAAGGTACCTGGATTCGGTTAAGAATGATTTTGAAGTAATAGGTTTACCATCAGAAGAGGCACCAATGTTAGCACTGAATAGGGGATCGTGGAGGAATTTTATAAGGTGGCTATGTTCCAGACTGAACGCTGAAAGGCATAATCAGTCTTAAATGATGATGATGATGATGATGATGATGATCCGGCGTGAAAAATCCGGCGAGACCCCTTGCAAAAATGCGTCTAAAGCTCTATTCTCTGCTTCTTTCAATAGAGCTTCATTTGCACTCGCATCTTGTGTTAACTCATACGTGTGCGCATTCGTTCTCCTAAATCTGTCTGAAAATTCTTCTACCGTTTCACTGGTTTTGTGCATCATCTTCCCCAGTTTTTCTCTAGAAAATCTGGCACTGCTTGGTTTCCTAAACGTTTGCAATAACCTCTTAGCCAACTCTGCATCCTTTAACCCTTCGTGGTATTCCACATAAGCAGTGACTAACGTATGTATGGTTTACAATTTTAAGAACAGACACTCGACGGTAATTAAAAATCAGTGTACGGACATTGTTAATGTTGGCATGAGTGATGGATGAGATTGGGTGGTCCTGCTGTTTCCTAGTCCTTCGCGTCTATTCAGCTGCTATAGAATCATGCAGTCCAGTGGTAAATGAATGAGCATCGTGAAAAAGTGGACCTGTATTGTACCGTAAGTCGTCAACGGACTGAAGTTCCTGGCACTCCTTTGGATCACAAAAATTCGGATTAGAGAACGCTGCTCTTCACTGGTGCAAACGGAGAGAAGTAAAGCTATCAATTCACTTTCCACAAAGTACAAACGAAGTGGAGTGCAGAGCGCGCTATCCAGTACTGCCAACACAATGACATTTAGAACGAAAGTGGAACTACTTTTTGACTTAACTTGGTATAATACCTGCTGTGATCATTCCCATTGCTGATAATGTGATTGCAGAAGGTCTCCTGCTTGCCAATGCTCCGTACCAGATATTTCTGTAGTCTTTGAATCTTTTCATTATGCTGTGTTGCTGTGATATCACCTGGATAGGTGAAATCATGGAGGCTGTCGTTGCGACGACTGCAATCGTGTTGCGAAGTATGCTAGTGCTTTGAAAATCAGGACTACTATGCATTCTAGTGGCGCATAGCAAACATAAATCGCAGCCGCTTTCACCTATGTCGAGCGGAGAAGGGTTCAGTCTCACTTGATATTCTCCTTACTCAAATGACACATCGACATTTGTACGTGGATACTAAGTTTAGTAGAACTATAAATAAACGTAAGTAATTCAGTAACTTAAGAATATCCGGTGAAATACGTTATTTTGTTCTGTTTCAAAAAGACGCATCACTTTAGGTCCTAATAACAAGCGGCTCCTTGTTCACAATTCCGCATCATGCCGTTCGCTGCGCTATAGAGCCAGCACCATATCACTCGTTCTATATCTTTGGTCAAATGATCGAGCACGCGAAATATACAATTGAAAAACTATAATATCAACAGTTGTTACTGCGTTAAATGTATGTATTTCTACTGAGGCCAAGAGAGAAAACAGAGTGTTGTTGTTGTCATTCTCCATGAAGTAATTAATATCATTCATTTCGATCTTGTACTTATTCGGTTAAGTTCAAAATTCCATAATTTGTTCACGTTTAATCACTATTCATTACAGTGCAAACATGTAAGCTAGTGACGGCCTTTTATTAATTTTAAGAGAACAATACAGTATGTATGCTGTTTAACTCGATCATAAGCAATTTTGAATTAACTGCTACCTGACATCTTATAACTACCTCCATTTCCTCACTTGCATGCATTTTCTTTATCAGTTCTTTATTTGTGAACAAACTTTAAAGAAAGTGAGTACATTTATCTTATTTGGGCCATGATTCAAAAGAACTCCTATTTGCTTTTGACTCTCTTCCCGGGATATCAGGTTAATTGGCCCTTTGATTTCATACAGTCCTTTGGTTGCGTACTTTCTTTGTCGTACTGCTGCAAAGAATAATTTTTAACGTGGAACAGAATTTTTAAGTAATATGTTCGGCTCTTTCAGACGAGTCTCTTAATTTACATTTTGTTTCTGATACAAGTGAACTAATGCATTGCGACTGTACCGTCACATTAAAATGTGACATACACACGTTATTCTTTGATCTTTGCCTTGAATCGCACCTGATAATTTAATCAGCATTTATGGCCATCTAGAACTTTGTGCCTCTTCGTTATTCCATATTGCAATCCTTCCTGCGACACTCTCTAAGTATTTCATTAAGAGACTTTGGTAGTATGCTCCTGTAACAGTTTGTCTCATACGGGCATAAATCTGTCATCAACACACCCAGCTCCACCTTGTCAGACGGTGGTTCTATTTTTGTCATTTTCGGCGTTCATGACTTCCCCTGTTTCTACTCTTTTCTTTTCACCTTCGTCTCAGGGTCATAATCGTAGATGTGGCCATACGTCACATTGATTAGGGGATTACAGAAGTAATCTGGATCGGCCTGATAAAGCTGCAGCATAACCACTGCTGACGACGGATTTTTAGAATGGATTTGAGCTGTCATAGAATCTAGTGAGTGGTGAATGTCACAGAGGATGTTTAAAACTGACCAATGACTATTTTTTAGTTGTTCCACCATCGCCGTGATTATGAGAAGTCAATCTTCTAGCAGAAGCGGACCAACTTCAGTTGAGATTCCTATTTCTTCACAGGCAGATATCTGACCTTTCTTCAGACTTGTTTGAACGCACTTGAAGTGTCCGCCTCCCTAAATATTTTGTCAAGTTCTGGTGCCTTATTGGCATACACTTCCACAAACTCAGCACGAACTATTGTAGTGTCGAACCTTTAAACGATGAATTCGGATTACCCTTCAAAACTGTGTGCGAGTTACCACTTTCTTCTAATGTTCACAGACTTTTTTTTAACGTTTCAACCCATCAGAATGCCGAGCCACGGATTAAAATTTTTTCGAAGAATTTTGTAGGGGACAAATTTAAATCTTATAATGTCTATTAACTATGGTTGCAATTTTTACCATTGTATATTTCGCTGCTTGAGACAGTTGCATTAACAGCAGAGCCGCCTACCAGCGATAACGTGGACCATAGATGCAGCCGGCCGTAAACTTAATCGCTCGACACGGAACGGTCCACGAAATTTTCAAGATCATTATAACTACAGCTATTGTGAAATCAAAGCACCACTCCTTCGCACACTTTGTCGACAGAACGAAGCCTGAGACAGTCCTTGGAACACGGCGATGAACAGTATTCGGGACATCTGTGCTAATTCACAGTAAAGTGTTTTGGTTTTCAAAGATTGAAGTAGATCTCTGAGTGTAATTTGAAAATATTGTATGAAGGAGTAGTGCGGGAGCTTGACGCAATTTAGAGGGCACGACCAGGAAAGGGAACATGATTGTTTTTGTTTGGCAGGTTTTACGTGAAGGATGCGTGTACAAGTGCTCAGACTTTTGTTTTATTTTTTGAGTCGGAAGCACATGTTGCAAACGTAAGATAAATAGATGGATTACCACATAATTTTTTTACTGAACACCCTGCTAACCAGCATGATAATTTTCTTGAATAACATGAATCGTTGGTCAAGCTTCACGTATTTATGTTGGTAGATAGAAAGAGTAGATTCCTGAACATCAGTGGAATTTTAGTCTCATAATATTTCGTGAAACAAAACAGAAAGATTCAAGCAATATCATTAAATACTCGAATTGAGATGCAAAAATGTTTTAAGGTAAAAAGTTGAAAGTTTTTCGTATGTTGTTGCAGTGATGTAACAAAAAACTCGTATTTTTCTTTGTGCAGCTGCCTTCACTGCGATATATATCTGTGAGGCAAATAACGTCCAAGCAGCCAGCTCACATTATGAACTAGCAAAACTCCGATCAGACGGTTTTTAGAGCTAAAAGTTATAGTATTCACCACTGCATGCAGAATTCTTTATTGGTGAAAATATTAATTAGAGCGTATTATCGTCACTGCGATATCTGTGAGGCAAATAATGGTCGAGCAGCTAGGCGCACATTATAGACCAACAAAATTCTGATCAGACGATGTTTAAAGCTAAAAGTAATAATATTCACCACTGCATGTAGAATTCATAATTGGTGAAAATTTTAATTAGAGCGTATTGCACTCAGCGCATCTCGTCAAACATATTAGAAAAATCCGAATAATTTTTCACAGTATAGTAAAGGAACTAAGAATTACGGTGTTATAATCAAATAGTATAGTTTATCCGTCTAAGATTATAAATACTAATCTGTGTGAACTATGAGAATAGGTGCAGGATATAGGGTTAAAAATCAACCCATACAAAACCCAAGTGACGCAGATTTGTCATTCTCGGTTCATTAGCATCCAAATATGAAAAATCCCTGCAACCGTTAATCATATATGGAACAAATATCAACTTCTCGCCTTCAGCAAAGACTTTAGGACTAATAACAGATGAAAATCTAAACTGAACACGTAACTGCAATGTGCAAGAGGGCATCATCATTTCTTGATACCCTACGAAAGTACTAAAACTCCATTCCCTCCTGACCTTAAAAATAAACTTGACCAACGCCTGAACGAACTGGTTATGAATGCCTGTCTTCGTTACATTTGTCATGTTCAAATCTTTGATCTTATTTCACCATTATGTGCATGGATATACGGCTGCCTGCAGATAAGTGCAGAGATATCAATACGCTCTTTCTTCTCTATTGTGTTATCAACTAATAGTACCCCTTATACGTCTCCTCAACCTTAATGCTCTTATGTGAAAAACATGATACAAACACCCATTGCCACCCCATCACTCAGCGACCTTCTCGAAGCCCTTCTCAGTAACTGGAGACAGACTATAGAATAACTTCCCGCGATATATTAGGGAAATGAATAACATCTTCAGATGCAGAAGACGATGACATAGCCGGCCACGGTGGTCTCGCGGTTCTAGGCGCGCAGTCCGGAACCGTGCGACTACTACGGTCGCAGTTTCGAATCATGCCTTGGGCATGGATGTGTGTGATGTCCTTAGGTTAGTTAGGTTTAAGTAGTTCTAAGTTCTAGGTGACTGATGACCTCAGAAGTTAAGTCGCATAGTGCTCCGAGTGTCTGTACTGCATAGCTCTGAAAGACGTAAAGCAAACTTAGTTTAACATTTTACTCTTATTTTGATGTAGTCATTACGCCCACTAATTGTGTACACTTATTTTTGAATCACCCTGTATATCCATTATCTTCGGGTGTTAAACATTATCGTCAGCCTACGTACGATTATTGGAGGTGTCACTCTCGCGGTGTCGACTGCAAACAAAGTCACGTGTTGCTTCATACTACAATCACATGACGACGCATGACAGAGGATGACGCATAGGCCGTTCGTTATTGGCCTTCAGGGTCTGAACGAGGAGCTCGTTAGACGATTTCATTATCAGGCACTAAAACAACTATAAAACCAAAAAAGTTTCTCGGTCTTCCAGCGGCGTCAAGTAGTTTAAAATCCACGAGCTTTCGGCCGAGTACTCCTCGGCCATTGTCACGTGGTGAATATCTTATGGTTGCTGCTGCGGTCCTAATATAGCCGCGCTGCCTTTTACAGCGTGAAGAAGGCTAGTCTATTAAGTTCTCTAGCCTTTCTATTACGCTGCCGTGAAGAGAAGACCAGTCGACGTTTTGCCTACGTGAGCCCCCATATTAACACTGCTACCTCTTCTTCTTTTGTGTTCTGCCAAGAGAATATTTCCTCGTACCAGCTTCGCCCTGTTGCGAAAGAGGACACATCGTACTAGAAAGCAGTTGGATACAAACAACCGCGAGCTAATGGCCGTCCACTTGCGGTTGTCGGAGTCACACTCGGCTTTGGATTGGGAATGGACTTATGCAGCCACAGTAGCACAACATATGTCAACACATAAGACAACCATGGAAAGACAGAAAGGGAAATTCGGCCGGCTTTTACAGCAACAGGATGGAGCAGAGCGGAAAGCAACAGAACGCGCCGTTATCAACATGACGACAAGAAACATAGACACGGGTGCCATGACAGCTTTCAAGAAGGGTCTTAATTATGCACCACCGCAGCAGAGTATCCCTTTTGCTGACATGATAAGTGGCCTGGAACAAGAAGTACACAAGGTGCCCAATGAAACTGCAGAAGAAATTCGCCGAGAAACAAGCCGCCTTCTTCAAGCCGTCGATTTCGAACATGACAAGAGCTGAGCGTAATGGTCTTCGTGAACCCCTCAACGATCCACACCTCGCGGTTTTGGGAGCTGACAAGGGCAGTGCAGCCGTCATTACGGAAAGAGCCGACTATAACGCGAAGATTCGGTTGATGCTGAGGGAATGCACTGATCAAAAACTGCCGAAGGACCCAACTTCAAGAATAATGAGGAAGATGTCGAAACTCTAAAGGTCTTCGCTGGAAGAGAATGTTATCAAAGCTGTCCTTCCTCGGGCACCTCGACCACTTACATAGTATGGCCATTGAAAGGTTCACAAGAAGAACACGCCTCTATGCCCCGTCGCCAGCACCATGACATCGCCGACTTACAGACTCGCCAACCTCCATACCCCGCACGTTGGTCACTCTGTGCACCACATCAAGAATACAGCCGATTTCATCAGACGAGTTAAATGCCTGTGTCTTGGAGGAGGAGACATTATGATCAGCTTTGATGTAGTGTCATTGTTCACACTCCTTCCCATTAAAGACTTTATGGGTCCGCTCTCCCAGTTAGTTGACGACAGTGTTGTGGATAATTCAAGCATACTCTGATGTCATCGTATTTCTTGTATGATGGAGAATATTTCAACGAGACGGTCGGCATTGCGATGGGAAGCCCATTAGCTCCAGTTGTAGCCAGTCTGTTCATGGAGTACTTCGAAAACATCGCCCTGGACACGACTAATGAAAATCTTAGTTGTTTTTATTGTTACGTCGACGACACGTTCGTTGTCTGGTCTCATGGACGTGAAAAACTGGGACAGTTCTTGGAACATATCAACAACATCCATGACAACATCAAGTTTACGCTGGAGATAGAGGCAGATGGTGGCTTGCCGTTCGTTGATGTTCTCGTCCACCGCAAAGCAAATGGGTGTCTCAGCTACAACGTTTACCGGAAACCCACACACACACACGCACACACACACACACACACACACACACACACACACACACACACACACAGAGTCCGATATCTTCACGCTAACAGCTATCACCATCAGTCGTAGAAACGTTCTGTTTTGAAGGCCTTAGTACATCGAGCAGAAACCGTCTCAGGTTGTGTAAACTTCCGAAGGAACTGAGCCACTTACGGAAAGTGCTGAAGGAAGACGGCTACATCGATCGCCAGATTTCACAAGCTATCTTTCCTAAAATACGTAAGCAGAAAAACTCCGTGGAGGACTCGAAGAAGTCTGGGTTCTTGCCGTTATCTGGCTCAATAACAGGAAAGATAAGCCGGCTCGTAAGGAGGTATAAAATCGATTTGGTGTTCAGAGCTCCATCAAAAATTCAACAACTCTTAAGGCCTGTGAAAGCCGACTTAGGCCTCAGAACGCCAGGAGCATATAAAATACCATGTGGGTGTGGACAGTTATGTATCGGACAGACTGCGTACCATTGAACAGCGCTGTATAGAAGGCGAGAGACGTTTTCGTCTACTTTACCCAGAGAAATCGGCGGTAGCACAGCACGCATTAGAAAAAGGTCACCGTATTGCATTCTACGAGACATCTATTATCACACGGACTAACAGTTTTTGGGGTGGCATAATAAAAGAAGCGATCGAAATAAAAATTTGTGACAACACCCACAATGAAGACGGCGGCTTGCAGCTAAGCACAGCGTGGGCCCCGACCATCGGAAGGTTGAATTGGGCGCGGCGGCCACACAACGCAAACATTATAAGTGACGTCACGGAAGGCAGCAGCAACCAGAAGACAGTCACTCGCCCGAAAGCTCGTGGATTTTAAACCACTTGACTCTGCTGGAAGCCCGAGAAACTATTATTAGTACATATCGCCATGAACCTATGCGCTTCTATATTAACTGGCAGCAACTGGTTCTGCACTCTTGCCTCCCGACTGAAATGTGCAGTGACACCGTCGAAAAAGCAAAAATAGTTGATATGCAGCTGCACACGTGAACACAACACTCCAAATCCTGTACTTTTCCATTGTGTAATGCCTACCATCAGTGACATTGCGCACCGTAACTTGGAAATCATGCATTTCAGACAAAACTTTATTTAACGTTTTACTCTTATTTTGATACATACATTACATCCACGAAGTGTGTGCAGTTACTTTTAAATCACCTTCTATAGAGGCACTAGGATAGGTAGTTGACTGTGGACTTCAAATGCGTATGACTGCGGCATTGACCTGAAATAATTTAGAGAAACCATGGAAAAGCTAAATATGGATGCAGATTAGAGGCTGTGTCCTCCCAAATACAACTCTCTTTAAAACAGCAAAACCTCCTTCAGACTACTCCCCAGTTTCCAATACCGTTATAATAAAAATACATTCTTTCAAGATGATGATGTCATAACGTAAACAGTTGGTGCTACTCTTCTAATTCATTTCTCAACGGCAGTCACCGCACCATCTGTACATACAATATTTATTCTTAAGAAGAACACCTAGTTCAGCACTGTTCATTCACTCCTCGGAACATATCTCTGAGTCGTACTTTATCATGCCTTCGTATGGGGATTGTATATGTATGGAGTACTATAAGATCCACAACTTTTTCGTTTACTGTAAGCCTAGAACAAGTTCAGCGGAGGCACAAAAGAATTTCTTTAGTGTTTGGAATAACATCAGAGGGCTTTCTGACTTCGGTGCCGTGTTCTTCTGTTGTGCTGCTGTGTTCTACTGTTGTGAAGTAATGTGAAAGCAGACAGGAATGAAGCTGTGTGTGTGTGTGTGTGTGTGTGTGTGTGTGTGTGTGTGTGTGTGTGTGTTTGGCATTTGTGTTTGCTTCTGAAAAGAGGAGAAAGAGAGAGAAAGAAAGAGAGATAGAATGGCGAAAGAGATTATAGTTCTGGCGGATGCCAGTATGGGTGTTCTGAGCGAGCCGTGTATTTCGCGCAGCCGGCGCGGCGCTTCTTGGTAGCTGTGCTTTCTTTCGCATTCTCTTCCGCTTACATTGTTTCCCTGGGCGGAAGCGCGCGGTGGATCGCCACGATGCGCCCGGCGCTCGCCCACGCCTTCCCTGGAGACGACGCTCCTCTCCAGCACCGAGCCTCCTCGGAATTGCCGGCAGCAAACTCGCTTCTGGCGTAGTTTGCCTCTCCTGGAGATCCTCCAGCCGTCGTAGACGCCTGCGTGGGCGTCAGAGTTAGTAGGTCAACGTTCCATTTTACGCAATAGTTACCATAGCGCACCTAAAATTTCTGTGAATAAAACAAAAGAGATCATCTAGTGCTACGAACGCTTTGTTTCTTTAACATACAACAAGGCGTAGAATTTAAGAGGCAAAACTCCACATGTATGCATTGCCTTACAAAAAACGTTAAGTTTCTAGAAGGGATGGAGGATACGAAACGAAACTTCATTTTTCGAGAGGTTGTGTGATGTTACTTGAGTGATTCATAAAGAACTTGGTAGTGTGACCCTACTGTGACGTTGCAACCCTTCTGACCTGGACAGATCCACTGACAAAAGTTAGAAGGGCCGTCGAATCCTTTCCGAGACAAGGCGGCCCACAGTTGTGATTACTGATCCTCATTACTCTTGATACTGGCACTGGGAGGATGTTGTGGTCTCCTTGATCACTACCGCTGTGACTTTTAGTCATACCCGACAGATACCCATGCTCTGGTGCCAAGAGTGACATCGCTGTACCTCTTCACAACTGTGGAGGAATGGTACCTCTCTCCAGGTCGTCGCCATAGACGCCAACGTGCAGGCCCGTGACTCATCGCTGAATACACTGCGAAGTCATTCATCAGCAGTCCAAGCTTTCCTGTAACGTCACCATTCCAAATGAGGCCGTTTGTGCTGTGGTGTTGAAGGCATCTCACGGTAATTTCCTAATTCTTCACAGGTGAGGTGACGGAGTGGTTGGCTCACTGGACACGTATTTGTGAGGACGGCGGCCCAGGTTCGCGTCCGGCCTTTCAGATATATGATTTCGTGATATCCCTTAATCGCGTCAGGCAAATGTCAGTATGGTATCTTTGAAAGGGCACGGACGATTTCCTTTCCCATCCTTAGTGCTCCGACTCTTTCCTCGATGTCAACGCAACGTTAAAACTTAATCTTCCTTTTCCTTTGTTTCTAAAGCAGCTGCTAATCTCCGATCAATGGTGTGGGGTGACACAGGATCTTGCACGGAGTGCATTGCCTCTTCTCACATGCCAGACACAGATGTGAAGGGTTACGATGTCTCTGGTGGACAATAAGTAGATCTTCCATTGTATGTAATAAAATGGAAAACCTACAGCCGTCGTTTCGACCTTATTTATTGTATGGCTATCAGTTTCAGAGGTTCAGTTCACCATAGTCAGGTCTTAACTAATGCTGAGGGGATTAACTACAATAGATTCCATCAATGGTCAACAGTTATGAACTGATTGCCGTAGACTGTAACAAAGAAGTTGTGTTCCAACGGTTGGTAGTTGATGGTTGGAGACACAACATCGTTTACCGCCGTCAGCGTCATTTAAGGCCTGAAGATGATGCTGAATCACGGAAACTGGTGGCCATTTAGTAAATAACATCGAACGGACGGCAACAGGTGCTCCATTTCATTACATAAGTGAACGACCGAAGTCCTTCAAACCTTCAATGAGAAAGATGGCCATCCGAAAACATTCTCTTTTGCGGGTCAGACATCAGAAATTGGGTCACTGTCATACACCAATGACCCAAAATTGCACGAACCCACCAGACGACCAAATGCAGACCCTCAGCGGCGCACCTTTAAAAATCTGTCAGATGGTGCGATCGTGCCTTCGAAGCTACTTCGAAATGTACCCATATCATCTGAGTGTTTCACTTTTTTGGCCATATAATGTAGCTCGTATTGTGTTTACCAATTATAGTTGGCAACCCTGTAGCTAATGCTCGTTGAATGCATACGTCGGTGAAAAGGAAGAAATCATGGAGTTCATATATCAGGAAGAAGTGGTCTTTTCAGATCCGAGTTACGACTATGGAATCCTTTATCCGAACTGGGTTTGTCAAAGAGGTTTAACTGACATTACGACATAACATTAACGGTCGCCATTTGGTGGTAGCCAGGACGTGCCCTATTGTCAGGTGGATGAGACAGTGAAGGGTCGCCAGAAATACTTTCATTTGCTATTCACCAGGGTAGGTCAGAGGTGTGAGAGCGAGTACAAGTACCACGTGAACACGTTCTAGACTTTTAGCACAGCGACACGCGCAAACGTTACAACTGCCGTCAAGTTCATTGGGCTGCTTACTGGTTGGCGTTTGAAATGAATAAACTGAAACTGCATGTGGTTCAAGAGTTAGAGACATCTAAAGGCAGGAAACTCTCGGCAACTGCACAGATGTTCTTACGACAACAACAATTTCTCCAGACACTACTGACCTGCTGTGATGCAAACTTCATCAGATCATGACTAGATACGTCAGCAAGCAAAATATTTTGTGTTGGTCTTAGGAAAATCGACAACGTTTGGGTGAAAAGCCTCAGGCGATTTCAACATTTTGTGGTATGGTGTGCAAGTTGGTTACAGGCCAAAGGGGTGTTGCACAACATTCAGTTTTCCGACAGCTCTGGAACACTCGCTCTACGGTTATGTAAAGCGAAGGAACTTCCACAACTGACGAAATCTGCCATTCGCTGTGTAATAAGAGCCTTCCTGCAGTATCTGTCAACGCGTTTAGGGAAGCCTTACCGTGACACCGTAAGCAGCGCATTCAGGTGTACTTAGCACACTTCAAGGAAGTTATTTTCAATTTGTAGAGTGTTGACACTGTAGTAATTGCCAGCTTATGTCCTTGTGTGTCGTAAATATGTGAAATTCTTACTTACACTCTTCACGTTTCTGTTATCACTTTTGTACGAGGGTGTGATGAAAAGTAATGCCTTCAAATTGTTGTATGAAAACTAATATAGTATTTTAAGTAAATCCAATGTTATTAACATACTATGTCTTTATTCTTCATGCCTACATAATTGCAGCCCTTTGGCGCAAGAGGCCTCCGTCCTACAGCGTTTACCAAGGTGGTGTGTAATATAAATATTCGGCACGTGAGAGACAATGCGCTTAATTCGAGGTTCGAATTCGATGAGTTCGGCCACACGGGAAGCCCCCTCGACATTAGCGTGACAACGAAAGACCACATGCGATCGCTACGACATCTGCAACAAACCGACACCTTGGGTTCACTGTCGTCCATTATCCTCCATATAGTCTCGCAAACCGACACCTTGGGTGCACTGTCGTCCATTATCCTCCATATAGTCTCGACTTGGTCTCAGCCGATTTTCGTGTTTCCCAAAACTTAAGAACACCTTCGAGAAGAGGCGAGGTTGTGGCTCCGTCAACTAAGGCAAACTTCGTACCGTGAAGATATTAACAAACTGACTGGGAGAAACGTGTTTATCGCCAGGGTGACTGAGATGAGAAATAAGTGTATAGACATGAATAGCAAAGATGCAGAATGTTGATAAAGTTTGTTTTATTCGAAAATTCGGACGCATTAGTTAGTATTACAATTCCGCAATCATGTAGTTTCAAAACACTAAGTTCCCTGTATCGGGAAAATTTCGCATAATGGCCGTTTCTTAGGAGAGGACCTGAAGTAGTTCACACTCACCAAAAAAGACAAAGACGGTGCCATTCACACGATTTGTGTAGAGATCATTGTTCTCAGGAAAACCAACTCCTCTCTCTTTTCCTGTGATCTCTCGACTACCTGTTTGTATTAGGGTAGATCATTTTTCAGCATAGTCAAACTGATTTCGAATGCACTTGTTCCATTGGTAGCCATATGTTTCAATAGTCTCAGAAAAAAGGTTTTCGCTAGAGCAGTAAGCAAAGTATGCACCGCTTCCTTCACCTCATCATCGGAGGTGAAACGACGGACTCTGAAACTAATTTTACGTGAAAACAAACAAATGAAAGTCCTACTGCTCGAATTCAGGAAAGTATTAAGAAAGTTCCAACACCTAGAAATAAATATGCTGAAGAATTAAGTTTGAATGGTACGAGCTACAGTAACTGAAAAAAAGAGAAAACCCAGTAGACCTTGGGGTTTGCTTCGAATTACTGTCTTCAGCTCGTTCAAAAGCGTTTCACTATAACGTCGATTGTTGAGCCGTTTTATAAACAGCAGTCCAGGAGTGGTCGTTTTGCGAAAAAGAGGCCAATGAGACTTGATTTCCCCGCAGAGAGAACTTTTTTTTAAATTTAATAACGAATGTCACTGTTGCAGGCTTTCCGAAAACATAGATTGCGATGAATAAAAGTAAATTTCTTTTTCGTTGGAGATGCATAGTGTCCATTCCATACTCTGTCGTTTGCTCTCTGGTCCAGAGTGAAGAGTCTGTATTTCACTGCCAGTGTAAGTCGCTTCAGAAACATTTCCCCCAGTGCTAGTACGACGCTCCTGTATCTGCTGACAGATTATATTCCGATCGCCCTTGTTCACGTCACTGTGTTCTTTTGTACAGAATTTGCGAAAATTGATGAGTTTTGAATACTATTAAAATGTAAGTATTCCTTGCTAATAAACTTCTACCTTCTCTAGTCATTTGCTGTATGTCTATAGTTACACTGGGTTTTTAGTACCGGCCCAGAATTCAATCTAATGTCGACCAAGTTCAACTATTCTACACGCAAAAAGACATAAACGAATATGCATTAGATGACCATTGTACTTTGATACACAGTTTTCCTTTTTGACACATACTCTTCATACAAGTATACGCACTCTCATTTATTCAAACAAGTCCTAAATCTATTACACAAACCGTTGACTATACAATATCCTAATCTCAGTTGAAATTAACATGTGTGTCTGATGTCTGAAGCAAGCTTGTCGCTGTTCAAACTATATAATTCGGCTCATGTGGTATCCAAAAATTAAGCTATGAAATGAAACGTTGGTATTAACTACCAGTCACCCACTTCCGTTGTTGAAGAAATATGTTGATCGTAAAATAAACACGTTATAGTGTATTATGATACCCTCTGTATAAAAAAATGAAGCTTCAAAAGCAAACCATCCTGTTAACCCTAGGAATACCAACGTATTTTCCACAAAGCATGCTAACAAACGGCGGTACTTTATGCCCACCGCCAAAACGTTATAGGAAGAAAATCCTTAATTTTTGGTAACTTCTATCCAACATCTTTGTAAATAGATACCGAAAATATATTTCATCACAGTCTTAGCAGTACCAACACATTTTAATGTGTGGACGGAGAGGATGGGTACTTTGCGACTACCACAAAAAATTAGAAAAATACACATTCTGTTAATTATTAATGAGTTTTACTTATAGATGTTTAAGAAGGATCCTAAAAGTGAAAGTAGGAATGACATTTACTACTAAGACATTTACTACTAAGACTTAAATTGTTAGGTCAAATTTTACGGAAAAATTGAATACAGTGGTGGAATCTGGTATAAGAAATCATTAAAGTCGATAAATATTTCTTCAGAAGCTAAATATTTTTAAAAGGTGAACATAAAGTCCCGCCCCCCTCCCGTAAGTACTTCGAGTGTTAACCCCCTGTCATTTAGTTCACTTGAAGAGAATGCTGTATCTGTTCTACTGTATTCTCGTAAAAATTAAGGAACGAAAGCAAGAGTTAATATTTAGTTCCTCTGATCCAGTTGACCTACTGGAGGAAATTAAATTTCAAAATCATCTTCATCAAATGTGTGTTGAACTATATGTATCTATATACAGGGTGTACATAAAGTCCGGGAACACTTTCAATTATTTATTGCACAAGAATTAAGCATTGTACAGATATCACACATATGTCATTTTGAAAAGAAAACCTGAAAGTTTTTTTGTATGTTTACCGCTAAATATTTTAAAAGGATGGAATTTTTCACACATATAACGAAATATTTTGACATTATTGTGGAAGAATAGACCGATGCACAGAAAAAGTACCAATTGTTTTGTAAACATTTAATATATAAGTCTTTGTGTTGGATATTAAGATAAGAAAAAATTACAACATACTACAACTTTGTACAGATATCATACATATGTCATTTTGAAGAGAAACTCTGAAAGTTTTTTATATGTATACCGCCATAGCGTAGTTTGGTAATTTGGCGATAGTCAGCGCTAGTCGCAAACATGACGAATTCAGGTGCGGAGCGAGCCTTCTGTGTGTTGGATTTCGACAAAAACAAGTGTGCTACAGCTGTTCAGCGGATGTTTAGAATCAAGTACGGTAAGAAGCTACCAACAAGGAAGGCCATTTACAACTAGCACAACAAATTCGTTACGACGGGTTGCTTGTGCCCAGCAAAGAGAAGAAATGCTAGGACGGGTCTGACAAGAATTCGAGCCGGCCGGGATGGCGAGCGGTTCTAGGCGCTACAGACTGGAACCGCGCGACCACTACGGTCGTAGGTTCGAATCCTGCCTCGGGAATCGATGTGTGTGATGTCCTTAGGTTAGTTAGGTTTAAGTAGTTCTAAGTCTAGGGGACTGATGACGTCAGAAGTTAAGTTCCAAAGTGCTCAGAGCCATTTGAACCATTTTGAACAAAAATTCGATTACCGTATTGACGCCTGCCGGGTCACTCACAGTTCGCATATAGAATGCTTGTAAAAAAATTGTCAGAGTTTGTCTTCAAATTGCAATAAGTACTACATCTGTACAATGTTTAGTTCTTGTGCAATAAATGATTGAAAGTGTTCGCAGACTTTATGTACACGCTGTATAATGGCTAAATAAAGTTCTACCTGCAGCAAAGTCTTACATTACCGTGGTACCTTATGATGTATATGTTTTGCTCGGCGAAATCGCGGTGATTCCAACGTCAAATCTCTGTTTAAGAAATTAATTTCTTTCATTTACACACTTCCGGTAATTTAATTTATATCAATTACTAGGGAGATTAATGTAGTGGTTAAAACAGGTTTAATTAAGAATTGGTATTTAGGACATCCGCAGCTGAGAGGGGTGGTAATTAATTTGAGAGACTAATGTCGCAGTTGTGGTTGGCATTCCCACCGTGCGGCTGTCCAGCGTCGGACAATTTCCGCCCACACGCAGTGATGGGGAACTGTTGGACTGATTGGCCCGATAGCATGTTCTGTGTAACCGAAAGTAATAATTTCATACACCCAAGATGGAATTTTATATCACCAAAACCGGCCATAGTTTGAAAAAAATATATTATCGAGACTACGAAGTTTGTGTATTGTATAACGCGTTTCTGTTGTTCTTTTTTCAGTGACAAGCTATTTGTTACTCTTCGCTTGCTACCTCTGTATCAGTACCCGCTGCTCCTCGATACTGTGTGATTTCTGATCCTCTCTCGTAGCAGCTCATCATTACCTGCTACAAAAGGCGTCTCGCGGCATGCGTTTTGAACAACTTGCGTCGAAAATTTTAAGAGACCATATTTTTTCTCCTGTACGTAGTCTATCCACAGATTGCAAGTAGAGCTATAAACGCCTCATAGGAAGTGAATGGATGATGTTTGATATTTTGTTTTAGTGAAGTTCATCTCTACAGCAGCCAAAAGTACACGCCAGGTATGATTTTCTTGTTAGACTACGTGCACGTTTATTTCACATCACGTGAAACTTCGTACTATGTTCATTCTGCAGTCAATAGTTCTAATTTAGATGTAAAAATTTATATGTTTGCATTATATGTTACTTTTCCACGGATAGAGCTCTTTCTTTGATCGCAGTCCATGCATTCAAGGTGACCTAAAAGTCCGTTAACATTTGAAATTCCAATATTTCATGCAATAATGAAGGTAGGGAGGTAAAAACTAACACATATACTTGAGATAAAATGAGGTTTTATTGAAATCAAAACAAATTGCATAAAATGATCAGCAGATGCCGCTTCACGTGACACAAAAACTGTAATTAGCGTAACACCTGATGTGAAACAAACACGATTTTCATTGTAAGGAATGGTCATAGTGTCAACATTACTAGACGAGGGATAAAGTTATGAACAGAACTTACACCATATCGGTAGGTATGGTGAGAAAATGCTTTCGGGTGTTATCTTTTAGCATCCTTAATTATACCGGACGCTCGCGGTAGACTTGCGGCTTCAGGTAACCCACAGTCAATAACCCCACTGCCTGAGTTCTGGTTACCTGCTCAACTGTGAGGCGACGTGTCGGCCCAGCACGGGATACTGGTGCGCCATCCTGCATAAAAGTTGTACCTTCCAGCAGGTGTTTATCAGCCAGTCTAGGGATGGTACGATTCTGTAATATATCGGCAAAACATTCACGTCCGTCAAACTGACATTTTATGCACGATTCTCATTCGGTGTCACTGGCGTGTTGCGGTGCAGCGCCGTCTGTTGGGCGGTTTTTGCACTCGTTTTTGGTTTCAATGAAACGCCATGTCATTTCAGGCTTATGTGTCAAGATTTACCTTTCTACTGCGTTATTCCGTGAATTAGTACATTTTCAAATGTTAACGGTCTTATGGGTCTTCCTGTACATCCGCTTTATTTTTTCTAATTATTAATGCTCGATCTTAATCGTTTCTGCACATTTAATCCACGCTTACTCCTTCTTTCAGCATCATACACATATGAAACTTCTCTATATAGACGCAGATGCTATCCGGCATTAACGTTTCCTAAATTTCTTCAGGTCTTCTCTCTTCAGTCATGAGTCTTCTTCAGTAAATACTTCCGTCTACTATTCAACCTTCTAGTCCAATTTTCTACTTTCCTTCCATATCCACACAGTCCTTATTTACTTCAAACTAACAGTAATTCAGTATAAAGTTCATGAAACACCTCAAAGGCATATTTATTATATACAGCAACACCTCCATAATTTTCAGTACATAGCTTGTTACTATACTGTCCAGGAATTCTTCCATCACTCCTTATCAGTCTAGATTCCCACTGCAATACGATCTCTCTTCAACAAATTTCGTGAACAGCGTACACAAGCGTATTTCCATTGTCTCCGCTGTCAACTGTTCATATCCTTGTACTTCGCTTAAAAGTGCAGATTACTTTTATTCTCGGCTGTGCACTCGACGTGAGTCCATTTACATTAATTTTTACATCATGCAAGTTTTATATCACATTTACGTAATATATTCATAAACAATTTATATTTGTGTAAAAGTAAAATGGCAACCAACATAGAATATACGATAGAAACAAAAGAAAACTAAAAACCGGAAACCGTACTTAATAGGAACAGGTAACTACACAATAAAATTTCCGTTTCAACCTCGTCTGTCCGAACCATGACTAATGTGCATTTGGTTTGGAACTTCACCGACAGTCAGTCGTCAGTTAGCCACTGTCAGGTCACAAAGTTGTGCAATGTTGCAAGACCTTCCTTTTCTTGTATCTTTGTCCCACATCAGCACAGGATTAGCGCGGTTTTCAACGGATTCTGCATGGTCAGTTTCACGAGTGACCGGATGCCCTTCCTGTTGCCACCTCGTTAACTCCCTGGACGGAATGTGTGTACCCCAGCTGTCTGCATGTAGAGTTATTAATGTGAAAAGTGAGTTTAGTATTTGACGTTTGCTGAAAACTGATTAAATACGTCAAAATCAGGATTGAGGGGGTACTTAAGACAAAACAGATACTACTTTCAACATTTTTATTTAAACTAGAATATTACACAATCATCCCTTCTCCTCAGAAGTGATTAGTAGAAGTGATCGTGAAAGAGATCAGTTAGAAGTGCGGGAAAGAATAAGACTGTGGACATTAATGATGTAATGTCTTATAACCTCGTAATAACCAACGAGCGGAGTTGAGAACAGCACGGACCCCAATGTTGCTTTTAGGTATAGACACTGTGGATTCATATACTCACAGCAAAGGTACATCTCTGGGTCAAAGTGCACACTCGTAAACGTCACCTAATTACATTCGACCCCCGCCCCCCCTCCCCCATGGTGATAGACTTCAGTTATTTAAATAGCAACAATGAAACCATTCATTTCCACTCATGATCACACGAGTATTATTTCTTTTCGTGTGGGACCACATCATTAATACTTCAATAAAACTTTGATTTGTACGGTTTTTACATTAAATGTGTATGTCGCATAACATCCCAAGAAAACTTTGATTTGTACGGTTTTACATTAAATGTGTATGGCGCATAACATTTCAACTCTCTGAACATCGCTTTTGCTTGGTATATGCATTTTTCTCATTACAAGATTTTTATGTTCTTTCTGAGCACATCACTGTTCAAACTTTTTGCTTACAGTTTTCACAAGATTTGATTCATTGCTACCACTCATATTTGCTGCTCATGAGGCTGGCTGCTTTACTCTGCTGTGATTATATTACTTACATAAGCGTCCCCTCTTGGGCGCGATCCAGTGGGAAACAAGGCCAAAACCACAAAAAAATGGTTTCACCCTTGGGAGAAATGTACTTTAAAATATTTCCATTTACATAACAAATTTTCATATACATATCTCTTAGACACTTTTGTATGAGGATACGTGACGTTTCTTTAACATTGTTTCCAGCAGGAAGATTCTGATTTTCCACTGATTTAACATTCATTACTGTCAGGATGTATGCCTTTAAAGATAGTCTTTGATAACGAAATATAGATTTCGATAGATTTTTGCATGATTTACACAGGTAGTTATTATATTGTTTGACAACACAATTTTTTTTATTTAAATATGTGCAGTCATTTCAGTTAAATCAGTTTTAAGAAGTTATGTCATAGATTTTAACAATAATATTTATGTAGGTTTTCAAGTGAATATTTAGTACATAAATATTTCTCAGACATTAATGTCATTTTCATCCGATCGTGATCAGAAAGGCTCAGGAGTAGTCGGTTGCCTCAGGGGTGGTCGGTTGGATCAGTTAGTGGTGGTTTCTCATACATCCTGAGGAAGAGAACAAATTCAATTAATTATCAAGACTAGACAGAGATATATCTGTAATATTAATCCTTTTTTAAATCAGATGCACTATTTATTAACGGTCTATTCGGAAATTATTTAGTGAGGTTTTCTTTGATCTTCCTATCTACATGTCTACATGAACAATATTTTTTTTAGTTTTTGTTACTTTCTTGTAGTTCCTGTCCACAACTTCACCATTACACTGTCTGATTATCAGATCATCTGATTGCCCAAAGGTTGGATGACAATGTAGCCTGGAGGTTAACGTAACTGTTGGCTACCAAAATATAGCTAGATAAGCTCCACTTTAGCCGCACCTGCGTGAAGGAAAGCCAATCCAGTTACTTTATTTTAGAATTTTATTAATTTCACACAACCGGTTTCGCTCTTTATATTAGGCCAATAATTGCCTAATATAAAGGCCGTAACAGGTCGTGTGAGCTTAATAAAACACTAAAAGAAGCAGTTGGAGTGGTTTTTCATTTATTGAACCACAACTGGGAATTTGCACCATCCAGCCATAGAGGAACTAATATTATTTTTTCGGTAAACACGAGGATTAGCGTTTGCATGCAGGTGTGAATTTAATAAACTTCTAAAAGAAGCAACTGAGGCTGCTTTTCATTAATTAAACAACAGTTGCGGAGTCGACATCATCCAGACATGGAGAAAATATTTCTCCCTGATAAACACTAGGATTGGCGTACGTGTCCAGGTCTGCCTTCACACTGAAAACACTGACGTCACGGGAGAATGTAAGTGTCACTTATTCATTTTCTTTGATTGCTAATTATTCCTCACACCCATTTATAGTAAGTATGTTTTGTTCACAATAAAGAGGTTCTATAGTTGTTAGTTGTGTATTCAAATACGTGGTGAACGTATATCTATCTTTACGATTTACATCATTAGTCAGCTATATTATTCCCTAAGACCACCATCATAACAAATAACCTACGACGGTTAAACATATTTTTAAATAAAATCTACTAAGTTTGTAAAAAGTAACTTGAACAGTCTGAAAATCCAACCAGTTCTTTTGAGCCATTATTTTCCGAAAAATCACCGCTGTATGAAAATTACTTTTTCTCAGGTATATACAGACTATTCGTCTAATGATATCTCATTTTCACTCTTCACATAAAATATGCTTGTATCAAGCTTAACACAGCATCCAACAGCCAATAAATTACTTACATACTATATTTTTCATGGTAATCATCTATTCTAGATATGAACCTATCATTCTCAGTAATATAAAAATTGAATATCTCACAATCCCTAAACTAAAATTCTTCAGTTATATGTGAGCTGTAGTTTTAACTATCTGGTTTTATTCATTGCTGCAGGAAGAAATAATCATATCATTATTGCTTATGCAACTAGAGTACATACATTTTTCTTATCCCACCAACAGACATCCAGTTTCTAGAACTGTCAAACATTTAACCAGTAAATAATTGTCCACTAATATCTAACTACTAATATACATATAATGAAGATATAATAGTCCAGATAACTCTTTATCTCCATTCAGTGGTTTGAATAAGTAATTACACTACGTGAGGGTTTTTCACTTAGCTCTTCCTTTTCTCCATATATGTACAGTCCTTTGTACCAATGTTTTTTGATGAATACATGAGTACCTATGAATAACTTTTCTATATAGCTTGCTCTTTTTTAAGGTTTATCTTGCTCAAAATTACTTTATCAACTTACATACTAATTCCTTGAAAACAACAAGAAACTTATCTTATCAAGTGTGCAGCTCGTAGATATTAGGATGCCATTAATGAGTAGTATTATACTTTTACATCCACGAGTAGCCGAATATACTCTTAAACGTTGTATTGTCATCTCACATTCAACATATTACGAAAAATATTTCTCAAACACTTATGTGAATATAAGCGTTTCACTTCGGGTGTTTTCAGGTAGGTTAATAAATATGCATCTTCATGCAGGCTATCACTGATAATATATGGACCTGAAAATAACATTTACCATTTTTATTTCGTTTTATTGGCCGCCAGTTTTTGCAAAGGAAAAGGTTTCAATATACACTTGATGTGATGATGTTTCTATGATTTTGCAGTTTCTAATTTCCTCCAACTTGGCTTTTTTGACCAATGATTATAATATGAGTGATTACAAAATAGTTCATGTGCTATGACAGTCAAGCCACGTATGTAGTCGTTTCTCACAACCAGCCTCTCTACAACCACTTTAACATATTGCAGTAAAACGTTGCTCAGGTTTGCCAGCTCGTATTCAGTCAAATAATTTGATTCTGACGTTTCATCTATAATCTACGTTTCTAAGCTCAGACTCGTGAGTGGTTGTGGTTGCTGGAAGTATTGATTTTGCATTTCCGTACCTATGAATTTAATTCTTTTAGCCTAGCGGTATTTGTCATGGCAAACTCACGTTTTTATTAAATCTGTCACCATTTCACATCCGTTAATAATAAATTTACGTTTACCTGTAGAGAGCTCTGTCTGCGCTGTACTCTCCCTCAGAAAATCAATACCTATGTTGTAATTTCTAACCAATGACAAACGTAGAAAGTGTTGCTACATTTCCTGTGGTAACGTGGTATACGGATCTGCCAAAGTACTTTCCGTGATCGTGTGCCCATAGCTGCCACTATCTGGCAATTACTAGTCGACAAAGTGGAGGCAGCTATAAGTTGACATAATTTCTCATAAAGGTTAAAGGGTCTGGAAAATATCCTTGCTACAGCACCTGTATTCAAAGTAATACTGTAGAAATATTTTCTACGTATGCAATAAGAGCTGACTGTGCCACAATAATAGGCTAAGGCTGATCAATTTGAGATACAGAACATAGCTGCTCTCTGATGTCACTGCCACAGTTATACCACAGAATTCTTCCTTCTCTATACTTGTCCCGTTTCTATCCTTCGACCAACTATCAAAGGCAACATGTGGTGGAATTGAATTTAGTGTTGCTTCTCGTAAACAGAGCATTTGGATCATTTACCATCGCAAATCGCGGTTCCACCTAAATCCAGATTCTGACAATTAGGTTGCGTATTAGACATACATGACTGGTTGTGCCACTACACTTTTTTTGTCAGAATAACAAGGGCTAAACCTCTGATCTTGTGCCCTTTCCCTCCTACGATTGCATTGATTATTGTTATTATTATTATTCCCATTACTGTAGCGGTTATTGTTGCCGTTACTGCTCTCACCATTCGTTTTCTGTTGTTCTTGAATATTTACATGATTCTTGTGTCCTCCATTATAATTTTTATGATTATTATAATATTTGTTGTTCTGTGAAGACGACTTTGCTTCTTCGTTTACTAAATCAATTGAGTATAACACAAATTTCACCCATGTTAGAGTCAGATGCGTCGATTAACTTTTCTCGAATATGATAGTTTCAGCTTTAACATTTTCAGTATGTCACGCTATGATATCGGGGTACCATAGCATTTGTTCTCATTTAGATGTTTTTCAAAACATTTCCTGAAGCTCCCTTGGCGTATCTGGAAGTACATAATCTTTTCTTATTTGTGCCAGACAGTACCTCGCCAAGGGAAAGCCCATTCAAATTCATCATACATCGAGTAATATTCAGCAATGTCCGTTACCCACAAGACAGCTTTTCCCCGTATGAAACCATGTCACAGAGGGAATTCATCAGACGTGTCATTGCTCCCTGAAATTCTTTTACATAAACAACTGGATGAACGTCTTGTTCATGTGGAACAAAAAACTGAAATTGTTACTGTCATCATACACTCCTGGAAATGGAAAAAAGAACACATTGATACCGGTCTGTCAGACCCACCATACTTGCTCCGGACACTGCGAGAGGGCTGTACAAGCAATGATCACACGCACGGCACAGCGGACACACTAGGAACCGCGGTGTTGGCCGTCGAATGGCGCTAGCTGCGCAGCATTTGTGCACCGCCACCGTCAGTGTCAGCCAGTTTGCCGTGGCATACGGAGCTCCATCGCAGTCTTTAACACTGGTAGCATGCCGCGACAGCGTGGACGTGAACCGTATGTGCAGTTGACGGACTTTGAGCGAGGGCGTATAGTGGGCATGCGGGAGGCCGGGTGGACGTACCGCCGAATTGCTCAACACGTGGGGCGTGAGGTCTCCACAGTAGATCGATGTTGTCGCCAGTGGTCGGCGGAAGGTGCACGTGCCCGTCGACCTGGGACCGGACCGCAGCGACGCGCGGATGCACGCCAAGACCGTAGGATCCTACGCAGTGCCGTAGGGGACCGCACCGCCACTTCCCAGCAAATTAGGGACACTGTGGCTCCTGGGGTATCGGCGAGGACCATTCGCAACCGTCTCCATGAAGCTGGGCTACGGTTCCGCACACCGTTAGGCCGTCTTCCGCTCACGCCCCAACATCGTGCAGCCCGCCTCCAGTGGTGTCGCGACAGGCGTGAATGGAGGGACGAATGGAGACGTGTCGTCTTCAGCGATGAGAGTTGCTTCTGCCTTGGTGCCAATGATGGTCGTATGCGTGTTCGGCGCCGTGCAGGTGAGCGCCACAATCAGGACTGCATACGACCGAGGCACACAGGGCCAACACCCGGCATCGTTGTGTGGGGAGCGATCTCCTACACTGGCTGTACACCTCTGGTGATCGTCGAGGGGACTCTGAATGGTGCACGGTACATCCAAACCGTCATCGAACCCATCGTTCTACCAATCCTAGACCGGCAAGGGAACTTGCTGTTCCAATAGGACAATGCACGTCCGCATGTATTCCGTGCCACCCAACGTGCTCTAGAAGGTGTAAGTCAACTACCCTGGCCAGCAAGATCTCCGGATCTGTCCCCCATTGAGCATGTTTGGGACTGGTGAAGCGTCGTCTCACGCGGTCTGCACGTCCAGCACGAACGCTGGTCCAACTGAGGGGCCAAGTAGAAATGGCATGGCAAGCCGTTCCACAGGACTACATCCAGCATCTCTACGATCGTCTCCATGGGAGAATAGCAGCCTGCATTGCTGCGAAAGGTGGATATACACTGTACTAGTGCCGACATTGTGCATGCTCTGTTGCCTGTGTCTATGTGCCTGTGGTTCTGTCATTGTGATCATGTGATGTATCTGACCCCAGGAATGTGTCAATAAAGTTTCCCCTTCCTGGGACAATGAATTCACGGTGTTCTTATTTCAATTTCCAGGAGTGTATTAGTTCTAATTCTGTGATACAACATCTGGACTCAGAAATGACATTTTCTTCTGAGCCTGTCCCTGGTCTACCATACCGTACAGTATTTCGTACAGTCGCTAACTCTTTTTTGACCTCTTCAAATTGATTACTGACGACACTTTGCAGTCGTGAAAGACCTTGACCAAATTTTGCTTTGTGTTTTGCAGTTCATACACAATTGGCGCACCCATCCTGTTTTCAGCATCAGATAGTCCCAGAAACAGTTTGACCGTAGCTGTTTGTATTTTTGCGTATGTCAACCAGGGGATTTGTTCATCCTTAGCAGACGCCCAAGCAGTGAATTGTTCTGCTAAGACTTCGTACTGCCATCGTAACCAATCTCCCAACATCCTTTCCTGTTCCGCAGTGAAGTTAACAATTTAGACGTCAACTATTGAACAGTGTCTGACAATTGGATTTGTCTCTGGCTGATTTCATCAACGTCTGTTGTTGCATTGTTTCAGGGATATCAGCATATGTAGTCTCTAAATCGGTTATCTCATTTGGCAGGTCGTTCGAGAATTTATTCTGATTCACAGGAAGTTTACTATTTTCGAAAGCAGAAGCGCCTTGTTTTCATACCATGTGACGCCATATAATCTTGTTTTTTTTTCCGACAACGCTCCTCCATCATTAACGACGATACTGATTCTAACTTTTAAAATAAAGCAGCTAAGATATTGTGTGCTGGCTTGTCGACTTGACGTTTCCTTCTAATTGTGGATTTAATTTCTCAACCATTTCAGTACTAGGGTACATATTAAACATCTGTGATAGAGTATTAACCTTTCCAAAATTAAATAAAAATTTACAAAATCCGTACTTAGTGTCAACCTGTTAATTATTACGTTGAATATATTTATCGTCTTAGTGGAGGAATATCAATTACATTGCACATCAGTTCATCATAAAAACTTTCTCTGGCCGCTTGAATTATTTCTGTGCTAAGCTGTGATAGAAATTCAAAGGTACATGACATTGCAGCGTATCAGTAATTCAAAGCGTCCTGTCTCTGTCAACAGCTACATTATGCATAAGCATTAAACAAACAGAATACAGATAGTAGTATGTCCTATTCAACCTATGTAATATAATCAGTTTTTATTACAGTTTACTACGAGGACTGTTCCGAATGTAAGGTCCGATCGCTCACGAAATGAAAACCACTGTGAAAACCAAAAATCTTTTATTCGCAACAGTTAGCCACACCTTCCAGATACCTCTAAATAGTCGCCGCTACGACTGAGACATCTGTCATGGCGTTAGAGAAACTTTCAAGTACCGTCGTCACATAAAGCAGCCGACTGTGATTTCCGTCAATTCTCTACGCTGGTCAGCCTTTCGTTATTTGCGCCAAAATATTTTCTTAATAGCCAGCGGTTCATGTGAGCAGAGAACAACGGAGGGCCAATTAAGGGCTGTATTGTGGTTAATCAAACACCTCCCATCGAGAAAGCTGCAGGGGCGTCTTCATTGCTGTTAACCACAGCCTGGGGGATGGTTCCAGAATGAGATTTTCACTCTGCAGGAGAGCTCCTGTAAAGTTTGTAAGGTAGGAGACGAGGTACTGGTAGAAGTAAAGCTGTGAGGACGGGGCGTGAGTCGTGCTTGGGTAGCTCAGTTGGTAGAGCAATTGCCCACGTAAGGCAAAGGTCCAGAGTTTGAGTCTCGGTCAGGCACACAGTTTTAATCTGCCAGGAAGTTTCATATCAGCGCACACTCCCCTGCAGAGTGAAAATCTCAATCTGGAGTAGAGCTGAGAATAGCATTGAACCCTAGTACTACATTTGGTATAGACACTTTGGATTCACATACTCCGAGCAAAGATATATCTCTGGCGCAAGGTGCGCTATAAACCCGACATTGCACTGGTTATTAGAGTTTCCAGGAATGATCGAATGACAGACAAAAACCAATATAGATCTATGTCACTGACGTCAATCTGTTGTGGGAATTCTTGTGAAAGAAAATCTCCTCTACAACAACCATTACAGATTGTATAAACATACAACAGTCATGTTGCTGTTCTGCATGAAACCCAGAGCACTGGTAGACAACGATACCGTAGTTGATTCCATGTTCCTTGACTTCCATAAGCCATTCGTTGGAATTCCGCTGTGTAATTTAGTAAACAGAATACGATCTCGTTATATATTGGATGAAATTTGGGAATCAGGTCTCTTAGCAGACAAAAATCGACACGTTTCACTTAATGGAACAACATGAACAGATTGAAAGGTAATTTCAGGAGTACCTGAAGGAAGTGTACTGTGTGACAAGAAGAGAGTATCACCAGAGGACACGGTCAGATAGTCGCAATTCTCTGGGACACATGAGCGGCCATCAGAGAGTATTACAGAGGTTAATGATTAGTGTAGCTCCCAAGCGTAGTAGGGCACATAAGGTGCATGAACAGTGTCAGATTTTTAGCGATAACTATTAAGGAAATGGAGATGCCTTGAACTCACATTAGACAGCGTTATCAGCACTTGACAGTTTGGAAGGGATCTGAGTGAGTTGCTGTATTCAGCTAGCTGCCAGAAGAAAGGGGAAAAACCGGTTTTCGAGATATTCGGGTAAGACAGTAGTCTGATTATAGACTGCACTAGAACGTGAAGGCATTTATACTCTTCGTCAAAGTTTTCGTTGACGACCTCTGACCACCTCAAGGCATGATCGCCATATTAATTTCCATGCAGATCATAACCTCTTGGCATCCAAAGGCAAGTAATGGACTTGCTATATCTTGGGCTGTCGGATACAGCACAGCTTCCGTCCACGGAGGGAGGTGGCTCTGCCATCTTCTCCGAAGAACTGAAGAAACGTAGCACCTCTCTCTTTCCTTTCGATCCGGCCTCATGCCACGCAACTGAGTACTGCGGGTTGCCGCCGTGCCAAGGAACCTGCACCGCAACCGTGGCTCATCTTGCCTGCGAGAAGCGTTGCAGTATATGAGGGCTCCTCATCCACCGGATATAACTGGCTCTAGATCGTGTCCGTGATCAACGTGACGACAGAGAACCTTACCAGTATTCCTCTGCAGATCGGCCCTTCGAGGACACTGCCTTCTAGTCGGTGTATCCCAGACCTGACCTGAATGTCTCAACTCAACACGGGAGGTTCCACTACTCTACTTATCAGAGCGCAGCGCTCGCCCGTGAAACGAGAAACATCTCCAGTGCCACACGTACAGATTCTTTATACAGCAATGTTACGTGACAGTAGTCGACAGTGAAATAATCTTGTTTGTGACAAAACTTCATTGGGCGCTACAAGACTCCCTGCAGCTTTCTGTAACATCCAGCAGCGTTGGTCAGAGACCAGCAACAGCCGGTTCAGGAAATTATTTCCCTACGTATAGGTCGCCGTAACACCAAAATACAAAACGCCTACATTTAGAGTGGCACCGTGACTGCTAAGGAATGGCGTCGCACTGTGTTCAGCGATGAATTGTGGTTCTGCACTATCCCGGACTACCATTTTCGACAAGTACTCTTCCTAAGTTTTGGATCGACACAGCGGTGTTACTCATGCCTTCATGTTGCGGGGAGCCACCAGGTATGGCTTCAGGTCTGGGACGGTAGTGACTGAGGGAACTCTGAAGACACAACTGTACATCGTGGTAAACCTGCGTCCGCATGTTGCTTCTTATGAGACAGTATCGTTGTGTCATTTTTCGCAGGACAATACTCGATCAAACAAGACACGTGTTTCAGTTAACTGTTGCTAGTAAGAATGAAGGCTTTCACGACAGGTGTTGTAATCCCTTAACACTTCCGGGATGAGAAGCCGTGGTCCATACAGAAGGCTCTCCCATGAAGTTTCGCCTTCGACTGCGGAAGGCATCCACCGAGGACAATCGGTGAACTGCGACGAGAGCTCGAGTGAGCACCGCTTATATAAGACATCCAGAGGGCGACGCTGTCAATCACGTGACCTCAGCTGTGCTATGATCTCTGATATTGCCAACTCTCTCAACCGAACTTAATCGATTGTCACGCTGTTGCTGCAATGTTGACATTCATATCTTATCCAGCTCAATTCACTATGGAAAAGGAAATCGATGGTCGCCTGAACTTCTTAGATGTGACCATAGTCCAACGAGAGGACGGAACATTGGGTCATAAGGTTTCAGAAAAGACACACACACTGATCTGCAGAACGATTCCAACCACCACCCAAGACACAAAAGAGGCGTGATTAAAACATTAATAGACAGGGCACACAAAATATGTGAACCAGTTCAATTAGATGATGAGATTGAACACCTTAGAGCTACCTTCAAGAAGAATTGGTTTTCCAACAGAGAGATAGATCGTGCTCTACGCCCTCGAATGACAACCAGGACAGACGAGGATCGACACCAACCCAAGGGGAAAGTGTTCTTACCATTCATCAGTAAGGTCACTGACCGAATTGGAAAAATTTTAAGCAAGTACGATTTGGAAACTGTCTTCAGACACACCACGAAAATAAAAGAATGTTTAAGATCCGCAAAAGATAAACGACATCCTCTAGATGCACCAGGCGTCTATAAAATTCAGTGCAGTTGTGGAAAGGTCTATATAGGTACTACAAAAAGAAGCGTCAACACTCGTCTGGGTGAACATAAAAGGAACTGCCATCTCAGACATATTGATAAATCGGCTGTAGCGGAACATGTGTTTCAGGAAGGAAATCATGAAATAAAGTTTATTGAGACTACCGTCACAGCAAAGATGTCGCATTATTATACGCGAATGTACAGAGATGCCATTGAGATAGCCAAACACTGCAATATTTGTAATAGAAAAGATGAAGGCATTAACCTGGATAAGACATGCATGTCAACATTGCAGCAACAGCGTGACAGTCGATTAATTTCAATTGGGAGAGTTGGCAATATCAGAGTCATAGCACAGTTGACGTCACGTGATTGACAGCGGCTCCCTCTGGATATCTTATATATACGGAGCTCAATCGAGCTCTCATCGCAGTTCGCCGATTGTCCTCGCAGAATGCCTTCCGCAGTCGAAGGCGAAACGTCAGGGGAGAGCCTTATGTACGGCATCTCATGTTAAGTGATGTTGCTAGTAACTCCCGTAACCAGCAAGATACCCAGATCCGTCTCTATTAGGACATGTATGAGGCCAACTCGGACCTCATCTCCGTCCCAGTATCAGAATTCAGGATATCAAGGACTAGTTACAACAGGAGTTGTCAAATTTGCTTTAGGACAGGATATTACGGCTTTACTATATGCTTCCCAAACGAGTGAACCGATACATTCAGGTCTGATGTTGCACATGGTCAAAGAAAAAAGTGAGCTCACATTGCCAAGTTGTTTGTAAATATTAGTCGCTTCTTTAATCAAGAAATATCGTTACATACCTTGTCAAACCATGAAGTTTAGTTTTATTCCTTCGCCTCTTCTGGGTGCTTCGTTTGGCAGTTTTGCTCAAAAACAGGTGAAGAAATAGACATCTTTGCCATTACAATATGACACCACATCCTGGAATACTTCCGGATACCTACTGCAAAATACGTAGGAGTATTCACCTGGAGAGCCCGAAAGTGGAATTTCGCATAAAAATTGTAGGAAAAGTATTGTCACACTGGGATTCATTGGAACAATTTACTAATTTTTCCATTTCAAGGAGTGGATCTTCGCCTGTCCCGAAACCAATCGAATTTAACACAACCGTTTTTCCATCTCATCACGGACGTCCTGAATACTGCCTTCCATTTTTGTTAAAATATACTGTTTGCTTTGCAAGGCGCTCAGATGTCATCTCTTTGATTTGATCTTACCTATTGTTTAGTAGTGCCAAATTTTTTTCTGTCATTGTTATTTCCACTTCAAATTGCTGTCTTATGTCTTCACTATATCTTAATTTTAATCCAATGAGTGACCTCATCTCAGCTGCTTCAATTTTTTTCCTCTTATTTTCTCAAAATGCAGTTTTCACTACTGCATATAAGAGCAGGTTTAGCCATCACGTTGTGCAGTCTTACAATATTACGTCTTTTCTTATACAACCTCCTTATACAACCATTTACAGTGTTATATTTCTGTATATTTCTAACGGCAACTGAATTAGTTTCGTTTGTTGATGTATCTGCTCAAAGGTATTTAAAAGAATTCATCTGTTCCATGATATCATTATCACTACCTCTGTTTTTCTTGCGTGTTTCCCATCACAGTCATTAATTTTGCTTATTGACAGATTTAGCCGTTTAATACTACTGTAAAACATTATTCAATTTCACCATATTTTCTTGTAACGCCATTTCACTGTGTGCTAGAAGAAGCAGGTCGGCCGCAAATAAAAGTGTTAATAAAATTGTACTTCCCCGATTCACGTTCTTGGTGTTTTTAGAATTTAACTCGACTAAAATTTCGTTGGTATACAGGGTGAGTCATTAACTATTGCCAACAAGAATAACTGCGAAAGTTTGAAAGGAGATGAAGAGTTCGTGGGACGGAAGTTGCATGGGACAACGGGAGCCATAATATGACGTTGGTTTTTTGTTGCTAGGTAGGGTAGCTTCAGAGATATTAAGGTCTTTTTTATTTTGTGAAGTGGGAAGCTATAGTTTTGTACTTATTTTCTGACAGCGGCTATCGAGACGATTCCAGTAAGGTCTTTGAAGATCAATAAAGGTCACAAAGGTGGCGTGAACGTCTATTTACAGAAGGTGTTCGAAGTGATGACCATTGGTATCATTGCAGTGCTGCAGTCTTCTTATCATGGATTGAGTGGTATTCCTTATCACTTCGGCACTTATCGAAGCACATGCTCTGAGAATTTTCTCTCGCATATCTACAGGTGCAGTTGGAATGTCTTTATAAACAATGTCTTTTACGAAACCCCACAAGAAAAAAATCGAGAGGCCTCAAGGTTGGCGAACGAGACGGTCACGGCACATCTCCTCCGTGATCTGTCCAACTATTAGGGAATTTTCTCTGCAACTCATTTCTAGCCATCAGCGTCAAACGTGCCGGCACACCCATCATGTTGATACCACATTCTGTTCGTTGTTCCTAAAGGTATTTTTTTCCAATAACAGACCTAATATTTCTTGCAGAAATGTGGTGTACCATTAAGATTTACTTCGGTGAAATAGGGGCCTATAGTTCCGTCCTCCAGAATCCCACACCATACATTCAGCGACCACGGTTTTTGGTGTGCAACATGCCGCAGCCAACATGGATTTTCAGTTGCCCATTAATGCATGTTATGCAAATTAACATTTCCATTGTTCGTTAATGTAACCTCGTCAGTAAATAAAATCGAATTAATAAATGGGTCATCCCTCTGAATCTGAAGTTCAACTCATCGGCAGAATTAAATGCCAAGCCTACAACCCGTACCAGTTAATTCTTGGTGGTGACTGATATAGTAAGGATGATATTTATGGAGATGCAGAACACGAACAACACTACTCTGGCTCATGCCAGATTCCCTTGCTATTTGACGCGAACTAACACAAGGATCTCGAACAACAGTGGCAAAAGTACCAGTTTCGTTTCCTCGTTAGCAACTTTCCTCTGCTGGATATGTTACCGATGCGTTAAAGATCCTGTTGTTCTCAATTTATCATACACATATTTAAATGTACGACGTATGAGGTGGGTACGTTGAGGATATCTTTCAGCGTGTAAGTCTCTAGCTCTCATTGAATTTCGTTGCCGTTCTTCGTAAATGAGAGGCATTTCGACTTGTTCTTCGAAGGAATACATCATTCACATTCGGTTTATTCGACAATATTAGCCTCACTTCCGATTAGCGTTGTATTTCGAAACCGTCGAATGGTGTTTAGATGTCAATGACACGTTAGATGGATATGCCGTATTCGGCGAATATTTACTATTTGCACGATTTGCGAGAGAAAATTGTCAGAGCATGTGCTTCGATAAGCGCCGAAGTCATAAGGAATACTACTCAATCCATGATAAGAAGATTGCAGCACTGTACTGAGACCAGTGGTCATCACTTCGAACACCTTCTGTAAATGGACGTTCATGCCACCTTTGTGACCTACGTTGACCTTCAAAGATCTTACTGTTACACATCATTGGATTCGTCTCGATAGCTGTTATCAGAAAATAAGTGCCAAACTATAGCATCCCATAAAAAAAAGAAACAAAGTTGACCTTCATATCTCTGAAGTGACCCCACCTAGCAACAAAAATCGAACATCAATATATCCTCTGTTAATACGTAAAGTGAAGTTCTTCGCCGTGGTTCTGTCTGTATGTCCAGGCTAATCTCAGGAACTACTGTAGGGGTTCTTATATGATTTGCGAGGAATATTTGTGTTTAAGATTTATAAATATTTATTTGGGAACAGACTGCACTATGATGAATTAAACTGTCCTGACACTTTAAAAAGGATGTCAGTGACATCTAACGGTGAAAGTATTTCTTGGAAGCGTGTAAGCTTGTGCGGCGCCTCATATCAATCTTATATGGTGCAGAGTGTTTCGTACCATTGAGAACGCTCGAGGGTGCTCTACAGCAAGGCTAATTGAAAAAAGATGCTTGATACTAATGTTGGGTGGCAGTGTTTGCTCCGTACCAATGTTGCGTGGCAGTGTGTGCTCCGTACAAGTGTTACGTGGAAGAGGGGGCTTTATGACAATGTTGTATGGCAGGGGACACTATGTACTAATATTGCGTGGCAAAGGGTACATTGTAGCAATGTTACTTCGAAGATGGTGCTTCATGGCAATGTCAGATTGGTAGGGAGTGCTTCTTATCGATGATACATGGCAGAGGGGTCTCCGCATTTGTGTTCTGTGGTCTATACTGTTTTCTAAAAATGCTGCACAATAAAAAAAAATGGCTCTGAGCACTATGGGACTTAACTTCCGAGGTCATCAGTCCCCTAGAACTTAGAACTACTTAAACTTAAGTAACCTAAGGACATCACACACATCCATGCCCGAGATAGGATTCGAACCTGCGACCGTAGTGTTCGCGTGGTTCCAGATTGTAGCACCTAGAACCGCTCGGCCACTCCGGCCGGCAAAATGTTGCACAGTTGAAGGTGCTTTGTACAGACGTTGCGTAACCAAGGGTAAGGTACTACATACTTATTTTACATGGCAGAGATTGCTTTATTCGAATGCTGCGTGGCAGAGAGTGCTTCATATCAGTGTTGCACGGTGGAATGTGTATCCTACCGAAGTTGTAGCGGGTGATTCACACACAGCAGAGGGTGATTCACATCGATGTTAAGTGACAGAGTATGCTTCATACCAGTGCGGTGTGGCAAAGTGTGCATCCCACTAAGGTTAAGCAGAAGAGGGATCTTCATACCAATTTTGTGTGGCAGAAGGTGCTTCATACAATGTTATATTGGGAAATGCAGGAAAAGGTCGCAGCGAAATTGTAGCCTGTAGCAGAATGGTGCCGGAATGAGGCAGCCATCATGTGGAAGTAGCTCCCTCTGAACTCTATTGCAGTCAGTAAGACTGTACCTACTGGCATTGCAGTCAGGCAGTTGACAAGTGGGTATAGTCTGTGCCAGATTGGTACAATCGATTGGGCCAAGAGGTATGGTAGCTAGCAGCTCCCATCATTTGTACAAAATGGGGTAAATAACTGAGCTATTTATGTATACGTGAATTTACTATAGACAGGTGTCTTCCTTCTATTGTGACTTTGTTGTAACTAGCAATGAGTGCTATAGTGTCTCACTCTATATGTGTGTACCTCGTTTGGTGTCTTCCCACCATCACTGAACTGCTGCGATGGAAACGTATTAACGTTTTCCTTGCGGTGCATGTGGAGACTGATGTCGTTGTCTGCCATCTGTCAACTTGAGGCACAACTGGAGGGGACGCACCCAGTACCGTGCATCTTAGGAGACCTCTACCTGAACATGCTGAAATAAGAAGGGTGAATGAGACTGATGGAGCGCCGATGCCAGCCGCTCATAGAATGTTAGCAGTTGTCTTCTTCATTCACTGCACTCCGAGAGGAACACCAAAGAAGCGACTGTAATGAAGTGAACTACAGCGAGTCGAGCAGCGGAGTTCTTGCAGGCGAACCCGGTGAGAGTCATTTTAAAATAAAACGCTTTTTCCTTGTCTACTACACTGGAGTGCCTTCTGTGCGTCTGTGCATGGTCATTGCGAAATTGACCTCAGCTCTCTTCCTTCTTTAAATGACCAAACATCATTTACTATTTCAGTGTGATTTCAGTGTCGTCTGGCTTTGGTTGTGTTTTCAGTTGTAATAGCTATAGTTCCTCTGTCTGAAGTTGAAGAGTGTGAGGTTATGACCGGTCTTTCAGGGTTTATACAAAGGATAGAATAACCAGAGGTTTCATCACTGTTTGTCACTGAGTTTATGCAGCGTTTCTAAATAATGTTAATAGCTCTTTCATTTAATAATATCAGCTTTATGGATTTATAAATTTTAATTCAGAATTCTGAAAGCTTCTTTTATTGTCTTTTTTCACATATTGTTTTATTGTGTATGTTTTATCTGTTACCATGTTTTGTGAGAGTTTTTCCAATATTGTAGTCACCATATGTGATCAGTATAATGCCCTGGAAAGACTTAAAAATTAGATCATCATATAAGGTGGTGTGCATGTCCAGACCTGGTGACGGAGACTAGGTATTTATTGTAAACTGGTGCACTAACAGTGTTTTTGGAAATTATTTTGGTGCCCTCGAAACGCGTGATTAATTCTTATGCACTTTTGTCAAGCCAGACGACAAACTTTTGCAGATTTTTTTATTTTTTATTAAGGGCAGCACTGACCTCAAGTCAAATGAAGTAATTTTGATATTTTGGGTAAACAGGTTTTCACTGGCATCTTACACTCTGTCCACTCTCCACCTTATCAATAACATTTGTGCCTCCGGTGGATGTCCTGGTGTGTGTTCTTAAAACGTTTGAGTTACACGAAAGTGATGATACTCAGTTACCTTATGGCAGGGAGATAGGTTCTGGGAGTAAGAATTTTCCCCTAGCTCCAAATATCATTCAACAACTGTATAAATCTCTTTTTCCGTTTAATACTGTCACATTTTATAAGTTACATATTTAATTCGTCTACACATGCCGTCCTCCTGTTCGTGACCTCATTAAAACACTTTCCCGTCATTCTGACTGAATTGTATTCTTCAATATTCACAGTATCTGTATCGTAGTGCTCATCTTCCTTGAGTGATAGCTACATGTATCAGGGTAACCATTCCTTTACGAGTGGTACATTAATCTTTGATATGTCCCTAAATTTTCTACGAAAGTTTCTGAATACTTTGAAACCAAACATTTGAGCTCCAGTTAAATAATGTTCCAGGCTTTTAGCAGTACATGCCCAGCTATTTCTGTTTGCTCTTCTAGTAACTTGTTGTACTGCGCGGGGTCTACGACTTTCTTCCCGTTGATCAATGTCATAATTAATTTCTTTTGTTCCATTAAAGCTTTCTTGAGTTCATCATTCAGCAGTTTGAACCGATTTGCTTTTCACTGTTTTTGTGTTCCAAACGCTTCCTTAACAATCTTAATTAGACATTCTTTAACTTAGTCCAGTCCTGTTCTGAATCACGTGTTCTATCTCTGACGTACAAATTTCTTGACCTTCTCGTTATTTCCTTAGAAGGCTTCAAAGAAATTTTGTCTTGGATTCAAGTAAAAATGGTCTGTATCCGCTTCAAGTCCTTTTAAAAATTCTTATGTCTTGAAAATACCTCAGTGTGTTGTCCTTAGGTTAGTTACGTTTAAGTAGTTCTAAGTTCTAGGGGACTGATGACCTTAGAAGTTAAGTCTCATAGTGCTCATAGCCATTTGAACCATTTTGTAAGGGTGATTCAATGTAGCTAGTGTTAAGAAACAATTGTTAAGGAAAAAATTGGATATGTTGCACCGTTTCTGAGTTAATTAGTATTCGATTAGCCAGCCAGGTCGTTAAGAGTGTAAATCCAGTCGGTCTGCCAGATATTCTTTGTTTCCGTTGTTCTCATAGCGTAGATGATAGTGCACGAGATTTTGCAGTGTTTGGATTGGCTTGGATTCTTACTACCATTCTGTTTCCAATTTTTGTGGTTTTAGGAAACTAAACGAAGAATACATTTCGCGGCACCGTCTCTCACGGGCTGTATTTCCCTGCACAAAGGCTTGATTGGCTAACTCCTATCCTAACTAACCAGGAAACGGAGTAACGCATCGAATTTTTTCTTAACAGTCATTTCTCAGCATAGTCTACCCCGCAATACCATTGTAAGCATTTGAGATTGTTTTTGACCACCCTATAAAGCCAAGATTCCTCATATGTAGTGTTTTATTTGGCTCTGAGCACTACGGGACTTAACTGCTGTGGTCATTAGTCCCTTAGAACTACTTAAACCTAACTAACCTAAAGACGTCACACACATGCATGCCCGATGCAGGATTCGACCTTCCACCGTAGCGGTCGCCCGGTTCCAGACTGTAGCGCCTAGAACCGCTAGGCCACTCCGGTCGGCTATTATGTTATTTGCAATAGACTTATTTGCACGTTTTGTGAAAGTCTACTTACGGATATCTTAGTGTCGATAATAAGTGATAATAATCTCAAATTATTGTATGTGGAGAAATCATTTTGCTAGCTTCCCTTCTACTTCAGTGTTCACTTTACATGTGGTCCAGTGACAGGACTGACAGTCCTTTCACCAATTCTTGAATTAAATCACAGGATATTATCATTTAATAATTTTCCCTATGTCATTCAATGTTTCCCGCAGCTGGTCATAAAAACATCTCTCTTTCTTCATTCTCTCCATCTGTTAGTGGATCATCCGGTTTTAAAGTTGCTGTTCTGTCACCGATCCAACAGTATCCCAATACCATTGGCTTTAATGTTTTATGTAATATTTACTTGGCCCGGAAGGCTTTCTCTTATCCTTTTCTACCGAAGAGTACAGAGAGATATAGTATCTGACACCTTGTGAACCATTTCTTTCTCCTTCGCTTCTGACACCATCACAGAGTCAATATTACTTTGTTGCGATTCATTGACTATATCTTGTAGTTTATAACTAATGCCCCTTTATAGTATTGTCACTGTTTGTAGTAGGCTTGCCTGTTGTTCGTTGCCCATGTTGTCATCAGATACGTCGGTCCGGTATTTTACTTTGGTTTTCTGAGTGAGTTGCTTTTTCTCCGATAAGAGGGCACCAGCCCTTGCTGGGGTAGTCAGGTAGCGGGGCTGACCCCTTAAAGTGTGAGCTGCCAGTGTTTTCTGTCGGGATTTCCGCCTTTAGCCGAAAAGTCGCAGTCAAGGCGACGAGGCACGCCTCTTACCCGCTCCCGTCTGCTACACTGCTTCTGAGGGAGTGCACTGCCCAGGGGCAACGCGGTTTTCACCTTCATTGTCTTGGGAACTGCTAAACGATCGGAGAGGCGTTATCCGAGCTTTTAGTGTCGCAGTCTGTTCGGCTTTCACTGTGATTATCGGGACCATACGAGCCATTGGCTTCCAAAATAAATAAATATAATTCATCCTCGGAGAAAGTGGCCAATGAAACCTCCATTCGGTCGAAAAATTCTTGAGTATTCTCGTCAAGTTCGTGTTAATAAAAGGGATGAAGAAGACCCAACGAAGAAGGGCGGGTCTAATTGGACAATCGTTTAATTTGTGCGAGAGCGGTACGGAGATGCTCAACAAACTCTTATTATCAGAGGCGTTGTTATTCATGGAGAAGTCTACTATTGAAATTCCGAGATAGTACATTCCAAAAATAGCCTGTCAGCATTTGAGTATTTTATTCCCTCTCCCCCCACCCCCACATACACAGACCCTCGTTTATCCCGTCATGTGACCACAACGAGAAAAATCAGAGAAATTAGAAATCGTACAGACGTTTTATTATCCTATGAGTCATTCGCGAATGGAACTGGCAAAGGGTAAATAATAGTGGCATCAAATATCCTCCGCAACTCATAGTAAGGCGGCTTGCGGGGTGTAGGTGTGGGTGTCGATATAAGTATTGAACTTTTCAATCTTGTCTGTAACATTTACTTTTTTCTCGTTTTCGTGAACTCTTTTTAATTTATTGTTAATCACCTTAATACAGTCTCCATTTGTGCGACTTAATTTGTATCATTTGGACTTTTATTTATAAACGATTTTAATTTCTAAAACACTATTTTCAATTTAAGTGGAAATCAACACAGGGCCAAATTTAAAATGTTAACTTTTACACAAGCTGAACGTTTTTCCACTATGTCGGATCGGAACGTGGAATTTAAGATCCCTTAACTGGGCCGGTAGGTTAGAAAATGGAAAAGTGGAATGAGTAGTTCAAATATAGATATAGTGGGAATTAGTGAACTTCGATGGTAGGAGGAAAAGTACTTCTGGTCAGATGAATACAGGGTTATAAATACAAAATCAAATAGGGGTAATGCTGGAGTAGGTGTAATAATGAAGAAACAAAATAGGGACACGGATAAGCCACCATGAACAGCATAGTCAAAGCATTATTGTAGCCAAGATAGACACGGAGCCCACACCCATCACAGCAGTACAAGTTTAATGACCACTAGCTCCGCAGATGAAGAGGAGATTCAGGAAATGAATGATGAGATAAAAGAAATTATTCAGATAGTTAAAGGAAACGATAATTCAGAAGTCATGGGGAAGTGCAGAGGATCAAGTAGATAAAGACAAGGGCTAGTAGAAATCCTTCGGTAACACAAGAATATTGATTTTCATCTACGAAAAGAGAAAATATAAAAGTGTAATAAATGATGTAAGAGGAAGGAAATACAAATTTCAAAAAAATGAGATAGATAGGAAGTGCAAAATGTCTAAGCAGGAATGGCTAAAAGACAAATGTAAGGAAGCAGAAGTATATAACACTAGGTTTAAGATAGAAAGTGCCTACAGGAAAATTAAAGAGACTTTTGGAGAAAACAGAACCACCTGTATGAATGTCAAGAGCTCAGATGGGAAACCTGTTCTAAGCAAAGAAGGGAAAGCAGAAAGGTGGAAAGAATGTATAGAGAATCTATACAAGCGAGATGTTCTTAAGGGAAATATTATGGAGATGGAAGAGGACGTAGAGGAAGATGAGAAGGTAGATACGACACTGTGGGAAGAATCTGACAAATAATTGAAAGACGTAAGTCGAAACAAGGCTCCTTGAGTAGCCAACATTACATCAGAACTGAGTATAGCCTTGGGAGAGCCAGCCATGACGAAACTCTTCCATCTGATGAACAAGATATATGAGACAGGTGAAATACTCTCAGACTTCAAGAAGAATATAATAATTCAAATTCTAAAGAAAGCAGATACTGACAGGTGTGAAAATTACCTAATTACACTTTAATAAGTAATGGCTGCAAAATACTAGCACGTATCCTTTAAGAAAGAATGGAAAAACTGGTAGAAGCCGGCTTCGAGGAGACCAGTGACCAGTTTGGATTCCGGAGAAATGTAAGAACATATGAGGCAATCCTGATCCTACGACATATCTTAGAAGCTAGGTTAAGGAAAGGCAAACGTACTTTTCTAGCATTTGTAGACTTAGAGAAAACTTTTGACAATGTTGACTGGAACATGCTCTTTCAAATTCTAAAGGTGGCAGGGATAAAACACAGGAAGCGAAAGGCTATATACAAAAATGATTCAAATGGCTCTGAGCACTATGGGACTTAACTGCTGAGGTCATCAGTCCCTTAGAACTTAGAACTACTTAAACCTAACTAACCTAAGGACATCACACACATCCAGGCCCGAGGCAGGATTCTAACTTGCGACTATAGCGGTCGCGTGGTTCCAGACTGTAGCGCCTAGAACCGCTCGGCCACACCAGCCAGCCAGGCTATTTACAATTTGTACTGAAACGAGATGGCAGTTATAAGAGTCAAGGGGCACGAAAGGAAAGCAGCAGTCAGATGGGAATGGGACGGGGTTTTAGCCTATCCTCGATGTCATTCAATCTGTATAGTGAGCAAAGCAGTAAAGGAAACAATACAAAAAAAAAAAATGGAGTTGGATTGAAATTTCAGGGAAAAGAAACAAAAACTTTAAGGTTTGACGATGATATTGTAATTCTGTCAGGGACAGCAAAGGACTTGGAAGAGCAACTGAACGGAATGGACAGTGTCTTGATAGGAGGATATAAGATGAACATCAACAAAATCAAAATGAGGATAAGGGATGGTATCTATCTACATGGATACTCTGCAAATCACATTTAAGTGCCTGCCAGAGGGGTCATCGAAACACTTTCACAATTCTCTATTATTCCAGTCTCGTATAGCACACGGACAGATCGAACACACAAGCTCTGATTTCCCTTATTTTATCATGGTGATTGTTCTCCCTATCTAATTCAAATTAGAGCAGATTATGCTGAGGGAATCAGATTAGGAAATGAGACACTTTAAAGTAGTAAATGAGTTTTGCTATTCTGGAAACATAGTAACTGATGATGATGATTGAAGTATGGAGGATATAAAATGTAGACTGGCAGTGGCAAGAGAAGCATTGGTGAAGAAGAGAAATTTGTTATTATCAAGTATAAACTTTAGTATCAGGAAGTCTTTTCTGAAAGTATTTGTATGGAAGCGAAACATGTACGATAAACAGTTTAGACAAGAAGAGAATAGAAGTTGCAGAGGACAACTTATTAATATGGTGCGAAATTGTGATTTAGTGTGTTTCAGTGCGCGATGCGCCAGCCTCATGGCAGTCGGCAGATGAAGGCTGGTTGGCGCATTATGCAGGTGGCACAGTTTTGCAACGAGCGTCGGTATGAGTGTACGTGCGCGGCAGCCATCAACAGCCAGAACGCAGCATTAGCAGAATTTATGCAGGCGCGGAGGCATCAGAGTTGGGCATCGGCATCGGTTCGACCGATTGGACATTCAGACATTGTTACGTCGTCGTCATCAGGATGATGTCCCATAGGACCGACGAGCGGAGGGCGTTGCCCGCTGCTGCACCGGCGACTCCCGGCGTCGTCACGAGCCACAGCGTCTGCAGGAGGCGGGCTAGGCCGGGCCTCGTGCTGCTAACGTCCTACCACCTGTGCAGCCGCTGACCGAGCACGAAGTCGCGTTCCCTGGGCTGCGCACATCAGCACGTCTCAGGCATGACACGAGCGGTGGGGCTGAGCTACCAGAAAATGTATTGGACGAACCAACAATAAAGAGGAAGATTGCTAAAAACAGCCACCTTCTTCTACCCAACCATGCCCTACAACACCGAACAACATCACCTCCTCCGGTCGTCCTATTAGAAAGCTTTTGAAATGCGGTGCTACAGAATAACGTTGAAAATTAAGTGGGTAGATGACGTAACTAATAAGGATGTACTGAAAAGAACAGGGGAGAAGAGAAATTTGTGGTAAAACCTGACTGAAAGAGGGGATCGGTTGGTTTGACTCATTATAAGGCATGAAGGGATCACCACTTTAGTACTGGAAGGAAGCGTGAGGGGTAAAAATCTTGGAGGGAGACCAGGAGATAAATACACTGAGCAGATTCAGAGGGATGTCGGCTGCAGCATCTACTCCGAGATGAAGAGGCTGGTACAGGATAGAATAGCATGGAGAACTGCATGAAACCAATCTTTAGAATGAAGACCACAACAACTTGCCAGACTATTTCCTCCACCTCATTTACTGTGCTATTAATATAACCGAGAAGTTATCTTAGTAGAGAGTTAGGTAGTTTCCTGCTTGGACTTGATGTCCTTCTTATCGAGAGGTAATGAGTTTAAAATGTGTAATACATCATTTTTTAAAATATGCAGGCTAACATCACTATGGATCATGAGTGCTCCATATTGGTTTCACGTGGGTTAATGGATGGCCTGCTTCTACCTCAGCCAGAACGCTTACTTGATACCGACATCGACATTTTGTATGAAAACATTTGTGTATTTCTGCATTTTATTGTAGCCTAATGACCTCTCACAGCATTGGTTCGACTAAACATCACAAACAAGAATGTTAGCATGCAAATGTACTGAACGATTACTAATTTAGTAGCATTAGTAAATGGGAGTGATGGAATGATTGTATGAAAAATCGGCGATAAATAATCTTCGGAAGCGTTTTCTAGAGTTGATTCCTTCTGTTGACATCGTTGTGCTAATGGACTGTTTTTTGTTTTGAAGATTAAAACACGCATATTCCTATTCGTTCTTTATTGGCATCGAAAATAATTCGTGCGTATTCGTCACTGATGTTAGGCTCGATTCCGATATCAGGTTACTATCAAAACCGAAACGGAATACGAGAGTTGGAGCTTTAGTAGTGGCAACTATTTACTTACAGCTCGTACAAGATAGGTACGTTTTTCAAAGTTTTACTGACCTTCAAAGTAGTCACCAGCATTATGTATAACACGATGCCAGCAATGTGGAAGTCTTAGGATGCTCTTGGCAATGCCAGTTGTGTTGACAGTTTGAACGGCGGGGTCTATTGTCCGAAGAATTTGTAGCATTTCTGAAACGAATGGCGTGAAGTGTTTCGTTCAGTTTAGTAATCGAGTTGAACTCACGAGAGCTTAAGTCAGGGAATTGCAGTAGGTGGTATAGCACTTAGCAGCCCAACAGTCAAACAAATCAGTAACAGATTGCACTGTACGTGCTTGAGCACTGTCATGCAAAATGATGGTCAGATCCTGCAGAGAGTGTCATCACTTCTGTCTCTAAGCTGGTCGTATGTTGTTTTCCTAAAATGAACAGCACTGTTCAGAGTATCCTATGAGTTCCACATCGCTGGAAACGGGTTATACACAATGATGGTGAAGGTCATAAGACTTTGAAACACATTTCTATTTTGTACGGGCTGTAAATAAATAGTGGCCACTATTTAAATTCCAACCGTCCTATATCGTGTCTTACACTGCGACTTCCCAAAACAGACTATACAAAACTGGCCGCTCGACATGGTGCCGGAAACACAAGAGCAAAAACGAACAGATACTAAGGAAAAAAATACCAAAAACAAAATTCAAAGAAACGACGATGATTTAAAAATATAAAGTGTGACGTGAATTGTGCAAGAAAGTACTGAAATTCATTTGTTGTTATAAAATACAATTTTTATTGCCTTTTTATCATTTAAGTTTTGTTTATTTCTGTGTTTGAATGAACCATGTATGTGGCAATATGACTAATTTTTCATTTTCCCAGAATGTTGCAGTCGAAATATACTAAATGTTCTCATTAACTTTAAAATCGACAAAGGAAGAGTAATGACCGAAAAAAGTGGTATTGGAAATATGTGTGAGAGAGAGAACCGGCGTTAATAGGTTAAGGTTAGGAAACACAAAAACAGCTCACGCTCGTTATAGTATGGAGTTTTTTTTAGATTGTGCAGTTTGTCATTCTAATAATGAGTTCGAGTTGAATTCTGAAACCCACTGTCTTAGTGCTACAATAACTGCTGTTCCTCATACTGACACTGGGTGACGTGGCTCAGCGGCTAGTACACTGGACTCGCATTCGGGACGACGACGGCCCAAACCCTTGTTCGACCATCCGAATTTGGTATTTCCCTGATTTTCCTCAAACGATCCAGGCAAATGCCGGAATGATTTCTTTGAAAGTGAACAAACAATTTCCTTCCCAATCTCTGAAAAAAGTCGACCTTGTGCTTTAATCTGTGACGACTCCATGTCGACAGGGCCTTAAACCATAAGTTTCCTTTCTTCATCCTTCCTCACATCGACTTTATGCTCTTTTGAAAAATAACCACGGTTAATCTTAAAGACCAAAACTGGGGATGCAAAAATACCAAAGAAGAAGAAAAAAATTACTCCATCCTCCTTCAGCAATAGCAAAAGAAACTTTCCATTCTGTCTGGAGGTTGGACGTTATTAGTTTAAACAGCTCGTACTTGAGTGTGTGAAGGACAACATTTAATTACCATGTTGAGAACGAAACTTGTAGCCACCTGATATGATTATACACTGGGGAAACAGTAGCAGGAGTTGAAACAGCGCTCCAGTATGCTCTTCGGTCAGAGATAAGGCCACCATCAATTTTGCCTCAGGAGGGCCATCTCTCCCGTAGCTAACCCTTTAATGCGGCCAAGGGTATTATCGAAGATAACGGTTCCGCCGGGGCTTATTGGAAGAGCAACACTTCTTTGCAGCTGCTGCTCGTAATCCCTCTTGACGCCTCCAGGATGTGGAGGAGCCCGTAACACGTTCGAGCAGTATAAAGGAAGTTTGCAGGCTGTGGTTTATCATTTTCGGGGAAGAAGGTATTCACGCCCACCTTTACGGTTACTTACAGACAAATAATACTGTCTAGGTTATTCGTTAGGACTAACATCTATATTTCAGATCCACAGTTAAGCCTCCTTTTTAGTACTAGTTGATCCGACGTTTCGGAGGGTCCTGTAAAATCGGTACTCGTTTTGGATTTCGTGTTATAATTTCTGTATCTGGGTAATTTCGGTGGCCAGATAGAATTTCTGTAGCCATATCACGAGTTAAGGTCGGGAGAAAAATCTGTGTGTGTCATGTTTCTGCTAACCTCTTGGTGGTTTCCCAGAACAGACTAGATGAATACCAGGCTGTCAGCTAAGTCCCGTCTCAGTTATACGATGCTAAAACGGTTCGGAAACGTTCTCACTTTTTCAGAAGGGATAAAGAAATTCCGTACAGGGGAGAAACGTTTGACGATAGGAAGGTGATCAACCACTCTCCACCTCTAACTTTCCCAAATCCGGATTAAAATGTCGATCCCATGAAGACAACGAATAAGGCCAGAAACTCGCTAATGTCGGCAGATAAAATTTTGTAATAGTTTGTGCGTCTGTAAAACGATCTACGCGCAAAGCATACAACTAACACCGTCATACCTTACCAAAAGATCTCGCGGAGAACCAGAAAAAATTAAGGTCTTACGTAAAATCGCTAGGCGGGTCGGAGGCGTCTATCGAGTCACTCGTTGGCCAGCCTCTTGTGAAAATAGAAGATAGAAAAAGGAATTACCTTTAATTTGATGCTACACAAAGCACTCACTTGACTTAGAATAAAACAGCCTTAGGACAGTATATTGCACAATAATAATTATAGCCATAAAAAATGGCTGTGCTGAATGAGATTTTCACTCTGCAGCGAAGTATGCGCTGATATGAAACTTCCTGGCATGTTACAGCTGTGTGCCGGACCGAGACTCGAAATCGGGACCTTTGCCTTTCGCGGGAAAGTGCTCTACCAACTGAGCTACCCAAGCACGACTCACGACCAGTTCTCATAGCTTTAGTTTGGAAGGTAGGAGACGAGGTACTGGCAGAAGTAAAGCTTTGTGGACGGGTCGTGAGTCGTGCTTGAGTAGCTCAGTTGGTAGAGCACTTGCCCGCGAAAGGCAAAGGTCCCGATTTCGAGTCTCGGTCCGGCACACAGTTGTAATCTGCCAGGAAGTTTCAATGGCTGCGCTGCCCACATAACTGATAATTCGCGCACACAGCGTAAAAACAGATAAGCAAAAATTTTACGCCAGTGCAGTATATAAAGTATCATGCCCCATTTGTTCTGCCTAATATTAAGGGAAAAAGAGAAGGAAATTTCAAAATAGTTTCCAAGAGCACATAAATGCTTTTAGATTCAACCACTTTCAAAAATAGGTTGCTGTACAGAAATGGCGGCCGATGGGTGCCGGTATAAGAAATCATTCTTCCAACAGCATTGTCAACGAGGGCGGATGAGTGGACTGAGATTCAGAAGACTCTCACGTCTTTGAGGTGGAAAACTGCCCCTGAAGGAGGATGGAGCAGTAATGATCAAAGACATGAGAATGCAGAAGGTATTAAAGACACATTATGTCTATCCACAGGACATGAGGACTGTGACTGATAAAATGTCATGATGTTCTCTCCGTTGGCGAAAGATTGAAGACAACTCCCCCATTCGGATCTCCAGGAGGGGGCTACCAAGAGAGAGGTGAACATGAGAAATAAATCCAATAACCAACTAAAGGATAACGTCCTACGAGTCGGGGCGTGGAATTTCACAAGTTTGAATGTGTAGAGGAGCTACAAAGTCTGGAAACGGAAATGGTAAAGCTCATTCTAGATATAGGGTTGGGCAGAGGAGTATAGGTAATACCAAATGCTGCAGAAAATGGTGTAACGGGAGTAGGATACATTGTGAATAGTAAAGCAGGACAGAGAGTGAGTTTCTGTGAATAGTTCGGTTACAGGGATATTTTGATCAGAAGCGACAGCAAATCAACACCGACAACAATAGTTCAGGTGTACATGCCTACGTCGAAATCAGAAGATGAAGGGCTGGAGGAAGAATATGTGGATACTGTACTCAGCACATAAATGGCGACGAAAATCTAATACTCATGGGAGATTGGAATGCAGTTGTAGCGGAGTATGTAGACGAAAGAGTTGCTAGAAGGAATGAGAGACGAAAGAGACTACTCGAATTCCTCAACAAATTTTAGCTAGTGAAAGCGAATACTGTGTACAAGAATCACAAGGGACAAGGTATGCTTGGAAAAGGTCGAAAAATATGGCATGATTTCAGTTATACTATATCACGGTTCTGAGGCATCAAGGGATCACCAATTTAGTGTTGGAGGGCAGCGTGGAGCGTAAAAATCGTAGAGGGAGACCAAGAGATGACTACATTAAGCAGGTTCAGAAGGATGTAGGTTGCAGTAGGTACTGGGAGATGGAGAAGCTTGCACAGGATAGAGTAGCATGGAGAGCTGCATCAAACCAGTCTCAGGACTGAAGACCACAACAACAACATATATCACGATCAGGCAGAGAATTCTAAACCAGGTATTTTATTTTACCCAGGAGCACATAAACACTGAAAAGCCAAAACATTATGACCAGCGCCCACCGCGATGTTAGATGCCGCCTGTGGCGTTGCGGGATGCAAATGGGGAAATCCTTTGAGATAAGCGACTTTGACAAAGGGCAGATTATTGTTATGCAGAGCCTGTGAACGAGTATCTCGAAAATGGCAGAGCTGGTAGAAATATCCACGTACTACCGTAGTATCTACAGAAAGAGGTAGATGGACAGTGAAAATACCACTAGGCACTGAATGGTTGTATGTCCACGGCTCTTCACAGAGCATGGTTCAAATGGCTTTGAGCACTGTGGGACTTAATATCTATGGTCATCAGTCCCCTAGAACTTAGAACTACCTAAACCTAACTAACCTAAGGACAGCACACAACACCCAGTCATCACGAGGCAGAGAAAATTCCTGACCCCACCGGGAATCGAATCCGAGAACCCGGGCGTGGGAAGCGAGAACGCTACCGCACTACCACGAGCTGCGGACACAGAACATGGTGATCTGTGGCATCTCTGCCGAAAGAGCGCACTGTTGGTGCACACACAAGTGCTTCGGAGCACTTCGTTTATCGTAGTTTGTTGAACATGGAGCTCCGCAGCAGGCCACCCCTCTGTGTTCACATTTTGACCCAACGACACCGTCAATTACAGCTGCAGTGAGCACGGGACTATAGGGATTCGATCGTTGATCAATGGGAAAGTGTCGACTCTTTGGGTGAAACATATTTTTGCAATACTAGGTCGATGTTTTCATTCATGTGTAAGACTATATTAACGCTGATATTGTGTTAAATACACATAAAAGACACGTAAATGTAAGATATAAATGAAAGAAGAAAGGCTAATTAGTTTGAACTGTACTAACAAAAATGAATTTCAGCTTATCGAGATAACATAACTGTTTTAGTAATACAAAGTACCCCAGATCGTTACGAATTAGCAAAATAATATGCGCATTCGGCCGCGAAACGGTTGCTGTCAACAGGATTACCGTTGTTGACCTACCATGAAAGTGTACAAATTTAGCAATGCGTGAAGATTCATAACGAAATCCAGTTAAAAATCATTCACTACCCCACTTAAGTTGGTTGGTTGTTTTTGGGGAAGGGGACCAGAGAGCGAGGTCATCGATCTCATCGCATTAGGGAAGGACGGGGAAGGAAGTCGGTCGTGCCATTTGAAAGGAACCATCCAGGCATTTGCCTGGAGCGATTTAGGGAAATCATGGCCCACTTAAGTCAATTCATATTGGCATCCAGAAGGCGCCAGTACAGAATAAATGTAGCAATAAAACGTAATGGGGGCGCAAAAATTTCTTAAAATTGCCTTACTGATAGTCTATCTGCCTCCATCGAGATTAGAACCTAAAACAAACAACACCTCCCTTGCAGTAGCATACACCTTTCACTACGCTAGCAGACAACGCAGGAACCCTACCAGTCTCACTTTCTTGACCGTCTATCTGTCTACCCAACCCTTAAAACCTGTTTACCTCGAGTATGGGTAAACATAGTAAGTAGAAATGTATCACACGTCCTGCGGTATATGGTCCCTTAGTGGTGTAAAAAAATGAGCTTCTATGTCAACGCAATCTAAAATATACGGCCGTTTATGTGAAGAAAATTTACGCGGAAGGACAAAAATGGCTGTAAGAATTATGCCAGACTGCTTAGGTCGTCAGTCCACTAGACCTAGAACTATTTAAACCGTAAGTGGTGACCTAAAGGTGGAAAATTCATGTTTTTGACTCCAGAAAGCTCTATGCGTACGCATATAAGCGGCCTTTTATTTACGAAAATAACATAACCTGTGCGTAGACCTCTATTGCCGCGTACCTCCATAGACCTATCAACAAACTGTCTGATTCCTGGTTCGCAGAATCAGTGACGTATTTCGATTCTAAGACAGACAAACAAGCTTTTAAGTTGTAGCTCATCAGACTAAGATCACTATTTGGTAATAAGGAAGAGTAGGCTCAAGTTTAAGAGACTATTAAGGAAAATTCAGTGTGCAAAGAAGTGGGATACGGAAACAATACGCAGTGACGTCATTCCATAGATACTGTGGTAACGAATAGCTCAGTAGACAGTTCAGTTTTTTGATCCTTCCATTCAGTTGAAGAGGAATAGACATCAGTAAAAAGTGCAATCACAGAAGCGGGAAAGGAAAACATTGATACAAGTAATTTATCTGCGAGGAAACCATGGGTAACCGTAGAAATACATCAACTGATCGACAAAGAAGGAAGTACAAAAATGTTCAGGGAAATTCATAGATACAGAAATAGGAATAAAATAAATAGGAAGTGCAGGGAAGGTAATGTGAAATGGCTGCAAGGAAGATTTGAAAAGAACGAAAAAGAAAAGACTGCCGGAAGGAATAACTCAGCATGTAGAGTGAAATAGAAATTCCACTATCAAATGCAATGAAGATAGGTGGGCAAAGTACACTGAAAGACTTTAAGAGCGGGAGGACTCGTCTGATGATGTGACAGAAAAAGAAACGAGAGTTGTTAGGGAAGAGACAGGGAAACCATTATTAGAATCAGATTTAAAAATCCTTGAAAGATTTACTATTAAATGCAGCAGAAGCATGGATAACATTCCATCGGAATTTATAAAATCATTGGGAAAAAGTGGCAACAAAACAATTATCCACAGTGGTGTGTGGATCCATGAGACTGGCGATATACCAATAGGCTTTAGTAAAAACGGCATCCATACTATTCCGAAGACAGCAAAAGCCGAAAATGGCGAGAATTATCACACTGTCAGCATAACAGCTCTTGCATTCAAGTTGCTGACAAGTATAATATACAAAAGAGGGAAAACGAAATTGAGAATCTGCCGCATGACGATCAGTTTGGCTTTAGGAACGGTAAAGGCACCAGGAGGCAGCGCTGAGCCTGCGGTTAATAATGAAAGCAACACTGAAGGCATATCAATATACGTCCATAGGGTTTGTCGACCTGAAAAAAGCGTTCCACAATTTCGGATGGTGTAAGATGCTAGAAATTTTGAGAAAAATAGTGGTAAGTTATAGGGTAAGATGGGTGTTATACAACGTGCACAAGAACCAAGAGGGAACAAAAATAGTAAGAAAACAATTATTTTCCCCCTAATCGTCTATTTATAACGGAAACAAAGAATGCGACAAGAAGGGGGATAGAATTCAAGATGAAGGAATATCATTGATTAGATTAGCTGATGACATTGCTATCTTCAGCGAAAGCGATGAAGAAGCATAGAGAAAAAAACCCACAGGGTCGAAACGCATAGTTTAATTTAATAAAACACGAAATGATTGTGACTGAAGGCGTTGTTATTCAAGCCTCCCGTGTAATGACGACCGTTACGTTCATAGCTACAAAGTATGGACAAAATTAAAATTAAAACTATGTTATAGAAAATTCTCATTAAAGAACTCATTGATGCAGGAGGATCGTATGAGACGGTCAAATGAATATCAGTACGCAACCCAGTCAGCGACACCGACACGGAAGCTTACGTCAGCACTGCAAACAAAATGTTCCCTAACATTGCGCTTTAACGTCAGTGATCACATGTTCCTTATCGAAATATGTCTGTTTTGATGTTCTCTACCTCTTGTGTTAATTTGAACTAATAGTTTCGGAACACTCTGCATACGTGGATTGGAATCGCGCTGCGTTCCATATACGCTGCAATAAAACCCTCAGATGGAAACTTTTTGATCGCTCCTTATATTATGGTCATTACTACGAAGAACGTTCACAAATATGTTTGAGACACTTAGGCTGTTACCTAATCAACTTACTCTAAAGACGTCCAATGTATAATCACAGAGGAAACACAGAAAGGGTCATCTCATTTACAATTATACTCTCAGCATTTTCTCTCCAATTTCAAGTTATATGCCAATCCATGAAAAGTTTATGAACCAATCGTATACATCTGGAACGTTTAAATTAGCAACATGGTGTTTGAGGGGTCTGACACCTAAAGAAACAGTACTGGAACAAGAATTAGGGAAGCTAAAATCGAGATATTGCTGGCATCACTGGAACGAAAAAGAATTTACAGGGAATGATCGAATTTTAGAATCATATGACGCTTTATTACGGAGTATCGCAGTCTCCGTATAGGTACGGAAAGCATTAAAGAACAGAATATTTTTGTATACTTTCATAAATGGAAGGATAAAAATGCTGCACCTTAACGTTGAGAGGGGATGCGTCGCTATATTATCTTTGTATAGGTCGGAAGAAAGAGAACATCAAAATACTAATGAATTAGAAAACCTGTTACAAAACACTACCGAAAAAATAAATAAGAATGCTTAATAGTCGTACTTTTCGTGGAAGACTTAAACGCCAAAGTGGGTAACAGACGACTTGGGTGTATAGGAGGTACAGAGGTTGAAAATGCACTGTAACAACGGAAAGATGATAATGAATTAACAGTTACAAATATCTTTTATTAAACATCTTGACATATGTAAATTTACGAAGTCGAACTTGAACAATGGAATATAATCTTGCAAATAAAAAGGCATGGGTAAGAACAAAATAATCCACATATGCTTGGATGTATCATTACAACATGTTTTAGTAAGCTGTAACTTCCTTAAAAATATGGAAGAAATGGTACACGAACCCCTAGTTGGATGTGAGCGGTTAAAATGGGCACCTACTGAAAATATGTAATATCACACTATTGCATTAGAAGATATTAAATGATAAATGTCAAATGAAATCAGTAGTAACACAATAAATGCAGTAGTACTAAAGAAATTATAGCTGACGCAGCATCGAAGCATTAGGAACGAGGAGAAAGAAATATTCTAAAAGTGGATTAATGATTTCGAACAACTGTACCAGGAAACTAAAAAAAGAGAAAAAAAGAGGCGTATCTAAAAACATCGTCATCACACAGTAATATGAGTTACAGAGGGGACTCTAAAAGAGAAATGCTTTAGTAATGAAAGAAAAATGAAAATTAAACGAGAAAATCTGGATCGATATGTGACTGAAATAGAACATGACACTCGTGGAATACAAAATTATGGAATACTTGTATAAACAAGAACGAGATACTTTACAACTAAGTGTAATATTTATAAAGGAATGGTTAGTACTTGAAATGTTTATGGACAGATAACGCAGAAGAACCAGAAGTAAACACCAAAACCAATTGCTCTGTATATCTGGTAACAAAGGAAGAACTGCAAAAAGTGATCTAATAAAAGAACACAATTAGCCAAGTGTGAGCAGATTTCGCGCACTGCGGGTTCTACATAAACTTAATTATGCATGCAGACAGTTCATCCATCCCGGGAATCTAGAGTATCAACGATTTTTGCCTTTTATCGATATCGATAATGGTAAGATATCGGCCCCGCGAATTCCAAGACCATATCAAAACCTCTACAGTAGTTCCTGAGACTACCATGGAACTGGATCAACGTCCAATTCTGATGGTCACGTGCCCATTTCAGTAGTAGTTAGCGATGTCGTGGTGTTAACATTGGCAAATTCCTCGGTCGTCGGCTGCGGAGGCCCATCGTTAGGAAAGTTCAGCCCACCGTGTGTCCTGACACACTTGTATTCTGCCCAGCAATGAAGTATAACGTTAGTTCCACCACAGTCCGCCGACTGTCCACTTTTACCAGTCTGCCCAGCCCACGACTTCCAGTATATGTGATGAGGGGTGGTCGCCCAAACCCACGGCGTCTGGATGTGGTGTCAACTTGGTTTCGCCACGTGGTGAAGACACTCACCACAGTACTCCTCGAACACCGAAAAGTGGTGCAGTTTCCTAAATGCTCGTGCCGAGCCTGTATGTCAACAAAATCTGCCCTCGATTAAATTCAGATAGATCATGCACCAACTCCATTCTACACACCGACAAGGAGCTCGCTGATACTACATACACCTTGCCTGGCTAGCTGTGATTACTCGCCATGTGAGAATGCTGTCGTCTGGACGGGTTTATATCGATAGTAAGTCGGTGGTCATAACGTTTCTACATCTACATGTACGTGATTACTCTGCTATTCACAACAAACTGCCTGGCAGAGGGTGCAATGAACCACCTTCAAGCTGCCTCTCTACCGTTCCACTCTCGAACGGCACGGGGGAAAAACGTACACTTGAATTTTTCTGTGCGAGCCCTGATTTCTCTTACTTTATACTGATGATCATTTCTCTCTATGTAGGTGGTAGCCAACAGAATATTTTCACAATCGGAGGTGAAAACTGTGATTGAAATTCCCGTCGCAACGAAATACGCCTTTGTTTCAATGAGTGCCACTCCAATTCACGTATCATGTCTGTGACACTATCTTCCCTGTTTAGCGATAATACTAAACGAGGCACCCTTCATTGTACTTTTTCGATGTCATCCGTCAGTCGCACCTGATGTGTATCCCACACCGCACAACAATACTCCCGAATATGGCGGACAAGCGTGGTGTAAGCAGTTCCTTTAGTAGACCTGTAGCACCTTCTAAGTTTTCTGCCAATGAATCGCAGTCTTTGGTTTGCTCTACCCAAAATATTATCTATGTGATCGTTCCAATTAAGGTTATTTGTAATTGTAATCCCTAAGTATTTAGTTGAATTTACAGCCTTCAGATTTGTATGACTTATTACGTAATCGAAATTTAGCTGATTTCTTTTAGTACTCATGTGAAGAACTTCACACTTTTCCTTATTAAGGGTCCATTTCCACTTTTCGCACCATACAGATATCTTACTTAATTCATTTTGCAAGTCTTTTTGATCATCTGGATCATCTGATGACTTTACAAGACTATAAATGACAGCATCATCTGCAAAACAGTCTATGACGGCTACTCCTGTCTCATAGGTCGTTAATATAGATCAGGAACAATAGAGGGCCTATAAAACATCCTTGGGGAACGCTTAATATTACTTCTGTTTTACTCGATGACTTTCCATCTATTACTACGAACTGTGACCTTTCTGACTGGAAATCACGAATCCAGTCACACAACCGAGGCGATACTCCGTAGGCACGCAGTTTGGTTAGAACACGCTTGTGAGGAACGGTGTCGAAAGCCTTCTGGAAATCTAAAAATATGGAATCAATTTGACACCCCCTGTCGATAGCACATATTACTTCAAGAATATAAATAAATAGTTGTGTTTCAGAAGAACGATATTTTCTGAAACCGTGCTGACTGTGTGTCAATAAATTGTTTTCTTCGAGGTACTTCATAATGTTCGAATATAGTATATGTTCTAAAACCTTACTGCAAATCGACCTTAGTGATATAGACCTGTAATTCAGCGGATTACTCCTACTTCCCTTTTTGGACATTGGTGTGACTTGAGCAATTTTCCTGTCTTTAGGTGCGGATCTTTCTGTGAACGAGTGGCTTTATATGATTGCTAAAGGTGGAGCTATTTTATCAGCATACTCTGGGACGAACCTGACTGGTATACACTCTGGACCGGAGGCCTTCCCTTTATTAAGTGATTTTAGCTGCTTCGTTACTCCAAGGATATATACTTCTATGTTTCTCAACTTGTTGTGCTTGATTGGAATTCAGGAATATTTGCTTCGTCTTCTTTGGTGATGGAGTTTTGGAAAACAATTCTGGCCGATGAGTGTGTGTAGACAGTGGAGATACAATAAAACATTTTTTTATTTCCTCACTAATACATACATACAACTTACATTTTACGTTTTTATGTAAAAAATACTTTTTATTTGCGCTTTTGACGGATGATGAATGCAATGTAAGTTCTGATGACAAAGAGATATTCCTATATGATATGATTACCATTTAACAGTTATCGCCGCCGGGGGTAGCCGCGCTGCTAGGGCGTCTTGTCACAGTCGGAGGGCATGGGTTAGCGTAAGTTATTTTAGGTTAGATTAAGTAGTGCGTAAACTTAGAGACCGATGATCTCAGCAGTTTCTTCCCATAAGACCACCTTACCACAAATTCAAAATTTAACAGTTATTCGCTATTTTTTCTTTACTTGTAATGCGAAACCTTGGTTAGACCAAATTTCGGGATTACGGCTCAACTGGAGGTACTCTACTGGTTTTGATGAGCGAGTTTGTATGAAAATAGTTGCGTTGACTTAGAACTTTAAATGTTTTACACCGCCGAGAAACTATAGACCCTAGTATGTGAAGTACATGCCAGTTTGATACGTTTACCTGTTCCTGGAAAAACAAATGGGTTTTGATGGACAGTCGCACAACACTTGACAAAAAGAATATTTTTTTCGTGTCGCATAGTCACAGATTAACAATTTTCAGATATTTTCCTTTACTTGTGCTGTGAAATATTGCTTCCTGTCACGTTTAGTGATTCTAGGTCCACGTGAAGTACCCTATAGATTTTGATTAGTGAGTTTGCATCAAAATATGTGACATAAATAGCCGTATCTTTCGATTGCATTGAGTTCGAAGCTAAACCTTTACACACCACAAAAGTACCGTAGACCCTAGTACGTGACATAAATATCAGCTTGATACGTCTCACTGTACCTGAGAACAAGGGTCCTTAACAGTCGGACAGACAAACAGACCCACAGCAATTCTGTAAGGGTTCCGTTTTTACCGATTGAGGTACGCAATCCTGACAGCCAAAAAGTCGGCGGGCACCATTAGTATAATCAAGGAGCTGCTCAGATAGGCGTCTCATCAAATAAAGCATAGATTTTTAAATTTGATTATTGTTTGCTCTGTGAGCGGTCATGTTCCACACGAATGGATTGAAGCTGTGTTATGCCCTAATGATAAGTCACGAAGTGTAGCTAAGAAATATAAGTGTGCTAAGTTCTTGTTACAAACTGTATGCTATAATTATAGAAATGAGGTTAACAACTTTAGTAAACTACTTTCGTGGTTTTAAAAACGGTATATCGTATTCTGGTCGTCTTTTCACATTGGCACAGTTAACTGAGAAGACATGAGACTTTGGTTTACGAACTTATTGGAAATTTGTGGTAAGGGCCTATGGGACCAAACTGCTGAGGTCATCAGTCCCCAAGCCTACACACTACTTAATCTAACTTACCCTATGGACAACACACACACCCATGCCCGAGGGAGGACTCGAAACTCGGATTGGGAGGGAGGGGGGGGGGGGGGTAGCCGCACGGACCGTCACAAGGCGCCCCGGACCTCGCGGCCTTACGAACGTTTGATCCTACGGATAATGAAAAGACGTTTGACAAGGTAAAACGAAAAATTTTGTGAGAATCACTAAAGGAAACGCAGTTTCATAGGGGTGTCATCATAAAATAGCAAAGTAAGGACCCTTGCTGTGAGGAATGGGACTGAATTCCCGGCATTAGTCAAGGACTTAGAAAAGGCTGCACGCTATTCCCGAAACTTTTCACTATCTGAGTTGACGATCTCATTCATAAGTGGTTTATTATACTGTGCGTCAACTTAAAAAGTGTTAATTTTAATTTCATAACGCTGATATTTGCGGATGATCAGCTTATAATAGGAGAATCGGAAGAGTAGGTTGAAACTGCAGTACAAAAGTAGAGTCAAATTGATGGTAAATACGGAATGCGAATTTCGACAGATAAAGCAAAAGTGATGGCATTTCTAGGATGTGAACCCAAAATTGTTGTAGATGGACATATCATTGAACAAGTAAGAGTTTAAATATCTAGGGTGCAATTTTAAATTCCCCAAGTGTGATAACGTAAAGTTAAAATTTGCCAAATTCAGACATTTTTGTGTAACCATAAAACGTGTACCAAAACAAAACGTAAGGGAAGAAACATTAATTAAACTCTACAGAGTAATAGCCTTGGTTTGCTGCTGTATGGTAGCGAATGTTGGACGCTAACATATAATCGACTATGACGAATCGAATAAACTGAGTTGAAGTTTCTTCGCTTCGTATCGGGTTACTCGTTACTGGGCTGTTAAAGAAACAACGATGTCAGACAAGTACTATTCAGCTACAAGCATAACTGAAACATACAGACTGAACTGGGAAAACCACGTCCAACGTATTTCTAATAATCGGGCAACTGAAGTTGGTGCATTATGTAACCTAAAAGAAAACACAAACTTTAGAGACATTTAACAGAGGGCGTGAACAACTTGCTGCGGTACAAACCCATAGACCTAATCTTTGAAGACTAAGATGACGGTCATGACTTGATCTGTAAAGAACTGTTTCCATGAACTGTGAATCACATGAAAATAAAAAACATTTACTTAGGTTAACTGAATCATCTGTTCGTGGTCAGACATCTTAGGAGATTGTTCTTTAAAAAGGAATGTTATACCGTCTGAGTACTGTTCTTAAGTCTTTTCTTGAGTTATCATTCTTCTCACCATTTTGATGAAGCCGTCACGAATTCTCCTCGGATGCCAACCTCTTCATTTAAGAGTTGCCCTTGCACCGCGCCTAATCAAATATCTGGCGTATTAATAACCGCTTCTGTTGTATTTAGTCTATTATTACTGGTACATTAAAATTCTAAAAATTATTGTTTAGTAAATAAGTTTTAAAAATTGTTCACTTTTACAGTTACAAGCATCCAAGGCTGTAGTGAACTTTGGTGCTTATTAAGAGTATATAAAACTTTATTTTTTCCGTTCCGGTGTTTCAGTCATTTGAGAAATAACATTTTGATATTCTCAAGTAAACGTTTTTAATATTTTTAAGGAAATTTAAATCATCATAATTTATCATATCAGTTTATCTCTCTTGTTCCTTTTGGATTTATTGTTATACATATGTTCAACTGAAGATGTGGCTTTTAGTACCATGAAACCGGTAGTGATCCGATAATAAAGAACTAAGCAGTTATTAATACCAAATATGACTTCTTATAGCTGTAGCTGCGCTACCTACTAGGTTGTCTGCAGAAGCATGCCAAGAGAGGCAAAAAGGGCGTTCCTTAGATTTTTAAATAATAAAGTTAAAGCACATGTCCAGTTCAATAAAATGTTTCTCAAAAGTGTTTGCATCCCAAATGATATGAAACACTAGTTCCGATAAAGAATGGCTGGCTATGCCTGAAGACTATGTTCTTAACGTTATAACATGCTATGCCAGAAATGAAATATGACTTTTGTATGCAAAAAAGGATCATATAAATAAGCCCAATTGGTATTTCCCATGTTAGTATGCTGGCTTAAGTATGACTGGGCCCGTGAGCACATTGAGGATGTGCTGGGACAGTTTAGAGATCGTATTAGTTCTAAACATGTAGATAAACTAAATGGGTTGTGTAATAAGGGGCTGTGGAGCGGCGGGTGGAAATATGTGTTAACGAAAAATGATAAATGTGGAATGTAAAGTAGAAAAGATGCATTTCCCGGCCGATTAGCCACATATGTGAGGCAGTGGGTGGAATTATTTTTATTAAAATGTTACTGTGATTTATTTAATGCTGTTGTTTGCCGTTCTTAACACTGGCTCTCTAACTACAATAATGGCAACCAGAAAGTGATTAGCAAAACATGAAGCCTGTAATTAGAATTCCTAGTGCCCACTTCATCTGAGAAATACACTTATAGCTACAGCTTATAGCTCTGAGGAATTAGAAGATTGTGTGGGATTCATCATCAAAAACGATTCACTCTATATTCTGAAAGTCACAGACGAAAAAGAATCCACACAATCCAACTACCAGAGCAGTTCAGAGTCTAATGCGCTGATGCAACTATAACTGTTCAAATTAGTTGTTAAAGTGAATGCTTGCCATAATTTGATGATAAGGTTCATCAAACGCCACGCTAAATAATGGTAGAATGTCTGTAGAATGTCTGTCTCGCGGCGGCACATGCAAATACGACATCCGTAAAATGAAGATACATCTTGAAAGTCATCCCCGAATTGACACTTCACTCGAAAACGATTTCATGGTTACGCATATCCCGAGTAACTTATTACGGCGTCTGAGGCTGTTTATAGCAATATAGCAATGATACCGACGCGACGCGACACCTGGCACAGATGGTGCGCTAATCAGCGTCTGGAGACAACTGGAGCCTCTCTTTCTCACGCAGCGTTCTTGTATATAAAGCCGAGGTGCGGACGGCTAAGGGAACGCCTGATTAAATCCGCTCTCCCGACTAGCCGCTGGGCTAGCAATGCACCACTTTAAGTTATCGAATAAATCATTGCTTCCTTTGCTGATGGCCGATGAAGCTCTCAATTTAAACGTGCAATCAGCACACAGTTAGTAATCATAATAAAAGTCAGACATGGCTAAGTCAAATATTTTGGGCTAGAGAATTAATTTAATTACGCTACACGCAGTAGACGAGCTCTGAACTTGCCCTTTGGAGATCCGCTATCGCTATAGTTTTATAGTTATTCAGTTGAAACATGTCACATCTTTATGATTATAGCGGATCTCCCTTCTACCTAAATTTAAACATCCTAGCCTTACTTATTCGCCTACTTAATCTATCTTGCTTCCTTAATTTCTAAGACAAAAACCAGAAAATCATGAATTTAAACTAAAATTTTGATATCTGAAATCCAGAATACTGTTTCTATTAAATTATGCAAAAGGAATCTAAATATAAATTTTTAAGTTCTAGCTCTTTTCTGTTGCGCCAATGATTTTTACAGAAAAACGTCCAAATTTCGGAAATGGTTAAAGTTATTGAACTGGTATTCAACACATACTGATTTAGTACTACTTCTGACATGATAGAAACGTTTCAGGTTATTTACTTGATTTCTTAAAGTATTGAGCAACATTTATGACGTCAGAGCTAGTTACAGCGGACTGGGCTGGCACACATTGGAAAGACTGATGTGAATTTTATACAGCGTGAGAAGGCTGCTTCCCTACGGGGCACCAGATTGTTCATCAGGATGTCACTGAGTGGGGTTTTGACTTTTATAATAGGGTGGGCAACCGGTCTGATATTACCTTTAATGAGAAAGAAACATCACTTTTAGAGAAACGATTGTCATACATCACTGATGTGACCAATCAGCAACAGGTTAGTTCATTGACTTCCCATACCGTCTCTGTGATAAAAGGTGCCAACCTAAAAACGGCTCAACGCAATGAAGAAGCTATTGGCGGTAATAAGGAAACCGTGGGAGGCCGTACAGACTACAATGGGTCTGGTTTAGTCAAGGAGAGACTTCACACTGACAAGGCTGTTTTGGACAGTGTTAACGAATGGTCGATGAACATAAAACTCTAATTGTCTAGTCGGACAAGGGATAAACAGCCATTATCTTAAGTGAAGATCAGTGCAATGCTTCATTGTTGATAATGAAATTGTTAAGTCTAATGTAGTTTCTACGAATGGATATTTGGTCAGCTTTTAAAAAACGCCCTTAGTACAAACACTATCTTTCCAAATCCGTTCAAAAAGAAAAACATTCTTTTTATGAATCCAGAAGCACCAAGTCTCTGAGCTTCGATTAAGCTACACAAAGTCCACTTGTCAGCACGTCCGATTGATAACCCACGTAGATGGGTTGGCTACAATATTGAAAAGTTGATTGCAAAGAGCCTCGACCAGCATTACCGCCACCCATCTTGCTTCAACATTCGCAACAGAGGGCAGTTAATTGAAAAACTTCCAAGGTTAATCATCCCCGAGGAATTCATCTGATCTCCCTGGATGTCAGGAACACGTACAACAGTATTCCGGTGGATCAGATGGCTCAGAATCTAAGAATTCACAGCGTATAGCGGACGAACCTGCAACGAAGTCAGTGATGTACTCAAGTTGCTGGGATTGGTTCTAATGTTCAATTACTTCAGATTTCGAAAGATATCTTTTTATAAAAGCAAAGTCTTGCAATTGGGTCCCCTTCTCATACTGTCTTGCCAGTATGTTCATGACAGCTTTTGAGTCTGACTCTATGACTCAGTTTCCAATATACGCTAATAAGATCGTTGCTTGGTATAGGTTTGTAGATGACTTTCAGCCTCTTCTCAATGAGGAACTCGAGGAAAGTTGTCAGTTCGTGGATGAATTAAGTGGCTTACGTGACAACGCTCAATTTATTGTTCAGTACAATCAGTGGGAGGACGTTACGAAATTTGGATTTTTTTTTTTTTTCGCCGTCTGACTGGTTTGATGCAGCCCGCCCGCCTCAAATGCCTCTAATGTTCACCTTGCACTTGCAACCTATGTCCTCAATTATTTGCTGGGTGTACTCCATCTCTGTCTTCCTCTACAGTTTTACCCTCTAAGGCTCCCTCTAGTACCATGGAAGTCGTTCCCTATTGTCTTAACCTCCTCATTCCTTACATTATCAGTCCACCTAATTTTCAACCTTCGTCTGTAGCCACACATCTCAAAAGCTTCGATTCTCTTCTGTTCCGGTTTTCCCCACAGTCCATGTTTCACTACCATACATTGCTGTACTCCAGACGTACATTATCAGAAATTTCTTCCTCAAGTTATGGCCGATATTTGATATTAGTAAACTTCTCTTGGCCAGGAATGCCTTTTTAACCATAGCTAATCTGCTTTTGATGTCCTCCTTGCGCAGTCCGTCATAGGTTATTTTACTGACTAGGTAGTAGACCTCATCTAGTGCGTGGCCATCAATCCTGATGTTGAGTTTCTCCCTGTTGTCATTTCTATTACTTCTCATTACCTTCATCTTTCTTCAATTTAGTCTCAGTGCATGCTGTGTACTCATTAGACTGTCCATTCCGTTCAGCAGATCATGTAATTCTTTTTCACTTTCACTCAGGATAGCAATGTCATCAGAGAATCGTATTACTGAGATCCTTTCACCTTGAATTTTAATTCCACTTGTGTACCTTTCCTTTATCTCCATTACTACTTCCTCCTTGTACAGATTGAACAGAAGAGGCCAAAGGCTACATCCTTCTCTTACAGCCGTTTTAATACCAGCACTTCGTTGTTGGTCGTCCACTCTTATTATTCCCTCTTGGCTGTTCTACATACTGTGTATGACCCCTGTCTCCACATAGCTTACCCCTAATTCTTTCAGGATTTCGAACATCTTGCACTATTTTACAATGTCGAACGCCTTTTCCAGGTCGACAAATCCAATGAACGTGTTTTGATTTTTCCTTAGTCTTGCTTCCATTATTAACCGCCACATCAGAATTGCATCTCTTGTGCCTTTACTTTCCCTCAAGCCAAACTGATCGTCAACTAGCGCATCCTCAGTTTTCTTTTCCATTCTTCTGTATATTATCCTTGTAAGCAACTTGGATACATGAGGTGTTAAGCTGATTGTGAGATAATTGTCGCACTTGTCAGCTCTTGCCTTCTTGAATTGCGTGGATGATGCTTTTTTTCGAAAGTCTGATGGTATGTCCCCATACTCATACATTCTACACACCAGCGTGAATATTCGTTTTGTTGCCACTTTCTTAAATGATTTTAGAAATTCTGATGACGTGTTATCTGTCAATTCTGCCTTATTTATTTGTAAGTCCTCCAAAGCTCTTTTAAATTCTGATTCTAGTAATGGATCCCCTATCTCTTCTAAATGGACTGCTGTTTCTTCTTCTATCACGTCAGACAAACCTCCCCCCTCATAGAGGCTTTCAATGTATTCTTTTCACCTATCCGCTCTCTCCTCTGCATTTAACAGTGGAACTCCCACTGCTGTCTTAATGTTGCTACTCTTGCACTTAATGTCAGCGAAGGTTGTTTTGACTTTCCTGTATGCCGAGTCTGTCCGACAAGCATTGCTTTTTCAATGTCATTTTTCCTGCAGCCATTTCGACTTAGCTTCCGTGCGCATCCTATTTATTTCATTCCTCAGCGACTTGCATTTCTGCATTCCTGAGTTTCATGGAACATTTTTGTACTACTTCCTCTCATGAATCAACTGAAGTATGCCTTCTGTTACCCATGATTTTTTCATAGTTACCTGCTTTGTACCCATGTTTTCCTTCCAGACTTCTGTGAAGGCACTTGTTAGGGATGTCGATACATTTTGAACTGCTCTGCGTACTGAGCTATTCCTTATTGCTTTATCTATAGCCTTATATAACTTCAAGCGTATCTCTTTATTCCTTGGTACTTTCGTATCCCACTTCTTTGCGTGTTGATTCTTCCTGACTAATGTCTTAAACTTCAACCTACTCTTCATGACTGCTATATTGTGATCTGAGTCTATATCTGTTCCTGAGTATGTCTTACAATCCAGTATCGGATTTCAGAATCTCTGTCTGACCACGATGTAATTTAACTGAAATCTTCACGTATCACCCGACCTTTTCCAAGTATACCTCTTCCTCTTGTGATTCTTGAACAGGGTATTCGCTAATCCTTGCTAAAACTACTTACAGAACTCAATTAGCCTTCATCCTCTCTCATTTCTTGTCCCAAGCCCATATTCTATTGTAACCTTTTCTTCTACACATTCCCCTAGAACTGCATTCAAGTCCCCCATGACTATTAGATTTTCATCCCCCTTTTTATACTTTATTACCCTTTCAATATCCACATACACTTTCTCTAACTATTCATCTTGAGCTTGCGACGTCGGCATGTATACCTTAACTATCGTTGTCGGTGTCGGTTTGCTGTCGATTCTGATAAGAACAACCCTGTCGCTGAACTGTTCACAGAAAGAACACTCTCTGCCCTACCTTCCTATTCATAACGAATCCTACTCCTGTTATACCATTTTCCGCTGCTGTTAATATTATCCTACACTCATATGACCAGAAATCTTTGTCTTCTTTAAACTTCACTTCACTGGTCCCTACTATATCTAGACTGAGCCTTTGTATATCGCTTCCCAGATTTTCTAGTTCCTCTACCACGTTCAAGCTTCTGACATTCCAGGCCCCGACTCGTACAACGTTATCCTTTTCTTTGATTATTCAATCTTTTTCTCATGGTAGCATCGCCCTTGGCAGTCCCCTCGAAGAGATCCGAATGGGGGATTATTACGGAATCTTTTGCCAATGGAGAGCTCCTCATGACACTTCTTGTTACAGGCCACATGCCCTGTGGATACACGTTACGTGTCTTTAATGCAGTGGTTTCCATTGCCTTCCGCATCCTCATGCCGTTGATCATTGCTGATTCTTCCGCCTTTAGGGGCAGTTTCCCAGCTCTAGCACAATAGAGTTCGCTGAACCTCTGTCCGCTCCTCCGCCCTCTTTGACAAGGCCGTTTTAAGCACGATTAACTTATGTGGTACAAAAGTGAGATTCGGTATTTAGAGAAAGACACCTGCCACTGATAATGTGATTCATAAGTTCTCCGTCCATCTTATCAAGCACAAAATGTCGTCCTTCAGGTCGTTTCTATGAAAGCACCAACTCACCTAGAAATCAAGGAAACTGTCAAAACTACACACCTTACCAGACAGCGACGGCAAGGCGAGGAAACGTACACTGCCGTTACATACACGAACCTCCAAGGCACGTCACTGGGGCATTGGCAGCCACCAGGTATGAAAAATAACGCTGGTTGATCTTACCAAATAGTAAAACATAGAATGCAGCCATTAGTAACAAGAACTCGAGGAAAGCTAATTAGATACGCCTTCCCCAAGCACTCCACTCGCTGCTCTTCGTCTCAGCGACACTGCTAGCAGCAACGGGAATGCAAGTGACTGAAGACTGGCGAGATCTCACAATGGTGAAGGTTTCGCAGCTAGGATTAAAATCCACTCAACTTGAAGCTTGTTGGATCCGGTTGGCGACTAGCTCGTGTACCTTCGCGACCACAGCCCTTCCATCCGGCGGTCCGTGCGTGCCGCCAGTGTTCTCACGCTGCCCAATTGGCTCCTCTGGAGTCCCCAACCGAACTGCTCACTCACACGACCCGGAAGAACAACGACGTCACCCTAAAGACATGGCCACAGTTGCTACATATCGATAACGCGGCTGCTGGCACCAGCGGACAGCGAACGCTTGCGAAACCGAGTGGCGCCAGTAAACACAATAAGAATACAAACAACCGCAACCATGTCAACTAAACGATACAGTCTGGCCTCCAATAGAGAACTGAAACCTACAACAGCACCAACGAGAGCCGCATCACGGCTCAGGATACTTTTGATCACATAATATACATGCATATGATGTTCCTCTTTTACGCTCTAGCCTTAGCATAAGTAACGGGCGCTACTGACGAAAAACACAACTGTCATTATCTTAGTGTTATTCTGCAGACCGTATTTTTTTTAAAAAAGCTTTTGTAATTTTTATCCCGATATTTCTTATTCTCATTCACCAGTTCGTATATCTCCTAAAAGACTACCAATCATTCAGTCGAGTTTGCGCAGAGAGAAATGTCGACAGGCATGGTGTTCACTTACCTGCAGTCAGTATGACACTGTATGCGGCGGCGTCACTTGGTCGCGATTCCATACAGATCAGAGAAGCCGTAAGTGCGGATTTTAGGTTCTGCTTTTCCGCCTGTAGCTATTTGCTTGACAATTTTGTGCAGGTGGGACATCCCTCCACACTGTAGCAAGCACTTCTTGGTTTTTTATTCTGACCCAAAATTAGGTCTTAGCAGGTTTTCATTTATTTTCTCCTATGATACGATACGATTTGTTTAGAACTCGTCCACTATATTGGAATCCAGCTGTTTTATTCTATGACATACCGCCTTATAGCGGTGTTTCGTTCTGACGGAAACGAATGTTGGACACAAAAGTTCCAAGCTTTTCCGCTCCAGTGATTTAGTCGTCTGAGTATTAACATTTTGATAATCTGAAGTAAAAGTTTTTAATAATTAGAAAAATTCCAAATATTAATAATTTACCATACCATTGCCTCAAGGATGTATTTTTTGTTGTTATTGAAATTTGTGGTAAGGTTCTATGGGACCAAACTGCTGAGGTCATTGGTCACAAGGCTTACACACTAATTAATATAACTTAAACTAACTAACACTAAGGGCAACACACACACCCGTCCCCGAGGGAAGACTCGAACCTCTGACGGGGGCAGCTGCGCGAACCGTGCAAGACGCCTAAGACCACGCGGATACCCCGCCCGGATGATGTTATTCCTTCTGTGTTTATTGTTATACAGATGTTCCCCCACAGATGTGGCTTTTGTGCCACAAAACCGGTAGTGATCCGATAATAGAGTAAATACAGTTGAAGCGGTTATTAATACACAAGATGACTACTCATGACCCCAGGGCGTTTGATTGTGGCAGATGTGGCAACGCTCGTGTGTGGTCTGGCATTGCCATGTCGAAGGAGACGGTGCTCCATGTGTGAACAAATTCTCCGAACTCGAAACGGGATGTATATATTGGAGCACTCCGTAAATTACCTTTACATCTGTCGACTCAGTTTCAACAGTTCCAAAATAATTGACTGTCGTTGAAACCTGTCTGGAGAATTGGGAGATATTACACTTTTTGTAATACACTGTTTCTCCTACTTCTTTCAGATAATATGTTTCACCACTTTTCGTTGTATATTCAGTGTAATTTTTGTTTTACCGCCTGGAAATTATGTAATGTGGTAACTCTGTATTTCAGCTCGCAATTTATTACACACAATGCTAATCTGGCATCAAATTTTAGGTTGGTTTAAATATTAGATTAATGACTCAAATCATCGAACTAATGCACAAAATATTGAATGATTGTGTTATGGCCCAAACAGGTCGAGAATCAGAAGCTATGACTGTACTATTACTCTCATATCCGCGTAACGTAAATTTTATTCTACATCTTGAACGAGTGTTTGAAGCCGCACATTCAGTATCCACAGAACAAGAAGGTTTGGTGCAGGAAGCCGGCTGAAGTGGCTGAGCGGTTCTAGGCGCTACAGTCTGGAACCGCGCTACCGCTACGGTCGCAGGATCGAATCCTGAATCGCTCATGGATGTGTGTGATGTCCTTAGGGTAGTTAGGTTTAAGTAGTTTTAAGTTCTAGGGGACTGATGACATCAGAAGTTAAGTCTCATAGTGCTGAGAGCCATTTGAACCATTTTTGTTGAAGGAAAGGGACCGCGGAGAGATCTTCAAAGTACAATAAATCGTTGAGATTTAGGGAGAGTTCTGTGTCCCAGATTTTACCTGTTTCCTTGACTGTAGCAAAGCGTCTGACTGTTTCGTTTTGGGAAATATGTGGCAGCCGGTTGCAGAGCTCGGAGATATACCACAGTTGACAGCCCTGTTCTGTCCGCCTCTGGTAGCTGAGTGGTCAGTGAGATGGAATGTCATGCCTAACGGCCCGGATTCGATTTCCGGATGGGTCGGAGATTTTCTCCGCTCAGGGACTGGGTGTCATGTTGTCCTTATCATTATCGTCATAAACATTTCATCCTCATCGACACGCAAGTCGCCGAAGTGGCGTCAGCTTGAAAGACTTGCACCAGGTGACCGGTCTACCTAACGGGAGGCCCTAGCCACACGGCATTTATTTATTTAGCCCTGTTCTCAGATATCTGTGCAGTAATCACCTCGCAGCTGTGAAGTGCCGGCACCTCTCCTTTCTCCTGTGTATCAATAGGTGTCAGACAGCGTTGTGTGTTATCCTCCCAACTGAGCAACATCTCTGCAGAAGATGATTTGACATTCTCTTGATTGTTGTACTAGAGGCACATCAATTAATGAAAGAACTATTAACAAGCTCCAATTTGCTGATGACTCCTTGCTTTTAGCTACAAGCGACGATGAAATTTCTGACATACGAACAAAAGCAAAGGACGTTGTCATATAGATTAGACTTCAGTCACAGCAAGTCAAAATTCATAACTGATCGAGGGGCACAGATCAAATCACAGATCGATTAGAGGGACAGGAAGGCGTTCATTCTTTCATCTGTGTTGGCTCAACCATCTGCGACACGAAGCTGCGAAGGCGAGATAAGAAAACAGATCACACGTGGAAGGGTGGTTGCGGAGAAGCTCTCCGAGATTTGGCAGAACAGGCCGACAACAAACGGCACAAAAGTCTAGCTTGTTTAAATACTTTTGTTTTCCGCATTCTCTTTTGGTTGTGAATCAAGGACCGTTTGCTAATGACACAGAGATTTGAGCCAACGGCGAAGATGAGCATTATGAGCTACTAACAAAAGTAAAGGACGTATCTAAGCCTGTGAGATTTGTTGCTGGAACCGGATGCTGTGCATAAAACGAACCGGAAGAACAGCAAATGTGTCCATTATTGAGCAAGTCAGTTTACCTAGGTGGATTTCTTCTTATGTCAACCAAAACATTCTCCAGTTGGCTGGCAGTGTTGTGAGATGTGATGTGGAAAATCTAGAGGGAATATTCATGGAAGGAAAGTAGAGGACGTAAAGGCAAAAGGTATAGCAGAGAGTAGCTGAAGAGATCGGATCGTGCGGCTGGTCCCGGCGGAGGTTCGAGTCCTCCTTCGGGCATGGGTGTTTGTGTTTGTCCTTCGGATAATTTAGGTTAAGTAGTGTGTAGGCTTAGGGACTGCTGATCTTAGCAGCTAAGTCAAATAAGATTTCACACACATTTGAAGATTTTTTTGAGATCGGGTCAAGAGCATCTCCCGTCTACCCCTTCAGGAGGTTCTAAGAGAAGCTGGTAACCATCCAGGTTGCAGACTCATTGTTCAAGGAGCCATGACACTCTGCAATGAATACGACGTCTTTTGATGATGATGATCTATATACAAATAAGCTAGCTGGAAGAAAGTTCTCACCGAGGATAGCACAAAAGTTGCTCGAAAGGGTTTAGGGGAAGCAAAATAAACAAACAATGTCTTGTATTTGGCGTAATATTCCGCCAATTTTTCTCAGGAAACACATGAAAAAGAAAAGTAAGAACAGGCAAAAAGATGATTATTGTGTGGAAAGTATTCGAGAAACTTTCTGACAGCTTAAATTCTGTAACACATGGTTGAAAAGTACATTACATCTTTTGGGCTGGATCTGCCCAGGAGCCTTTTTACTACCAGCAGCACCTCATTTTGCTACACCTTGAGTACGTCTCCAGAGCTGGTAGTGTACGGGAACCTCGCAGCAGGTTGGTTTTGTAGCTCGTTCCCAGCCCTGCCGCGAGCCTGTGCAGGCCCGGCCAGCGCGGCGACGTGTGGGCCTGTCTGCCGCTTGCTGCGCCTGTGGACAGGACGGCTAATGGACGCCGAACGCCCGGAATTGTGTTACACCGCCGGCTGCGGGGGGGTTGTCTCTGCTTCCTCATCTACTTCAGTGCGCTGCCCTCCCCCTCTCCAGTTCTTTTGGGCTTGGTTGCTCCCGCTGAAAGATTTTATTTCGAAGAAGGTCGGTCAAATGTTTCCGTGATCTTCATTGTATGAAACTGGAAATTGCGAGTAATAATGTCAACCGTTCATTTTTTGGATCTGCGGTTTTCGTAGCGTCGTAATATTTAAAATTTGTTGCTATATTTACACATCTATAATACGTCCAGTTCCATCCTCATTAACTGCATTGTTTGTGGTTCTCGATAAGAAACTTCTTTCGATCAGTAAAATCGCTGCACCTGTGAGATACTGATGAAATTTGTAGCGTAAGATTCTGGCGGAGTAGGGTTCCAGCTGAGACGTTGTGCAGGAGTGCTCTTGCTTCGATGTACAATACCTAAAACGCAAGCATTTCACAATATTTTACCTCTTTGTACGGAAATTTACTGAAATCTTTAACCTGCCTTTTTAATTTATCATTATCGTTCCCAAAATCGTTGGGGTAGTCCCGAAGGTTGGATTAGTGTTGTATTTAATGAAAACCACTATTTATTTTGCGAACGGAACGTGTAGTGCAATATTCCATCCCTCTCGTCTGGTGTGGGTCACTAACTTATGTTCAAGACAGAAATAATCGAGCCTGTCGGACTAAAGTTTCAAAACAAACGAAGAGCAGGTTCCAAGTATGTCACTAATAATTAACCCAACCACAAGACTTCATTATTCGCACCTGTCAATCGCATAAGTAGTAGCTACTTTAATATTACGTACCGAAGATAAGTTTTCACTTCTGTTTTTCAATCAAAACCCTAAGAATTGAGATATTCCAAAATAGCTAATTGATTTAGTTGAAATCGAAGGACGTTTCTAGTTTCTACTCGAATAAAAGCAGCAAATATCCAATACGAAACTGATTAGAACGTAAGGTTATATCGTACCTTTCAGAGACGATAGCATAACAGAAATGAATCGTTTCATACCATTCGTGATAATGTATCTCGCACAATTTCAGCGATAACAAAGAGTGCACACAAAGATCGAAGTTATACATTCTGTGAGTATGATAGGTACACGGATAAGATTATCATTACAGCGCACAGTGCATTAAGATAGCATAATATATATGACATTTCCATTATCGAATAAGGTGCATTACAGCATTAATATCGCCTGCCGAACTAATGGTCACATTTTCCCGAGTAATCTGTGGTTGTTGAACAATCTATTACCTGAGCGGTTTCTTCTTTTTTTACGGTGAAAAATATCATTTCTCTTGCACATTAGAGAGAGGCTTTTAGGTACAATCTGGGGAGACGCGCGGCTTCGGAGGTCATTAGGGACATTGTCTGTGTCAAGAATTTGAAGGACCGAAATAAAGGAGCACGGGAAAAATGTTGCCCCGATTTCTCTGGCCGTGTGAGCTCATTAAGAGTTTTTCTCTGTCATTTTCCTGCTCCATACCTCAGAACTCATAGAAAACTTGCGTCACATTTTACTCAGCTAAAATTTGATATAGTAGTGCCATTTGTGTAATAAAATGAAGAGCTGTAAACTTCCTTGTTGGTCACATTTTGAGAAAGCTTTGGCTTATTTTTCCCAATAGTTCCCAACATTATTAATTTACTTTTTAGGAGAAGCTGTCCTGAGTTCTAAGACGAAAATAAGTTGTCACATGTGACATTCTGACTTTGCAACTCAAAAGTGAGATCAGCAACTACCCTCATTCTCCGATCTCTCCCTGTTACCGCTCCGCTCTCGTATTCTGTATGATTTGAGCTTTTAGTACGTATAAAGATTTGCTGGGTGGTCTTGGGTTTAAAAAAATGTAAACTAAATATTACGATAAATTTTATAAAGAACTGACAAGTTACGACAAGCAAGAAGAGTGAGAACTACAATGGACATGTTAGTCCATGGACTCTTGCGCTTCTATACTTGAACTATATTTCCTTTGTCATTCGCTTATGTTATCTGCTTGGATTCAGACCTAAGAGGACGTTCTTGTGTAAAGCGCATCTTGCTGTAATCGATAATGATGCGAGTTGTAATTAAAACCAAAAAAAGTATAATAGTTATTTTGTCAAAAGTATTTGTGTATGCGGTCAATAAATTTGTAATCTGATACCTGGATTGTCCTAAGTAGACATGGGCCTTAACAAAGAATTTTCATTGTCGGTCGCCATCTTAAAAAATCTTTAACATTTATCTTTTAGCTCATCTGCGAGACATGCCGTCGGTTAGGACAATTAACTTTCTTTCAGATCCTACGAGCCCGGAGGCCACTGATAATTATTTGACAATTTTTACTTACAGCTTTTCTTTATATGACGTGGTAACATCCCACGCAGAAAAGGCCTGGTCCCAGGATTCCAGTTCCATTATAGGATTTCATTTGTAGATGCTACTCTTGTTATCTTATATTCGGGAATCGAGACGAAACCACGATATTAAGTTACGTATTGCAGTAGCTTACATCGAACAGACTTGTGAAATATTATCTGGTGCAATAAGGACACGTCTTCTCACGAGCCTGGAATAATATCTGTAGTGTTGGGTAGATAAGAAAAGGACAATTAACTATCGATAATTACGTAACTACCCTGAGAACTAAGCTAGTTTATTAATTACTGAAATATGTCGGCCTAACTTAAAAGATATTGCACTATTAAGGACATTCTTGTGAGTCATTTTCAGAGAAACGTTTTCAGCCACTACTATTGAGCCATTAAGAATACGATTACATTGGCAGACTGCCATATGTTTTTTACATATCAGTGTTTTTATATTTTTACATACAATACTGCTTGAATGGACATGGGCCTCTAAATGTTACCAACTGATCACCAACGGCAACGTTATCTCCTTGTTTTTAAATGAAATCATTCCGCTTTAGGCTGTGAAAACATTATTTGTTGATATTATAATAAATGTTTTAATAACGTAAAGCAGAATAATTTCATTTAAAAATATCGCGAAGGCTGTGGCCCTAATCGCTGTTAATCATAAACTCCCTGTCTTTCAGTATTTGACATCTGTGTTATTTCATTTCGAAGCGCTGTACAAAATGCTTGTTTAAATGAATTTCTTACGTTACTTATTCCGCTGGTAGCAGACCCGGTAAATTTCGAAGCTGAAAGGTGGCCATGTTGTGTTGGTGGGTGTAACTGCCATTCTATATCCCCTATCTTAAATAAAATAGACTATACACTATTTTTACAAGATGGGGAATGTCACCAGAACGCTTGCTTTCAGAGACCTCGCTGACATTATCTTCAGACTCGGAAACTGTTCCTTCATATGATAAGGAATCTGCTGCTTCTTTCCACTGAGCATCAGACAGTGATCTAATTACCATTTTGTCACAAGTGACACTGAGCAGAAGCAATAAAGATTCAAGTAACTCAGACGTGCTGAGCAATGTCTTGAAGAAATCAAGGAAATATGTTCATTGTTGTAAATGGAGAAGATTTTTTGATTGCTCAGAATAAGTTCGAACAAAAAGAAAATCGTTTTTCATATGAAGTATGACAGAAAACTCAGAAAAAGAGAAAATGGCAATAGGGTAACCAATATTTGTTCTGGTCATTATGAACTGCAAAAAGAGATACAACTATTATAGTTCATGACCAGTATTTAAAATATTCTAAATCATTTTTATACACATATTGCTCATGCATTTCCTGAGGAAGGCGGCAAATTTCACCAAACTATCTTGATTTTAAGTAATGGAAACAAAATTTGTAATAATTTTGGGTCATGCAGACCTAAACAGAACAGCAGTTTTAAAGATTTTTTTTAATGTTTACGTTCTCTCTTTCATTTATTGGCTTCTTTAAACTATTTTGATGTTTACAGTGTCAAAAATATTTATTGGCACTTTTAGATAATTGTCGTTCATGGTGTGGTTTCCTGTAGTCATATCCTAGTTCATGAACCACGGGCAACGTATGAGTGGCCAAGTAAGTGGTCCCGACAGTCGGGATACCAGCAACTTTGGAATACGGCTGGGCATCTCGGACTTATTCTGAGTAGTGGTCACCTTTGTGCTCATACGGCAAAGACTACCAAATCGACCGGTTAGTCCCTCAGCCGTTAGGGGTAGAACCCAATGAGACTCGGGGCAAGTAAGGCTAGCAATCTGCTTCCCTCGTAGTTTAAATATGATGCTGGCAAAAATCAGAGCAAAATGCCTTGGACCTTTGGAGGTGACGGAGTCCCACCTCTGACAAACCAGGGACTCCTAAGATACGACTTGGCAAACAAATGGTAATGAGATGAGGAGCTATTAATATCAATGGGGGTTACTCTGGGAAGAAGGTAGAGCTGGCAGAGGCTGCAAGTAAGATGGGGCTGGAAGTTTGAGCTGTTAGCGACATTCGGGTAAGGAGTGAGAAAGAAGAGGAAGTGGGAGAATACAAGGTCTACCTGTCAGGAGTCAAAGCAGGAATAGCACAATGGGGTGTAGGGCTTTACATCAGGAAAGAAATGGAACCCAGCGTAGTTGCAATAAGGTATGTAAACGAACGACTGATGTGGATAGATTTGACAGTGTCTAGCAAGAAAATTAGGATTGTGTCAGTTTATTCGCATTGTGAAGAGACAGATCAAGATAAGATGTATAGTTTTTATGAGGCATTCAGTGATGTAGTTGTTAGAGCAAAGGCCAAGGACAGTGATCTGCTCATGGGTGATGTTAATGCCAGGATTGGAAATCGAACAGAAGGGTATGAAAAGGTTATGGGTAAATTTGGAGAGGATATGGAGACCAACAGGAACGGGAAACAACTCTTGGATTTCAGTGCCAGTATGGGCTTAGTAATCACAAACTCCTTTTTCAAACGTAAGAACATTCACCGGTATACTTGGGAAGGCAGGAGAACCAGATCTGTCATGGACTATATAATAACAGATCAGGAATTCAGGAAGGCTGTGAGGGACACACGTGTATTAAGGGGATTCTTTGATGACACTGATCATTATTTAATCTGCAGAGAAATTGGGATTGTGAGGCCGAAAGTGCAGGAGGTCAGGTCCATATGTAGGAGGATAAGAGTGGAGAAACTTCAGGATAAGAAAATCAGGCACAAGGACATGACAGCGATCTCAGAAAGGTACCAGTTAGTTGAATGTAGTCAATTACAGTCATTGGAAAAGGAATGGACAAGGTACAGGGACACAGTACTAGAAGTGGCTAAAGAATGTCTTGGAACAGTAGTGTGTAAAAGTAGGATGAAGCAAACAGCTTGGTGGAATGACACAGTCAAGGCAGCCTGTAAAAGGAAAAAGATGGCGTATCAAAAATGCCTACATACTAGAACTCAGGTAGACAGAGAAAGTTATGTTGAAGAAAGAAACAAAGGCAAACAGATAATTGCAGCATCCAAGAAGAAATCTTGGGAAGACTTTGGAAACAGGTTGGAGACTATGAGTCAAGCTGCTGGAAAACTATTCTGCAGTGTAATTAGCAGTCTTCGAAAGGGAGGTAAGAAGGAAATGACAAGTATTTTGGACAGGTCAGGAAAACTGTTGGTGAATCCTGTGGATGCCTTGGGCAGATGGAGGAAATATTTTGAAGAGTTGCTCAATGTAGGTGAAAATACGATCAGTAATGTTTCAGATTTCGAGGTAGAATGAGATAGGAATGACGATGGAAATAGGATCACATTTGAGGAAGTGGAGAAAATGGTCAACAGATTGCAGTGCAATAAAGCAGCTGGGTTGGATGAAATTAAGTCGGAATTCATCAAATACAGTGGAATGTCAGGTCTTAAATGGCTACTCAGGATAAGTGAAATGGCTTGGGAGTCGGAAGAGGTTCCATCAGACTGGACAAAAGCTGTAATCACACCAATCTTTAAACATGGAAACAGAAAAGATTGTAACAACTACAGAGGTATCTCTTTAATCAGCGTTGTGGGTAAAATCTTCTCAGGTATTGTTGAAAGGAAAGTGCGAGTATTAGTTGAGGACCAATTGGATGAAAATCAGTGTGGGTTTAGGCCTCTTAGAGGTTGTCAGGACCAGATCTTTAGCTTACGGCAAATAATGGAGAAGTGTTATGAGTGGAACAGGGAATTGTTTCTATGCTTTATAGATCTAGAAAAGGTATATGACCGAGTTCCTAGGAGGAAGTTATTGTCTGTTCTACGAGATTATGGAACAGGAGGCCAACTTTTGCAAGCAATTAAAGGTCTTTACATGGATATTCAGGCAGCAGTTAGAGTTGTCGGTAAATTGAATTCGTGGTTCAGAGTAGTTTCAGGGCTAAGAAAAGGTTGCAACCTGTCTCCACTGTTTTTCATATTATTTATGGATCATTTGTTGAAAACAATAGACTGGCTGTGTGACATTAAGATATGTGAACACAAGATAAGCAGTCTTGCATATGCGGATGACTTAGTTGTGATGGCAGATTCGATTGAAAGTTTGCAAAGTAACATTTCAGAGCTAGATCAGAAATGTGAGGACTATGGTATGAAGATTAGAATCTCCAAAACGAAAGTAATGTCAGTGTGAAAGAAATATAAACGGATTGAGTGCCAAATAGGAGGAACAAAGTTAGAACAGGTGGACGGTTTCAAGTACTTAGGATGCATATTCTCACAGGATGGCAACATAGTGAAAGAACTGGAAGCGAGATGTAGGAAAGCTAATGCACTGAGAGCTCAGATACGATTTTCGAACTTCTGCAAGAAGGAAGTCAGTACCAAGCCTAAGTTATACGTGCACCGTTCAATATTTCGACCAACTTTGTTGTATGGGAGCGAAAGCTGGGTGGATTCAGGTTACCTTATCAACAATGTTGAGGTTACGGATATGAAAGTCGCTAGGATGATTGCAGGTACTAGTAGATGGGAACAATGGCAGGAGGGCGTCCACAATTAGGAAATCAAAGAAAAACTCTATAGATGTAGCAGTCAGGGCAAACAGGCTTAGCTGGTGGGGTCATGTTACACACATGGGAGAAGCAAGGTTACCCAAGAGACTCATGGGTTCAGCAGTAGAGGGTAGGAGGAGTCTGGGCAGACCAAGGAGAATGTACCTGGATTCGGTTAAGAATGATTTTGAAGTAATAGGTTTAACATCAGAAGAGGCACCAATGTTAGCACTGAATAGGGGATCGTGGAGGAAATTTATAAGAGGGCTATGCTCCAGACTGAACGCTGAAAGGCATAATCAGTCTTAAATGATGATGATGATGATGATTTTAAATAATTTTTTGTGTGTTTATGTTGTATGTTTTATATACTTGTGCCTTTAACGTATTTTATTGTTTGTAGAAACTGATTTCTTTATTGGCGCTTTTAAATAGCTCAGTAATTATGTTACAAGTGCTTAAGTTAATAATCAAATGAGCTCAGTTTACTAGCGTGTGCCTTATGTAAATTCTTGGAGGAAATAAACTGCAAAAATGTGTGGACTCGGTAGTTTACGACTCCCTAACCTCTGCATCGTTATCATTTCTGTGGTAGCAGATTGCGTGATATGGTGTTCAGCGGGTAGTTGCGCACTCTGGTAGTTATCTAGTGCTGTTATCCGTAATTAGTGTTCTGCTTCAGTATAAAGAGTATCTGGCAGTTTGAGCAAGAGGCGTTCTGGAGGTAACTCATCTGAGGAAAAAAACTGCTTACAGTAAGAATTGAAGATGGGGCGGGCAGTGTTACTAAGTTAATATACCGGCTGCAGGTAGCACAAGTTATCCGGTAAAAATCATCGTGGGAGTGGCTGGGTAGCTGCTTCTTGTGCTTACGGGACTTTGGTTTCTTATGTGCAGAAAATGTTACACTGTTGGCTGGTACCTCTTCATCTCGCACGTCGATTTTTCGCTCACAAGCACTCATAGAGCACATTGAAATTAGAGTCCAGGATGTGTGTCTGGATAGTGTGGATCCCTAGCCTTTCTCAGATATTTACCCACTGTGGGGCCAAATAAAAACAAGGCTGTGTTTAATCGGATGGCTAGGACCTCCAGTCTGGCAGACCGTTCGCCGAGGGCTGGTCTTTCAATTTGACGCCACTTCGGCGACCTGCAGTCGATGAGGATAATAGGATGATGAGAGGACAGCAGAGCACCCAGTCCCGGGGCGGAGAAAATCTTCCAACCCCGCCGAGAATCGAACCCCTTTGCCCAGATGATTGCCAATCCGTCACGCTGACCATTCAGCTACCGTGGGTGGACATAGCTGTGTGGTCAGGTCTGAATAGACTACCGAACACATAGGTCCTGATTATTTAGGAAACTTGGAAGTCATATATAACAGTAATCATGGTTCACTGTTTTTGTTTCAGAAACAGGCCAATGTGTTGCAAATTCCGCACAGCTTTGTGTTCCAAGTTGTTGATCCACTACCATTCAGTCGGTTAAGTATGCTAGTTACCAAACATTTGCAGTACACTTGTATGTGAATAACTGTACACTGTGTGTGCTTGCTAATTGTATACTACTGTATACAATGTGCACGTTTTTTCTCGCTCTTTGTATAAATGTGTGCCAGTGCATGCACATGTGGTTCATCGTTCATCACCTGTGGCTGCTAGCCCCACACACTGAAAATATTATATATATAACAATCCATAGTAGTAGAAGAGGTTAATTGCTAAATGTTGGCATACATTGGTGCCTAGAGATGAGGAGAGGCGACCAAGAAAGCCCTATGCACAGCTTGTGACAGTCTAAAACATGGCATGGGAGAGCGGAACAGGATCATGTTACCAGGGAGAGTGCAACACGTGATTCATCTCACACCACACCTTTGGCTAAGGAGGTTGAACAAAACTCATTAAAGCCGCCTTTAGTTCAGCACCCCTAACAGTGTGTAGACCTCTCTTCCGTTCAGCGCTGTTTACTCTTCATTATTTATTTGTGGTATGAATAAGGGACACAGGTCCGGCTGTTGTTTGCACGAAACGAGGCAGTCTAGCAGCATGTCAAAATGATTCAAATGACTCTGAGCACTATGGGATTTAACATCTGAGGTCATCAGTCCCCTAGAACTTGAAACGTCCCCTTTGAACAATTTATACACGACTGTGCTTAAACTGACACACAATATTTTTAGCGCAACGCAATCTGACTTTCAAAAATTCCTACGAAAGAATGGCCCTGACTAACAATAACCTATACGTTTCACAAATCACTTAACTCACAAAAATCTTCGTTACTCAAGCTACTGCAATACAGCGAGCGCCACTACTGCCAGCTAAATAAAAGATTCAAACTACTGAAGGCACTAACTACTGATAGGCATAGTTAGCAAATGAAAGATTTTAATAGAGAACAAACAATGTATTTACCTCACTAGTCATAATATATATAGCAGTTTATGACACCAATTCTTACAAATTTCAAAACTCCGCCATCTCTCTCCCCACGTCCACCACTGCTGGCGGCTCACCTCCAACTGCGCAACGCTACGCGCTGTTAGCATCCAGCTGCCGCTGCCCAACACTACAATGGCAGACAACAATGCAAACCAGCCACTGACTGCACACGGCACAGCCAGTGATTTTTATACAGAGCGCTACGTGGCGGCGGCGTTACCAATAAAAAAAACTAAACAGCCTACTTACATAGCCCCCATGCTCCCCACAAAAAAATTTACAAATTGTTTTGGGCAGTGGCCAATACAGATTTGAAAAATTTTTTCATAATTACAATGACAAAGAAATGAAATGCACACACTTATCGATACAATGTTGGTCAAAAGCTAAAATTCTCTCACAGTCCATAAAGACAGTCCTGATCGTTCATCATAGTAAAATTGCAGTGTTTTTTTCAAAGTATGAGCAATAAAAGAAAATGCACACGGAAGTACTGGATTTCCATGCAGTCTTGAAGAAGTAGTGTTGTCCTTCCAACGAAAAGACAGTGCTGACTCTTGACATGCAGACAGGTAATCGGCCACAACAGAGCAAACCCACAGCAGAGTCAGTCGAAGTTTTGAAGAATATTGGTAGGTAGGTCGTCACAGAGTAGACCCATTGTAGTCCTGGTAGAGATTACGGTATTGGTGGGCCACCAGAGGTGCAGACCCACTGCAGTCCTTGTAGAAATAATGGTATTGGTAGGTCATCAAAGGTGTAGACCCACTGTAGTCCTTGTAGAGATAGCCAGCAGCCATCTGTTTGACTGTGCAGGCGCACAATCACCATTGAAGAGTCTTGCGGATAATATAACATGTCCATAACCACCACTTGTGCACTCAGAAAAATTGTTTTTGAAATTTCCTTAGAACCAGCAATGCTGTTATCCAGTCCCTTACTGAGTTATTAACAAATGTGCAAACACTATCAGTCCCTACTTCTCACATATTGTCCATATACTATGACCAACAGAAACATGTGGAGTGAAATGTAATTTACAAGTTACTTAATTTGATGAACTGGTGTCAATTACAATTTTATAACATAAGAATGCAATAACAAAGGTACAAAATACATCTTTAAAGAACATAACACTACAGATAACATTTTCAGTAGTACAGGCTTTACAAAATAATCGAAATAGCAAATACATCAGTGTTACAAAAATTACGACATAAGTACATACATAAAAGATCAGAATAACTTTTGAAACACCAACTTCACACATGAGCATTAAAACAAAACACAATAAATAATGTCTGAACATATTTACAAAGAAAATAACATAGTATTTGAAAAATTCTACAACATAAATCTTATTAGCTAAACACATAAAGACAGGAAAAAGACAAATACACAAGGGTACATAAACACATAGAGGGATAATCTGAAAGGACAGGGTTTGTTTTACTGCAGTATTTTGCATAGAGATCTCCCTTAGTTCATCATTATTCCCAAAAAGTCCTATCTAAACCTGCTTTCTGTATTCTGTTCACATCCTCTTTCAAAAATAGTTTTTCTCCACTATACACTACTTTTTTTGGCCAAATCATTTCCTTCTAGCTTTTCAATGCTTTTCTTCCAATTCATCATAGTTAGTTTCTTATATAGTCTACCACCTCTTAAGCTAACTTAAATCTACTGAGCTCAGATACTAAACTAAGGGACGAGCAATGCAGTAGCACAAAACAATTTACACAAACAGCAATGTTAAAAAAATGGAAATTGGCAAAAAAGGCAGCAATATTACAACTAATATAAGGCAATGCGCAGCAAACAAGAAAAATAAATCAGTAATAAAATTGGCTTAACCTAGTAATACAAACTGACATTCAGTAGCACTATGAATGTCAAACAGCTGCAGCAAATGCTATAACTTATACCTAAACATGACAAAGCTCAATCAGAAAAAATGTTACACTAAAGACAACATTGCAGATAAGGACAATGTCTATTCACATCTTAATGTCTATGCAATTAAAGTGGTGCACCACAAAAATTTATTGTAAAAAAAATATTACCATGTACTTGTAAAGACAGTTCTGTATGCAATTTCTGTGAAGGGTAATGTCTTTTTGTGCTACTTCGTTTTTTTTAAGTACATCATAAAGTTATTATTTACTGGATCTGTAGGCATAAAATATTTATATTAGTACATCCATAAAATTTATTTTAACCAATGCTTCAGTGCAGTTAGAAACTAGATATTAAACAAAATGAGTAAATAAATGCATAAAGCAAGCCACATGGCATTTCTCTCAACTAGCAGGACAATAGCCATGAAATGTTTCTCGTCGTTTCATTAGACATTTTAGTAAATATCATAAATTAAGAGCTCCACAGTGTAATCATATGTTTTCAAGTTTGGGCATGTAGTATTTGCGATGCTTTCTACAAAGGAATCTCAATAGCGAGGATAATGACCCCTTTTTTTTTTCTCCACCTGTGCCTCTGACAGGCACACACTAATGGCTTTCTTTTGTCAGGTGGTTGTCGCGCAGCTGGGTGCCCACGTCGCATTACATGCAGGTGGTCACTTAACTGTCTTATCGAAGTATTTACGACACCAGTTTCCGCTACAGTGGCAGTCTCATATAAAAAAATTCACAGGTCAAGAATTTGCGTTACAAATATGTAGAAATAAAATCATTTAAATATAATTGTGTCCAAAAAAATTTCGCCAGCACAGTGATACATTCACGCATATACACTCATTTCATAACTCTTAAAGTACGATTCTCGGTTTCCAACATCCTTTTTCACAAATCAGAGTCCCTAACCACTACTCATTATTTCTTACCTTATTACACACATATATATTCGTCGACACTTCTTCAATATTTCATCACAACAGATACGTAGCATAACCAAATAATTCATATAACATCAGCTTAAACATACCTCAGCAGCATAATTCACATCGTCGTCGTAATAATATCATAACACCTCAGTCAAATCGCAAAAACGTCATAGCTTTGGGCAATAATTTCAAAACCTAAAAAAAATTCTCTGCTCATGTCAAAAGTGTTATCTACCTCTAACGTACTTTAAAAATCATATTCTCATACCAAATATGTCATTCAAAGCTCTCATAGGATCACAATGGTTCCGAAAAAATATGAACAGTTCACAAAGTACAGACAAAATACGATTTCGTAAGTGTGAAGTTATCCAACTGTGTAATTACGTAAACATCTGTCACTGATGTAGTAAAATGAATGTTTGTCTCTCTCAGTTAAATGATCAGATAGCTGTGTAATTCTGTGTTAGAGAAATATGGTACCGATGTGTAAAGTTGTATAAACAAATACCATATTAGCTAGGGCTCCTTGTGCTTGCCAAACACATGGTACACAAAGTAAGCGTGTACCCCCCTGAGGATTAATGTAATTATATCCTCAGGTGTTACAGATTACAGCAATGGAATGAAATGTATCATGGAAAACTTTCTTTGTAATTCAAATATGTTGAAAAATAAATAGTTTAATGCGTGTCCTGTAGCGCTAAATGTGCGTCTTGCTGCAAGACAATCTCTGTGGAAGTGTTGTAGTTATTTTCCTCCGAAAGCTAAGTTCTGCAGAAGCCAATGTACTTACCTCATGATAAACGAAATTGAAATGCTTTGCGTATAGATATCTTAGTTATTACGCTTATTGCCATGATGAAGTAAGTACTGTACTGTACGTATTGTTGTGCTACAGAAAAGGCTGTCTCATTGTAGCTATACCACAAACGTTACTACTAAAACGTGTTTTACTTTCAAGAAAAATTCAGAAAAACTCTGCAGATATAAAACAGATAAACTGCAAAAGCAACAATGTAAATTGTCACTCATTAGTAACGTCGTGATAAAATCGTGTAGCTGTCACATAAACTAACCACTGTATCGTCTGGTATCTCACAGAAAGTACTTTAAATCCAAAATGTATTTTCAAGTAAACCAAAATGTTGCATTAAAATCTCATTAGCAATACTGGTAAATGTTCTAAGTATGTGAGCCTTATAGTCGTTACGTAATCGTGCAAATAACAAGCAAGAATGTACACACGAAATAACACAGTGATGTCTGTTCACTATAACAATGCACTCGTAAATACTGTCTAAATATGTTCTGTAGGTTCTAAACTGGATAGTGAACTTCAAAACATTGTTACATGTTAACAGTTTCTAAGTGTGACAAAGCATACTAGAAATGTGAAGTGAAATGTTTTATGGCAAAGACAAAGTTAAAAAGCCGATTATCTTTCAATAAACGGTTTTACATGTGAAATGTGGTGTAAATCTTTACTCTTCCTAGTACGCAGAGTTTCAACTTCAATGCAATTATCATGTGGTATACGTCGGATTCTGTAAGGTCCATTGTAAACTAGAAAGAATTTGTGACTCAAGTGTTTCTTCTTATGTGACAATGGATCAGCTTTAATGAGAACTTTCTGACCAATATATAATTTCTTTGCATTTGCTTTACCGTGTAATTTTTTCCTTTTGTCTGCAGCAGAATTTATATTTTTAATAGCCAAATCAATTATGTCTTTGTGTCGAAGTTTACGTGTATTCGGAAAAGGTACAAGCTCTCTGATTCTGTTTCGTGGTTCTTTATTCTTCAGTACAAGAACAGGTGGTAAAGCAGTGGAGTCATGAGGCATTCCATTCAGCTCGTTTTGAAATAAGTGTAAATATCTGTCCCAATGCTGATGCTTTCTGTGACAATAAAGTCTGCAAAGCTTATTGATTTCTTTCATAATCCGTTCAGACGGATTACAATGTGGTGAGTACAATGAAATAAAAACAGATTTGATTTTATGGTTACGAAGCATGCGTGACCAAACAGCAGATCTGAATTGCGGTCCGTTATCTGAAATTACTTTACTAACGTGTCCAACTTCACGTAAGAAATTTTTAACAAAGGCGTTGGATACAGACCGTCCAGTGGCTTTACGTAACGGAGTGAAAGTAACAAATTTTGAAGTAAGTTCAACAGCGACTAGAACGTACGAAAATCCATTAGATGTTCTGACAAGCAGTCCCAAGAGATCAACAGCAGCAAATTCTTTTAATTTAGAAGGAATGATAGGAAACAGTGGAGCACGATGAGAGACAGTAGATGGTTTCGCCTTTTGACAAAGTTTACAAATAGACAAGACTCTTCGAATTCTCTTTTCCATATTGTTAAAATAACAAGTCGTTCGAAGAATATGATAACATTTTCGTGGACCAAAATGTGCATAGCTGAAATGAATGTACCAAATGAGCTTATTAACAAAATCGCCTGGAATGCAAAGTACCCATAGCTTGTCATCAACAGTGCATCGTTTGAACAGTATGTTGTTTCTAACCAGATAATAATGCCGAATCTGTGTGTGTGTCTTTTCATGCCATTTACTTTTGATGTCTTTCCAAATCGGATCTTTATTTTGTTCATGAGCAATGTCCTTTAAAGATGTGGTGATGAAGTTTTCAAAGGCGACTTTCTGGATGTAAAGAATACTGAAATTTCTCTCGAGGTTGCTTTCTGTGTTACTTTTCTCAAGCCCAGCCGGTGCGCGTGACAGTGCGTCCGCAACAATGTTCTCCTTGCCGGGAATGTAGACTATTGTGAAGTGGAATTCTTGCAGAAACAATGCCCAACGTTTTAACCTGTCATGATTTAATTTTGAAGACATAATAAATTGTAATGCACGATGGTCACTGTATACTTTTACGTGCTTACCATAAAGAAAGAAACGGAATTTGTTAAATGCCCAAACGATAGCTAAAGCTTCTAATTCAGTAACGGAATAATTTTTTTCAGATTTTGTTAGAACTCGGCTAGCAAAAGCAATGGTTTTCTAAACAGTAATGTCATTTTCTATGGCTTCTTGAAATAAATGGGCACCAAGACCGACTTTAGAAGAATCCGTGCTAAGGCAAAAATCTTGTGAGAGATCTGGATGAGCTAGTATTGGCGCGTTAAGTAATGATTCTTTCAAAGAATTGAATTCCAACTGTGCTTGTTCGTCCCAGTTCCAAATAGTATTTTTTCCAGTGAGAGAACAAAGTTTTGGTGTAACTAGAATTTGCATATTCAGAAAACGACGGTAAAAATTACGAGACCTAGAAAACTGCGGACTTGTTTTTTTGTGGATGGAATTGGAATGGCTCTGATTGCTTCTAACTTTTCAGGATCCGGCTGGATGCCTTCAGAAGAAATAATATGTCCCAAAAACTTCACTTTTGTCCTACCGAATTCAGACTTTTCCAAGTTAACTGTAATTCCAGATTCTGCAAAAATATGTAACACGCTGTTGAGGATGCGATTATGTTGTTCCCATGAGGCTTCTGCTATCAGAATATCGTCCACATATAAGGTGATGTGACGTTTTAAGAGCTCAGTTAATATGGAATTTAGCCCGCGAATGAATGCTGCCGAGGAAATGTTCAAACCAAAAGGAAGTTCCGAAACTGATAACAAACGCCGAAACAAAGGAAAGCTGTGTATTTTCTACATTCTGGATGAAGTTCGATCTGATAAAAGCTGGATCTGAGATCAATGGAAGACAACACTTTTACACAATTAAAATTTTGAAGAAGTTCTTCCAACTTTTGCGGCCTGTCTGTTTCAGGAATGATGATAGTATTGATTTGTCTCGAATCTAAGACAAGCCTGATCGATCCATTTTTCTTCTCAACAACATGTAATGGATTGTTGTATGAGCTTACTGCAGGCTCAATAATGCCGTCAAGCATGGATTGTATTTCTGTTCTAACACGGTCCCTATAATGTGCTGGAATTACGTATGGTCTAACACAAAATTTAGTATGCTCACGAACACGAAATTGGTATTGAAATCCCTTGATTGTTCCTGTTTTGTGAGTAAAAACTGTGGAATGTGCTTGTAAAATCTCAAAAAGGTCCTATCAGTGTCATTACGATTCTCAATTGTTTGAATTTTATTCTGAATTAACTCATTAGTTTCAATTGTGCCATCGATATCATCCCTGTCAGTACTTGCAGAGCGACTGTTAGTGTGTAGTTCCGTAGAAAATTCCGAACTGTTGTCTAACAGAAGGTAAAGCCGATTAATTTCCTCGTCATGGTTTGAGAGCCAATCTTCAAATTTCAAAGCTATTGACTTACCTTCTTTCTCTAAACTTATTTCAGCATCGTGAAAGTTTAAGATTGCTTTGTTTTCATTCAAAAAGTCTACTCCCAGTATAATTTCCGTCGACAATAATGGAACAATAAGAAAATTCATAGAGAAGCTGTGGCTTTGACAAAAGAATTCTAAGTTGGTTTGTTGGCGTACATCTACACTTTTTCCAATGACTGCACCTTGTAATTTAATCTTGCTTAACGGAAGTGTGGGGCAATCTTTCGATTTGCTGCATTTACGAAAAGCTGTTTCACTAATTACTGAAATGGGACTGCCTGAGTCAAGTACTGCCGTAAATTTTACGTCATTTACAGTAATGTGAATCACAGGATATGCAATGATGTTATGTTTTACGTCCTGTTCCTGGAGTAAGATGTCCCTAATGTCTTCCATTTTTACGTAATTACTAGCTACGGCAGCTGTGTCGTCAGTTTCATGCGTACGTTTTGTGGCTGCCAGCGGTATGAGTCATTGCCTATTGTGTCTTTGTTGGCGCGAGTCGTTAATGGGATTAGGAGACCTAACTTCTAAGAATTCACCTTGTCGAGAGGGCCCTGCTCTGTTTGAATCCCGCCAGTTCTGCTGCAATTCAGGTCTGTCGTTCCGATCATATCGTGTGGTCATGTCGGTATATTCCATAGTTTCTTTCTTGTTGGTCACGTGGAAGAGAATTTCTCCCTGAATCGTAACTGCGCGCTGGACCGTTGCGTCTTAAGTTATTCCGTCTCCCTTGATAATAATTATTTTGGTTTCCATATTGTCTGTTTCTCTGATTGTCTCTGTGATAGTCATTACCGCGGAGAGGTGATCTTTCCCTGTAATAATTACTACTCTGCCAGCGGTTGTCATACGGGTGGTGTCCGTTTTGGTCATGATTTACGTTGTACGAATAGCCTTGTCGTGTATTATTTCTGTCATCGCGGAATTGTGACAGGTGTGACCTGTAATTGTTGTGTTCCTGTTTTCGCGTTCCGCGATTGTCAGTGTCAATTTCCAGTTCTTGTAACAGTCCCTGAAAAGCTTCAATGTCGTCTTTGCATCGTCCTGCTAAAATAATCTGTCGTAAATGTTCAGGTAATTTGATTAAGCAAATGCGGATGAGTTCTGAGGGGCTGTATGGGTTTGAAAGATACTGATTCTTATGTAACATGTCTTCAAAATATTTGACAAGACTGGAAAATTCAGATTGTTCGAAATGTTTCATCATTATGATGCTATGTTTCACTCGGTCTTGTGTGGCTTGGGACCAATATGCTGAGAGGAAGGCATGCTAAAATTCTCCTTCACTGTGGCAATCGTGAATGACCGATCGCATTCTTACAGCTGGTTCATTCTCTAAGTAGCCACACATAAATTCTAATCTGTGTTCTAATGACCAGTTGGGAGGAAAACAATGAGAGAATTGATGGAGCCACGCTTGTGGGTGAATGTCGTTGCCAGAATTCTTAAATGTTTTGAATTTTCGTGCAGTAATGAACAGCTTATAGTCAAAATCATCGTGTCGGCGGGTAGCATATCGGTCATTGTTACGTCGTATCGGCGGTTCCATCTCAAAATTCGGTGCACCTTGCCAATTACTATCATGATTTCCGAAATGCCCTGTGTTATTATTTTGTGGTTGTTCTGTATTGCTATGTCCCTCTTCTCATGCTGGGGCGCGAGTGTCCTCTGAAATATGTAATTCTTGTATTACTTGAGCCAACTGATCTTGTACTTCCCGCATTTCTCTTTTGTACTATGTGTTGATTTGATTTTGATTCTGTTTGAATTTCCTAATTTGTTCATACTCTTCAGTGTCAGTGAAGGCTACAGGTTTTGTGTCATTCAGATCATCATCTACCTTCGTAGATAAGTTAGTGAACTGATCTGAAAGTTCGGCTACTTTATCCGACAGTGAAATTATTTCCTCTGTGTGTCTTTCTGAACCAATTTTCAGAGTATCTACTGTGTCCTTTAAGTTCGCTTGAGTTTTTGCAAGTTGCGTAACCGAATCGGTAGATGCAACTAGGTCAATTTTAGCTTGCAAGGTCTCATGATTTTCATGAACAATAGTTTGCAGTTCTTTTATGGCTGCTTCGTGATTCTGTAATGCATTTTCATGCCGCGAAAAAATAGGTGGAAATGCTCACAAATTTGTGTTTTTACGTCATTACAGACTTTTTGACATTTCGATTCGATGTTATGTAACTCATTAGTTAAATCTTCACGTGTTTGTCAAGTGTGGTGTCTAACTTTTGAAGCTTTTGCTGTGTTTGTCTCTTATTTTGTTCCATTGCGTCTAACTGTTGAAGGATATGTTCCATTGTGTCTAACTTTTGAAGATTCTGTCCCATTTGTTTCTGATTTTGTTCAAGCGTTGTGTCTAACTTTTGAAGGTTTTGTCCCATTTGTTGCATTAATTGTAATTACAATGCACTGGTGTCTGAAACATGTTCCTTAGTCCTATTCGGTAATGCATTTGCACCGGCAATATTCGCAGTTTGAAAAACAGAAAATGTGTCTTGACTTATTTGAGAAAACGGTGAGGACGCAAAACCTGAATGTACAGTATTTGCAATATTGTGTCCTGTCATTTCGGAATCCTGAGGCGAACTGTTGCCGACCGATCGATCGATAACGCTTTCCTGTTCACTAATTGTTTCACTGCCTACACCATTATTTGCAACCCGCTCCATTTCCCTATGCACAATTACCAAATTACTACTTTGAACATTAGTTAATTCATTACATGGTGGCGCTAACACACTGCTTTCGTCTTCACTGTCATTTCTCAGTTTACTTTGGAGCCTAGTATTACGTTTTTCACACGCCAATATTGTCACAATATTTCACACGACAACACAAAAAAAGCACAATTTGAAAAGCAAAAATAAGAGAACACATTAACATATCACTGAAAATAATATCTAGGTTATTGCAAGCGCAGCTGCGAAATACTTTGTGCAAAACTACATGCATGCCACAACTGTTTTACTGTACAACAATGAAAGACTGCAACTACAAAGGAAATTCTATGATTACGCGCTAGCAATAAACAAAAGCTACACTAATTACACAAACTACAAGAAAAAAATCAGAAGATTCCAGTGAGGTATCCTTGGCTAAGGGTCGACATATGAAACATCCCCTTTGAACAATTTATACACGACTGTGCTTAAACTGACACACAATATTTTTAGCGCAACGCAATCTGACTTTCAAAAATTCCTACGAAAGAATGGCCCTGACTAACAATAACCTATACGTTTCACAAATCACTTACCTCACAAAAATCTTCGTTACTCAAGCTACTGCAATACAGCGAGCGCCACTACTGCCAGCTAAATAAAAGATTCAAACTACTGAAGGCACTAACTACTGATAGGCATAGTTAGCAAATGAAAGATTTTAATAGAGAACAAACAATGTATTTACCTCACTAGTCATAATATATATAGCAGTTCATGACACCAATTCTTACAAATTTCAAAACTTCGCCATCTCTCTCCCCACGTCCACCACTGCTGGCGGCTCACCTCCAACTGCGCAACGCTAAGCGCTGTTAGCATCCAGCTGCCGCTGCTCAACACTACAATGGCAGACAACAATGCAAACCAGCCACTGACTGCACACGGCACAGCCAGTGATTTTTATACAGAGCGCTACGTGGCGGCGGCGTTACCAATAAAAAAAACTAAACAGCCTACTTATAAACTTAGAACTACTTAAACCTAAGTAACCTAAGGGCATCACACCCATCCATGCCCGAGGTAGGATTCGAACCTGCGACCGTAGCAGTCGCGCGGCTCCAGACTGAAGCGCCTAGAACCGCTCGGTCACAAAGGCCGGCTGGCAGCACGTCATCAGAAGCCTTTAATAAAAAGTGGGAGTGAGAGAAGAGAGGGATGAGAAATCTCAGTGTTGCAGTTGCATAACCAACGAGTACTACTACAGTACGATGAAGAATGATTTTAGAGTTTTAATTGACAATGAAAGAGGAAAATTTAGAATGATCAAGGGACAGGATTCATTGTTCTGTACATCAAGATGCACTTTGTGCTAACTTTGCAGATGCGGAGCACATGAAGAAACCGGTCGTACAAATAGTAAAACTTCCGAAATCGCACGTATTATTTCATTGTCAGATGCAACAATTTTCTGCAGAACTGAATGGAAATTATAGACTTTATATATTACGGCAAAGTACGTTGGTTAAGTCAGGCGAATTTCTGGAACGGTTTTTCGGCTTAACACTCGCTACTAACAAATTTAAGAAGGAAAAAGGAGCGCAGGAAAGAAAATTTCAACAACCGAATTGCATTTAAGACCTCGCTTTTTAAGTGTACATGACTGTACACTTCCCACAGTAAGACACTGAAAGACGAGAAACAATTTCTTTCTGATTTGATGGAGACAGTTTTAAAAAGAAAATCGTGTTGCAGAATGGACACATTCTGACGAACACACTCCAGATTTCTGAGATCATTGGTGTTGCAAAAGGGGGGGGGGGGGGGGGGTTTGTAGAATTATTGTGGCCTTGAAACGTTTTGAGGACACTGTCAACCATACATCGGTGTTCGACTTGTTTTTGAGACCGTTTCCGTTTCACTTGAAAGCGTACCTGGGTATGTGCAAATATATCCAACTGACCTGCAAGGTAATGACCATTTTAAAGACAGATCCCTTTAACGTTAATACTGTCCGGGACTTCTAGAATGCTTTTTTTCGGGCTGAGTTTCTACTTCTACAAAACGATGTCGCAAATGTGCTAAAATGTTTCTACTAATGTATGCATGTGAGTGACGTTTTTTCGATTTCCGGTATTTAATGGCCGCTATCGACAGGGGAGCTCAAGTTGATTCCGTATTTCTAGATTTCTGGAAAGCTTTTGACATCGTTCATCACAAGCGACTTCTAATCAAGGTGCGGGCCTATGGGGTATCGTCTCAGTTGTGCGACTGGATTCGTGATTTCCTGTCAGGAAGGTCGCAGGTCGTAGTAATAGACGGCAAATCATCGAGTAAAACTGAAGTGATATTGGGTGTTCACCAGTGAAGCGTTCTTGGACCTCTGCTGTTCCTCATCTATGCAAATGACCTGGGTGACAATCTGAGCAGATCTCTTAGGTTGTTCACAGATGATGCTATAATTTACCGTCTAGTAAGGTCATCCGAAGAGCAGTATCAGTTGCAAAGCGATTTAGAAAATATTGCTGTATGGTGTGGCAGGTGGCAGTTGACGCTAAATAACGAATAATGTGAGGTGATCCACATGAGTTCCAAAAGAAATCCGTTGGAATTCGATTACTCGATAAATAGTGCAATTCTCAAGGCTGTAAATTCAACTAAGTACCTGGGTGTTAAAATTACGAACAACTTCAATTGGAAAGACCACATAGATAATATTGTGGGGAAGGCGAGCCAAAGGTTGCGTTTCATTGGCAGGACGCTCAGAAGATGTAACAAATCCACTAAAGAGGCAGCTTACACTACACTCGTTCGTCCTCTGTTAGAATATTGATGCGCGGTGTGAGATCATTACCAGGTGGGATTGACGGAGGACATCTAAAGGGCGCAAAAAAGCGCAGCTCGTTTTGTATTATCACGTAATAGGGGAGAGAGTGTGGCAGATATGATACGCGAATTGGGATGGAAGTCATTAAAGCAAAGATGTTTTTCTACGCGGCGAGATCTATTTACGAAATTTCAGTCATCAACTTTCTCTTCCGAATGCGAAAATATTTTGTTGAGTCCAACCTACATAGGTAGGAATGATCATCAAAATAAAATAAGAGAAATCAGAGCTCGAACATAAAGGTTTAGGTGTTCGTTTTTCCCGCGCACTGGAGTGGAATGATAGAGAGATAGTATGATTGTGGTTCGATGAACCCTCTGCCAAGCACTTAAATGTGAATTGCAGAGTAATCATGTAGATGCAGATGTAGAAACTAAATACGCCGAAATTAAGTGACAGAATGATAGCTGAAACCTATAAAATTGTCTGCATATGCTTATACGCCGACAGTTTGTACCAAATAAAAATTGAATTACTTGCTCAGCGCACAAAAAACAATAAAATAATACTGAAAATTGGTTCAGTTTTTGATACTCGTTTTTGAGAAATGTGGAATACAAGACAAAGTCGTATGGAGTGCAACTGCATTGCTTATTGCAAGTGGAGCCATGGTACTGGTGCACGGGAGAGTGGCTGAATTCTTGGCCACTTCAGGTTTACACAATAAGAATGGGGCTAATGTAATAAGAGGCCCTTCCGGTTCAGTTATTGCGCTTCAGTAGTGACAATAAGGCTAGCTTGTTCCTCTTAATATGGATCTATGCTCTGACCATTATGTACAAAATACTGTTGTAGAACATCATTGTTTTGAAATTGCTTTACATGAGTACTTTCAGAAATGTCATGAATAAATTGTGTTAAAACCTTCTAAAAATCCTCTGCTAATGGCATTTGTTATTCATAATCCTTTGTTGCAACATTATACACCATGACCAGGTTCGTGATATTGTGATCCCATCTTCCGATAAAAATGTAGCTAATTTAACGTCAGACCATGGAAACAGTAGTCTTCTAACGTTACGGTGCCACTTGGCATTAATATTGCCAGTTAAAATGGAAGTGTGAGTAATACTGCAAATGAAGAAAAACCAAGAATTAGTGATACCAGGCCGTGAAGTTGAGCGCTGCACTCTTATTTGCAGGCCAGTGCTTTAAAACCAGTAAAAACAGCAATTAGCCTATGCCTGCAGCACAAAACTCGCGTCACCGAATGCAAGTGCAGACATGGCGAGGTGTGAACACTTGATTTGATATGTTTACTCTCTCTCCTCACCAAGCAGCTCTGCTAGCACGTACTTGATAAGCCCTTTGCGCCTTCTTGGATTTGCTACGGTCGTGGGTTCGAATCCTGCCTCGGGCATGGATGTGTGTGATGTCCTTAGGTTAGTTAGGTTTAAGTAGTTCTAAGTTCTCGGGGACTGATGACCACAGATGTTAAGTCCCATAGTGCTCAGAGCCATTTGAACCATTTTTTTGAACCTTATTGGATTACAAGGCACAACAAATGGGAGTTACCTGACTATATTTCTTAGTTTCGCTATGTGAACAAAATGAAAAAAAAGCAAAAAAGCGCCATCCAGTCTGTGGCTCTCGGTACTTTAGTTGACTATGGCCTGAGCACGACTTATTCAGTATTCTTTTTCCCGTTTTCTTATTTACTACTTGGATTTTAAGTACCTTTGAAACCAAAATTGTATTACCATGAAAACAAATTCCTTCTCTGCTCAACTACATCTAAAACCTATAAAACTCGAGTGGCTTCCTCTAATACCACGAAGGTCGTTCAATCCATGTGCCGAAGAATCTTGCCAGCCCTTGTAAGTAGTAATTAGTGTATGTGAATTAGTGACTGAGGATATCTGAATATGTGAATTCTAATCAAAGTATAAAGCTATAATCGTTGCTTATTTCTGAAGATGAAAATGAAAATGACGTAGTTGTTTCATAGATGGGCATAAACGTGACGTGAACGACGGCCTTCCCCATGTGTGCTGCAGTTTACATCTTTTGTGAAGAGTTGAATGACTCATTGACAAGCTGTTTGACTTCTATTCGAGAGACGACGGTTAAAATTCTCAACGTGAGATCCAGATTTGCTTAACCGCTAAAGGTAATTACCGAGATGACTTTCTTCCAACCAATTCCAAACATAAGCTCTGTCTTTAGCGACCTAGTCGTCGATGTCATATTGAACTCTAATGTTCTTGTTTCCTTGTGCATGTCTTGCTTCATGGTTGTATCAGGTATGAAATTTGACTTTAGGATCTCCTGCAACTGTTAATTATAAGTTAGGAATAAAAATTGTGCAATGAAAGTTAGCAATTGCTCGAGTATAAACTTATTCAGAACCGTAGCTATTCTATGTGATTCAGGATGTGATTCTACACACCTCACCCCATTGTCTCGCGCATTGCGCTTAACGATGAGCTAACCATATGAATTGTTAACAGATACGATCATAACTTGACATGTGTAGCTGGACATATTGGAAACTGAGTTAATATTGCACGACAATGATTTAGGGGAGCTGCCTTATGGGTGTCTGACAGTACTTAATTCTACAGTCCATCTGCACCCAACAGGCCCTCACGTGATGTCTCAGTAAGACATTTTATCTAGTGTTTCTTAGAGACCATAGGCTCCATTCACCCATTTGAAGTAAAACTATCACAGTTGAGAAGATCTGTTATTACTGAATCTGAGAACCTGTCAGAAAATATGAATGAGATACCTTGATGAGAACCCTATTACCTCTTGGACCACTGCCGTATTTGTACATGACGCTGTATATAGTGAATCTAATTTAGATACAAATACATCAAACTCCTCAGTCTGAGATGATTTTTATCTCCATGTTCCAGTATTTAGGTCATGCGCTGTTAAAGTTGTAGCTTTATGCAGAACACCGACAAACTAAATTCGTCCGGTTTCATTCACTTTTGATTCTTGTCTGTTGCTTTTTCCCCTCTTTGTGAGTGTCGCACAAGATTACCGGACACAATGTTGTCACCCTGTAAAAGAAGAGTGAATGACAGATTGGAACAGGCTATCGTGTCTGGAACGTATCCATAACCACATCGTAAATGGAGTGGCCCAATTTGTTCGTGTATCAACGCAGACTGTCAAACATTTATGCACGAAATTCAGTGTGACCCCCTGCCATGTAACATGGCATAAGAACAGTACTTATGCGAAGATCTTAACCGACAAAGACCCCACAGATGGATGTCACATCTAATAAACAAAAGTCTGTTTTAATCTGAAACGAATTCACGATGAGCACACTTATTGTCTCCCTAGATGAGAAGATCTTTGTTGCACGTGTGTTTCTGGTTTGACGAATATTTGACTGGCGCGAGAAATATGCCTATATTATTCCCACGGAGAATGCTATGGTTCATACGAAACAATGGATGAAATGTAGCTGTTAACTTTCTTGCAATCTGGTAAGAATTTGGTGACTGCCAATGAGCGGCTTCAGCTGCGTGCGGCATATCTGGTGAAACTTGTGGACACTCTGCTTTCTGAACTGAGGTCATTGTCAGCGCTAGAGTTGGCGTTACGTTGCATTACCGTTATATACCCCGGAGGCGAGCAAATTTTTGTCCGATGTTCTCATCTATGCCCTTCACACTGAATGGAGAGATTGTCCTGTTTGTGGTCGTTCGATCTTTCGAAAGAAAGTTAATCAAACTTTACACATTAGAGACAGATTTTACTCTGCGATGACCTATCTCGGTCTAACAATGGAAGGAAGAAACATGGCTGTAAATCGAGCGGTCGACGTGGCATTGCGAAAGCCTCGACAGCGCCTACCCAGACGCTGTTGCCAGGCTCTTATCCGACTCGCGGCGCAGGTTATTTGGACTTTATCGCCGCGGCTGAATTCCCTGTGTCGCACCGGAGGTCATAAATCACAGTGCAGAGCCTGCGACCAGGACGGCCTCGCAGTAAGCGCCTGGTTAGAACCGCCACTTCCTGCTGGTAATCGTCTGTTGGGCCACTATTAAGGCATCTGTCTTCCAGGCGAAAAGCTGCTGCATCGCTTTCTCCTTACAGGGACAAAGGCATACGTGAGAGGGATTTAAAAATTGGTTGTTTAAAAAACTCAGTATTTCTCTATGGCATTAGTCGAGCCATCAAATCAATGTAAATAAATAATACGACGTTCAGATTTGAGTTCGTCTGTAATAATCTCTGTATAGAAGTAAAGAAAGCTTGCTCTTGGTATTGCGTAACGCAAATTCTTTCCTGTATTATTACTCATACATCTGTACCTCATCATCTGCAACCTCTGTCTTTAATTAATTACTAAAAATTTACGTCAAAATTCCGACTATAGCACGTATGTGATATTTAGCCAATATGAAAGTCTGCTTTTCATATTAACTAAAAGTATACAGGGTGTTACAAAAGTTATCCAGTATTTCAGAGGATCGCATCAAAACAAGGAAAAAAAGTGTTATAACAATGGGTCCTACAATGCATATGAGCACTTGTTCAGAGGAGGTGCTCAGCATGATGTCCATTCATCTCATTGCATGCCTCTGCTCTTTGATGTAAAGACTCACGCACTTTGAAATCGGCCTGTTTGCTTCTGAATGTACTGAGATACACGGAAGAGACGATTGTGTAGTCTCTGCAAGCCTTTAATTGGAGTGCATAGACCAATTGCCTCATGTGTCCCCGTAACCGGAAGTTCAGTGGATTTAAGCCTGGAGAACGAGCAGGTCAAGGTATGCTACCTCCCTGGCCAATCCACCGGTTTTCAAATGTCTTCGTCAGCTGCCGACTCACAAGGCAGAGAAAATGTGCTGGTGCGTCATTGTGTATCAGCCACATGTATAGTCTGTCCTGACACGGAACATCCTCCACCAAGATAGGCGGTACGTTCTTCAGAAAGCGGTGGTAAAGAGCCTCAGTTAATCTCTGTGGTAGCACCTATGGCCCTAGTAATCTGTCACCAAGTACGCCTACCCATATGTTCATTGAGAATCTATCCTGGTGCCTTGTTTCTTGAACCGCATGGAGATTTTCATTGGCCCACACATGATGATTAGGGAAATTTACAATGCCATCTAGTGTAAACTCTGCCTCATCGGTAAACGAATTCTTGGAGTCAAACTGTGGATCTGCACCACACTGCCGCAATAATCATTGGAAAAACTGCACTCTGGCAGGATGGTCTTGAGCCTTAACGGCCTGGACGCGCTGAAAGTGGTAAGTATACAACAGCTGCTCATGAAGTACTTCCCATACCAAAGAAAAACTAACACCTTTATCTGCTGCTATTGGTCGCACAGTCGTTTCGGGATTGACATCCACTGCAACTAGAACGTATTTCTTGATTTCAGGCGTGCGATCTGAAGTAGGTCTTCCACTGTCTACTTTGTTGGGTGCTATGGAACCTGTTTCCCCACGTCGCTGAAACAATCGGCTGAACAGCTTAAGAGATGGCGGTCTTCATGCTAGAGAACGTTCAGTGTACAGATTACGAGCTCTCAGACTGACTACATCTGCCAAACCATTGCTGTCAATCAAATTAGCCGTTTCAATTGTGGAAAAAAGGCCTCCACTACTAGGCTGAGTCAGAGTATCAGCAAGGAAGAAAACGTTTTGTACCGCACCACAAATTCTCAATAACATGTACTTTAAACGTGAGCTGCAAGTAGGACAAACATCACGATATGTAACCAAAGTCAGGAGAAATGTGTCCGAACGTAAACTGATATAACAAGGCTACAGTAAAATCACACTACGTAAGGTACGCACGGCAGTATCCCAGTACGCTGTTCACCCTCTGATACGGAGCGCCAATACAAAAACGGTGCTCATTTCTGCTACCATATCTTCGTAACACCTTCCTACTTCGCAGTATGCCATGACATGCGTAGTAATTAATGTTAATTATCGGGTAGTCGTCTGTTGGTCTGTAGTAGGACAAGTAATGTACTGCCATGGATCACATCAAAAGAGCACCCCCTATGAACACCTGCTCATATGTCAGTGCATATGCTTTGAGTTGCTTTGATACTTACCGTCATCCCCTGAAATACTGGACAGTTGTTTTTAACCTCGTGAGTACGCAGAAGGGAAATGGAAGTCATTGTAAGTGCCAACTCTCACATTTGTCAGGAAAATAAATATGCAATGTATTTCTTTTTGTACACAACTTATTAAAACTGAGTAGATATTCTGGAAACACAAAAGTCTGTTGAACATCTCATCATTACAAAAAATAATGAGACAAATTAGAAAATAGTTCATTTGTTATTGCTCCATTAAAAGTGTCATAAGGAAACTGACTTGTTCTAAGTTCCAGTTAGAAAGTTATTTTAAGTTCCATTTGTAGCGGCACCACCGTTTAGGATAGGGAAAGTTAGCTGTGTGCGATATTCGGAGCACGAGTTACAGCCAGGTGCGGGCCGGATTGCAGTAAATTACGCATACCAGCAGTTGCGAAGGCAAGTAGGGGCCACGGTGCGTAGAACTGCCGGAGAGGGCGCACACAGCAGTTTCCATGTCGCAAGTCACAGGCAGAAGAGGGACACTGGCCAACTTAAGTGCTCTGCATATGTGACGCAAAACAGGGAATTAGCAAAACAGAGGCACGCAGCCAAGTATAAATAGATGTTGTTTTCTAACAAGAGTCATTCAAATGTAGTAGCTCTCATGGACTGCGACACGTGTCGCGCCACTGGGCTACACACAGCAACAGATGGGGAGCCAGCATCCCAGTCCACGGCGGGTCGTTGGTTCGACCCTCTGAGGCCAATGCGGAGTCCGGAGCCAGCCAGGGCGGATCACTCTTCGGCTTCCTACTGCGGGCAGTCGTCTTGGCTCCTGACACACTGGAGACTTCCCGAGACGAGGGCTACAGATTTGGATGCTGGATAGCGGGCGCTTGTTCATCGCCGCAATTTCAGCCACACCAGCGAGGAGAAGGACGCAGCTGGTATTACTGCCCACGTCGTGTTGTGCCGACTCTACTTCAGCTTGACTGGATTTTTAAGTTTGTTTTACAAGCCTGACTTTCAATTTCACCACACAAGTCTCCAGGATTGAGCAGTTATTGGCCAATGACGACACGCAGTACAGTTTGTTAAAGTGGAGTTCGCCGTTATTGGTTCAATTGCTCTGAGCATCACGGGACTTAACTGCTGAGGTCATCAGTCCCCAAGAACTTAGAACTACTTAAACCTAACTAACCTAAGGACATCACACACATCCATGCCCGAGGCAGGATTCGAACCTGCGACCGTAGGGGTCATACAGTTCCAGACTGTAGCACCTAGAACCGCAGGGCCACTCCGGCCGGCTCACCGTTATTAATTATGTTTTTAGATTTAATTTTATTTCTCGCACAGAGACTCAACGTTCCTTTGTTTAACAGCGAGTCGTCAAAATAAGCATGAAATGCTAACATCTTTGCAACACATAATGTCGACTATTGAGCTAAAGTTCATGCCTATTTTGCCATTTCAGAGAAGAGAAGCCTTAAGCGCTTGTGCGTCTATAGTCTCAGTATCAAATGTTCACTAATTTCAATTTACTTCCTATCTCAGTTCAGTATTTAACGCAAATTATATATCAGTGTCATTTCAGAGATATTACGTCGGTTCCACACTAATGGAATAACACGTAATTGTCATTTAAGATCACTTTTATTAATAATCCCCTTTCCTAATTATCTTATTATGATCACTTTTATTAATAATCCTTTTTCTTATTATCTTATTATGTTAATGAACGATCACTATCTAGGAGGAAAGAGGGATTGATTCTAATCATGAGATAATAGCTTTTAATGAGCCCGCAATCGTTAATTAAATAAAAAGTCACGTTCGAGGATAATATGCGAACAACTTTCGTTACGTCCGTTTTCACGTATCTGTCAAAACTAATCGTGTCGCCCCCAATTCAAATTAACACTGACGTTTACCCCTTTTGTCAGAACATCGAATCTTAACTATTATCTGAAAGTTTATTCTAGTCCTCGAATTAATTCCTTTCAGATACGCGCATGACCGAACAGCATAACGGAACACGAACGATTTGTTTTAAAAACCGAACAACGCAATGACGTTACATTATGACAATGTCTGCCTAATGAACATCTCTTTGACTTTATCTTTTCTACTCTGCTTAATTAAATTATTCTTAATTACAATTTACTAAGCTATTTAACGAAAACATTTAACACAAAATAAAATAAATTTACCCTAACGTAAAAGATCCGTTATACTGCCCACCTGCAGCTCACAATGAGCGGTGCTGAGTCGGCAGGGACGCACACCGCCGAGTCAACCGCGGCATCCTGACGGCGCTGCACTCCGCTACCGTACAAGGCCGGCTTGACACAGCATTGCATTACACGGGCCACTGGGGTGCTTCCTCAGCATTGCGGGGCCGTGTGACACAGACAGAGGCGAACGGTGCACTGTAGTGGAAGCAAATACATCATTTGGACAGTTCTCGCTGAATTTTAATTCGGCACCTCCTGGAACCCATCCACTACATTTGGTGGCAGATGTCTCCATTACACATTAATACTGCTGCACTGTATTTTATTTGTAATAAAACGAATACAGAAATATGTCAGTAACATTTTAATTAGTAGCGCTGTAGTCAACAAAAACCATTTCTCACGTATTTTAAAATTTTTACAAGAGGATTACAAAATTAACTTCAAGAAAAAAACCACTTAATATTTACTTCTGTTTCTTGCTCAACGGCATTCTTGGGATCAGATCTTGCAAATTTCACTGTGAAACTCTTTGTGATATTGCGGAAAACATGGCAACGTCGTCAACAAGTCTTTTCGTTTTGGAACTAATAAACTTGACTTGTCTTTCAGATGCAGTACGTCAAGGCATCCATATGTCAAAGTTATACCTCTTACTTCTTCTGAATACATTTTCCATTCTTGTGTCTCAGGGTCAGAAAGTTTAATAGCTACACTATGTAATAAAACGTATCAGGACAACCCCAAAAATATACATTTTTCGTATCAGATGCATTGTGCTGCCACCTACTGCCAGTTACTCCGTATCAGCGACCTCAGTAGTCATTAGATACCGTGAGAAAGCAGAATGGGGCCCTCCGCGGAACTCACGGACTTCGAATGTGGTCAGGTGATTGGGTGTCACTTGTGTCATACATCTGTACGAGAGATTTGCACGCTCCTAAACATCCCTAGGTCCACTGTTTCCTATGTGATAGTGAAGTGGAAACGTGAAGGGACACGTACAGCACAGAAGCATACAGACCAACTTCGTCTGTTGACTGAGAGAGACCGCGGACAGTTGAAGAGCGTCGTAATGTGTAATAGGCAAACATCTATCCAGACTATCACACAGGAATTCCAAGCTGCAGCAGGACGTACTGCGAGTACTATGACAGTTAGGCGGGAGGTCAGAAAACTTGCATTTCATGGTCGAGTGGCTGTTCATAACCCACGCATCACGCCGGTCCGGTAAATGCCATACGACGCATCACTTGGTGTAAGGAGGGTAAATATTGCACGATCGAACAGTATAAAAACGTTGTGTCGAGTGACGAATCAGGGAACACAATGTGGCGATCCGATGGCAGGGTGTGGGTATGGCGAGTTCCTCGTGAACATCGTCTGCCGGCGTGTGTAGCGCCAACAGTAAAATTCTGAGGCGATGTATTATGGTGTGGCCGTGTTTTCCATGGAGTGGACTTGCACCCTTTGTTTCACGTGGCACTATCACGGCACAGGCCTACATTGATGTTTCAAGCACCTTCTTGCTTCCCACTGTTGAAGACAAATTTGGGGATGGCGATTGAATTTTCAATACGAACGAGCACCTGTTCATAATGCACGGCCCGTGGCGGAGTAGTTACACGACAATAACATCCCTCTAATGGACTAGCCTGCACAAAGTCCTGACCTGAACCTTAGAGAACACCTTTGGAATGTTTTGGAATGCCGACTTTGTGCCAGCCCTCGCTGAACGACATCGAAACCTCTCCTCAGCACTCCATGATGAATGGGCTGCCATTCCCCAAGGCACCTTCCACCGCCTGATTGAACGTATACCTGTAAGAGTGGAAGCTGTCATCAAGGCTAAGGGTGGGCCAACACCATACTGAATTCCAACGTTACCGATGTAGGGCGCCACTAACTTGTAACTGATTTTCAACCAGGTATCCGGATGCTTTTGATCACATAGTGTGAGATGAATAAGTGTGAGACACTTTTATCATACTGCATTTTTAGATCTTGGCAGTGATGCAGTATTTCAGTAACATCTCTAAAATCAAAGAAGTCAGTCTTGTGCATTGGAATGATGTGGAATGTTTTCATAGCTTTAGCTGACTCAGCAGTCTTGCATAAATTTTGTGGAACAGAGGCTTTACTTACCTTTCTTCCTTTCTATGCATTGCAAAAATCTCTCTCTCAGCTCAAAAAGCTGTGCCCATTGACCATTGATCATCTCTCCAAAGTATTCCAGGCGAAATAAAGGAGCCCTTGAGGTATGGCACTTGGATCTCCTTTGGAGGCACTGCTGGGCACAAGGACCATGCACCATCTAGTAATGAATGTTTGCAACAGTTTCTCAGTGATTTGACTTAGAAGAAAACTGGGAAATGCAACAGAGCACCGACAACATAATAGCAGAGAAAATGTGTTTTGTGAAAAACTGGACTTTGAACGTACTCGAGTCCCACTTTATTTTGTTCTTGTTTATGTTAAATTCACATTTTCAGACTGATAAGAACCAGATACTGTGCTGATGTTCAAATGTGTGGGAATTCCTAAGGGACCAAACTGCTGAGGGCATCGGCCCCTAGACTTACACACTACTTAAACTAACTTAACACTAAAGACAACAGTCACACCCGTGCCTGAGGGAGGACTCGAACCTCCACCTATAGGGGGGGGGGGGGGGGCAGCACGATATAGTGGCGTGGCGCCTCTAATCGCGCTGCAGCTCCGCGCTGCCCTGTGCTGACATCCGAATAAAGAAACAAATCGGAACTATTAAAATTTCTTTTAAGAACTGACATATTGAGAAGCAGAAATATGCGGCCCTGTAAATCTGTAGTAATTTACTGCATAAAGATGGTGTTCATATTACCCTTTCCCCAGTTGATTGCCGCCTTCAAATGTATTTAACCCACAAACAGTTTCGTCATGATGTACTAATGTTAAAAGTATGTTTTCTGAACATCTATTACTATGCGCCGACATGATGTACAACTCTTTGTCATATTTTATACCACTACATGATTTTAAGAGTACATTACATGAATTTTTATGTATCATGAAGAAACTGTTAATGGATAAATTACATTTGAAGATAGCTATAAATTGATTAAACTGGTAGTGTGAACACTGCTGTTATTAAGCGATATTAGGCTATTGGTGACTAACAGATCCAAACAATGTGAAACAGTTAAAGCAGAACGGGGAATCAACAGTGATAAGTCGGTTACTGCATTGATGATTTCAGTCGTAAATAGAAATATTAAAAAAAGGTAGGAAGATTTTTCTGTTTAGCAAAAGTGACAGAAAGCAGATTTCAGAGGACTTGACGGCTCAACACAAAATTTTTGTCTCGAGTACAGGTAGTGTTGAGGATCAGTGGATAAAGTTCAAAACCATCGTACAATATGCATTACATGAGTATGTGCCAAGCAAGATCGTAAGAGATGGAAAAGAGCCCCGTGGTACAACAACCGAGTTAGAAAACTGCTGCGGAAGCAAAGGGAACTTCACAGCAAACAGAAATATAGCCAAAGCCTTGCAGACAACCAAAAATTACGCGACGCGAAATGTAATTTGAGGAGGGGTATGCGAGAGGCGTTCAATTAATTCGCGAGTAAAGTTCTATGTACTGACTTGGCACTAAAACCTAAGAAATTTATGTCTTATGTCAAACCGGTAGGTGGATCAAAACAAAATGTCCAGACACTCTGTGACCAAAATGGTACTTAAACAGAGGATGACAGGCTAAAGGTCGAAATACTAAATGTCTTCTTCCAAAGTTGTTTCACAGAGGAAGACTGCACTGTAGTTTCTTCTCTAGATTGTCGCACAGATGACAAAATGGTAGATATCGAAATACATGACAGAGGGATAGAGAAACAATTAAAATCGCTCAAAAGAGGAAAGGCCGCTGGACCTGATGGGATGCCAGTTCGATTTTACACAGAGTACGCGAAGGAACCTTTCCCTTCTTGCAATGGTGTACCGTAGGTCTCTAGAAGAGTGTAGCGTTCCAAAGGATTGGAAGAGGGCACAGGTCATCCCGTTTTCAAGAAGGAACGTCCAACAGATGTGCTGATCTATAAACCTATTTCTCAAACGTCGATCAGTTGTTGAATTTTGGAATACGTATTATGTTCGAATATAATTACTTTTCTGGAGACTAGAAATTTACTCTGTAGGAATCAGCATGGGTTTCGAAAAATACCATCGTGTGAAACGCAGCTCACGCTATTCGTCCATGAGACTCAGAGGGCCATAGACACGGGTTAACAGGTAGATGCCGTGTTTCTTGACTTCCTCAGGGCGTTCGATACAGTTCCCCACAGTCTTTTAATGAACAAAGTAAGAGCATATGGACTATCACACAAATTGTGTGATTGGATTGAAGAGATCCTAGATAACAGAACGCAGCATGTCATTCTCAATGGAGAGAAGTCTTCCGAAGTAAGAGTGATTTCAGGTGTGCCGCAGGGGAGTATCGTAGGACCGTTGCTATTCACAATATACATAAATGACCTGGTGGATGACATTGGAAGTTAACTGAGGCTTTTTGCGGATTATGCTGTGGTATATCGAGAGGTTGTAACAATGGAAAATTGTACTGAAATGCAGGAGGATATGCACCGAATTGACGCATGGTGCTGGGAATGACAATTGAATCTCAATGTAGGCAAGTGTAATGTGCTGCCAATACAAGGAAAGAAAGATCCCTGATAATTTAGCTACAAATATAGAAAGTCAGCAACTGGAAGCAGTTAATTCCATAACTTATCTGAGAGTACGCATTAGGAGTGATTTAAAATGGAATGATCTTATAAAGTTGATCGTCGGTAAAGCAGATGCCAGATTGAGACTCATTGGAAGAATCCTATGGAAATGCAATGAGAAAACAAAGGAAGTAGGTTACAGTACACTTGTTCGCCCACTGCTTGAATACTGCTCACCAGTGTGGGATCCGTACCAGATAGGGTTGATAAAAGAGATTGAGAAGATCCAACGGAGAGCAGTGCGCTTCGTTACAGGGTCATTTAGTAATTGCGAAAGCGTTATGGTGATGAAAGATAAACTCCAGTGGAAGACTCTACAGGAGAGACGTTCAGTAGCTCTGTATGGGCTTTTGTTGAACTTTCGAGAACATACCTTCACCGAGGAGTCAAGCAGTATATTTCTCCCTCCTACGTATATCTCGCGAAGAGACCATGAGGATAAAATCACAGAGATTAGAGCCCACACAGAGGCATACCGACAATCCTTCTTTCCACGAACAATACGAGACTGGAATAGAATGGACAACCGATAGAGGTACTCAAGGTACCCTCTATCACACACCGTCAGGTGGCTTGCGGAGTATGGAGGTGGATGGATGTAGATGGATGGGGTAGATGACGTGTTCAAAAAATGGTTCAAATGGCTCTGAGCGCTGTGGGACTTAAATTCTGAGGTCATCAGTCCCCTAGAACTTAGAACTACTTAAACCTAACTAACCTAAGGAGACCACACACATGCATGCCCGAGGCAGGATTAGAACATGGGACCGTAGAGCTCGCGCAGTTCCGGACTGTAGCGCCTAGAAGCGCTCGGCCACTTCGGCCGGCCATGACGTGTTAAATTATTACATAAACTAATGGAAATACGGTTTTTTTGTATATCATCTGTCCACTATCTTGTATAATTAATTTTATTGTCTTGCTTGTTAACGCAATAATATCGGGCACCTGATCGTCTTCAGTGTTATCTTACATACATACTAGCTTTTTTTAGCACATGCTAACGACTTTTACTGATAACAATCATGTAACTACCCAGTTATACAACTGTGGTAACTTATGGATTTAAGACACATAGTCCTTGCCACTGCATATCAGCAAAATTTATAAGCTGAGTACCATCTTCATATGACATTTATCGGTAATTGTGTTTGGTGTGTGCTCTAAAACCAATATACGTGAGACACCGGTGAAGTTGGGCATGTGCCACATACTAGCCCATCAGCAAAATAAGCAAACAGAATAAAAAGAACACTCCATGAAGCGACAGATGGCAACATATGCATTTCACCGTGTGAAATGCTATCAGTGCTGATGTCATGCCACTCTGTCTACACTTTGGCTGTAATTTGATTCGCAATTTTATGTGTGTTCCGGGAGCGAGCGAGAGATATCAAATAGACTCTAATGATGCCCCAACATTTGCGTGCGAATGCACTTCCAGTTTAAGAAGCCACCCTCTTTCTGCCAACGACCTTTTCAAAGAGGGTAGAGGAGCAGAGAGAGGTTCAGTGCACTCCCTTCCCCATTCGAAGAGAAACTGCTCCTAAAAAGCACCAGAATCAGCTGTGATCAACGGCATGGGTATGCACAAGGCGATGGAAATCACTGCGTTAAAGACACATAACGCTGATCCACGGGACATGCAGTCTGCAACTGAAAAAATGTGAAAACCATAATTGCACTGGTGAAAGATCCCCTACTAGTCCTCCATTATGGTCTACGGGAGGGGAGTGCCAAATGGAATTTGGCCATGAGAAAAAGATTGAATAACCAGCGAAAGGATAACGTTGTATGGTTCAGGGGGGGGGGGGGGTGGAATGCCAGAATTTTGAAAGTCACAGGGAAGCAAGAAAATCTAAAAAAGGGGAACGCAGAAGCTCAGTCTAGATGTAGTTGTAGTCAGTGAAATGAAATGAAAAGAAGAAAAGGATTTCTGATTATATTGGCAATATTAATAGCAGCAGAAAATAATATAACGGTATTAGGATTTGTTATGAATAGGAAGACGGGAAAGAGCGCAAGTTACTGTGAAGACTTAATTGAGAGGGCTGTTCTTATCAGATTCGACACCAAATTAATACGGGAAACAGTACTTCAGGTACACTTGCTGACGTCGAAAGCACGAGATGAAGAAACGGAAAAAGTCATGTTGATCATTCGGGCTTCTGGCGGTTATGCTCCTCTTTCCTGCACGATATTTCAACTTTGTGACTCGTAGTCTTCTTCAGGTGCTGTCTGATATTAATTCCACTGTGGAACGAGTCCGGTATTTATGCCTACTTTGTGTTTGGCGTTCTCTTTGCAGTTCTGTCCGTGGTGTGTGCCGACCAATAACAACGGCTGTACCGTTTTCTGGTAGCCACGGTTGTTCCGAACGCTGTGCGCATACTTTGTGGTTATTATCCGTTGCCAATATAGCTGAATTAGCTTCTAAATGGTGTCCAAGCTATGCTAGACGTTTTATCTTTCGATTGTCGTCATTTGAACCCTTCTGTTACCATGCTACTGAACTATTGGTTGTATGGAACTACCACTCTTTGAAGTCAAATGTGATGAAGAAACTGAAATAATAAAACGAGCAGCTATTGCAAATGGTTATAACAGCTCCATAGTAGACACCCCAAAACCCTCAATAATGGCAAACCAATCACAACACAAAAAACAAAAAACAAATAATATCTTACATACAATCCCCTTTCTAGGTAACATTTCACGTCATATTGTCAACGTATTCAAACGAAAAGGCATAAGCACATCCTTCACCATAGGTAACAAGATTGGACAAAAGTTACCCCACAATATCAGCACACGAAACCCATTTTAGCACACAAGTGTGTACAAAATTTAATGTTTGGACTGGTATTGCTTCTACATAGGCCAGACGGGCTGACCATTTGAGAGTAGTCGAAAACAAAATATGCCACACATCAGCAATAGCAAGCCACCTGCTTGAAACAAAACACTATATTAACAAACTACACATCCAACCAAATGGCAGAAAGCTAGACAACCTTGAAACACTGTAAATATACAAACACCAAACAAAACAACCTGAATCCAACTTAAATGACAATATTTACAATAGGATTAGGATCATCTCTGTTTTCACCACTGCCTACATCATTAAAATTGCAATGAGCACACACACACACACACACACACACACACACACACACACACACACACACACTCACACACTCACACACACCTTAATATTTACCATAAATATTTGGTTATGTTATCATGAAACCAGTCTAGTAGAGATGGACTTGATTTACAGACCTTCCACCCCTTATCAGCTTGAAAATATGAAACGTCCCCTTTGAAAAATTTTTACTAGACTGTGCTTAAACTGACACGCAATATCTTTAGCGCAACGCAATCTGACTTCCAAAAATCCCTACGAAAGAATGGCCCTGACTAGCATTAATCTATACCTTTCACAAACCACTTACCTCAGAAAAAATCTTCGTTACTCGAACTACTGCAATACAGCGAGCACTACTACTGCCAGCTAAATAAAAGATTCTAACTACAGAAGGCACTAACTACTGATAGGTATAGTTAGCAAATGAAAGATTTTAATAGAGAACAAACAGTGTATTTACCTTAATAGTCAAAAAATATATGATAGTTCATGACATCCAGTCTTACAAATTACAAAACTCCGCCATCTCTCTCCCCACGTCCACCACTGCTGGTGGCTCACCTCCAACTGTGCAACGCTACGCGCTGTTAACATCCAGCTGCCGCTGCCCAACACTAACAAACAGTGTATTTACCTTAATAGTCAAAAAATATATGATAGTTCACGACATCCAGTCTTACAAATTACAAAAATCCGCCATCTCTCTCCCCAGGTCCACCACTGCTGGCGGCTCACCTCCAACTGCGCAACGCTACGCGCTGTTAGCATCCAGCTGCCGCTGCCCAACACTACAATGGCAGACAACAATGCAAACTAAACACAGACTGCGCACGGCACAGCCAGTGATTTTTATACAGAGCGCTACGTGGCGGCGGCGTTAGCAATAAAAAAACCTAAACAGCTTACTTACATAGCCCCCATGCTCCCCACAAAAAAATTTACAAATTGTTTTGGGCAGTGGCCAGTACAGATTAGAAAATTTTTTTTCGTAATTACAATGACAAAGAAATGAAATGCACACACTTATCGATACAATGTTGGTCAAAAGCTAAAATTTTCTCACAGTCCATAAAGACAGTCCTAATCATTCATCAAAGTAAAATTGCAGTGTTTTTCTCAAAGTCTGAGTAGTAAAAGAAAATGCACACGGAAGTAATGGATTTCCATGCAGTCTTGAAGAAGTAGTGTTGTCCCTCCAACGGTAAGACAGTGCTGACTCTTGACATGCAGACAGGTAATGGGCCACATCAGAGCAAACCCACAGCAGAGTCAGTCGAAGTTTTGAAGAATATTGGTACGTAGGTCATCTCAGAGCAGACCCACTGTAGTCCTGGTAGAGATTACGGTATTGGTGGGCCACCAGAGATGCAGACCGACTGTAGACCTTGTAGAAATAATGGTATTGGTGGGTCATTAAAGGTGTAGACCCACTGTAGTCCTTGTAGAGATGGCCAGCAGCCATCTGTTTGACTGTGCAGGCGCACAATCACCATTGAAGAGTCTTGCGAATAATATAGCAAGTCCATAACCACCACCTGTGCACTCACAAAAATTGTTTTAGAAATCTCCTTAGAACCAGCAATGCTGTTAACCAGTCCCTTGCTGAATTATCAACACACTTACAAACACTATTAGTCCCTACTTCTCACATATTGTGCATATACTATGACCAACAGAAACGTGTGCAGTGAAATGTAATTTACAAGTTACTTAATTTGATGAACTGGTGTCAATTACAATTTTATAACATAAGAATGCAATAACAAAGGTACAAAATACATCTTTAAAGAACATAACAATACAGATAACATTTGCAGTAGTACAGGCTTTACAAAAGAATCAAAGTAGCAAATACATCACTGTTACAAAAATTACGACATAAGTAGATACATAAAAGATCAGAATAACTTTTGAAACATCAACTTCACACATGAGCATTAAAATAAAAGAGAATAAATAATGTCTAAACATCAGTAAAATTCTACAATGTAAATATTATTAGCTAAACACATAAAGACAGGAAAAAGACAAATACACAAGGGTACATAAACACATAGAGGGATAATACGAAAGGAAAGGACAGGGTTTGTTTTACTGCAGTATTTTGCATAGAGATCTCCCTTAGTACATCATTATTCCCAAATAGTCCTATCTAAACCTGATTTCTGTATTCTGTTCACATCCTCTTTCAGAAATAGTTTTTCTCCACTGTACACTACTTTGTAGGCCAAACCATTTCCTTATAGCTTCTCAATGCTTTTCTTCCAATTCATCATAGTTAGTTTCTTATATAGTCTACCACCTCTTAAGCTAACTTAAATCTACTGAGCTCAGATACTAAACTAAGGGACGAGGCAATGCAGTAGCACAAAACAATTAACACAAACAGCAATGATAAAAAAAATGGAAATTGGCAAAAAAAAGGCAGCAACATTACAACTAATATAAGGCAATGCGCAGCAAACAAGAAAAATAAATCAGTAATAAAATTGGCTTAACCTAGTAATACAAACTGACATTCAGTAGCACTATGAATGGCAAACAGCCGCAGCAAATGCTACAACTTATACCTAAACATGACAAAGCTCAAGAAGAAAAAAGGTTACACTAAAGACAACAATGCAGATAAGGACAATGTCTATTCACATCTTAATGTCTATGCAATTAAAGTGGTGCACCACAAAAATTTATTGTAAAAAAATATTACCATGTACTTGAAAAGACAATTCCGTATGCAAATCCTGTGAAGGGAAATGTCTTTTTGTGCTACTTCGTTTTTTTTTAAGTACATCATAAAGTTATTATTTACTGGATCTGTAGGCATAAAATATTTATATTAGTACATCCATAAAATTTATTTTAACCAATGCTTCAGTGCAGTTAGAAACTAGATATTAATCAAAATGAGTAAATAAATACATAAAGCATGCCACATGGCATTTCTCTCAACTAGCAGGACAATAGCCATGAAATGTTTCTCGTCGTTTCATTAGGCATTTTAGTAAATATCATAAATTAAGAGCTCCACAGTGTAATCATATGTTTTCAAGTTTGGGCGTGTAGTATTTGCGATGCTTTCTACAAAGGAATCTCAATAGCGAGGATAATGACCTCTTTTTTTTTCTCCACCTGTGCCTCTGACAGGCACACACTAATAGCTTTCTTTTGTCAGGTGGTTGTCGCGCAGCTGGGTGCCCACGACGCATTACATGCAAGTGGTCACTTAACTGTCTTATCGAAATATTTACGACACCAGATTCCGCTACAGTGGCAGTCTCATATAAAAAATTTCACAGGTCAAGAACTTGCGTTACAAATCTGTAGAAACAAAATCCTATTGATATAACAGTGTCCAAAAAAATTCCGTCGGCATTGTAATACATTCACGCATTTGCATACATTTCATAACTCTTAAAGTACGATTCTTGGTTTCCAACCACTTTTTTCATAAACCAGAGTCCCTAATCACTACTCATTATTCCTTACATTATTCGTCGACACTTCTTCAATATTTCATCACAAAGATACGTAGCATAATCAAATAACTCATATAGCATCAGCTTATTGATCATAAACATACCGCAACAGGGTAATACACATCGTCATCATAACATCATAAAACCTCAGCCAAATCTCAAAATCGTCGTAGCTTCTTCCAATAATTTCAAAACCAAATAAAAATTCTCTGCTCATGTCAAAAGTGTCATCTACCTCAAACGTACTTTAAAAATCATGATCTCATACCCAATTATGTCATTCAAAGCTCTCATAGTATCACAATGGTTCCGAAAATGTATGAACAGTTCACAAAGTACAGACAAAATACAATTTCGTAAGTGTGAAGTTATCCAACTGTGTAATTACGTAAACATCTGTCACTGATGTAGTAAAATGAATGTTTGTCTCTCCCAGTTAAATGATCAGATAGCTGTGTAATTAATGTGTTAGATAAATATGGTACCGATGTGTAAAGTTGTATAAACAAATACCATATTAGCTAGGGCTCCTTGTGCTTGCCACACACATCGTACACAAAGTAAGCGTGTACCCCCCTGAGGGTAATGTAATTATATCCTCAGGTGTTACAGATTACAGCAATGGAATGAAATGTATCACGGAAAACTTTCTTTGTAATTCAAATATGTTGAAAAATAAATAGTTTAATGTGTGTCCTGTAGCGGTTAATGTGCGTCTTGCTGTAAGACAATCTCTGTGGAAGTGTCGTAGTTGTTGTCCTCCGAAAGCTAAGTTCTGCAGAAGTCAATGTACTTACCTCATGATAAACGAAATTGAAATGCTTTGCGTATAGATATCTTAGTTATTACGCTTATTGCTGTGATGAAGTAAGTACTGTACTGTACGTATTGTTGTGCTACAGAAAAGGGTGTCTCATTGTAGCTACACCACAAACGTTACTACTAAAACATGTTTTACTTTCCAGAATAATACAGAAAAACTGTGCAGATATAAAGCAGATACGCCGCAAAAGCAACAATGTAAATCGTGTCACATATTAGTAGCGTCGTGATATAATCGTGTAGCTATCAGAGAAACCAAATGCTAAGTCATCTTTAATGTCACCGAATGTACTTCAAATAAAGAATGTATTTTCAAGTAAACCAAAATGTTGCATTAAAATCTCATTAGCAGTACTGGTAAATGTTCTAAGTATGTCAGCCTTATAATTGTTACGTAATCGTGCAACTAACAAGCAAAAATGTACACACACAATAACACTGTGACGTCTGTTCACTATAACAATGCACTCGTAAATACTGTCTAAATATGTTCTGTAGGTTCTAGACTGGATAGTGAACTTCAAAACATTGTCGCATGTTAGTTTCTCAGTGTGACAAATTGTACTAGTAGAGTGAAGTGAAAAATTTTATGGTAAAGACTAAGTTAAAAAGCAGATTGTCTCTCAATAAACGGTTTTACATGTGAAATACAGTGCAATTCTTTACTCTTCATAGTACTCAGAGTTTCAACTGAAAAGCAATTATCATGTGATTACGTCGGTAAGGAACACTGGAATTTTGCTCAAGGCTAGCTTATGTTATTTTTCTCTGAGCCAGCCGGCGCACGCGGCTGCCAGCGGCGCGAGTCATTGTCTGTTTCTTTGGTGGCGCGCGCCGTTATTGGGATTAGGAGACCTAACTTGCCGAGAGGGCCCAGCTCTGTTTGGATCCCGCCAGTTCTGATGAAATTCCGGTCTGTCGTTATGATTATATCGTCTGTCGTCATGTCGGTAGTTCCTGTAGTTTCTTTCTTGTCGGTTAAGTGGTGGAGAATTTCTCCCTGAATTATCATTGCGCGGTGGACCCTTGCATCTGAAATTATTCTGTCTCCAGTGATAATAATAGTTCTGATTGCCATATTGTCTGTTTCTGTGATTTTCTGTGTAATATTCATTATTACGGAAATGCGATCTTTCTCTGTAACTATTATTCTGCCAACGGTTGTCATATGGGTGGTGTCTGTTTTGGTCACGATTTGTGTTGTGATAATAGCCTTGTCGTGCCCAGTTACTATTTCTTTCATCGCGGATTTGCGACGGATGTGACCTGTAGCTGTTGTGTTCCTGTTTTCGCGTTCCGCGGTTGTCAGTGTCAATTTCTAATTCTTGTAAGAGTCCCTGAAAAACTTCAATGTCGTCTTTGCAAAGGCCTGCCAAAATAATATTCCTTAAATGTTCCGGCAATTTCATTAAGCACATGCGGATGAGTTCTGAAGGGCTGTATGGGTTTGAAAGATATTGATTCTTATGCAACATGTCTTCAAAATATTTGACAAGACTGGAAAATTCAGATTGTTCGAAATGTTTCATCATCATGATGCCATGTTTTACTCGGTCTTGTGTGGCTTGGGACCAATATGCTGAGAGGAAGGCATGGTAAAATTCTCCTTCACTGTGGCAATCGTGAATGACCGATCGCATTCTTACAGCTGGTTCATTCTCTAAGTAGCCACACATAAATTCGAATCTGTGCTCTAGTGACCAGTTGGGAGGAAAACAATGAGAGAATTGATGGAGCCACGCTTGTGGATGATTGTCGTTGCCAGAATTCTTAAATGCTTTGAATTTACGTGTAGTAATGAACAGCTTATAGTCAATATCATCGTGTCGGCGGGTAGCATATCGTTCATTGTTACGTCGTGTCGGCAGTTCCATCTCAAAATTCGGTGCACCTTGCCAATTTCTTTCACAATTTCCGAAATGCCCTGTTATTATTATTTTGTGGCTTTTCCGTATTTATAAGTCCCTCTTCCCATGTTGGAGCGCGACTATCCTTTGAAATACGTAATTCTTGTATTACCTGTGTCAGCTGATCTTGCACTTCCTGGATTTCTCTTTGGTGTTGTGTATTAATTTGATTCTGATTTTGTTTGAATTTCCTAATTTGTTCGCACTCTTCTGTATCATTCAGATCATCATCTACCTTTGTAGATAAGTTAGTGAACTGATCTGAAAGTTCGGCTACTTTCTCCGATAGTGAACACATGTCCTCAGTGTGTTTTTCTGAACCAAGTTTCAGAGTGTCCATTTGTGTTGAAATCGAATCTACTGTGACCTTTAAGTTTTCCTGAGTTCTTGCAAGTTGCGTAACCGAATCGGTGGATGCAACTGAGTCCATTTTAGCTTGCAAGGTGTCGTGATTTTCACGAACAACAGTTTGCAATTCTTTTATGGCTGCTTCGTGATTCTGTAATGCATTTTCATGCCGCGAAAACATAGGTTGAAAATGCTCACAAATTTGTGTTTTTACTTCATTACAGATTTTCTGGCATTTCGATTTAATGTTATGTAACTCAGTAGTTAAATCTTAACGTGTTTGTTCAAGTGTGGTGTCTAACTTCCGAAGATTTTGTTCCATTGTGTCTAACTTTTGAAGATTATGTTCCATTGTGTCTAACTTTTGAAGATTTTGTTCCATTGTGTCTAACTTTTGAAGCTTTTGTCCCATTTGTTGCATTAATTGTAATAACAATGCACTGGTGTCTGAAACAAGTTCCTTAGTCCTATTCGGCAATGCATTTGCACCGGTAATATTCGCAGTTTGAAAAACAGAAAATGTGTCTTGACTTATTTGAGAAAACGGTGAGGACGCAAAACCTGAATCTACAGTATTTGCAATATTGTGTCCTGTCATTTCGGAATCCTGAGGCGAGATGTTGCCAACCGATCGATCGATAATGCTTCCCTGTTCACTAATTGTTTCACTGCCTACACCATTATTTGCAACCCGCTCCATTTCCCTATGCACGATTACCAAATTACTACTTTGAACATCAGTTGATTCATTACATGGTGGCGCTAACACACTGCTTTCGTCTTCACTGTCATTTCTCAGTTTACTTTGGAGCCTAGTATTACGTTTTTCACACGCCATTATTGTCACAATATTTCACACGACAACACAGAAAAAAAACACAATTTGAAGACCAAAAATAAGAGAATACATTAACATAGAAAATAATATCTAGTTAATTGCAAGCGCAGCTGCGAAATACTTGGTGCAACTCTGCATGCATGCCACAACTGTTTTACTGTACAACAATGAAAGACTGCAACTACAAAGGAAATTCTCTCTATGTTAAGGCGCTAGCAATAAACAAAGGCTACACTAACTACACAAACTACAAGAAAAAATCAAAGATTCCAGTGAGGTATCCTTGGCTAAGGGTCGACATATGAAACGTCCCCTTAGAAAAATTTTACACGACTGTGCTTAAACTGACACGCAATATCTTTAGCGCAACGCAATCTGACTTCCAAAAATCCCTACGAAAGAATGGCCCTGACTAGCATTAATCTATACCTTTCACAAACCACTTACCTCAGAAAAAATCTTCGTTACTCGAACTACTGCAATACAGCGAGCACCACTACTGCCAACTAAATAAAAGATTCTAACTACGGAAGGCACTAACTACTGATAGGTATAGTTAGCAAATGAAAGATTTTAATAGAGAACAAACAGTGTATTTACCTTAATAGTCAAAAAATATATGATAGTTCATGACATCCAGTCTTACAAATTACAAAACTCCGCCATCTCTCTACCCACGTCCACCACTGCTGGCGGCTCACCTCCAACTGCGCAACGCTACGCGCTGTTAGCATCCAGCTGCCGCTGCCCAACACTACAATGGCAGACAACAATGCAAACTAAACACAGACTGCGCACGGCACAGCCAGTGATTTTTATACAGAGCGCTACGTGCGCGGCGGCGTTACCAATAAAAAAACCTAAACAGCTTACTTACAAATATATATACATCAACTACTAGCACAAATTGTACATCCATCTGCATATTTTGAAGCGTTAACCAATGTATTACCCCAACATTTTTTTTTTTTTTTTTTTTGGGACATCAGTCTACTGAATGATTTGATGCGGCCCGCCACGAATTCCTCCCCTGTGCTAACCTCTTCATATAGAGGCAGAATCGCCTTTTTTGCCATAGCGAGTCTGCTTTTGATGTCGTCCTTGCTCCATCCGTCATTGGTTATTTTACTGCCTAGGTAGCAGAATTCCTTAACTTCATTGACTTCGTGACCATCAATCCTGATGTTAAGCTTCTCGCTGTTCTCATTTCTGCTACTTCTCATTACCTTCGTCTTTCTCTGATTTACTCTCAAACCATACTGTGTACTCATTAGACTGTTCATTCCGTTCAAAAGATCATTTAATTTTTCTTCACTTTCACTCAGGATAGGAATGTCATCAGCGAATCGTATCATTGATATCGTTTCACCTTGTGTTTTAATTCCCCTCCTGAACCTTTCTTTTATTTCCATCATTGCTTCCTCGATGTACAGATTGAAGAGTAGGGGCGAAAGGCTACAGCCTTGTCTTACACCTTTCTTAATACGAGCACTTCGTTCTTGATCGTCCACTCTTATTATTCCCTCTTGGTTGTTGTACATATTGTATATGACCTGTCTCTCCCTATAGCTTACCCCTACTTTTTTCAGAATCTCGAACAGCTTGCACCATTTTATATTGTCGAACGCTTTTTCCAGATCGACAAATCCTATGAACGTGTCTTGATTTTTCTTTAGCCTTACTTCCATTATTAGCCGTAACGTCAGAATTGCCTCTCTCGTGCCTTTTCCTAAAGCCAAACTGATAGTCATCTAGCGCATTCTCAATTTTCTTTTCCATTCTTCTGTATGTTATTCTTGTAAGAAACTTCGATGCATGAGCTGTTAAGCTGATTGTACGATAATTCTCGCACTTGTGTGGATGATGCTTTTCCGAAAGTCAGATGGTATGTCGCCAGACTCATATATTCTACACACCAACGTAAATAGTCGTTTTGTTGCCAGTTTCCCTAATGATTTTAGAAATTCTGATGGAATGTTATCTATTCCTTCTGCCTTATTTGAGCGTAAGTCCTCCAAAGGTCTTTTAAATTATGATTCTAATACTGGATCCCCTATCTCTTCTAAATCAACTCCTGTTTCTTCTTCTACGACATCAGACAAATCTTCACCCTCATAGAGGCTTTCAATGTATTCTTTCCACCTATCTTCTCTCTCCTCTGCATTTAACCGTTGCACTCTTAATGTTACCACCATTACTTTTCATGTCACCAAAGGTTGTTTTGACTTTCCTGTATGCTGAGTCTGTCCTTCCGACAATCATATCTTTTTCGATGTCTTCACATTTTTCCCTGCAGCCATTTCATCTTAGCTTCCCCGCACTTCCTATTTATTTCATTCCTCAGCGACTTGTATTTCTGTATTCCTGATTTTCCTGGAACATGTTGGTACTTCCTCCTTTCATCAATCAACTGAAGTATTTCTTCTGTTACCCATGGTTTCTTCGCAGCTACCTTCTTTGTACCTATGTTTTCCTTCCCAACTTCTGTGATGGCCCTTTTTAGAGATGTCCATTCCTCTTCAACTGTGCTGCCTACTGCGCTATTCCTTATTGCTGTATCTATAGCGTTAAAGAACTTCAAACGTATCTCGTCATTCCTTAGAACTTCCGTATCCCACTTCTTTGCGTATTGATTCTTCCTGACTAATGTCTTGAACTTCAGCCTACTCTTCATCACTACTATATTGTGATCTGAGTCTATATCTGCTCCTGGGTACGCCTTACAATCCAGTATCTGATTTCGGAATCTCTGTCTGACCATGATGTAATCTAATTGAAATCTTCCCGTATCTTCCGGCCTTTTCCAAGTGTACCTCCTCCTCTTGTGATTCTTGAACAGGGTATTCGCTAATACTAGCTGAAACTTGTTACAGAACTCAATTAGTCTTTCTCCTCTTTCATTCATTGTCCCAAGCCCATATTCTCCTGTAACCTTTTCTTCTACTCCTTCCCCTACAACTGCATTCCAGTCGCCCATGACTATTAGATTTTCGTCCCCCTTTACATACTGCATTACCCTTTCAATATCCTCATACACTTTCTCTATCTGTTCATATGCAGCTTGCGACGTCATCATGTATACCTGAAGTATCGTTGTCGGTGTTGGTCTGCTGTCGATTCTGACTAGAACAATCCGGTCACTGAACTGTTCACAGTAACACACCCTCTGCCCTACCATCCTATTCATAACGAATCCTACACCTGTTATACCATTTTCTGCTGCTGTTGATATTACCCGATACTCATCTGACCAGAAATCCTTGTCTTCCTTCCACTTCACTTCACTGACCCCTACTATATCTAGATTGAGCCATTGCATTTCCCTTTTCAGATTTTCTAGTTTCCCTTCCACGTTCAAGCTTCTGACATTCCACGCCCCGACTCGTAGAACATTATCCTTTCGTGGATTATTCAATCTTTTTCTCATGGTAACCTCCCCCTTGGCAGTCCCCTCCCGGAGATCCGAATGGGCGACTATTCTGGAACCTTTTGCCAATGGAGAGATCATCATGACACTTCTTCAACTACAAGCCACATGTCCTGCGGGTACACGTTACGTGTCTTTAATGCAGTGTTTTCCATTGCCTTCTGCATCCTCATGTCGTTGATCATTGCTGATTCTTCCGCCTTTAGGGGCAATTTCCCACCCCTAGGACAGGAGAGTCCCCTGAACCTCTATCCGCTCCTCCGCTCTCTTTGACAAGGCCTTTGGCAGAATGAGGCTGACTTCTTACGCCAGAAGTCTTCGGCCGCCAACTTATTGGCAGTTATTATATATAACAGATGTAATCTTAAGCCCCTTGCTTTCTAAAGTTTGCTCTTATACAATCACTCTTTCCACCCCCTGCCTCCATTTCTCTTTTACTTTCTCTTCCTCTCCCTACAGCCATTCATATCTACCTATGAATCCAAACCACAAATTGGTATTTGTGTATGATTTTACCACTCTAGCCAGTATGATTATTATACTTAAAGTTTCAAACATTTCACCTGCTTATATACACTAGTATGAAGTTTAAGCTATTTTAACTTGTCAAAATCGGATTTATATACCACCTGAAGCATTTATTTCAACTCATGTATTCGACTGCTCAAAACAAACACCTCCAAATCCATTAAAATTTATTCATTAATGATGTAGTTACGATGTATATCTTAGTGCTCTGTGATAATGTTTTCTCTTCTGCTATACGATCCTTGCACACAATAGTTTCCAGACGCCATATTTGCGAACAGAATATGACCGTATACATGTGATGTGTTGCGACAGTGAAACGAACCTGTGACCACTGGAGGTACTCTATTTTACTTGTTTTATGTTTACCGTTAGATATACATTAAATTTTTTGTCAAAAGAAACCCAAAACCAAGTTCGGAAATAGTGTTTTGTTTCTGCGCTAGACAATGCCACAAGTTCCTTCAAAAAATCATAACATAACACACACACAAATGTCATACTAACGAATGTAAATCCTCTTGATGATGGAGGTTTAAACCTTTGAAACGCGTCGTGTAGATAGATAATCTGTGAGTGGTAACAGTAAACTTGTTGTTTCATTTAATGTCAATGACTGTCACTGTAAAGCCTAACCTCAAATTGTCGCATTTATAGTTAATCTGCTCAGTCAGGCAATCAAGGCTTTTTTCGAGTACAAAAACAGTGCAGAAAAGCTCGCAATGACGACATAGCATGCTTAACAGAAATTCAATAGAAATTGTCTAAAAAATAACGTCATTCAAAATTATGTCAAAATTGATGTCTAAACAAATACGACAATTGCAAAGTAAACATTGGAAAACGCACGAAAACGGTGGGTGAAAAACGAACTGAAAGGGCTATATGTAAAAAAACAAATGTTCTACACACAGCTTTATAAGGGAGAATCACAGTTGGTAAAGTTGCTTCATAGTCTAGAATACGATTCCATAACCGAAAAAGTCAGAAAGTACACAGAGTTCGTCATACAGAAAACAAAAGCTACGCAGAAGAAAAAACTAGCCAATATTATGAAACAACAGTTACCTCCCAAACTGAACCAAAACAGCCGAAGGAAACAAACATTCTACACACTTTTCCTCAACAACACGAACATATTATTCACTGTAGAATAAGAGGCGCTACTCTGCAAAGGTTTAAAACGCGACGTTCAAGCTCCACTGGACCAAAATAACCAAGAAAAGCTCATCACTAGTGCACACACAGATCTCAGCCATCACCTTTAAGACGCAAAATAACTGAATAGCAGCCTGACACAAGACTAATGAAATTATGGAGAAATATTTCAACGATGAGCCCATAAGCACCTCGCCTTAGATCACAACTAAAGATCCACAAAAATGGGACCCCCTCCCACGCCTATAGTGAACTGTAGGAACAGCCTAACATTCGACCTCAACGAAACGTTCTTCAAAATTCTCAAAGAAGCATACACATTCAATAATGAGAGAACACGTGAAACCACAACAGAATTTACACAACATGTCAAAAACATAGAAGTACCTGATGGAGCCACACTTACCTCTGTTACATACAAAACCTTTATTCCTCTGTGTCAATAGATCCCGTGCTACAGAGCACAAACAAAGCACGAGACAAAAAAATAGTCCAAATGGCTCTGAGCACTATGGGACTTAACTTCTGAGGTCATCAGTCCCCTATAACTTAGAACTACGTAAACCTAACTAACATAAGGACATCACACACATTCATGCCCGAGGCAGGATTCGAACCTGCCACCGTAGCGGTCGCGCGGTTCCAGACTGTAGCGCCTAGAACCGCTCGGCCACTCATCCCGGCAAAGCATGAGAAAATCCCTTCAACTCACGTTACTGAACTATGGACCTCCTTGAATTCACACTTCCACACAACTATTCTAATTTAACAATAGAATCTACAAACAAACAAATAGCCTGGTAAAGGGCTCAAATCTTCCCAGATTGCTAGCTGAAATTTTTATGAGTAACTTAGAAGACAAATTCCTTAATTTCAATCACCACTTCTTCAAAAATATAATATACTACTACAGATATGTAGATGATACCATCATTTTAATCAGAGGCACTAAAGATGACATAAGAGAGTTGAACCAGCTATTCAAAACTCCCCTGACAACATAAAATTCACATTTGAACACCAAACAGATGACAGTATAAATTTTTTAGACCTTACCATTAGAATAAAGAATAACAGACATCAGCCGGAAATTTATAGGAAGCCTACCACAACACATACCACAACTCACAGTTCGACTTGTCACCCCATAACCCGCAAAATGGCAGCCTTCAGATACATGATCAATAGAGCTATACAACTGCCAGTCTCTGAAGACAAATGTAATCAAGAAATTGAAGTAATAAAACTAACAGCTATTGAAATTGGTTGTAACAGCTCCATAGTGGACACCCTAAAACACTCAATAATGGCAAAGCTATCACAAAACAAAAAACAAAAAGAAAATAATATCTTCCATACAATTCAGTTTCTAGGTAATATTTCATATCAGATTGTCAATGTCCTCAAACGAAAAGGCATAAGCACATCCTTTACCACAGGTATCAGGATTGGGCAGTAGTTACCCCACAACATAAGCACATGAAACCCACTTCACCTCACAGTTGTGTACAAAATTGAGTGTTTGGCCTGTGGCGCTTCTACATATGCCAGAGAGGCACATCATTTGAGATTAGATTCAAAGAACACATGGCAGCACTAAAAAACAAAATAGTTTACAACGTAATAGCTCATCCTCTCCCTCTCACAATAAACAAATCCTCTGAAGAAGGTTACTTCCCTGATCACTTGAAATACACGGAAGTAAAACCATTGTTTGAAAAAGGTTCAAAAGATGATATGGGAAATAATCACCCCATCTCTACACTCCCTGTCATATGTCTTGAGCAGGAAAATTGTGGCTTTAACAACGATGATCAAAGGATCAGCAAAGAAATAACGGTTGTGAAAGTGAGGAAAGGCGATGAAGATCAGTGCAGGGACGTAGAGGTGACGAGGGAACAAACATAATCAAATAGTAGGTATCAATGGAAACGTATATTCAAAAGTTACGAACAATGCAATGTCCATTGAAGCAGTGTCGGAAGAAGCCACGCCGGTCAATTCAGTGGAAAGCATCTAAAAAAACAAATAATGTTGAATATTTACCGGAGATGCACATGAAGAGTGAAGAGTTTTGGTAATATGTAGCGAAGCGACAAAAGGCGAAAAGGCGCAGTATATCCCGATTAGCGACATGTCTCGTGCAGTGGAATAACGATCACTTTACACAGGCAAGGACGCTTTAGCAAAATTTAGAGCCTACTTAGGAGTACAAACCGTGGAACTGTTTTCGAAAACTCAACAAACTCTGAAGGTACATGAGAAACACAGTGAGAATCGAATTACAGATTTGGAACAGACGAGTATGGGACGATTCCGCCAGGCCGAAAAGAGAATTTTTACAACTCCATACGAAGGGTTGCGTGGTGTAGACTCGCAGCGGAAGAGCAACGCAATACTGTCGCTGATTTGAAATCGAAAGTAAACAACGTAAAGAACGAGATTAAATCGCCGATGAAGGTATTGAATAAAATGAAGCAAGATCTGAAACTATTACAAGAAAGACACAACAAGCAGAACGAAACAGTAACTAGTCTGAATATGGAGTCTATTTGAAAGAGGAAGATCGGGGCGGAATTTGCACATGAGATGCATGAGGAAAATATTTGTAGTCATTGCCGTATCCAGGACCGCGAATCAGTTGAGCACAGTCGAGCAATGATAGAAGAGGATCTGGTGCGTAGACAGTATACTGAAATACAGAATATAAGTCATTTTACTGGAACAGCAGAACGCTGTTACAGATTTACACAAATTATTGCCGACTGAAGTTTATACATTCTGGAAAAGGTAGTTACATTTAGTTACAGAACAGAAGGAGCAAAGATGTTCAGAAACATTTGGTAGTGTACTCCTGAACATCAGTTGGATTTGTTATGAGAGTCGCATGACGAAACATCAGTTCACGTTGGATATTGTAGTGTGAGAGCAAGTAGGACAACTACAAACCTGTTTTTATCACATCATAAAACGTGTCGTATATGCTGACAACTACTCTTCGGTGAGAATAGGCTTTTAAGGCCATGAAAACTCTCTTGTCTGATCAGTAATAAGCACACGAGAGCGGAAACGACCATAAATGCATGTAGAAGAGCACACAGGTCGCCAAATGATAGGCCACACACTGTGAAAATTACCATCGATACAAATGCTCTGATATATTTGTTCGTTCAGTGCAGTTGCTGCCTTACTGTGTCTTTGAAATGATTGTTCACAGTGAAAAGGAAAGCTGTTGTCAACAGTCGGAAATGCTGACAATAACTGTAAAAGACTGCATATCCAATAGGCAGGTGGAATATACTTTGTACTATGTGAAACCAATATGAAAAAGAAGGTATGCATTGGAATTCTTGATTTTTAATAATGACATGTGTGTAACGCTGTGCAAGTGCACAACATAATCTCTAACAGATATTAAATCAGTAACTGCTGATAAATAATCATTTCTTTACATTTTCCTCTGTGTGCTTGTTTATGTGTGTACCACTGGGGAAGTAAGACTGCTTTTCTTGTTTTTTGTGCAAAAATAACTTCCCGTTTACATGAGCTTTAGCGCAGACTATGAAAATACGGCGATGCAGCACTTCCTCTTGTTTGTATTCGCTGTGACTTATTCATCGCCATTCCCTAGAACAGTTACTTTAGATGCGTAATTATTTAGTAGTAATATTTCCAGTCTATGCTGTTCAGCCTTCTGCAACTGGCGTTTGATATAACATCCTTGACTTACGTGAATATCACTGCTTCCCAAGCCGTTTCTTTTATTACAGGCTCAGTAATTAAACATATATTTTCACGATTTAATAATTCAACCGTAAAATGTCTCTTATAACAGCAGGTGTTAATTTTACGGTCCACTAATAAAACTACGTCACTGCTGAAATGTAATTAAACCGATAACGTCCTACATGGATTATTTATGCTTCCTATTTTCACAGACTTTCGAGGCCAAATACATTTTTATACATGAGAGCGAGACAAGATTTCCAGAATAGTGCCATTAATGTTGAAAATACGCTCCCGTTTCATTTGGAACGGATATGAAACGTATGATGGTATGTCGCAGCGTTAGAATACAAAATTAATCATTCTGGTCTCTTTGAACTAATTTACTTTTTTAATTCAAGGTCTATGGTATTCCTCAACCTGGATAAAGTAAATACAGATTCACGATTTTTAGACCTAGTATCCACGTTCAAGGCACACAGACAATGGTTTTACTAACGTATGTAAAAAGAAACTTGTCTTGAAGAAATTGGTTTAATTATATGCTCTTTCATGCCCTACTCAGTTTTGTGTCAACAAAAGGTACAGGAAATGTACACAAGCCACTTAGTGCAAGTCACTGAGAAGTCATCTGGCTCCTTTCTAAAGGAAGTGAGTGTAAGAAGAACACGGATAAAGCAGGAAAGCATAAAGGAACGAGGTGAATAATGAAACCCTTAAACCTAAAAACAGCTTATGGAACAGAAGAAAATAAAATCACAACAGTGTAACAATATCTTACAAACTTCCTGATGAACGGGACTCACGACAGAATACAAGATGGAAAATGGTCATCAAGCACATATACAGCGAAGGCCCCAGAGTGCAGCCTTCGTCTTAAATATTGTCAGATTAAACAGATATCTACAACACGCATGAGAGATACTTTTCATTTACTAGTTACTACTCTGTCATGAATATAAAAAATAGCCATATAAAATGAACATTCTTCTAACTATAAATAAGTCATCTCTATTAGCCGTAGCGTTTTCATGTTTGTATTCATCTACTAAGTGAAAAGATGTCTGCTTAGTTTGGAAAGAATAATTCTTGGAACGCATCTATAAAAGATCCGACGAAGTTGTGAGTGTAACTTGGATCCTACACTTTCTTCCATTCTGTTTCTCTACCTCTCGTGCCCCTCTAGTTCGCCCATCAACAATTTTGTTTTCAAGATTAATTTGTTAGTAATGTAGAAGGCTTCTCAGTTAGTGTCTATGCGAAAGTGTATTAGTTTTGTATTCAGAACCACGCATTTCTTATTGCGGATGTGCACTCAAGCATACTGATTTTGTTTCTTTGTCCTCCATTCCCTGACAGACTCAGTTGTAGCATTCTTCCTGTTTCGAATAAAATTACAGCACCAGATGCACTGTTCATATATAAGTAAAAGCCACGCCCGGTTTCCGCCCCCAAGGACATAATCGAGTGGAATATGTCAGATGTACTGAAGAAAGATACAAAGACAAATACTACTGTTTCTCATAGTCTTACAGTATGGAGTGCGTAAATGAGTTGAGAAAACTGTCGCAATGACAAAAGTTTGTAGTTTAATTGCACCTAACGTGGCTAGCCCAGGAATCTGTCACTGTTTAAATTTGTATCACACGAAATAAACGGGGAACATCCAGTTTTAGTCTTAACTGTTTCTTTAAGCATGTTTTAAAAGAAAGGCTTCATAGCTGAAAAACTATTGCAAGTGAAGTCTTAAGTTTCCAACAAGAAAAACATGAGGTGCCCTGAAGAATAGGAGAAAACGACATGAAACTTCACGGATTGAGAATGTATATGATGTTATTGAATTGATCATGATAGGGAGTCACCACTTCTCTATTAGATCCGTTCCATACTATTTATCTTGTGTTTCACACCATTGGCACTCAATAATTTGTGATCTAACTTTGTGTTTATTACCATTCAGTGGTACAGGCCTTCATTAAAGTATCTATTTTGCAGTAAGCACCAAATCCTATATACTCGTATATTACTTACATTTCGCGCTTCCAGAGTTTCTTCCTCTCTTTATTCTCCGTTTGAGTGAGTGAGTGAGTGTGTTTGTTGAATTGTCTTTTATATGGTAACCGTACAGCACCTAGTTGTCTATTGTGATAGTAACACTGTAGCCAACGTAGATTTCTCGGTCAAGACAGAGATTTGTACCCTTTTGATACTCATTCGACTGTAGTCATTTCCGGCTACCTGGGGAAATTCGTTACAGGGAGAGAGTCCCTCGTCACTCGGGACTGTACGTTTGGAGAGTGAAGACGGTAGTCTGAAGAGCGTCTTGGCGCGTGATTGTATAAATGTGTGAGTGTGTGATGGCGTGTAGCTATTCTAACTGATGTAAGCGTTTGATTTGCTAGTTCATTTTCAAATTCGGTAGCCGAATTTTTATGTTTTTTAGCTTTCGGTCACGAGTATATTTTCTGTATTTAGCAAGTTCTTTCGGATCTTGCTCTGTGTAACCAGAACACATGCTTTAGGAACTCCTTTACTCCAACACATACTTAAAATTCAACCGTCTGACTTCTCTTTTAAATGGTATGAATGGGCGAGCCTTTCTCGCGTATATGTGTTCTATTTCTTTTGGTTTTCGTTTCGTTTCAGTTTTAAGATGGATAACTTTGTTGGTGCCATGTGGTTGTAACTTCACTGGATGTAATTTCATTACCATCCTGTAAAAGCTTTATTCCACTCTGCATTATATTTTACTGCTCTTTTATGTTTACACGGTTAACATATTTTATGTTCTTGAGGATTTAATGAGTCTCAGTCGTTTTGCTTTGTTGTTGAATATTCACGATACCTACAGGTGTTTCAAGCCAGCGTATCTTAGTTTCATGTGGAACATGATGCAGATATATTTCTTTATAGGGAAGTATCTCGTAATTTTCACCCCTAAAATAATTCAATCGCAACAATGGCGATGGACGTCTGAGCTTCTGACTTACTGAGATGGGCAAAATTCATTTTATCTCTATACTTAGGTATGTGAATCGTGTACGCTACTGTCAACTTTTCCCATGGGCGCCTAAGATTTCCATTTTAATGTACAACCGCAGTATACATCAGCACTCAGTATAATAATAGTACAAGTGAGTTAAACAATTAAATAACAGGCAATGAGAAATCATATTTTTAAAATATTTTGTGACCTTTTAAATATGATGTTGTATTTCAATAAACTGTGTTAAATTGTGATGACTTTCTCAAACAAACGCCTCCTCTTTCGTATGCTCTCTTTAATGCACTGAGGAGCCGAATAAACTGGTACATCTGTCTCATATCATGTATTGCACCCGCGAGCACGCAGAAGTGCCGCAACAAGACGTTGCATGGACTCCAATAATGTCTGAAGTAGTACTGAAGGGAACTCACATCATGAATCCTGCTTGTCTGTCCATAGATCTGCAAGAGTACGACGGCTGGAGATCTCTTCTGAGCAGCACTTTGCAACGCATCCCAGATATGCTCAATAATATTCATTTCTGGCGATTTTGGTGGCCAGCGGAAGTGTTTAAACTCTGAAGAGTGTTGCTGGAGCCACTCTGTAGCAATTCTGAACGTGTGGGGCTGTCGAATTGTCCTGCTGGAATTGCAAAGTCCGTCGGACGGCACAAGGGACGTGAGTGGATACAGGTGATCAGACATGATGCTTACTTACATGTCACATGTCAGAGTCGTATCTAGACATATGAGGGGTCCCATACCACTCCAGTAGCTCACGCCCCACATCATTACAGAGCCTCCACCAGCTTGAACAGTCCCCTGCTGACATATAGGTTCCATGGATCCATGAGGTTGTGTCATTACCCGTAAACGTCCATCCTCTCGATACAATTTGAAACGAGAATCGTCCGACCAGGCAACATGTTTCCAGCATCAACATTCCAATGTTGGTATTGACGGTCCGAGGCGAGGAGTAAAGCCTTGTGTCATGCAGTCATCGGGAGTACATTACTGGGCCTTCGTCTCCGAAAGCCCGTATTTATGATGTTTCGTTGAATGTTTGCCCTCTGACGCTTGCTGGAGTCTTGTTGAAGTATTTGAATGCGCCTGCCTATACCTGTTTCTTCGTCGCTTCAGTGTACAGCGAACCTGGCGTTTCTGAAGAGCAAAAGGCAAGCGTTATATTTCTAGATTTTTTAATGTTTATCTTTTTTAGGATTAAGATCCTGCTAGCTCTGAATTATTTCATTTATCGCATGTATTTAAACTGTTTCCAAATGCTCATACCATCTATTGACTTGGATGTTTTTTTTAATATTAATGCATTAGTAATCCTTATTAGTCCAGTGATTAATTCTGTTGTTTCTTATATTAAATTTTCTAAATTTTAAGTAAATTTGCTGACGATCCGGCAAAATTTTTTGATACACAGGCTTACAGCAGGATGCAGAGTTTCATACTGGCTAGCTTCCCCTTTGTTTCTGTTTGCAAATCACTTTCCAGTTAACCATTCACTCATTACTAACAAGTTAACATTTACAGACCCTAGTTATCCGTAAGGCCTTGCATCCTCTTGCCGTGGATGCATACACTAATTCGCTTGAGAAGTGTTTCATAAAGTCCTCGTACCCTTTCCTGAGGCATGTCGCCAGCAGCTTTTGTAGTCCTTTGTATTCCCGATGCTGTCACTGAGATGACCCCTATGCTGTCCTGCACATGTTCCTCCGAAGAGAGATCTGAGAATCTTGGTGGCCACGGGAGATCCATAGAATCACCCTGGCGGTTCATAGAGACTCGTGCATTGTGTGCAGCATTATTTCCCAGTCGTAAAATGCACCGAAATACTGCTGCGTGAGAGGTAACACACGAGGACACAGGATGTCCGTCACATACTATTGTGCCATAGGAGTTCCTTCAGTCACTACCAGTCGTGACGTGAAATCATACCCGAGGAGTAACACAGCTGTGCCTCTCCAAAACATTGGAAGATTGGGACCTCTCCCTAGGTCGCAGCCATAATCGCCGACGGTGATCATCCGGAGTAGTGCCTGAACATAATGCGACAGCATTTGTCAGCAGTCCGTGCTTCCCGATTATGCCACAAATCCAAACAAAGCCGTTTGTGGCGCTCTGTTAACAGCAACGTAAGCAGGGGATGACAATTCCTTAGTGTGGTTGCTACTAATCCATTTAACAAAGACTGACACATGGTTTGAGCTCATATTCTGATTACAACGCGTGACAAACAGCGATGTGTCGGAAACGTGCCTTTATTTCCTAGTGGATATTACACTTTACTTAAAATGAGGGCGACGTACACGGTAATATTTAAGAGAAAGCGTGCTTTGTCGACCATTTTTGGTGAGTGTCAACTTTGAGGAGTCATAGAAGTCAGACCCTAATTAGAAGAAGCACTGCCTTCAAGCAGTTTAAAGACGAAACCTTGATCTATTTGAAAGCAAATTTTCGTTATATTCTGGTTAGTCGCTTCATCTCTATAACTGTCAAATTCAAGACACTGAGACTGAGCATACCGTACAAATGTGGCGGAGAAATCACAGGTGCAAAGTTTGAATTTTTGTTGGCTACATCGCATGTCGTAGCTAATGAATACTTCCCGTGTTTGTCAGTTAAGAGTTCGTAAGGCAATTATGTCATTTATGAAGTTTTCACGGGTTGTCAGCCGAGTAGCATCGTCGTCTCGTAGCAACGTTACGATGGAATGCGTCTCCATCATCTTCGCCTGAAGATGATCGACACGCATTCCATCGAAACGTTGCTACGAGACGACGATGCTACTCGGCTGACAACCAGTGAAGACTTCATATATGAAATTCATAGAGAAAGCCTGCACTCGCAATTACGTCATTAGTTCCAATATATACGAGGCTGCGTAGGTGTCATACCAACGCGCTGCCATTGTTGTAATACGTGGTAAGCGCCTACATACCACGGAGAATGGCATCTCGTGCTAGCATTCCAATACAGCGTTACCGTGTTCAGTTTTTGTTGTAAGTAGAGTGCAGTAACATCAGAAACTGCAGTTTTGCGCTCGATATACAAGCAGTTCTCGATAAATGATCAACGAAATGTAATGAACAATTTAACAGTTAATGGAAGGCTTTCAGTTCCATTAAATTTTGCGGGAAAGACTAATGACTGAAATAACACCTATCTTAATCGCTTTCGCTGTTGTCTGAGATCTCGCTACTGCAAACTGAAGTCATCTGCGTGGATCAGAAATGGTCCTGTTGCTGTGCCAAGAAAGCGGGCTCTTTGTGCATAAATGTTTTCACGTTTGTGTACTTGAGTAACTGAATTCCTCCAGACACGTTGGAACACACTTGGAGCGACACAGCTGTAAAGTATCATTTATCTTAAGATTCTTATCGACATTTGCTGTATTGTTATTGGGGAACACCCAAGCAAGTTCAATGAAGATTAATTCGCAGTTTAATATCTTCGTCCATTGTCCGCAGCTCGTGGTCGTGCAGTAGCGTTCTCGCTTCCCACGCCCGGGTTCCCGGGTTCGATTCACGGCGGGGTCAGGGATTTTCCCTGCCTCGTGATGAATGGGTGTTGTGTGCTGTCCTTAGGTTAGTTAGGTTTAAGTAGTTCTAAGTTCTAGGGGACTGATGACCATAGACGTTAAGTCCCATAGTGCTTAGAGCCATTTGAACCATCTTTGTCCATTGAGCGCAAAACGGTCTCAAAAGGTATTCTTGCGGTCTGAAGTGCAGTAGCGCGTGTTCCATTGGACGTTCTTCAGTAAGCTCTTCATATGGTGTGGAATTATATGGAAGCACTATGTTACTACTTCCCATCCATTCAATAACAGACACCTTTCTTCAATTAGTAGGTAGGTTTCGTGTTACTGGATTTATCAACTTGTGATATAAATCGTCATGTGTTTGGTAATTTTCCGAGAACGCTCCTAAACCACTCTTCGTAGTATCTAGAATTCGTCTCAGAATAATAACTGCCCCTCATTGTTGCCCAACAAAACATAAGCCAACACAGTGCACGAAACCATTTGTGTTCTCAATGCGGCAGGTTATAAACCTTTCTCCAGAAGAGGATGGTGTTTGAATTCCTCATTTCCACTCTTTAACACTTGCTGTGTGGTAATCGTATACACCTTCTGATGCATGAGGCGTTTTTTATTCCTGCCGTCCAAACTTTCTGAAATAATTTACTCTACACCAACTCTTATAAGTGTAACATGTAGTACACTCAGTATTTCGAAAGTGTCTTATTTCCTGCAAGGAATTGTTTCTTTTTCCTATTGATTGGCTATTTTACATCACAACAGTTTTTTTCTTGAACTTTAGGCATTCGAAGCCCAGTTTTCGATTAGATTGCCAGGTGTTTTTTTTCAATCACGTCAGGAAAGTCTCCCTTTTCAACCTTTTCCAATATGACAGCTGCTGCTGGAAACTGTTTAAGTGCTTGGCAGAGGGTTCATCAAACCATAATCATACTATCTCCATACCATTCCACTCCTGAACAGCGCGCGGGACACACAAACACCTAAACCTTTCTGTTCGAGCTCTGATTTCCCGTATTTTATTTTGATGATCATTCCTACCTATGTAGGTTGGGCTCAACAAAATATTTTCGCATTCGGATGAGAAAGTTGATGACTGAAATTTCGTAAAAAGATCTCGCCGCGACGAAAAACGTATTTGCTGTAATGACTTCCATCACAATTCGCGTATCATATCTGCCACACTCTCTCCCCTATTACGTGATAATACAAAACGAGCAGCCATTTTTTGCGCCCTTTCGATGTCCTCCGTCAATCCCACCTGGTAAGGATCCCACACCGCGCGGCAATATTCTAACAGAGGACGAACGAGTGTAGTGTAAGCTGTCTCTTTAGTGGACTTGTTGCATCTTCTAAGTGTCCTGCCAATGAAACGCAACCTTTGGCTCGCCTTCCCCACAATATTATCTATGTGGTCTTTCCAACTGAAGTTGTTCGTAATTTTAACACCCAGGTACTTAGTTCAATTGACAGCCTTGAGAATTGTACTATTTATCGAGTAATCGAATTCCAACGAATTTCTTTTGAAACTCATGTGGATCACCTCACACGTTTCGTTATTTAGCGTCAACTGCCACCTGCCACACCATACAACAATCTTTTCTAAATCGCTTTGCAACTAATACTGGTCTTCGGATGACCTTACTAGACGGTAAATTACAGCATCATCTGCGAACAACCTGAGAGAACTGCGCAACCCCTAAGGTATCTACTTCTAAGAAACTCATGCTAGCAGCTGTTCGTGTTTCAAATTCTGGAATATTCCATTCGTCTTCCTTGGTGAAGGAATTTCGGAAAACTGCGTTCAATAACTTCGCTTTAGCGGCACAGTCGTCGGTAACAGTACCATCGGCACTGCACAGCTAAGGTATTGACTGCGTCTTGCCGCTCATGTGTTAACAGATGTCGTATCATCCTGTCCCTTCACCTTGTCAGTGTTTTCCACATGTTCCTTTCTTCTCCGTTTTTGCGCTGAACCTCCTCATTTCTTATCAGTCCACCTAATTTTCAACATTCGTCTGTAGCACCACATCTTAAATGCTTTGATTTTCTTCTGTTCCGGTTTTCCCACAGTCCGTGTTTCACTATTATATAATGCTGCACTACAGATGTACATTCTCAGAAATTTCTTCCTCAAATTAATGCTGATATTTAATGGGTCAGGAATGCTAGTCTGCTTTTGATGTTCTCCTTGCTCAGTCTGTCATAGGTTATTTTACTTCCTTGGTAGCGGAGTCCCTTATTTTCACCTATTTCGTGACCATCAATCCTGATGTTGAGTTTCTCGATGTTCTCATTTGTACTACTTCTCATTACCTTCATCTTCCTTCAGTTTACTCTCAGTGCATACTGTGTACTCATTAGATCGCTAATTCCGTTCAGCAGATCATGTAATTCTTCTTCACTTTCACTCAGGGTAGCAATGTCATCAGCGAATCGTATCACTGAGTTGCTTTCGCCTTGAATTTTAATTCCACTTGTGTACCTTTCCTTTATCTCCATTACTACTTCCTCGTTGTACTGATTGAACAGTAGGGGCCAACGGCTCCATGCTTGTCTTACACCCTTTATAATACCAGCACTTCGTTCTCGGTCGTCCACTCTTATTATTCCCTCCTGGCTGTTCTACATATTGTATATGACCCCTGTCTCCATATAGCTTACCCCTGCTTCTTTCAGAATTTCGAACATCTTGCACCATTTTACATTGTCGAACGCTTTTTCCAGGTAGAAAAATCCTATGAACATGTCTTCGTTTTTCTTTAGTCTTGCTTCCATTATTAACTGCAACGAGAGAATTCCGTAGGCAGAGGTTCAAGTCCTCCATCGGGCATGGGTATGTGTGTATGTCCTTAGCATAATTTATGTTAAATAGTGTGTAAGCTTAGGGACTGATAACCTTAGCAGTTAAGTACCATAGGATTTCACACACATTATTATTATTATTATTATTATTATTATTATTATTATTATTATTATTATTACTATTATTATTTTGCGAATTCCCTCTCTCGTGCCTTTATCTTTCCTAAAGCCAAACTGATCGTCATTAGCGCATCCTCAATTTTCTTCACCACTCTTCTGTATATTATTCTTGTTAGCAGCTGGGATGCAAGAGCTGGTAAACTGACTGTGCGGTAATTCTCACACTTGTCAGCTCTTCTGTATAGTGTGGATGATGCTTTTCCGAAAGTCAGATGGTACGTTCTTTGGGGAAGGAGACCAGACAGCGAGGTCATCGGTCTCATCGGAGTAGGCAAGGATGGGGAAGGAAGTCGGCCGTGCCCTTTCAGAGGAACCATCCCGGCATTTGCCTAGAGTAATTTAGGGAAATCACGGAAAACCTAAGTCAGGATGGCCGGACGCAGGATTAAACCGTCGTCCTCGCGAATGCGAGTCCAGTGTCTAACCACTGCGCCACCTCGCTCGGTCATATGGTACGTCTCCAGACATATGCGTTCTACACACCAGTCGTTTTCTTGCCACTTCATCCAATGCTTTTAGAAATTCTGAGCCTTCTGCCCTATTTGATCTTAAGTTCTCCAAAGGTCTTCTAAATTCTGATTCTATTACTGGACCGTCAATCTCTGCTAAATCGACTTCTGTTTCTTCTTCTATCACATCAGAGAAATCTTCCCCCTCATTGAGGCTTTCAATGTATTCTTTCCACCTATCCGCTCTCTCCTCTGCATTTAACAGTGGTATTCCCGTTGCAATCTTATTGTTATCACCCTTAATTTTAACGCCAGTGAAGGTTGTTTTGACTTCCCTGTATGTTGTGTCTGTCCGACAATCATTTCGTTTTAGATGTTTTCACATTTTTCCTGCAGAAACTACGTCTTAGCTTCCCTGCACTTTCTATTTTTTAATTTCTCAGCGACTTGTATTTATGTATTCCTAAGTTTCCCGGAGCATTTTTGTACTTCCTCCTATCATCGATCAATTGAAGTATTTATTCTGTTACCAATGGTTTCTTCGCAGTTACTTTGTTTCATCTTCCGTGATGGCTATTTTTAGAGATGACCATTGCTCTTCATCTGTGCTGCCTACTGAGCTATTCCTTATTTCTGCATCTGTAGCATAAAAGGTAGCAGCTGTGAAAGGCGACAATAGAGCTTGCATTTACACTTTTTGTATTGTTAATTCATATTACCATTACGCGAACTCCGGCAGTCTACACCCGCTATTATTAGGACAAAAAGACGAATCGGAAACGAACGTAGATTCGTCTATAAATAGAAAATACTCGTGTCTATCAACTCTGCAAAGGAAATTCTTCTCTTAGTTACAGTCTGACTTTTGTGATTCCTCAAAGTAGACACTTGCCAGAAAAACGCTCGAAGAAGCACGCTTTGTCTCACGCTTTGTCTTAGAAGTAACCAAATATGTTGGCCCCTTTTCAACTAAATTATAATATTCATATGCCAAACAGGGGTACACATTTCCACGATTTCTCTGCCCTCACATTCCTATTTCCTATGCAGTCCAATATCGGTCCCTCTTCACAACGGAATTCCGAACAAATCTGTATAATGCACGAGTCGATCAGACGGCCAGTTGTAGATCCGCAATGTGACCCCTCTCAAACCCTGTCAGATGATGATAACGCTGTATCACGCTCGTACCCGCCATCTTCATGTTCTTTACATCCATCGCTCAACATCTGTCGCTATTCACGCCCCTACCAGGCCTGTTAATAATAATGAGCACGAAGAACATCAACGCACTCTCGTGATCATTCTATCTGGCACTGAAAATAGCTAGAGTAATCATTCTCATACCAGCCGATGGTCTGTATGTGTACAAACGTACATCGACTTCCTACCATGTCTTTCGTGTCATTCACATTTTTGTGTTAATTTTTAATATTTAATTTGAAGTCGAAGTGTGACATTAATAAAAGAGGCGTTCTAAAACCTTCCGTTTTAAGTCCGTATACAGTCCAAAAGGTCCCTAGGCGCATGGATGTGTGCGATGTCCTTAGGTTAGTTAGGTTTAAGTAATTCTAAGTTCTAGGGGATTGATGACCTCAGATGTTAAGTCCCAGAGTGCTCAGAGCTATTTGAACCATTTACAGTCCAGAATCGGTATGCCAATGAGGCAGAATCGCCGTGAGCATTGACGCAGTCATCCCACAGACGCATCAGGTTAAAGATACTCCGCTGCTTAAGAGAGTCCTTAACCGCCTGCTGCACATCCTCGTCTGACAGGATTCGACAACCTCTGAATGCCATTTTTTAAGAGACCGATCGCTTAGAGGGAGGTCACAGCTATAGGACGGATGTTCAAATGTCTCCCACTTGATGTGGTGTAACTTCTGCGTTACAACATTTGTGATCGGGGGGGGGGGGGGGGGGGGGCGTTTGTGTCGAATCGCACACCGTTCCACATGTTGGCCCATGCAGATTCTTCACCCTGCGATACATGTCTACCGATGTATGTCCTTCAGCAGCCAAGTTGAACGCATTTAGCAATGACGTCGCTGTACTTCACGGTTCCACGTTTATTGCAGGCGCCCCAGAAAGACAGGAACGCGATACTAACAACATTTTCCTGGAGACACACAGAATATCATATTTAGCTTCGATAAGGGTAGAAAATGAAGTAATGAAATTAAATTTGTGTCAAGATCGTGACTTGAACCCAGTTATACAGCTCACTAGACTAGCTGTAAAGTGTGACTTGAAATTTGTGTTAGAGAGGTCACTGTACTAGGCTTGTCCGTACAGCGGTCACGATACCAGGGCGCTATGGTGGCTAATGCATCTTCCTAGTAAACACGAGACCTGATATGTACAAGTCCCAACTTCGGCACAAATATTAATTCATTAGTTCAGTTTGTAACCTTATCGACGACCCTAACTGCTTGCCTACGTGATGGTGCTTATATATCCGCATAGGAGTCACGCTACGTTGTATATACGTCACAACAACACCCTCAGACGTGAACTTTTCAATTGTCCCTTATACCATCGCCGATTCCTAAAGTTTTGATATTCTCAGGACTGACTTGCGGCTATGCTTTAATGTTTCCGAGAAATATCTCTTTTGCGACCTGTTTCGGGGTTGTAGCCCCATTTGCAAGGACTCATACGGGGATACAGACACGACCGTTGATCTGGAATTTTGACCAATCATGATGGACGATTCCACGAAAGTATTTGCAAACAGAAAATATAAATAAATAAAAACAGAATCTACCTATGGAACGCACATTTAAATTCTTCATCAGCCATGGAATCGTAAATACGACTCTCTCTCTCTCTCTCTCTCTCTCTCTCTCTCTCTCTCTCTCCAAAATAATGGGGAACACCGTGAGGAATATGTAGGCTTAGAAAGGTGGAGGAAGAAACACTACTAGAAATATAGCGCTAAAGGAGATTACTAAGAACTATGTATGGAGCGAAGAAAGAGGCTGGCTACGGAAAACACTCGCCAGTTGAAGGTGCAAGTTTATTTGATATTGTAAGGAACAGATAAGTGGAACATCACTATTCTTGGCTATAAACCGTTCTAAGATTTACTTTCGACACTCTGCCAGAGCTAGGAATATGGTACGAGGGCCTTCTTCACTGCGCGTAAGAAATGAAGCGTTTCCACGGAATCCGGAGCGGGCACCTCAATATTACACGACCGCTTGCTCTACTCTCGGCCGGAACGCCGAGCGTGCCCCAGTCGCGGCAATTTCTTCATTATTAAACGCACCCAGGCGGCGCCGCGTCCTCCACGGCCGCTACACACGGCTCTGTCCGCTCTATGAGCCGAGCCTCGGTCCTGGCTGGAGCGCTTATGGGAACGAGAGCTGCCGAGTAGCCCGCAAATGCGGTATGGACGTCTGTGAAATGCTCGTACAGTCCACTGAATATGCGTCCCGTAGTTGTTACTTGCTTGAAAGAAACGCAACACGATTTGTGTAATTGAGTCCTTATGGAATATCGTCTCAGTTACGTGACTGGATAAGTGACTTCCTGTCAGAGAGGTCACAGGTCGTAGTAATTGACGGAAAGTCATGGAGTGAAACAGAAGTGATTTCTGGCTTTCCCCAATGTAGTGTTATAGTCCCTTTGCTGTTCCTTATCTATATGAACGATTTGGGAGACAGTATGAGCACCCGTCATAGGTTGTTTGCAGATGATGCTGTCATTTATAGACTAACAAAGGCATCAGAACATCAAAACAAATTGCAAAGTGATTTAGAAAAGATATCTGAAGGGTGCAAAAATTGGCAGTTGATCCTAAATAACGGAAAGTGCGACGTCATCCACATTAGTGCTAAAAGGAATTCGTTAAACTTCGGAGTTCTTCATAAGCATCACTCTGGAATCTACAGCAGATACAAAGTGTGCAGTGTGAGATGGAACAGTCCGAGACAGAAGTTGCCGATTTTAATGTCTGATAAGGACGTATAGTCGAAAGTGTTTTTATTCCATTTTATTTTGTAGATGCCCTAATTGTATTGGTGTCTGGGAAGAACACCTGTCGATAAGTCTCTCAGTGATGCACTGTGTGATCAAAAGTGTCCGGACACCTGACTGAAAATGACTTACAAGTTCGTGGCGCCCTCCATTGAGGTCACAATTCGCAGTAATTTACGGAAAGTCATCGAGTGAAACAAAAGTGATTTCTGGCTTTCCCCAAAGTAGTGTTATAGTCCCTTTGCTGTTCCTTATCTATATGAACGATTTGGGAGACAGTATGAGCACCCGTCATAGGTTGTTTGCAGATGATGCTGTCATTTATAGACTAGCAAAGGCATCAGAACATGTCTGGAATTCAATATGGTGTTGGGCCACCCTTAGCATTGAAGACAGCTTCCACTCTCGCACGCATACGTTCAATCAAGTGCTGGAAGTTTTCGTGGGGAACAGCAGCCCATTCTTCACAGAGTGCTGCACACAGGAGAGGTATCGGCGTCAGAAGGTGAGGCCTAGCCTTCCAAAACATCCCAAAGGTCTTCTATGGGATTCAGGTCAGGACGCTGTGCAGGCCAGTCCATTGAAGGGATGTTATTGTCGTGTAACCACTCCGCCACAGGCCATGCATTATGAACAGGTGCTCGATCGCCATCCCCGAGTTGTTCTTCAACAGTGGCAGGGAAGACGGAGCTTAAAACATCAGTGTAGGCCTGTGCTGTGGTAGTGCCACGAAAAACAACACGAGATGCAAGCCCATTTCATGAGAAACACGACCACACCATAATACCATTGCCTCCCAATTTTACTGTTGGCACTAAACACGGTGGCACATGACGTTCACCGCGCATTCGCCATACCCACACCTCGTCATCGGATCGCCGCATTGTGCACCATTATTCGTCATTCCACACAACGTTCATCCACTGTTCAGTTGTCCAATTTTTACGATCCTTACACCAAGCGAGGCGTCGTTAGGCATTTACCGGCGTGATTTGTGGCATATGAGCAGGCACTCGACCATGAAATACGAGTTTTCTCACCTCCCGTCTGTCTTAGTACTTGCAGTGGATTCCGATGTGGTTTGGAATTCCTGTGTGATGGATACGTGTGTGCCTATTACACTTCACGACCCTCTTCAACGGTCGGCGGTCTCTGTCAGTCAACAGACGAGGTCCTCCTGCACACTTTTGTACTGTACGTGTCCCTTCACGTTTCCACTTCACTATCACATCGGAACAGTGGATCCGGCGATGTTTAGGAGTGCGGAAATTCTCGTGTACAGACGCATGGCACAAGTGAACCCAATCACCTGATCACGTTAGGTCCGATAGTTCCTTGGAGCGCCCCATTCTGTTCTACACGAAGTCTAATGACTACTGAGGTCACTGATATGAAGTACCTGGCAGTAGGTGGCAGAACAATGCACCTTATATGAAAAATGTGTGTTTATGGGTATGTCCTGTTACTTTTGATAACATAGTGTATCTAATTTTGCTTTTCGTCTCTTTTCGTGAGACGTACGTAGTAGGACAAAAGGCATATAAGCTATCGTTTTATAAAAGGAAATTTCTCTGCGATACAAAACGTCTCACTTGCAACGGATGCCATGGAGTTAGTTGAGCATCGCCGTTTTCATATCGCGTTTACTAGATGATTCTGTAACGAAAACGGCTAATCTTGTAAGCAAGGTGAAGTACCTCACTCAAGAGTTTTTCCCACAAGTTATTTTTTTAAACTTCTGTTTTCGTAAGTGAAATACTTTCTTAAGATACGAAAGGATTTTCAGTCAGACATCTATTTTTACTACTGTTAGTATTAGTGGTCCTCTCACTTTGGTCCGCTCCTAGGTATTTTACGGTTGTCAGTGTTTTCAGTGATTTATCACCAACAACGTAAATGAAAAGTAACTCATCCCTTTGCCTGTTCACGGCTACATTTATTTACTTTCAAGGTTAACTACCGGTCCCCACATGAACTATGGGTATCGGTCCTCCGCAGGTTTTTGTGCATGTTGCCAAAAACCTCTACGTTGCAGCCTTTCTGTAGGCACCAGAATAATCTGCGAACAGCACATGGTGCTTCAAACATTATCAACTACAAACAAACACCGCCCAGACAGGCCCAACGGTACCGGTCGGCCGCCGCGTCATCCTCAGCCCTTAGGCTTAGTACTCCCCCTAAGAAACTTAAAGGACCAACAGGCTTGGTCAGCACACTACCACTCTCCAGCCGTTGTCAGTTTTCGTGACCGGTGACGCTACTTCTCAATCAAGTAGCTCCTCAATTTGCCCCACAAGAGATGAGTACACCTGCTTGCCAACAGCACTCCGCAGTCTCGGACGGTGACCCATCCAAGTGCTAGCCAAGCCCGACAGTGCTTAACTTCGGTGAACTAATGGGACCCAGTGTTATCACTGCGACAAGTCTATACACTATCAATTACATTACTTGTATATTGCAATCATGGGTGAGCCATGAGTTGCTCTCGGAAGTACGTTTTAATCTTTCAATTTCGTCACGTTAACAATTCTTGGAGTTTTATGTACTGGGAAATTCTGAAACCAACCATAAATAAAACTTCCTGGCAAACTGAAACTGTATGCTGAACAGAGGCTCGAATTCGAGACCTTCGTCTTTCGCTAACAAATGCTCTACTGTATCAGCTAATGAAGCCCCACGGACGACCCGTCCTTACATCTGTACTTCGGCCAGTACCTCATCTCCGACAATGCAAACTTCATAGTACCTCCACGAAACGCAAACGACTAGCATTCTTGGAAAAAGGGATATTACAGAGAAATGGCTTATCCGGACCCTGGGAAAAGTTTCCACAATAAATGTTTCATTACACAGCAGACTGGGCAGTGCTATGAAGCTTCGTGGTGGGGTCGTGATTCATGCTTGAGTACTTCAGAGTACTTGACCGCGATAGTCGAGGCTCACGAATGCCAGTCTCGGTCCGCACAAAAAAAGTTTCGTATGAGCATACACGTGGATGCACAGAGAAAATTTCGTTCTAGAATCACGAACCGGTTTAGAAGCACTGCAAACTCGTTGTTTATTCTCTAAACGACAGTGGGAAACTCTGTCAGGCACCTTGGCCTTTTTTAATAGCACTTACACAAGCATGGTGGGGCCATGGTAAGACAGTGGACACTGGACTCCATATCAGGAGGACGGCAGTTCGGACCCCATCTGGCCACCCAGGATTAGGTTTCTCTTGAGCTCCCTAAAACTTTTAAGATGAATGCAGAGGTGATTTCTTGGAAGGGTGCGAATGATTTTACTTTGTAACACCATAGCTCTAATGTTCCACTGATTTATTTTGCCTTTTTCTTTTATTTAATGTTACATCGTTGACATTCTGTAAATGTGTTTCATAGAATCGATAACACAAAATTGTATACTCCTTTCTTTGTAAAAACTTTGATGTCATGATTTGATTCTATTCAATGTAGTGTATCTGTCTTTTAAATTCTTTGTCCCATTTGGAGGGAACAAGACTTACTGTATATAATTTTAATTTCTGTGAGAATAATTTTTTTGTAGAAATACCAACATGTGCAAATGCTCTGTTTTTTAATATTCTTGGCTGTTGTTATGTAACTGCTGATCCTCACTTAGGGTTGTTAGTTATTTTGTACGTAAAAGGTGTTGCTGTTCCCCCCGGGAAGGGAAGCATCCAGCGAGCGCAAATTGTGGTTGGCCTAGGTAGAAAAGGTGGAACCCAGAGTCAGTTGGGGACGAGTTACCAAACTGGGAACTGTCTATGTAAAAGTTGTATATTGTGCTGGTTCCGAGAGAGGCTTTTGCTGTCGCTTTCCAATGCCTCGGATGGATGGATAAAGAGTCGGAACTATTCTGAAATTGGTATCTATCATCGTCACCAAGAAATTACAGAGTCCAGCCATCCCACCTGCAAATCCACCTACCAACATGCAATGGCCACCACATTGCGCAATCACTGTAAAGGAAGACTACAGTAATGTACAGTCAAGGATCAGCTTATTGGATGTGTTAGTGTCCTCAAATATAAAGTAATTTATAACTGAATTTATGTACCTGCCTCGATTTTTTTTCCTTATTGTAACACCTCTCAGGTTCATCTCCGTATGAACTAAAGTGATTACAGAGTGTCCTTATTGAAAGAACATTAAAGCCCAGTGTTTTAACTAATTAATGCCTCTTGAACATAGTAAAAAGAAAGTTAAGGAAAATGTGGCAAGAGAGTGAAATGAAGTAAATGATGCTTGCTGAAAATATTTTTTCTATTAAAACTGCTTATTAATTTGTTGTTGCCAACTTCAGAAGTAAAAGTTCTTAAAACTGAGGGTTATAAAGTTTAGCTTAGTAAATGATCACATTGCTGCCTGTTGTAAACCGTAGAAGGTGAGTCAGTATCTATCAATTTTGTGTCTTACTGTAATAAAAGGTGAAAGTTATGTACTCATTCTTGCTAAGCACTTGCTTCTCTTGTGTATTGAAAGTGCATATTAACAGTGTAATAGGATCCGTAGTTTATCCTTTATGCTCTTCATAAATAACAATTAACAGAATGACCACTATCTATAAAACAGTAACTTCTTTTATTCAAAAGACAATGAGAAGTAACCTGTTAGTGAATTCCATTTAACTTTCATTCTAAATCGAAAAGTATTTATCTGAGAGAGACTTAACCTGTGACCAGTTCTTAATTTTGCCGTGAACTACATTTACAATTTTATGTTAGCTAGGAAAATGTTTGAAAACTAATACTGAAGCTATGTCCAATTTATGATTCTACAGTGAATATTAATAGTAATGTTATAAAGACCATTCAGTTTGAATAAGCCCTGAAAGTAATAGTGTGTATTCTTATCTGTTATATTTATGCAAATAGTCTGTTCTGCTCTGTCAGCTTCCAATCTTAACTGTGAACATATGCAGGTGTCAGAGTTCATTGCACTCGCGCGTGGCAAAGTATAGGTCGTGTTTGTCTTTTAAAGTTACTCATACTTATTGTCTAGAACAGGAATGTGAATCATTCTCTTGCCTAATTAGGCTGGTGACAGTTTTCCTTATTCTTTGAACAGTGTACACAGGTAAAATATTGTTTGTTACTGTTTTAATATTTACGTAATTCTGACTTTCACTTCCGATAAGCCACCTCCGTTAGGCACAACACGGTCAACATAACAAAATTCCTCTCAGAGGGTAACACTGCTCTGTTAAGTTATATCATAATTGTTTTAACAAGATAGTTTGATTTCACGACATGTCTCCAACTTTAAGGTCATGGTATAGCAGTAACGGACAGTAGTGTTATAACTTACCCCTCTTTTCCACGCCAAGCTTGTTCTTTTCGACTATAGTATGTTAAATTATCATCTTATTTCCTCCATAGCTGCATGATTATTTGCAGAACTTGTTTTTAATGAACCCCCAAGGCTGCAATAAAGCTAACTAAGATATTGAAAAACCCCAAATGTCTGCAGAATACGTAGACAGTGCAAAAAGCACGATGTTTAAATTGATAAACGAAAAAAAAGCTATAAGATACATATAAATAATTGTGACATGGCATACGTCTGCAATGTAAATCAGAGCGTGAGTTAATTTCACATACAGTACACACATATTTGTCAGATAATTTCGCCAGTGGTAAATTTCAAAGCCTGCAACAGTTGACGGTTTTGAGTTAAGCTTAAAATTTTGATGTTGTAAAACGGCCGCGATAAGGCTTACAATTTCAGAAAAATATGTGCAAGATTAACAGGCAAACAGACACGCTGAATGTTACTAATTAGGCCTAATGTTGATGTAAATCTCAACACGCACTCAAAATATTTAGTCCCTTTCTTAAAAAGTTTTGAGGCAGTATTTTAATAGGGTATAGGTAATGCATCACGTTACTCACAAGAAAAATATAAACGAAGCTATTCATTGAAGCCACTGATATTTTTACAAATCACACAGGCATAATGAAGGGTAACCATAATAACAGCAGTTTGTAGTCAGAAGTCTCCCTAAAAACTGCATAGACGGTGTTTGTCTGATATTGTTACTCAAAGTATTATAAAAAATAATCTAGCAGCGTGAAAAGAAAGATGCTCATGTGACAGCGTCTTCTAAACGTCTAACGTGTGCATTCAGTCTGTGCATTTGCACTACTGAACACTATGGAAGGCGAAAATAAAAACCTGTAACGAACTACACCACCAAAATCACACACACACAACTGTCTTGTTGTGGAAGGATGAAAGAAGTAAGGGGTTGTCAGTACCAAAAAATTATTTAGACTACAGTGGGACATGTAGGCGTGCTACTTGTAAATATACGATCAAAGAGAATTGTTGAGATATGACACTTCCAAACACAATGTCAATGTCGGTATCTCAGAAAAATGTTTTACCATATGTTATGAGACATTGTATGATCACCTTGCATGGTCATGTTAAACAAATGCCGGAACATGTATTAAGGTGATGTTATTCTCTATGCCAAGAGATATGAAGACATAGATGTGGAAGCCGTCATGTTCTAAAAAAAATTAGGCCACAACCGGAAATGACATTAGAGATTCTACTAAACCAAGATGCTGTCTAATGTGAAATATACGCTTAATATCAAGTCCTCAACCGCATCATTTATGTTCAGAATTTTGAAAAACAAAATATAAACAAAATGTCTCCAAATATGACGAGGTGTGGTACCTCAGCATTGTAGTGTGACAGCATTATAGTGCCAGTCTGTAGAGTTGAAAATATCGACGTCGTAAAACACGGGAAAGAAGTGATGAAATAATGTGATTATAGCAGCAATAGCGGTGAGGATTTACCAATAATTTCGGAAAGGATGTAATTATATTCTTTAACTAAGCACTTGAAAAGAAAGATACAGTTCATGTGCGTCATAGCATATTCCACAAAAAAGGAAATACTACGATTTGTATGAATAAGTACTGAACGGAGATGGACAGACTAGATCACCAATGATATTTGAGCGACAATGCATCCCCTTATTTAATACAGCACTTGCTTCAGCGTCAGAGTACCTTACTATAGTTGTTGGCAGGTAGAATACTATTAATGCTTTACATGTACGCCAGTAAAAAACAGCTCAAATTCTTGTGACACAATGATAGAAGAACTAATGGATATACCGCATACAAGTGTGGCAGATACATTAGGTGGACCTCCAGTGGTTTTAGTGATCAACAAGAAGCAAATAATACCCATGTAGTGCTCTCAAACCATTTTCATTTACACACACTGAAGAGCCAAAAAAGAGGGTAAACCTGCCTAACATCGTTTAGGGCCGCCGTGCGCACCCAGAAGTGCCGCAACAGGACGTGGCATATACTTGACTAATGTCTGAAGTATTGCTAGAAGGAATTGACACCATGAATCGTGGAGGGCTGCCCATGCCCGTAGGAGTGCGAACGGCCGAAGATATCTTCTGAGCACATTGTAAGGCATTCCTGATATGTTCAATAATGTTCATGTCTCGGATGTCTGGTGGTCAGCAGAAGTGTTTGAAACTCAGAAGAGTGGTCTTGGAGCGATTCTGTAGCAATTGTGGATGTGTGGGGTGTCGCATTGTCTGCAGTGGGCAAGAATGGATGAAAGTGATCAGACAGGATGCTTACGTGCGTATCACCTTCCAGAGTCGTTTCTAGACGTATCAGGGGTCTTACATGCTCCAGCTGCACCCGTTCCGCACCGTTACAGAGCCTGTACCAGCTTGTACAGTCCCCTGCTGACAAGGAGGGTCCATGGATCCATAACGTTGTCTCATTATCCGTACACGTACATCTTCTCGACACAATCTGAAACGAGACTCGTCCGACTAGGCAACATGTTTCCAGTCATCAACAGTCCGTTGTAGGTGTTGGTGGGACCCGGTGAGGTGTAAAGCTTTGTGTCCTGCAGTCATCATGCGTACATGAGTGGGCCTTCGAGCACGAAAGCCCATATCGATGATGCTTCGTTGAATGGATCGCACGCTGACACTTGATGGCCCAGCATTGAAATCTGCAGCAATTTGTGGAAGGGTTGCACTTTTGTCTCACTGAACGATTCTCTTCAGTAGTCGTTGGTCCCATTCTTACAGGATCTTTTCTGGCCACAGCGATGTCGGATTCCTGACATTCACGGTACACTCGTGAAATGGTTGCACTGGAAAATCTCCACTTCATCGCTACCTCGGAGATGATGTGGTCCATAGCTCGTGCGTCGACTGTAACACTACGTTCGAACTCACTTAAATCTTGACAACCTGCCATTGCAGCAGCAATGATCTTTACACATTGCTTTTAGAAATGAAAAACAATTAAAAATAGAAAGTATATTTTAAAAAAACATGTAATTGAAAACAGTTACCTGCTGAAGGCCTACATTACACATCTGAAGTACAACTATAAATAAAACACATTAATAAAAAATTTTTTCTAACCAAGATTTTTTTTTAAACTTACAACAGAATGAATGAAAGCCTAATTGAAGAAATATTAACTTATTGCACAGCTGAAGGCCACAAACAAATTTGAAACAACGGGTGAAGCCTGAACAAGAAGTCAAACAATTTAAAATAAACCCCACTTCTTCTAAAAAAAAATTCCCTTAAAGAATACACATGGGTGAATTCCTTATTAAAAGGGGTTCATGTAAATCCTTGGCTGAAGGCCAAGGTTATAAACAATTTCAGATAGAACAAATATCAAGAAAAAATAATTAAAAAAACATCTTTAAAATTTTATTTAATTTGACATGGCTGAAGTTCTTTATTTAACATTTAACAGGAACTGAACAAATACACAATACTTAAAACTAAAAGGAAAATCACAGTCTAAAACAAACAGAATAAGAGATGCTCATAAGTGTTCTACAGTTCGGCCTGAGAAGGTAGCTCTAACGTAAGGTGAGGTGAGACAGGCAGCTAAGAGTTGACGTTAGTTAATCGGATGGCAACCCATACTAGGGACGGCTGAAGGACCAACCAACAATTTAACCAATTCCAGTCCGTCCGACCAACGGCACAAAAATGGAAAATATCGGCTGATGACGAGGATACAAACAGCATTATGTCTCCAGAAATTGGCGTCTAAAACAGCCAAGGGAACAATAACCACTCCAAGCAAAATATGAACCAAACAACTTAAATGGTGTCGAACTACAGGCCATTCCGGACAGCATCAGCACGACGAGGAAAGGCACACTGCTGGAAAACTACACTAACGACCAGGGCAAGTAATTGGGGTGTTAATGGCCACATGGCAGAAAATACCGCTGGTGCACTTCACTGGCAAGTAACAGTCAGTTTAATAACTAATCAATATATAGGAAGACGGCTGCAAGATTTCGCCAACTCCAACATAACATACGTTGCTGCTAGACAAAACAGCCCAAGGAGCAACAACTAAGAAATGAACGATGAGATGTCACAATAGATGAGATTTCATAACAGGTTAACTGATCACTCAACTTCGGCCTCCGGTTCGGTGGGCAACGAACTTTGTTGCTCCCACAGCTAGCGCCTCAGAATCTGAAAGCGCGTGCACGCCACCAGCGGGACTGGCCTGGTCTCCCGCCACGGAGGCTTCCTGGCTGCTCCATCCCAACCAACTGACCATATGCAGCATGCAGACAGCATTAAGTCAAAACCACACAAGCTACACACGGTTCCAGAAAAACACTTCCACAAACATCTAAAATAATACTAAAACCAGTGACTGTGGAACAACAAGGACGAATCACAAGTCGCCACACACAGAGAACCCAGAAGCGGTCGGCAACCAAATACACGTCGTCTGATCAGTCGACCGACCGAACAACCAACCAAGGTTGTTCTAATAATTTTCGGGTATGCAGCCGGATCCCGTCGACATTCTGCCACGACATTTCGGCCCAGAGACGTCCGGTCATCATCAGGTGAGTACACAACTACTGAAGAGCCCAGGTGCAGTCGCGGTATTTATGCCGAATCTCGCGCATGCGAAATGTACTGGCATCCTACAGCGCATGCGTCAGGTGTTGACATGCGCGGCATAGCCGAGTTGTACGTGCTGCCCACGGTGGTGAAAATAAAAGATCATCTAGTCATTGAGTATCGAATGACGCTGTCGATTCCGCTGTGATTGTATAATTTTAATAACAGGACTCCAATTTTTATCCAGCTGAAAGCCGTTGTCACGATTTATAACATTATCGGCAAGACGTATTTCCAGTGATTCCTTGATTACGGAATCCCAAAATCAGGAAACCGGAGCTACAATTTTTGTTCCATTGTACTCCATTGAATGTCCCAATGAAATACAGTGCTCTGCTACTGCCGATTTTGACGGTTGCCGCAGACGAGTGTATCTTTCATGTTCTGTACATCGTTCATGGACAGTTCTTGTCGTCTGGCCAATATATGCAGAGCGACATTCACAGGGAATTTTGTAGACGCCTGCTTTCTTCAGCTGTAAATCGTCTTTAACGGATCCAACCAGGGCCCAGTTCTTTGCTGGTGGACGGAAGATAACCTTGATTTTATTCTTCTTCAGTAATCGGCCTATTTTCGACGACACATTCCCGGCGTATGGAAGAATAAAAAATTCTTTTTTTCTGTAAGCAGTGGAGGGAGCACAGACTCAGAAGAGTGGGGGAATGGTAGAGAGAAGGGGATGTAGGAGGAATAGGGGGAAGGTGGTGTTAGAATTCGTAGGACGGGTAGAGATCAGTGCGAAGCTCATCGTCCAGTAGAAGTAGGTACTGGTAGTTGCATTGGGAAAGGAGATGGAGGGTGTGGAGGTGGAGAGAGGGTGGGACACAACGGTAAAGGTGTGCCAACAGGCTGGAGGTGGAGAGGTGGGAAGACACCAGGGGGTGTGGAGGATCGAGTCTCTCGACAATGTACTGGGTGCAGATGTGTTAGAGAAAAGGAGATGGGGGAATGGGATGAGGTCATAGAGGATTTACGTGTGGGATGGAAGGTGGATACAGAAGGTGAAGCAGAGTGCATGGCGTTCTAGGATTTGGAGGGCTTTAGAGAATCTGTGAGGAGCAGAAATCAAAGCAACGCTGGCATAGCAAAGGAGGTGCAGATCATGGATTTGTAGGTGTGAAGGATGTTGGAAGGATGCAGTCCCCACGTCCAGCCAGACAGGAGTTTCAGGAGTCAGGGTCTATTGTGGGCTTTGCGTTGGATTGTAAGGAGATGAAGAGTCCAGGTGAGGAGACGGTCGAACATGAGGCCAAGGTATCTCAGAGTAGGAGTGGGGCAGATAGAATGACCATAAATCGTGAGGTAAAAGTCTTGGGGCCAGAAGGAGGAGGTGGTATGACCTATGATGATTGCCTAGGCCTTGGAAGGGTTGATGTGAAGGAGCCACTGGTTAAACTAGGTGGTGAACTGGTTGAGGTGGGTTTGAAGGGTACATTGGCACAGTTAAAATGTAGGATAAAGGGCCAGGAAGGCGGTGTCTCCAGCAAACTGAAGGAGGTGAACAGGCCAGGTAGGTTTGGGCATATTGGCAGTATACAGGAGACAGAGGAGAGGCGAAAAGGTGGAGCCTTAGTGCACACCAGCAGCGGGATTGAGAGTATGGGAGTTGTAATTGTGGCTAGTGACATAGGAGGGATGATGGGAGAGGAAGGAAGCAACGAGATGGATGAAACTGGTGGGGAGAGCATAGGTCTGAAGTTTGAAGAGGAGCCTGGGATGACAGACATGGTCGTAGGTGTTCTGGAGGTCGAGGGAAACAAAGATAACGGAGTAATGGGAGCAAGGTGGAGGATAAGAAGATTGGTAAGGTTCAGGAGTTGATTGTCAGCTGAGATGGAGAACCAGAAGCCACACTTGGTAAGGAGAAGGAGTTTGTGCTGGTCAAGGAGGTGATGAATATAATGGGAGTGGATGGACTCAAAGACCCTACTGAACACAGAGGTGAGGCAGATGGGGCGATAGGAAGAGGTGTCAGAGGAGGGATTGTTGGGTTTAGGGAACAACAGGACATGAGAGGTCTTCCACAGGTCAGGGTAAAAACCAGTGGAAAGGAGGACATTGTACATCTAGATGTACGTGGTTACTCTGCAATTCACACTTAAGTGCCTGGCAGAGGGTTCATCGAACCATTTCATACTACTTCTCTACCATTCCCCTCTCGAATGGCGCTTGGAAGAAAGGAAGACCTAAATCTTTCCGTTCTAGCTCTGATTTTTCTTATTTGAAGAGGATATGGTGAGGGTGGATGATTTTGATAGGAACATGATCCTCCACAGCGTCAGTGATGGTCTTCTGGAAGAAAGAAGAGTCATGGGTGGTGTCAGCAGGATGGTGAAAGGTAAATGATGATCATTTCTCCCTACTTAGGTGGGTGTCAACAAAATATTTACGCATTCAGAAGAGAAAGTTGGTGATTGAAACTTCGTAAATAGATGTCGCCGCAAAGAAAACTGCCTTTGAAAGTTCCTGGAAGATTAAAACTGTACACGCAGTTTTAATCTGCCAGAAAGTTTCATATCAACGCAGAATCCGCTGTAGAGTGGTAATTTCATACTAGAAAACCGCCTTTTTTTCGGTGAGTGCCACCTCATTTCGCATTGCATATCAGTGACACTCCCATGCCTATCACGAGATAAGAGGAAACGAGCTGCCCTTCTTGGCACTTTTTCGATGTCCTCCGTCAATCCTACCTGGTAAGGATCCCATATCGCACAGCAGTATTCCATCAGAGGACCAACATGTGTAATGTAGACTGTCTCTTTAGTGGGTTTGTCAAATGACTCTGAGCACTATGGGACTTAACTTAGAACTACTTAAACCTAACTAACCTAAGGACATCACACACATCCATGCCCGAGGCAGGATTCGAACCTGCGACCGTAGCAGTCGAGTGGGTTCGTCGCACCTTCTAAGTGTGCTGCCAACAAAGCGCAGTCTTTGTTTCACCTTCCCCACAGTGTTATATATCTGCTCTTTCCAAATTAAGTTGCTCGTTATTATAATTCCTAGGTATGTAGTCGAATTGACAGCCCTTAGATTTGTGCAGTTTATGGTATACTCAAAATGTATCGTGTTTCTTTTAGTAACCATGTGGATGAGCTCGCACTTTTCTTTGTTTAGTGCTAATTGCCACTTTTCCCACCATACAGAAATTCTCTCTAGATCATTTTGTAACTGGAATTGATCGTCTGATGATTTTACTAGACGGTAAATTACAGCGTCATCTGCAAGGGCAGCCAGGAAGGAAGGGGGATATTCCTTGAGGTGGCGTTAGGTAATGTTGTCATGACCACAGGCAGTGTTGCATTTGGAGCAGAGGACGAGTGTGATGTCATGAGCAATAGTGGGAGTGTTTATGCATGATGGGGGTAACTGATCCAAGTACTGGAAATAAGGGGCAAGCATTGGGACAGAGGTATCACTGCATTTAAGGACGATGGGGAAGAGGGAGTAATAAAAATGGAGACTGTCAGGAATGGGGAAGACCCATTTAGTTGGGAAGCAAAATCGTTAGCCTTACTGAGGTTGTCAGGAAAGGGGTCGTTGTCATGGAGAAGAGGGTATTGTAGGGTGGGATGGCTACCAGTAAGGTGCTGGAGGAGTTGACAGTAAGGGTGGAGTTAACACATGTAAATGTCTGGCACCAGTCCTGGCGTTTCGATGCTGTCAGGATGTTCCGGATGTGTTGCTGTTATTGCCGGTGGTGGAAGAGTGTAACCCAGTCACAGGTGTCGAGGAAGGAGTGGTAGAGTCTGCAGGATTCACGTCGAAGGACAGCCTGTGGACGAAGCATAGGGTGGTGAGGGTGGATTAGTTTGGTAGGAACATGGTCCTCCAGGACTATTCAGTGTGGAGGACTATTCAGTGTCCCCTCGACGATCACCAGAGGTGTACGGCCAGTGTAGGAGATCGCTCCCCACACCATGATGCCGGGTGTTGGCCCTGTGTGCCTCGGTCGTATGCAGTCCTGATTGTGGCGCTCACCTGCACGGCGCCAAACATGCATACGACCGTCATTGGCACCAAGGCAGAAGCGACTCTCATCGCTAAAGACGACACGTCTCCATTGGTCCCTCCATTCACGCCTGTCGCGACAGCACTGGAGGCGGGCTGCACGATGTTGGGGGGTGAGCGGAAGACGGCCTAACGGTGTGCGGGACCGTAGCCCAGCTTCATGGAGACGGTTGCGAATGGTCCTCGCCGATACCCCAGGAGCAACAGTGTCCCTAATTTGCTGGGAAGTGGCGGTGCAGTCCCCTACGGCACTGCGTAGGATCCTACGGTCTTGGCGTGCATCCGTGCTTCGCTGCGGTCCGGTCACAGGTCGACGGGCACGTGCACCTTCCGCCGACCACTGGCGACAACATCGATGTACTGTGGAGACCTCACGGCCCACGTGTTGAGCAATTCGGCAGTACGTCCACCCGGCTTCCCGCATGCCCACTATACGCCCTCGCTCAAAGTCCGTCAACTGCACATACGGTTCACGTCCACGCTGTCGCGGCATGCTACCAGTGTTAAAGACTACGATGGAGCTCCGTATGCCACGGCAAACTGGCTGACACTGACGGCGGCTGTGCACAAATGCTGCGCAGCTAGCGCCATTCGACGGCCAACACCGCGGTTCCTGGTGTGTCCGCTGTGCCGTGCGTGTGATCATTGCTTGTACATCCCTCTCGCAGTGTCCGGAGCAAGTAGGGTGGGTCTGACACACCGGTGTCAATGTGTTCTTTTTTCCATTTCCAGGAGTGTATTTATCGTCACTTCCATACATGGCTAAACTCCGTATGAGCCCTAATTTCTCGACTCCTATGTTCCTTTTCCTTACGCTAAGTGTATGTGGGCGGCAGTAGATTCACTCGCCAGTCAGCTTCAAATGCACGTTCTCCATAGTGACCTTGTTCCTCCCCCACAACACACTCTCAAAGTAACTCCACCCTGGATGTCACTCTCACTTCCCTGGAGCTCCTTGGTCGTATCGCCTCAGACGTTCATGAGTCCTCCACACTGAATAGTCCTCCACAGCGTCAGTGATGGTCTTCTGGATGAAGGAAGAGTCATGGATGATGTCAGCAGGATGGTGAAAGACAAAGGGGCGGCTTTCGACCTGTGAGGCAATGAATTCCTGTTAGGCATCCGAGTTGGCGAAGCAGTAGTCATGGACTGATTTCAAGGGGCAGCAGTGTGGGGGGCTGGAGGGGGCCTTGGTTGTAGGACATGGTCACTACCAATGGGATCATGAACGTCTGAGGCGATATGACCAAGGAGCTCCAGGGAAGTGAGAGTGACATCCAGGGTGGAGTTACTTTGAGAGTGTGTTGTGGGGGAGGAACAAGGTCACTATGGAGGGTGGCAAGGAACTAATCCCACCACCAAAGGGTTGCAGGGTCACGGCTGTGGCTGTTGAGATCAGCAGCAATCACATAGGTGGAGAAGGTATGGTCAATATGGGAAATGAAGTCATAGGAGAGAGGAGCTGTGGGACAGATATAGGCAGTGGCACAGGTGATGGTGGAGGAGGGAAAAATGATGCAGAGGAGAAGGTGTTAATTTCAGTCATTGAGTAGAGGTTGTGGCTGAACAGGGAGATGCTTGAGGTGGCCAATAGCGGCCTCACCTCATGCAAGGGGGACAGGATTTTCGGTGCATTGAAAGACGTAGGGAGAGGTGTGGACAACATGGTGAGGTTGGAAGAAGGCTTCATTAAGGATAAAGGAGTCGACCTGGTGCTGGGATAGGGAATGCATGAAGAGATATTTGTTGGCAGGGAGGGAGCAAATGTTTAGGTAGAGGAGGCAATGCTGTTGATGTGCCAGGAGGTGGGATGGGGACAGGAAGCAGAGGGGCAAGAGAGAGGGGGCTAGTAGAGGGTGTCTAGGAGGGTGAAGATGAAGTGGGCCTGGTTGTGGGAGCAGGTAGCGTAGGTATTCAAATACAAGATGGAGTGAACGGCAAGGAAAAACTGCTGGACAGTGTGGGGACATTGGAAGTGGTGGATATTCTGTATTACTATGGTCAGGAAGTGGATGGTATCTTCAGCCATAGGGGTGGATGGGCTGGTTGGTGTGATGCACAGGGACAGTGAACTCAGGGTTTGTGAGAGGGCGTTTGGCTTTGCATTTGGAGGAGCAGGTGGGGTGCGGTTCATTGCAGGTGTTGCAGGAAGAAGGAACTCACTCACAGCTTCAATATGTGGGACTTAATTACTCAGAAATTTAAAAGGCAAGTGGTTTCCTATAACAGTTCTTTAATTTAGGCCGTATGCCTTAAGAGCAAAACAACTCTAAGTAAAAATCGGCTAAAAGCCCAACACCTAAATTTCAACAATATTATTAAAAAAAACAAAGACCATACGAGAAACAGTCTTCGAACTAGGCTGAAGGGCTTAAGAGCAAAACAAATCAGACTCAAAATCTGCTGAAGATCCAACTCTTAAAACTCAATAGCATTAAAACCTTTAAATTGCCACGGGTCTTACGTGACACTGTTCTTTGAATTAGGTAGAACGCCTAAAGAATCTTACACTTTAAGAGCAAAACAACCTTAATTTAAAAAATGGATGGAAGCCATACAAGTACAAACAACAAGAACAACGAAAAAGGCAGTACACACAAAGGCTCTCAGATGACCGAGGGGCGGCCTGGCATTCAAACACTAACGCTCCCTTAGGCGAGACAGGCAGTCAGGCCAATCATTCACATTTCGACGACAACCCATCCGACCAACAGTCAACGGAACCACCGACAAGATACCTTCCAATTCACCGAACCAGGGCACAACAGGGAGTTAAACACAACAGCATTAGAAGATATTGGCACCCACAACCACTCATGCATGGAGCTCTCAAACTACACACTGTGCTGGACAGCAACAACACGATGAGAAAACAACACTGACTAAAATTTACGTCGAGGCCAGGGCAGGTAACCGGAACATTAACAGCCACAACGCAGAAGATTCTGCTGGTGCACTTCAATTCAAGTAACTAAATACAGTGAAACGCCACCATAGGGTGGCTACTATTTTCCAACTTGAAAGCCACGTTGTTGCTCGCGAGAATATCCAAACAGCCTACAACGAACTCCAAACGACACAATGTGAACAATTTTGACGTGTTGGTAGATTAAATCAAAACTCAACTTTCGCGTCCAGGATCGATGAGTCATGGACCACGTAGCAATGGGAACAGCCTCACACACTCCGATACGGCGTAGAGACCGCCAGTGGCCCCGGCCAAACTACGTCCCGTGGAGAATTCCTCGCTGCTTCACGTCAATTGACCGACTGGTCGCACGCCGCCCAGCCACAAACTACAACCCGCACGTCAACGGCAGTTCAAGGTGCGAATATCGATACACACCACTGCTGCCACCCACGGAATGAGGGGGTAACAGCATAATCGTAATAACCGTGGGAGACTAAACACAGAATCTCAACGATGGCTTAATCCAGCTCATAGCATGAACCAGCCATGGCTCAGAGACGTTAGGACACTAAGGAAGTGGATGGCTTTACAATGGGGGCAAGTGGGTAAGTTCTGTAAGTTTTGGGTGAGGTGGTCATTGTACAGAAGGCAGCACTGGCAGAGGAGGGGAACAGGGTGGGTCAGTGTTGTGGCGGCAGTTGAAAATATGGGCTTCCTAAGTAAGGAAGTGATCTATGAAGGAGGCAGACTCGGTGAAGAAGGACATGAGGAATGCAGGGCCAGCGGAGTTGTAAATACAGCAGGCCAAGCGGATTTCCAGGGTGGGGTGGGCGTTCAGTTCTGCCAACACCTCTGCCTCCTTTATCACAGGGCTAAGTTTTGTGACCATGGTTGCAAGGGTTGGCATACAGCGAGGGGGTTGGTGCTCATGAGGGGAGGAGGAGGTAAGGAATGGTGTGAGGTACACATGGGGGCCAAACGTGATGCAGAGAAAATGCCAGAGGAGATCAGTGTGGAAAGAAGTAGAGGGGCGTTGGGAATGTATTTACAGATTTTGAGGCTGAGGTTTCGGGCATCTAGGAATTTAGGATTGGGGTTGGCAAGGATGATGGTATACAGGGTGGAGGTTGGGGAGATGGGAGAAGGGGTGGCGTCCATGGGGTGATCAGAAGGAGGAAGGAGCAGTTGATCATTTTTTGGAGGAGGGGATCGAGGTGAGGTTGCCACTTGGGCGCTTGGTAGGAGTTTTTGCAGGTGTGGCCTGGGAGGAGGAGTGAGGGACTGGATGAACTGGGAGGTGGTGGGAGGCAGGCCCATTTTGTGAGCTGGTGGCACTGGGAATTGATGTGGACTCTCTGAGTGGCGACTATGGCGCAGTGTGTGGCGAATCTGGAGGGGGGGGGGGCAGGAGTAGTTGTAGCACATTTGGTGGGGAAGTAGCAGGAGTGGGTGCAGGAGCAGGAGCAGGGGCAGTGGCAGGAGCAGGAGAAACATAAAGGTCGAGATACAGGGATAGGGAAGAGATAGAGGGGAGAACACTGTGAGGAGTAGGGGTGGAGTAGATAGGTTAGGCCCAGAGACACTTCACGAGGTAACGGTGAGTACAGGGGATGTGGAGGTATAAATGATGGTGGTAGTGGGGCTGTCCATGATGAAATGCGTTGTCCACTGGCCAGTGGAGTCACCGAAGTGGGAAAAGACCTAAAATGGGGGCCGGTGGCGACGAGGACTGGGTGGCGGCGGCGAGCACCGCGTGGCAGCGGCGGCAGCGGCCGCAGCCTTGGCGCGGTGGCGAGCACCCGTTGGCGGCGGCGGTGGTGGCGAGCAGCGGGTGGTAACGGCTTTCAGCGCTGCGATGCGGCGGCGGCAGTGGTGACGGTGGCGACCACTGGGCGGCGGCGGCGGCGGCTGCTGCTGCGGGTGGCGGTGGCGGTGGCCGGCGGCTCTTCCAAAAGCGTCGATTGCACCCTCAGAGCAGCCCAGGTGGCGCAATCCTTCGATTTGGAATTGAGGGGATCCAACCCTTGAGATATCGAGACTGACACAATTATCTGCTTATATAGGTACGATTGCGGCCGAAACGACGCGTGGTTGAAAGGTGAGTTGGGCAACTCACAGACTCACAGCAGCTCCGGCCTGGCGGGGGACCCCGACTTCACGTAAGTTCAAGGCCTGGCTCCACATATGAAACTGCCGTTACCGCCTCCTTACAAGCGTCAAGCATTCGTCCTTGTTCCTTTAGAGATTCAAAGCCGACACCCACGCCCTGCTAAGTGTGCTGAACCTGTCAAAATTGTCCCTGTTCATTCTAATCTCAGTCGCCTCTTTTATAACGGAATCCCAATATGTTGACGCAAGAGCCAAGGCCCTAGTGTTTACAAATTGTATTCTGCATCAATTTTCCAGGCAATGCTCAGCTATGGCCGACTTGTCAATTTCCCGTGGAACTGTGCAAATTGACTGACTTACTTAGATCCTGCAGCATCTGCGTGGGACGTCATATACACCGGGCACACAAAGAGCCTTATATGTGGTCTACAAAAGGACGCAGCATATTCTGTATCTTGGAGCGGGCTGGAACACTGGTCTCTGTCCATGTTTCTGCATCAAACATACTAGCTTGCTTCTCGTTTCCCCACAGTATGGTATGAAAGGAGCCAGCTTGGCCTCTTGTGCTGAGTCACAAGCTGTCCTTCTTTGGTAGCACCTGAAAACCTTTGCAGTGTCTGTCTTGCTATAACAATTCTCTCTGAACATGTGTCTCGAGTGCTGCAATGCCGACTGTAGGTGTCACCATCAGAAATAACTTTTGCTCTGTGTATTAACGTGTTCAGAACCACGTAACTGTGTACAGGGTGGTGAAAATTATCGGTGATCAAGTATCCATCAGTGTGCCTGTTTCCTGTACACTGAATAACCAAGCCAGCCTCCTGCCTTCTGCTCAACTAAAACATTCGAGAACGGTAGCTTGCCATACTTCTTCATCAGTGTGGTAAATTTAATGTTGAGATGGACACAGTTAATGTGATCAACGAACTGTTACAGTGTATTTTTAGCGTGAGGCCATGTGAGGAAGGTGTCATCGACGTGTGTTATGAAGTAAGGTGGACACAGCGACACCGAGTTCAGAGCCTGCCCCTCAGAGTGCTCCATAAAGGAATTCGAGAGCCAGAGAAAGCGGTGTGTCCATTCCTATGCCACTGTTATTTCATAATATTAGTCCCGGTACAAGAAGTACGTTGTCGTTAGAACATAACGGAACTAATTGACTATTCCAGGTGGAAACTGTTGGGCTAAAAGATCCAGTGTGTCTTGTACTGGCACCCTTGTAAAAAGTGACACATGTCCAAACTAACCATTACGTCGTTACGGCCTATTTTCATTTCCTTGAGTATTTCGACAAATGTCTGTGAGTTAACAACATGGTGTTCACAATGTCCCAGTTTTGGCACTAATAACGCTGCAAGATATTTTGCCAGTCTTAAGGTTGGTGAGGCTGATTGCACTAACAGTTGACCATAGAGTGACATTTTCCTTATGTATCTTCGGCAACCCATACGACAAAAGGCAAAGGCCACAAATAAATGCAGTCGTACAAAGCTACATCCTATAATACCAACAAAAACACAACAAATGATCTCAACTGATGATGCAGAACTCTTGCAGTCAGCTGGAGGTGGAGTTAAATACATGGTAACATTGTATAACGTTTTCACCAAATGTATTAAATTGTATGCTACAAAGTCTTCTGCAGCAGGTTCAATTATGAAAAGAACAGTAAATACATATGTTCTAACAGCTGGCAAGCCTGACGCCGTCATATTGCGCTTCAAATTAAGCTTTTCAAAAATGGAAAGTACTATTACATAACTTTGACATTAAACAGATACTAATATCACGCTTTCATCCTGAGGGAAATCCCACAGGCTGGATTTTACGGGAATTTAACAAGATCATTAGGCTCTATAACGTATCTAACGAAGTGTGTAGAATATTTGGAGTTTTGTTGAACAGGTAGTCGACTGTGTGCTGCATTACAACATGGAATTCACTCCAGCTGAACTCATAAGTTGGATAAAAGAGACGAATGAATGGATACATCCTGTTCCACATCTAAGCAGTAATGAGTATTCTTAGGCAGAGAAGGTAAGGACAGTTTCAGTCTCTCTCACTGAGTGGGCATGGCTGAGAAAAATTTACTGTGATAGATGATTCACACAAATGCAATGGTATCAGATAGGAGAATATATTCTGTGAAAGATTCATCCTAAATCTTTGCTTCTTGGCAAATAGCAGCTTTTGTACAAGGATCCCATTCGGATTCTAAGGATTCCATGTGAAGAACGTTGTCTCCTGGGTTATCAGAAAAGAAATGCAATTATGGGTTTGTATGCCCACCAGTACTATAAATAATACTTGCGTAGATGAATCATTCTGTTTATTTTACGTGTGATATTTTTTGTATAGATGTAATTATTATTTTTGATACCTTTTATTGTGTTTTGACCACACTTTGATTTTTCAGCAAGCATCCGAGTTTCGACTTTACGTCACTTTCAAAGGCATTACTATGTTAGCTATCTAAAATTGTTCGTAGATACATTGTATCATGTCAACATTCTCGATCACGAAATATAATAAATGTATCTACGACCGATTTTATATAATTTTCATAACACTGCCCTTCAAAATGGCGTAAAAACGAAACGCGTATGATTGTTGGCAAATAAAAGTGTGGTAGATTATTATTTGTGATCTATGACTGGTTTAAACAGTGTTCACACTAGAAAACGTACTGTCATACGTCAGAAGGATGTCTGTACAGACTAAAGGAATAATAGGAAGTTAATCTTGTTATTAATTGGACATTTATTTGAAGACAGGAGCTCAAGTAAATAGTATTAGGTGAATATAGTTTCTATTTACTGACTATGTGTGCTGAATGTATTACTTGGAAGGCGTTGTGTTTTCTAGGCTATTAAGATATTTACTGAGGTATAAAAATGTGTAAAAAGTAGTTTAGAGAAGAGTAAAGGACTCTGGTGTTAATCTGTACACTAAGTGGACAGTACACCAAAAGAGTTAACATTAGTGGTAAGGTTGCCTACGATGTCATTACATTAAACTGTGAATTGAATGAGATGATTCACTGATACTGATTACCAGATGACAATAATATTTGTGGTTTTCCACTGGTGGAGCACCATCCTAGTGCTTAGAAGTTAAATTGAAGACACTAATTTGTTTGTGTGAGTTAGCGTTTCTACATAAGAACGGCCAACTGTGATGTCTGCGGTATTTATCAATAAAGCTGCATGGCTTATAACTGGATATTATAAGTATTCATCCAATAATTCTGGAATCGGTAAAAGGAAGACTTAGTACAAGAAAAAAGAGGTATAAATTGAAACCTTTTGTAAATATTAATATGTGATATCACTATACGGTACTATTAAGAGAGTAGAATGACTCAGTTCTTGCACTATACAAAACAATGTAAATATTAGCTTGCAAGCCAGTTTTGAATAAGTACAGTTACCTTAGATTCCCGCAAGTTGTATGAATGTGTTTTGCTCAATTTTCCTTTTGGTTTCACTTTGCTTTTCCGTGTTCCATTTATTGATGTCGTCCAACTTTGAATGTAAAAGTTGACTTTTATTCTATAACTAGATATGGTTGCCGTGACCAGTACAATAAGTAATACTTAACACATTGCAGGGGGTCCACAAAATCATGATATAGTCGTATGAAAGGTGTTTATTTTCTCTAAACCCATTTTTGTCGTGATATGCAGTTATGATTCCTACAAAAAGATTTACACATTTGTTCCACAAACATGGTTCAAATGGCTCTGAGCACTATGGGACTTAACATCTGTGGTCATCAGTCCCCTAGAACTTAGAACTACTTAAACCTAACCAACCTAAGGACACCACACACATCCATGCCCGAGGCAGGATTCGAACCTGCGACCGTAGCAGTCGCGCGGTTCCGGACTGAGCGCCTGAACCGCTAGACCACCGCGCCCGGCTACACAAACATATTACGTAACTATGTTTTATTATGAACACTTGATAACCGAAAATCATGAAATGCAAGTAATAGACTAACAAACAGTGATATAGTTAAATCCAAACCCAACTGGTTGCTGAGTAATTCGATACATCATACTAAAGACTAAACAGTTTCGATGCGCGAGAGTTAGTAAGCCTCTGGCATGTTTAAACCGTCAGTGAAGTGCAACACCTGTGCTGATTGCCGCTGAATATGTTCTGCGGACCGCCAGTACTAAAATGAACTATTTGTTCGAAAACAACAGGACTGTCCCAGGAGAGACACTAAATATACGCATTTTGTGGACATTAGTTGCAAAAGTAATTTTGAGATATTAGTTACAAAAGTAATTTTGACTGTGAGGTCGTTTATCACAAACTTAGTAGTTTTGGCATGTTTTATTGGACAATCAGTGACGCTTTATAAATAAAACATGAAGAAGTACGCGCACCCCCCCACCCGCACCGCCCCCCCTCCCCCTCGAACCCACCCCCCGCGAAAAATACGGATTCATGGAATATGGTAGAAATGCGTTTTGTTCTTTATGCCTGTGTGCCTGTGAAGAATTTTTACATGTGACTTAACAATAATTCCTTTCAATGTAGCCTGGATGGGTCATACTCCACATAGTAGAGATTCTACTGTACAACTGTTCCACGTTATCTGGCAATACTGTACGGTCTGGGGGAATGCTAAGTTACGTGGAGAACTGAGCGAATGCTACCGCTCCTCCTATAAACAATCGTAACGTTAACGTGGGTCCTACCACATTCTTGGGTTCACCATACTTGGTGATCATCTCATGCAACATCCAATCACTCCAGTAACACAGCCCCTGATTAACTGCACCGTGCGTGTTTCGTGAAACAGAAACAAAACTTTTCCTTTGTTATAAACGTTTCGTCTATAATACTGAAGTAATAACTGCCCTTCAACAAAAATAGTTGAACTGATGTGTCACGGTAAGAAGATTGCGTTATCTGAACTATACACAAGACATCCCAAACACTTGTAATACTTCTTAAAAACTGATTTTACATCTGACTGAATATAACTCCATAACTGGTACCACGTATAGTTGCTGTGTCGAGACGACACCCTGAGTAGTGCAATTAAATGTCTCTTTCGATACTGCTAACATAATTTCTTAGCCATTCAAAGGGGGATTGTAATAAATTCATCTTGGTGACAAGTCAACATTCCAATTATCTTGTATCGTTGCCATTGTTTAAAATCTTCAACTGCTCTTCGACTGAAAAAATTATTGATGGGCAGATACTCTCCTCCTTATCTCCTTACTTCTTACATACACCTTCGTATAAGTAAGCATTTCTTTGTTATTTGTTATTTTACGATTAATAATGATAACATTCAAGCTGACTGAAACTTTTATTTCGTGGTAGTGTGGCAGATATTCTTTTAGTATGATGTGTAAAGACTTTGAGCCTGTTTTTGTGTTTTAATAACGTTCGGAAGCTCCTTGTTTGCTGACGTGTCGAAGGCGTCCTATCTGTGCGCCACTGGCACACATTTTTCGTAAGCCGACTCTCGCAATCCACACTCCTTCTCATGAGGTCCGATTACTGTTTTTATTTGTGTAGTTCAAGTTATTCTGCTACATTATACATCATATTGCCATAGTCCGCCATAACGCAAACGTCATATTTTAGCCCAGCGGGAGGTCTGAGCTCAATCAGTATTGAACCCCTATGATATATGTTTTTTATTTAGGCTCCTGCTCTGCCCTGTAATGTAAAACATTTCCGAACCATTAGCTTTCGGAAGAATTAAGTACAAGAATTAGCAAGTTAAATCATATTGTCACTTTATTTTTTTAAGTGATACATTATACAGAGAACGAGCACTTTCTATGAGCACTAAGAAATTTCCAAGCTGTAGTGATCTCAGCGACAGGGAAGAGGTACTTAATTTGTCCAGTGGAAAATGCTTTTCGCAGTTCAACGAAATGTTTCCGACAAACAGTGTGAAAATCCGCACCCTAGCCTCAGAAAAAGTGAAGATTAAATCCTTTTGCGGTATTTTCCATTAGTTCGTCAACCATCCGGTTGCGGTCCCCTGACACTGCTTTCATGAGTTTAGCAGAAGACGCTCGTAAATTATAGTCTGCAATATGCTGCGTAGCCCCTGCCCTACTGTCTGCGCCGCCAGCTGTTATCACGAGACGTTCACGGGTCCTAAGCCAGCACGCCGTTCTCCATTGTGTGCTGAGGCAAGTAATTAGCTGCGGGAGCTAAGTGACACAAAGTGTTAGCGTCTTGTCATTCGCCATCTCAGGCAGCAGGATGCCGCCGCTAGCCGGGTTGCTCATCGAGAGCAGAGAGGAAACTCCCGCACAGTTACTCTGTGGCACGCTCCAGCAAACAAGAGGCACTGTACCTTTGCTGCCAGTAATAGCACCAACCCAAAGACACTGTAGACAAAATGCGAAGAACGGAAGACATCCAGTCCGTAACTGTTTCAGTACTTATTCATTGTGTTTATCCCTTAACCCTCCTAGTAAGCTCATAAGCACATTGGAAACATACACTGAAGCGCCAAAGAAACTAGTAAAGGCACGCATATTCAAATACAGACATATGTAAACAGGCAGAATATGGCGCTGTCTCGCGCAGTTGTTAGATCGGTTACTACTACTACAGAAGGACGTTATCAAGATTTATGTAAGACTGAACGTAGTGTTACAGCTAGCACACGAGCGATGGGACACAGTATCTCCGATGTAGCGATGAGATGGGGATTTTGCCGTACGACATTTTGCCGAGTGTAGCGGAAATATCAGGAATCCGACAAAACATCAAATCTCCGACGTCTCTGCGTGCGGAAAAATGCAATAATGCCACCAACGACGACTGAAGAGAATCGTTCAGCGTGACAGAAGTGCAACCCATCCGCAAATTGCTTCAGATTTCATTGCTGGGCCGTCAACAAGTGTCAGCGTGCGAACCATTCAATGAAACAACATCGATGTGGACTTTCTGAGCCGGCCGCTGTGGACAAGCGGTTCTAGGCGCTTCATTCCGGCTCCTCGGGGCTGCTACGATCGTAGGTTCGAATCCTGTCTCGGGCATGGAGGTGTGTGATGTTCTTAAGTTAGTTTGGTTTAAGTAGTTCTAAGTCTAGGGAACTGATGGTTTCAGATGTTAAGTCCCATAGTGCTTACAGCCATTTGAACCATTTTTTTGGACTTTCGAAGGCGAAGGCCCAATCATGTATCCTTGATGGCTGCACGACACAAACCTTCGCGTCTCGCCTGGACCGTCCAAGACGGGTATTTGACTGTTGATGACTAGAAACATGTTGCTTGGTAGGACAGGTCTCGTTTCAAATTATATCGAGCGCATGGACGTAATGAGACAACGTTATGAATTCAGGGACCCTGCATGTCAACAGGGTACTTTTCAAGCTGGTGGAGGCTCTGTAATGGTGCAGGGCGTGTGCAGTTAGAGTGTTATTGGACCCCTGATACGTCTAGATACGACTCTGACAGGTGACACGTACGTAAGCATCCTGTCTGATCATTTGCATCCATTCATGTCCACTGTACGCTCCGACGAACATGGTCAATTCAGGCACGACAATGTGACACCACACACGTCCAGAAGTGGTACAGAGTGGCCCTAGCAGCATTCTTCTGAGTTTAAACACTTTCGCTGGCCACCAAACTGCCCATACATAAACATTATTGAGCAAACTGGGATGCCTTGCAACATGCTTTTCATTTTCTCATGAACGGCTGCATGTAAGAAGTTGAAATTGGTGTCACATACTAAGGTCTAGGGTCCCTTGGAAGTGTAATAAACTTAAGCTTCTAAGTCAATGCACTTAAAAGCTACGGCCATGCATGTAAAAAATTTTCATACTCGCAAAATCACCCATCAAAACCTTTATGGTACCTCCCGTGGACTTGGAATCATGAAATTTGGCAGAAAGCAAGGTTCCGCAGAACACGTAAATTAAAAAAAATGCGAAAATTGTTAATTTCTTATTATACCAAACGAAAATATATTTTTTTCATATTATTATTTTTTCATATTCTACAGTATGTCCGTCGGTTAAGACCCCCTTTTCTCAGGAACGGGTGTACCTATCAAGTTGATATTAATGCTTCATACTGAAACCTGAGGTCCCTCGGTGGATGATGAAACTGAAGCTTCAATTTTAATGCAAGTAAAAGATATAGCCATCGTTATAGATAACAGGCAAAACCTTCGAAATTCCCACTACCGGGATGGATGAACAATCTGTATACACAATTACGTTTGCACGGAAGCCTTGGTGTGTGAGTAGTACTCGTGCTTATCCGGTTTTTTTATATTTACAACACATTAAAATTTGTTCATGGTTTTTGCACTGATTATCACTGTGGGGGATATGACTCCAATTTAAATTGTTTGTTTATTCCTTGAACGTGCCACTTGTGAAAACAGAATAATGACAGTGACTTGAACAACTATTATGCGTCAGTTGAAATATTATGTCCTGCTTATTTTTGTATCCATTGTTAGGATTTCTTGCCGTAGCTGCTGCCGTATCCTTCCTCGTACCTCTGGGATCCATACATCGGATGCGTACATCGGAAATGTATGTCTCCTTCGTTTTCAAAGATATTATTTTCAAAACGTATGATTTTCTCTCTGCGAGTCAACTATACCATATGACTTTTATTGAGTTTAATAGTTACAACATATTAAATTTTATTCATGTTATTCTGCACTTAGTACCACTGGGTTTAATGTGACCCAAATCTAAACGGTCTGTTTATCTATTCAATGTAACATTTATGAAGATATAATGACGACAGCTACTATAAACAGCCATAATATATGTTTTTATGTTATTTCATTAAAATACTGGTAATATATCCCTTGTAATTATTTTGGACTTTTATAGCCCGAATTTTACTGATTGAAACAAGAAAATATTGCTAGTAGGTCGATTATCTGACCTTAAATCACTCCTACGTTATACATTCTGTCACGCATAGAGCGCTTTATTTTTTTTTATCAAGCGCTGTTTCCTGTCCTTTTTTGATGTCCACTAAAAGGCCCGATTACTCCTTGTATTCAAGAAATCACAACAGTGGCTTCTGCCTTATAACATCTGGAGTTGTGCTTTACGTGAAGGGCTTTTTTTTCAATTCCGGAATGTTATGTTTAAAATCAACTGTAAGATGACCTCTTCAAATTTAAGCAGTTGTTGCACCAGGAGAGCATGTGTGTAGTTAGAGGAATTCTATACCATGTAAAAGTAAAATGCTGCCATTACTACAGTGCTTTTTCAACAAACAGATTGGAAAAAAATTAGTTGAATGAAATCAAGGTAAGTCAACGTTTTGTGAATCGAAAATCACACGCTACAGTGTACATTGAAGAATACGACTGGGCGCTGGTGCGCAGCATTTAAATGAATCTATCACCATTTGGAGAAAATCATCATTTTATAAATAAAAGTAAGTAAGTCCTATTACTGAGTCTACAAATATAGATTTTTTTTTTTTACGAAATCCACGGACAGGAAAGACAGGTTTGGAATTCGAAGACGTTTGAACAGTGTGCTGCACGAAGTTCGAGAACTAACTTCACAGGTCGTTCTGAACAACGTCTCCCGGTCTGAGACTGTTGTTTGAGATTGCTCAAGAGCCCCAAACGATGGTATCATAAGCTGTAGTAGATCGGAAATAAGAAGAGGAAATGAAAGGAAAATAGCCAAAGAAACAAGCAATTGGTTATGTAAATGAGAGAGCAGATTTGTTTTATAGTGGAGAGCACAACATTAACTGTTTTTCATAAATATTTATACTCGATATCTCCAATCAAGCTTTGTCTTTATTTCCAATCATTAGAATGGTAAGTGTTCGATTATGTGGTCATTGTAACTACAAGTAATAAAAATTTTGCTCTTACGCGAGTTTCATAACATTAAATGCATTCCTGTTACAATATTATCTGTGGCAACCACAAAGTGATGTGGCATGTAGATAGTCCACAGCTCGTGGTCGTGCGGTAGCGTTCTCGATTCCCGCGCCCGGGTTCCCGGTTTCCATTCCCGGCTGGGTCAGGCATTTTCTCTGCCTGGTGATGTCCACAGGTTAGTTACGTTTAAGTAGTTCTAAGTTCTAGGTGACTGATGACCATAGATGTTAAGTCCCATAGTGCTCAGAGCCATTTGAACCATGGTAGATGGTTGTTAAATACGAGGAAGATACATGGATCGAAAAATAGAGCGTGGTGGCCCTATCACTACCACCAAGTTACAAGTTGTTTGCTGTTTATTGAGACTAAAGGGCCGCATTGTGCTTGCAATTCCGTAAGTACAGCAAGAAACCGTAGGTATCATTCGCCTCTAATTCTACAATTCTTGAGCTTATGTTATACCATAATACAGCATTATCTGCACACTCAAACACCTTGGTTAAAAAGTCATGCCTCCTAGCTTAAACATATCAGTTAGTTCTAAAGGAACATCGTACAAAAGAAATAAGTTACAATTCTGTGGATGTTCCTTTCCTGTTGACAGCGCATTTAACGACAGATAGTGTCTCTTGTCACTTATTACTGATCTTGCAGATGCATCCTTCTGACAACTTTGAAATACCTTCGAATATATGGATAGTAGGGAAACACTAATGTTGTTGTGTACATTGGTTCTCCCAGGTTATGAAGTGGTATACATGGGAAGTAGTAGTATGGAGCAAAACAAGAAAAAACGTCCAGTAAACACTTGCTCTAAAATGCTTACATGAAAAGTTATGAGCAAATGTTCATTAGAATAATTGTGTTTCCAAGCAGCAAAGATGAGCACGTGCTCATAGCTCCTAAGGTATGCATTTTAGAGCACATGTTTACTGGAGATTTTTTCTTGTTTTGGTCCACATTACCATTTTCCAAAATATGGAAAGCAAAGTACTTGCAGTAGAAGAGATTTGCTTCACAGTATCGAAGATGGAAAATTGCTCGTAGCTCTTAAGGTATTCATTTTCGACCCTATGTTTACTGAGACATTTTTGCCTCTAGTATCATATACTTTCAACTGTATGCGTTTACGCCATTACTTATGATGGTGAAAAACTGTATCACGAAATTTTAACCCTGGATAGCTGACTCCAGAAGGATCTAAAATTACTTATGTTGTGTAGGTCGACAAAGCACCATTCTTAAACTACGGAAACTTGGCGCCACGCGCTCCAATTGGCCATGGGATCGCCCTGTTGCCGTACGTCGTTGACGGGTACTGCTATGGTTGTCGGTCCACACATACAGACGTCCCTCGCCCCGTAACTGCCCCAACGAGATACGCACACTTGTCGAATAGGTCTTGCTGTTTGTTTCCACCTCACGTCAGAGGCATTCGTACGTAAGCTACGCTTCGGAGCACACACACGTCACCTGCGATTTAGTCATACAGTAAGCATGGCGGCATAGTATTCGTTTGGAGAAAAACGAGATATGATTTTGGTTTATAGACTAGCCGACAGTAGCGAGCGTGAAACAACAGCTGTATGAGTAACGGTGCATAGCGAGGCATAACGCACACCCGCAAAAGTTTACAGCGATTCACCGGCGATTTGGCGAAACAGGCTAGTTTGCGGGATATCTTGGTGATGCTAGAAGACCTCGAAAACGAGGGGATGCTGCATTTGAAAAAAAACTGTTCTCGACCGCTTCGAGGAAGCACCTGCGACAAGTACTCGAGCGGTTGCACACGAAACGGAAGTCACTCATCGGTTAGTCTGGGAGGTTTCGAGGGATGACGGCCAGCATCCATCCTATCCAAGACCTAAACCCTGTGGCCGACAACGAACACAGGCTGGGGTTCTGCCGGTGGTTTCTGCGACCTGTTGCACGAGATCCCGACTCCCCCGCCATTTTTTATGTTTACGGACGAGTGCACCTTCCATCGGGATGACCTTTACAAAACTCGAAAAGTTCATTACTGGGCAAGGGGAAATCCTCACGTCACGCATGTCCACGCACACTTGGAATGATTTTCGCTCAGCATTTGGGCAGGCATTGTGTTTGACCATCTGATTGGGCCGGTCCGTCTACCTCCTCGACCTACCAGGACAAATTATCTTAACTTTTTGCAAGACACTCTACCCGGGCTGCTGGAAGGTGTTCCCCTGGACATAGGGCTACACATGTTGTTGGAGCATGATGGGGCGCCCGCACATAACAGTCGTGTTGTCATAATATTTAAATGAACTCTTCGACAGCGGGGTAATTGGCAAAGGTGCTCGTAGGACATGGCCTCCGCGATCACCAGAAGTTCCAGCGCCGAACTTTTTCCTGTGGAGATTCTTGAAGGTTCTACTTCACCCGCCCGGACGCGAACGGCCTAGAAACCAAGAGGAATGAATGAATCGCATTCAACATGCCGCCAATCCCATCAGGGCAATGCCTGGATTCTTTGAAAGAGTTCGGCACAATACCGTTCTACATCTACTACATCTACATCCATACTCCGCAAGCCACCTGACGGTGTGTGGCGGAGGTTACCTTGAGTACCTCTAACGGTTCTCCCTTCTATTCCAGTCTCGTATTGTTCGTGGAAAGAAGGATTGTTGGTATGCCTCTGTGTGGGCTCTGATCTCTTTGATTTTATCCTCATGGTCTCTTCGCGAGATATACGTAGGAGGGAGCAGTATACTGCTTGACTCCTCAGTGAAGGTATGTTCTCGCAACTTCAACAAAAGCCCGTACCTAGCTACTGAGTGTCTCTCCTGCAGACTCTTCCACTGGAGTTTATCTATCGTCTCCGTAACGCTTTCACGATTACTAAATGATCCTGTAACGAAGCGCGCTGCTCTCCGTTGGATCTTCTCTATCTCTTCTATCAGCCGTATCTGGTACGGATCCCACACTGCTGAGCAGTATTCGAGCAGTGGACGAACAAGCGTACTGTAACCTACTTCCTTTCTTTTCGGATTGCATTTCCTTACGATTCTTCCAATAAAATCTCAGTCTGGCATCTGCTTTACCGACGATGAGCTTGATATGATCATTCCATTTTAAATTACTCCTAATGCGTACTCCCAGATAATTTATGGAATTAACTACTTCCAGTTGCTGATCTGCTATATTGTAGCTAAATGATAAGGGATCTTTCTTTCTATGTATTCACAGCACATTACACTTGTTTACATTGAGATTCAATTGCCATTCCCTGCACCATGCTTCAATTCGCTCCAGATCCTCCTGCAATTCAGTACAATTTTCCATTGTTACAACCTCTCGATATACCAAGCTTGCGCCAGAGGGTCGCCAGTTCGAGCATCTTCTTCAAGTAAACCATGCCCTAGCTACGAAAAAGACCATTTTCAGGGCCTACACAGTTTATAAAAGACTTTCTGTATGCTTCCCGGTACATCTTTCCATGAAACTACAATGGATGTGTCGTTACCACGGCGGATTCGCCCCGAGGCCCCCCAAAGTGGAAGGCTGGTGCGCTACCAACGAAAGTGCCGGCCGCCTTGGATATATCCCGATCTCCAGCTGGCAAAGCATTCACGGTCCTTTTCTGTCCAGAGCATTCGGCAACACAGCAATTCCACGGCCAATCGGAGCACGTGTTGCCAAGTTTCCGTGGTTTAAAAATGGTGCTTTGTGAATTTACACAACATTAGTAATTTTGGTTCCTACTGGTCTCACTATCCAGGGTTAAAATTTCGTGACACAATTGATAGTGACATAATGTTGTGCTGTCAGAATCCCTTAAATCACTGCAAGCTGTGACTTGAAGTCGTACCCGATGGTTCCCTACAGCATGACATCAGGGGTAATATTACTATTCCTCTCTAAATCATTGGAAGAATGGGACCCCACACTAGCCGACGATGGTACTGTGGACAGTGCCGAACAGCGATTCATTACTGAACACGATGTGAAGGGATTACCACTGTGGAATCAACATAGCGAAGTAGTGACAACAGAAATAAAAGAGCCTTTCAGGAGTGCGATTGCAATTCAGGTAGTAGTGTATCAATCGTAGGATTCGCTGATGACATTGCTATTCTCAGTGAAAATGAGATACAAATGGACCTATGGAATGGAATGAGCAGCCTAATGAGCAAAAAAATGGTTCATGTGGCTCTGAATAATATGAGACTTAACTTCTGAGGTCATCAGTTCCCTAGAACTTACAACTACTTAAACCTAACTAACCTAAGAACATCACACACATCCATGCCTGAGGCAGGATTCAAACCTGCAACCGTAGCGGTCGTGCGGTTCCAGACTGAAGCGCCTAGAACCGCATGGCCACACCGGCCGGCCTAATGAGCAAACAATGTGGATTGAGAGTAAACCAAAGAAAGACTAGAGCAATGAGGAGAAGCAGAAACTAGATTAGTACTAAAATTAACATCAAAACTGGTGACCGTGAAGTAGACAATTGAATCAACCCAGCTAACTTTTAAGCAAAGCAGACATGGTGGATGAAGCGATGAGGACAGGAAAAACAGACTAGAAAAACAAAGAGGCCTCATTTAGAAGAATAAGTTTCCAAGCACGTGCGACTGGAGCAAAGCTTTGTACAGAAGTGAATGATGAACTGTGAGAAAACTGGAAGAGAAGAAAATCGGAGTCGAGACGTGGCGAAATAGTGTACTATCGTCATTCCCCCATGCAGTCGAACATCGTGCCACCTCTACCGTATCAGGCCTGGCAACAACATTGACGGAGGACACTTAGAAGATGCAACAAGTCCACTAAAGAGACAGCTTACACTACACTCGTTCGTCCTCTGTTAGAATATTGCTGCGCGGTGTGGGATCCTTACCAGGTGGGATTGACGGATGACATCGAAAGGGTGCAAAGAAGGGCAGCTCGTTTTGTATTATCGCGTTATAGGGGTGAGAGTGTGGCAGATATGATACACGAGTTGGGATGGAAGTCATTACAGAATAGACGTTTTTCGTCGCGGCGAGACCTTTTTACGAAATTTCAGTCACCAACTTTCTCTTCCGAATGCGAAAATATTTTGTTGAGCCCAACCTACATAGGTAGGAATGATCATCAAAATAAAATAAGAGAAATCAGAGCTCGAACAGAAAGGTTTATGTGTTTGTTTTTGCCGCGCGCTGTTCGGGAGTGGAATGGTAGGGAGATAGTATGATTGTGGTTCGATGAACCCTCTGCCAAGCACTTAAATGTGAATTGCAGAGTAGTCATGTAGATGTAGATGTAATGAGTGGTGGCCGTTCTACTGGACAGTGAATAACATCTCAGATCATTTACATGATGTGTATGTGTAGAATATCACATCGAGATCCGACCACGTCTTTCGATGCTTTACTTTTTTGTCAGGCAGTACAGTTTCAGACTCTATGCAGTCTTCTTTCATTAGTGTGCTTCTCTGTATCGAAATTTTATTTCTGGACTCTGAAATGTCATTCATGATACAGTTACTGGTTCTCCCTACTGTTCATTTAATCCTGTTAGCTAACAAATCTTTCTTCCGGCTAACACTGTTGTTTTTGCTTACGTTTTATTAATGGAAAATAATACATACTTGTTGTTGTTGTTCTTGTTGTCTTCAGTCCTGATACCGGTATGATGCAACACCTCATGCTACTGTATCCTGTCCAAGTTTCTTCATCTCCCAGTACTTACTGCAACCTACATCCTTCTGAATCTGCTTAGTTTATTCATCTCTCGGTCTCCCTCTACGATTTTTACCCTCCACGCTGCCCTCCAATACTAAATTGGTGATCACTTGATGCCTCAGAACATATCCTACCAACCGGTCCCTTCTTCTTGTCAAGTTGTGCCACTAACTCCTCTTCTCCCCAGTTCTATTCAATACCTCATTAGTTATGTGATCTACCCATCTAATCTTCAATATTCTTCCGTAGCACCACATTTCGAAAGCTTCAATTCTCTTCTTGTCCAAACTACTTATCGTCCATGTTTCACTACCATACATGACTACACTCCATACAAATACTTTCAGAAACGACTTCCTGACACTTAAAGCTATATTCTATGTTCAAAAAATTCCCTTCACCTGTAATGCTTTCCTTGCCATTGCCAGTCTACATTTTATATCCTGTCTACTTCGACCATCATCAGTTATTTTGCTCCCCAAATAGCAAAACTCCTTTACTACCTTAAGTGTCTCATTTCCTAATCTAATTCCCTCAGCATCACCCAACTTAATTCGACTACATTCCATTATCCTTGTCTTGCTTCTGTTGATGTTCATCTTATATCCTCCTTTCAAGACGCTGTCCATTCCGTTCAACTGCTCTTCCAAGTTCTTTGCTGTCTCTGGCAGAATTACAATGTCATCGGCGAACCACAACGTATTTATTTCTCCTCCATGGACTTTAATACCTACTCCGAATTTTTCTTTTGTTTCCTTTACTGCTTGCTCAATATACAGATTGAATAAAATCAGGAACAGGCTACAACCCTGTCTCACTCCCTTCCCAACCACGGCTTCCCTATCATGTCCCTCGACTCTAATAACTGCCATCTGGTTTCTGTACAAATTGTAAATAGCCTGAAGCTCCCTGTATTTTACCCGTGCCACCTTTAGTATTTGAAAGAGAGTATCCCAGTCAACATTGTCAAAAGATTTCTCTAAGTCTACAAATGCTAGAAATGTAGGTTTGCCTTTCCTTAATCTATGTTCTAAGATAAGTCGTAGGGTCAGTATTGCCTCACGTGTTCCAACATTTCTGTGGAATCCAAATTGATCTTCGCCGAGGTCGGCTTCTACCAGTTTTTCCATTCGCCTGTAAAGAATTCACGTTAGTATTTTGTAGCTGTGACTTATTAAACTGATAGTTCGGTAATATTCACGTCTGTCAACACCTGCTTTCTTTGGGATTGGAATTATTATCTTCTTCTTGAAGTCTGAGGGTATTTCGCCTGTCTGATACGTCTTGCTCCTCCGATGGTAGATTTTTGTCAGGACTGGCCCTACCAAGCCCGTCAGTAGTGCCAATGGAATGTTGTATATTCCGGGGCTTGTTTCGTCTAAGGTCTTTCAGTACTCTGTCAAACTCTTTACGCAGTATCGTATCTCCCAGTTCATCTTCGTCTACATCCTCTTCCATTTCCATAATATTGTCCTCAAGTACATCGACCTTACATTTGTCCTCTAGCCATCGCTGCTTAGCCATTTTTCACTTCCTGTCGATCTCATTTTTGAGACGTTTGTATTCCTTTTTGCCTGCTTCATTTACTAAGTATTTATATTTTCTTCTTTCATCAATTAAATTCAATATTTCCTCTGTTACCCAAGGATTTCTACTAGCCCCCGTCTTTTTACCTACTTGATCCTCTGCTGCCTTCACTACTTCATCCCCTAGAGCTACCCATTCTTCTACGACTGTATTTCTTTCCCCCATTCCTGTCAATTGTTCCCTTATGCTCCCCCTGAAACCTCTGGTTTAGTCAGTTTATCCAGGGCCCATCTCCTTAAATTGCGGCCTTTTTTTGCAGTTTCTTCACTTTTAATCTACACATACTTGTAGACTTGTATAATACTCATATTTATGTGGCACCCGTGCTCTAGGGGTACCTCTTTGATTAGTAATCAAAACGTCCTCGGTTCCGGGCTCGAAACCGTGGTAGCGTGCGGGACTGCCCTGCGCGCCGGCCAGCGCTCCCCTCTCGGCGTTCTTTACTTCCACGTCGCAGTATTTGTGTCTACTACTAACGTATCTCATGGTGCACTCTTATCGCTTTGTGTCCATTAAAAAAACGTTTCAGACTGTATATCCACGACCAAGAGTCTTTGAAGTTGAACAATTCATACGAGAGGATCTGCGTTTAAACCCCCTAGAAACACTCTGATGGTGCAGTGAGAGTGGACCATACGGGATTCGGTCTTCGAACATTGCAGTGTTCGAGCTCTCGTTCGAGGTGCATCAAGAAGTAGTCATTGCCGCTTTACAACCATATGACCACGTTTTATGTCGCCTCACGGAGAAGTGGCAAACATTTAAGACCTAAACAGTGTTAAATGGTGTCCGGCAGATCAAAACTGAGCTGACGAAGCACTTTCCATCGTACTTAATGACTGGTGGTGTGCAGGCCATCATCTTGTACGATGGCCAGCCACGAATGTGCTCAAGATGTGGCCAGGAAGGACATGTCAGGTCAGAACGTTTAGCCGAAGTTTGGTACATATATCGCTGGGTGAAGTAATCCCGGCATCGACGTTCACTTCCCTACCTGTTGCCATGCGATGGTAACACAGAACCTTGCCATGCGACGTCAGGATACGCCTGAAGCCACGTCAGCGTCACTCACCGCACCACAACACACCGACAAGACCGGCATGGCATCACCCACACTGCTTTCACCGGGACTGTCCAATCTCAGAATATTGGTGGACGATCCTGCTCGAACCATGGATGTAGAACTACATGTCGTGCCGACTTTAGCCTTTTCCAGATGGTTGTAGCACTGGATGATGGGCGACTACACTCTGATCTGGAAAGGCGACTATATTCCGATTTGGAAAAATACATTAGGAAACAGTGGTCGTCCAGGAAACGTAAGAAGTCCCGACGAGCACCGTCTAACGACGTCATCCTTCATATGACGACCGGATGTTTGATGGTGAGCTTCCATATTGCGTCCAGTCACGTCTTATGACCAATCCTGACGCCCCTCCTATACTGGATCCTCTTTCAAACCAGAACACGTACCAAATGTTGCCAGCACATGAGGACGACAGATCCCCCACAGCTTCTGTCACAGCACCTGACTCCCCCACTTCGACGGTAAATGATTGTCACATGTCTTCGACGTCAGCAGTCTGGGTCGATGATGTTGAAGAAGAAGCGGATCAGACCACCAGCGAGAGCATCCCATGGAGGCACCTGAGCTGACGCCCTCCCAGTAAGCATGACCACTGCAGCAGACCTGGCAGGTCTCCATCAGCTGGATACTTACATCAAGCATTCTGCGTCAACTCCAAGGGACCGTACACAGCCATATCAAGTCAACACAAAGAACCTTGCCATCATACAAGACCCTTACAAACTGACTATGTTCCGAGACAACATCTACTCTATGGCTGTTGATATTGCACTCCTACAGTAGGTGTTCGTCGCTAACTTCCAAGTGCCCTCTGGGTACACCGTCCATGTTTCTCACGCCTCTTATACTCGTAGCGCCTTCACCGTCCTTCTACATGACGGGCTCCTTGCAGAGGACGTCGCATACCTCCCCACTGCACAGAGCATGGCTCTCATTCCATTTGGCACGCGTATCATTAACATTTGTCCACCGTCTGGCTCTAGCCGCCTTCATGACCGACATACAATCTTCACCGAGGACGTCATACCACTATTCACAGGCCCATGACACAATTTGGTGCTTGGTGGCGACTTCAACTCAACACCAGGGGTGACTGACCAACTCCTACGGCTTTCGACTTGTGCTGCTCTTTCTGTGGACATCTATGCCTGCGACTCATTGCAGCTGAACGAAGTTCCATGGAACCCAACTGGGTTAAACATTTTACAGAGCTCACTCATCAAACCACATCTACCTCATCTGCCCACGTGCTGATGACACCCGCCATCCAGAAGTCGGCCCATGACCTTTTCAGACTATGAATCATACATCTGCGACGTCACTCTTACCCAACAGCGTGTTGTGGTTTGTGGAAATTTGTCACCCATCTGATCTTCCCATACTTTTGTCTTATGGTAGAAGATGCGTGGGCTTGACGCTGGTGCCGTCGCGACGCCTATGTCTCGCTTTATCTTGGTGGCTTTCTTCTGCAAAGCCGACCCACCATAAAACATTGATTAACTGTAAGGAGGCCAAGGTATGGCGGACTAAGACAGTGCACTTTTATTATTCTGTGACTGTGCTATGATGCCGTTTTCTCCAGACAGGCAGAGGTGGTACACCGAACAAAGGCGCAGATGTAGGAGGTGTCCTCACCTGGAAGGCAATGTAGATCTCGAACTTCGGATCGCATACCTCAAGAACATCTGTCGATGAATCACAACCTCAAGGAAAAAGAACGACTACGCAGGGCTCTGATCCGCGTCATCACTGATGTGGAAAGCCACCAGCACGAGATCCAACAAAGCATTGGCCATGCTCTCCACACTCATTTCGCCAGGTTGTATACAGCTGTACTGCATTTCGTGGAACTGACCACAGAGGTCGCACAGCTTACTAAGAGCGCTCTCCTGGTGGAAATAGTGCATGAAATTCAGGAAGAGGTGACCAGAGATGTAGTACTCGATTCTATCAAGGCGAACCTGACAGCAGACCCCCGGACCTTAAGGTATACCCCAGCGAATTTTACAAAATGCTTAACTCCTTTTTGGCTTCCACATGAACGATATCGCACAAGAACTGATGTCCCCGGTGTCGATGGTCCCTAACATCTTTCTCGATGGCATCATTATACTCGTTGGAAAACCGCAGAGGCGATCAAGCGTCCATGATTATCGACCAATCACGTTGCTCAACACCGATATGAAAATGTTTACACAGATTCTGGCATTGCGACTCAAGGACGTCACATGCTACATCACCTCATGCGACCACCTAGGAGTTGTCAACAATATTCGTCCAGCCGTTTGCCATTACCGAGTAACGATAGGATTTTCTTGCCACCACCATCTCCATGGTTCCTTGACATCGCTCGACTTTAGTCAGACCTTGGACCGTGTAGAGTAATCGTATCTGTGGGCAGTTCTTCAATGATTGGGTTTCCCCGGCGGTGTTGTCGCGGTAATTTTGCTTCTTTTGAGTGGCGTGACCTCCAGAAATCCGTACAACGGCCGCATCACGCCGCCCCTGGTCATAGCATGATCTGTCCGGCAAGACTGCCCCCTTTCCACGGTTCAATATGCTTTCACTTTGGAACTGCTACTCCAGGGATTTAGCTAACGTTTGTAAGTTATGACATTGCATGGACACCGCTGCTGTTGCATGGCCTAAGCAGATTGCCTCGTTCTTTATGTGTGGACTGAGGATGAAGTTTGAGCAGCCCTGACATCGATGGCGACTTAGGGTGAAGCATCTGGCAGCTCTCTCTTCATGTCCAAATCCGAGGTCATGCTCATTGGTGGGGGTCTACAACAGAGTAGCGTCTCCACCATTACCGTCGCCGCGATCGTTCGATATCCTGGCACTGAATTCAGAGCCTATCTCCATCGCTGAGCGGCTATTAACAGTAGGCGGTTGCTACAGACCATCAGAGCTGGCCTTGTAGATCACTGGCTACGATCCCTCGACACTATCCATGGCCCCAATATGTGAACATCTACCATGCCTCCCATATACCACATGGGGCTCAGGTACTACCAATCCCTACGTTCTTGGATGTAGGTCATAGTGCAGTATGACTCCCATGCACTCCCGCAGGACTGTGGTGGGGTGGGACTAATACATGTGCCGGCCAGAGTAATGGTTGTACATCATCTCCCAACTCAAACTCTGACATCGCCATCCACAGTCCACCACTGGAATCCTATTCCAAGACATTGCGCCGCTCTCATTGTCTACCCAAATTTTAGTATCGACCATCCTATCCCCCTTTGTCATATCCGACGATTTCTCTGGGACTTCAGATATATCTACCAGTCTTTACCATTTCCGCATTTGTTTCAGACGAAAACAGTTTACAGAGTGTTACAACAGTGGTGTCCGTCCAACCCATCGAAACTAAGTGTCCTCAGAATGTCTGGTGGCGCATATGCTTTCCCGATTCCGACGTCCAGTCAGCGTCGCATCACAGTGAATGGAAAACCGGTTAACTGATATCGACTGCATAGCATCCATATAGCCAACTCGCCCCTCTGCACAGACGACCACAGGTTCCACTGTGGTCCAGCGTCCGATATCTAGACATTTCCATGGTATATTTTGGCGTTTCTTACACGCCAAATACCCACCCAGATCATCCACACACTCTTGTTCCCGAAGGAAACTTTTTGCCCCACCACAAAAACTCTCTGTGAACTGGTTATATGGGTACACGGTCCGTTATCTTTTTAATTCTGGCCGTACGTCAGTGCTAGGCTCTGGAATTACCTCAAGGAATGACACTGCGCCCTAACATGCAGCCCACACCATCAGCGATACTCCAGGTTCTTAGGGAGCGTGTTTGATGATCCGCCCCTCTGCTCGAACGTCAAAGCCATCTGAAACTGAAAACTAATCTGAACCTACCCAAACCGAACATAACTGATAACGGAATCTACGCCCCCTAAACGAGAAGACCCGCTTGGACGTAATGGTCGACGCAGGACCCACTACTCAAGAAGCTCATATATAGAACAAAAACAAAAGAAAAAAGTAAAAATGAAACCAATAAAAATAAAAAATAAAATGAAAATAACCTTTACTCTTTCTCGCACCCTAATAGCTCTAGGTTGGTCGTACTGGGAGTAGCATTAGATAGGGGTCAACGCCTGAAGTGGTGTTTCCTTTTTATCTTGGCAAAAATGGTGGTGGCAATTTTCCTTCCTCTTTCTTGAATCCCTTTTATACATCCCAGGTGAAAATTAAAAAAATCTCGAAATTGAAAAGAAGTGGTTAGCGTTAGAGGGAGAAAAATCGTAGCAGTAGATCCTGGGTTCGAGTTGCGGTGCGCCCCACAAAGGAAAAGAAAGGACGGTAGCGTCCTTGATTAGTAATCAGAATGCCCTTGGTCCTGGTTTCGAGACGGCCACTGCATACATTTTGATTAATGCCGCGCGAGATTAGCCGAGTGGTCTGGGCCGCTACAGTCATGGACTGTGCGACTGGTCCTGGCGGAGGTTCGAGTCCTCCCTCGGGCATGGGTGTGTGTGTTTGTCCTTAGGATAATTTAGGTTAAGTAGTGTGTAAGCTTAAGGACTGATGACCTTAGTAGTTAAGTCCCATAAGGTTTCACACACATTTGAACATTTTTTTGATTAATGATCACCACTGGCGGATGAAGGCATCCTGCATAAGAATTCACCGTCGTTCTGCCAACGGGCTCACCAGAAACGGATTAGGAGCGGGCAGAGGTTCAGAGCACACTCTTGTCATTGGAGTGGGAAACTGTCCATAAAGGCGGAAGAATCAGCAATAATCAACGACAATAGGATGTAGAAGGCAATGGAAACCACTGCATTAAAGACATACAATCTGTATCCACAGGACATGTGGCCCGTAATTGAATAAGTGTCATGATGTTTCCATTGGCAAAAGATTTCAGAGCAGTTCCCCATTCTATGGAAGGGTACTTCCAAAGGGCAAGTGACCATGAGATAAAGGCTGAATAACCAACGAAAGGATAACGTTGTACTAGATGGGACGTGGAATGTCAGAAGCTTGAACGTGGCAGGGAGGCTAGAACATCTGAAAAGGGAAACGCCATCTAGATACAACAGGGATCAGTGAAGTGACATGGAAGCAAGACAAGGATTTCTGGTCAGATGAGTATAGGGTAATATGAACTGCAGCAGAAAATGGTATAACAGGAGTGGGCTTCATTACGAACAGGAAAGTAGGGCAGATAGTGACAGGATTGTTCTTATCAGAATCGACAGCAGATAACAACACAGACAACAATAGTTCAGGTACACATGCCAAAAGAAAATGAGAAGATAGAGAAAACATATAGGGATATTGAAAGGATTACACAATACCAAAAGGAAGATGAAAATCTAATAGTCATGGGGGAATGTTATGCAGGTTTAGAGAAAGGAGTGGAAGAAAAGGTTACAGGAGAATATAGGCTTGGGACAAGGAATGAGAGAGGAGAACGACTAATTAAGTTCTATAATAGATTTCAATTACTAATAGCGAACACACTGTTCAAGAATCACAAGAGGTGGGAGTATACTTGGAAAAGGCCAGGTGATACGGGAAGATTTAAGTTCGACTACATCATGATCAGACAGAGACTCCGATATCAGATGCTGGATTGCAAGGCGTACCCATGAACAGATATAAATTCAGATCACAGTGTAGTAGTGATGAAGAGTAGGCTGAAGCTCAAGAGAGTAGTCAGGAAGAATCAGTACGATAAGAAGTGGGATATAGAAGTACTACGGTGTGGGGGGATACGCTTGAAGCTTCCTAAAACTTTAGAAACAGCAATAAGTAATATCTGAGTAGGCACAACCGTTGACCATCTCTTAAAATGGGCAATCACAGAAGTCGAAAAGAAAAAAATAGGTATAAAAAGGGAACTCGCAAGAAATCGTGGGTAACAGAAGAAATACTTCAGTTGATCGATGAAAGAAGGAAGTACAAAAATGTTAAGAGAAATTATGGAATACAGAAATATAACTCGCTGAGGAATTAAATAAATAGGAAGTGTTTGTGCATGAAAAATGTGAAGAAATCGGAAAGACTGACTCACCATACAGGAAAGCTAAAAAAAAAACCTTCTGTGAAATTAAAAGCAAGAGTGGTAATACTAAGAGTGCAACTGGAGTTGCATTATTAAATGCAGAGAGGAGAACGTATAGATAGCAGGAGCACATGGAAGGTCTCAATGAGGGGGAAGATTTGTCCAACGTGATAGCAGAAGGAACATGAGTCGATGTAGAAGAGATAGGGGAACCGGTATTACAATCAGAATTGAAGACAGTGATGAAGGACTTAAGATCAAATAAGGCAGAAGGGATAGATAACATTCCATTAGAATTTCTAAAATCCTTGGGGTAAGCGGCAGCAAAACGACTATTCACCTTAGTGTGTAGAGTGTATGAGTGTGGGGACATGCCATCTGACTTTCGGAAAAATATCGTCCACACAACTCCCCATTCTGCAAGACCTGACAAGTTCGTGGATTATCGCACAATCAGCTTAACAGCTCATGCATCTAAGTTGCTCGCAAGAATAGATACAGAAGAATGGAAAAGAAAATTAAGCCTGTGTTAGATGACGACCAGTTTGGCTGTAGGAAAGATAAAGGCACCAGAGAGACAACTCTGACGTCGTGGTTGATAATGGAAGCAAGACTAAAGAAAAATCAAGACACGTTTATCGAATGTGTCGACCTGGAAAAAGCTTTCGACAATGTAAAATGGTGCAAGATGTTCAAAGTTCTGAGAAAAGTAGGAGTAAGCTGGTGGGAGGGAGGGTAATATATACTATGTACTTCAACAAAGACAGAATAATAAGAGTGGATGACAAGAACTAAGTGCTAGGAATGTAAAGTGTGTAAGAAAGAGATGTAGTCTTTTGCCCCTATTGTTCAATCTTTACATCCCAAGAGCAATTATAGAAATAAAAGAAAAGGTGACTTTAAAATTGAAGATGGAAAAATATCACAGATAAGATTCGCTGGTGACGTTACTCTCCTCCTTGAAAGTGAATAAGAATTACAGAAATGTTCAGTGGAAGAGTTTAATGTATTGATAATAAGCCCGACCGGTTTGCCGTGCGGTCTAACGCACGACTTTCCGGGCGGTAAGGAGCGCCTGGTCCCCGGTACCAATCCGCAGGACGGATTCGTGCCGAGGTCCGGTGAACCGGCCAGTCTGTGGATGGCTTTTAGGCGGTTTTCCATCTGCCTCGGCTAATGCGGGCTGGTTCCCCTTAGTCCGCCTCAGCTACACTATGTCGGCGATTGCTGCGCATAGTAGTTCTCCACGTACGCGTACACCACTATTTCTCAGCCACGCAAACATAGGGGTTACACTCGTCTGGTGTGAGACGTTCCCTGGGGGGTCCAGCCTCCGACCAGCACAATAACCCTGGGTTCGGTGTGGGGCGGCGAAGGGGTGAAGTGCACTGCGGTAGTCGTCGTGGGGTTGTGGGCCACTGCGGCTGCGGCGGGTACGGAGCTTCTCCGTCGTTTCTAGGTCCCCGGTTAACATACAACAAAATACAATGTATTGAGAATAAATCGAAGAAAGACTAAAGTAATGACAAGTAGCAAATGTGAACAGCGAGATCAGGATAGGTAGTCACGAAGTAGATGAAGTTAAGGAATCCTGTTACTTAGGAGCCGAGACGAGTTAGCCGAGCGGTCTAGGGCGCTGCAGTCATGGACTGTGCGGTTGGTCCCGGCGGAGGTTCGAGTCCTCCCTCGGGCATGGGTGTGTGTGTTTGTCCTTAGGATAATTTAGGTTAAGTAGTGTATAAGCTTAGGGACTGATAGTCTTGCAGTTAAGTCCCATAAGATTCCACACACATTTGAACATTTTTTTTTTGTTTCTTAGGGAGTTAATTAACCGATGATAGACGGAGCAAGAAGGACATGAAAAGCAGACTAGCACTGGCGAAAAGGGTATTCGTGGCCAAGAGAAGTCTACTAGTATCCAACTTAGGCAGAAATCTCACGAAGAAATTTCTGGGAGTGTACGTTTGGAGGTCAGAATTAAATGGTACTGAAACATGGACAGTGGGAAAACCGGAACAGAAGAGAATCGAAGCATTTGCGACGTTGTGCCATAGACGAACGTTGAATATCAGGCGCACTGTTAAGGAAGGGGTGAGGAGGTTCTGTGCAGTATCGGAGATAATATGTACATGTGGAAAACACTGACTAAGAGAAGGGACAGAATGCTAGGACATCACCCAAGAAATGAGGAAATGACTTCCAAGGTAGGAAGCTGTAGAGCGCAAAAACTGTAGAGGAAGATAAAGATTGCAATACATTTAGAAAATAATTGAGGACGTAGGTTGTAAGTGCTATTCTGAAATGAAGAATTTGGCACAGGAGAGGAAATTCGTGGCTGGCCACGTTAAACCTTTCAGAACACTAATGACTCATGGGTCCCTATTCTCTATTTTTTGTAACATATTACCCCGATGGGTAGTGTGGAAGGGCTGGGTGGTTGAGGGGCTCCTGAGAAATGCCTTGACGTCAAACAATAATACACAGATTTATCATATCGCATAAACGTCGTATCGGCATAATCACAGCACTGATCTTCCTGCACTGAAACCCTTGTATCATTCATATTATAGAAACCCAGAGATGTTGCGACGACACTGTAAATAAATAATAAAAGACCTAAAAACAAAAAACTAAATTCTTCCCGAACAGGCCATGTCATCCTCAGCCCGTAAGCGTCGCTGGTTGCAGATGTGGAGGAGCATGTGGTCAGCACACCGCTCTCGTGGCCGAATGTCAGTTTCCGAGACCGGAGCCGCTACTTCCCAATCAAGTATCTCCTCAGTTTGCCTCACAAGGGCTGAGTGCACCCTGCTGGCCAACAGTGCTCGGCAGACCTGATGGTCACCCATCCAAGTGCTAGCCCAGCCCGACAGCACCTTACTTCGGTGATCTGACGGAAACCGGTGTTACCGCTGCGGGAAGTCCGTTGGCCCCATGAAAGGCCTATTATGAACTTATAACTGTTGAATGCCTCAATTGATCTTGACAAACAAGATGAATGATAGTAGTCATCACTGAATATCACATGTATGGATATATTTTAGTTTATTGAGTTACACTACGTTTCGTTTCTTTCTAATTACATATGGCTGTATATGTGTGAGAGTACCCATGGTCTAGGGGTAGCGTCTTTGATTCATAATCAAAACGTCTTCGGTCCCGGGTTCGATCACCACCACTGCCTAAATTTTGATAAATAATCAGCATTGGCGGCCGAAGACTTCCGGCATAAGAAGTCAGACTCATTCTGCCAACGGCCTTGTCATAGAGGGCGGAGGAGCGGATAGAGGTTCAGGGTACTCTCTTGTCCTAGGGGTGGGAAATTGCCCGTAAAGGCGGAAGAATCAGCAATGATCAACGACATGAGGATGCAGAAGGCAATGGAAACCACTGCATTAAAGACACGTAACGTGTATCCACAGGACATGTGGCCTGTAGTTGAAAAAGTGTCATGGTGATCTCTCCATTGGCAAAGATTCCGGAATAGTCCCCCATTCGGATCTCCGGGAGGGGACTGCCAAGGGGGAGGTTACCATGAGACAAAGATTGAATAATCAACGAAAGGATAATGTTCTACGAGTCGGGGCGTGGAATGTCAGAAGCTTGAACGTGGTAGGGAAACTAGAAAATCTGAAAAGAGAAATGCAAAGGCTCAATCTAGATATGGTAGGGGTCAGTGAAGTGAAGTGGAAGGAAGACAAGGATTTCTGGTCAGATGAGTATCGGGTAATATCAACAGCAGCAGAAAATGGTATAACAGGTGTAGGATTCGTTATGAATAGGAAGGTAGAGCAGAGGGTGTGTTACTGTGAACAGTTCAGTGACCGGGTTGTTCTAATCAGAATCGACAGCAGACCAACACCGACAACGATACTTCAGGTATACATGATGACGTCGCAAGGTGAAGATGAACAGATAGAGAAAGTGTATGAGGATATTGAAAGGGTGATGCAGTATGTAAAGGGGGACGAAAATCTAATAGTTATGGGCGACTGGAATGCAGTTGTAGGGGAAGGAGTAGAAGAAAACGTTACAAGAGAATATGGGCTTGGGACAACGAATGAAAGAGGAGAAAGACTAATAGTTTGAGCTAGTAATAGCGAATACCCTGTTCAAGAATCACAACAGGAGGAGGTATACTTGGAAAAAGCCGGGAGATACGGGAAGATTTCAATTATATTTCATCATGGTCAGACAGAGATTCCGAAATCAGACACTGGATTGTAAGGCGTACCCAGGAGCAGATATAGACTCAGATCACAATAGAGTAGTGATGAAGAGTAGGCTGAAGTTGAAGACATTAGTCAGGAAGAATCAATACGCTAAGAAGTGGGATACGGAAGTTCTAAGGAATGACGAGTTACGTTTCAAGTTTCTAACGCTATAGATACAGCAATAAGGAATAGTGCAGTAGGTAACACAGTTGAAGAGGAATGGACGTCTCTAAAGAGGGCCATCACAGAAGTTGGGAAGGAAAACATAGGTACAAAGAAGGTAGCTGCGAAGAAACCATGGGTAACAGAAGAAATACTTCAGTTGATTGATGATAGGAGGAAGTACAAACATGTTCAAGAAAAATCAGGAATACAGAAATACAAGTCGCTGAGGAATGAAATAAATAGGAAGTGCAGGGAAGCTAAGACGAAATGGCTGCAGGAAAAATGTGAAGACATCGAAAAAGATATGATTGTCGGAAGGACAGACTCAGCACACAGGAAAGTCAAAACAACCTTTGGTGACATTAAAAGCAACGGTGGTAACATTAAGAGTGCAACGGGAATTCCACTGTTAAATGCAGAGGAGAGAGCAGACAGGTGGAAAGAATACATTGAAAGCCTCTATGAGGGAGAAGATTTGTCTGATGTGACAGAAGAAGAAACAGGAGTCGATTTAGAAGAGACAGGGGATCCAGTATTAGAATCGGAATTTAAAAGAGCTTTGGAGGACTTACGGTCAAATAAGGCAGAAGGAATAGATAACATTCCATCAGAATTTCTAAAATCATTAGGGGAAGTAGCAACAAAACGACTATTCACGTTGGTGTGTAGAGTATATGAGTCTGGCGACATACCATCTGACTTTTGGAAATGCATCATCCACACAATTCCGAAGACGGCAAGAGCTCACAAGTGCGAGAATTATCGCACAATCAGCTTAACAACTCATGCACCGAAGCTGCTTACAAGAATAGTATACAGAAGAATGGAAAAGAAAATTGAGAATGCGCTAGGAGACGATCAGTTTGGCTTTAGGAAAAGTAAAGGCACGAGAGAGGCAATTCTGACGTTACGGCTAATAATGGAAGCAAGGCTAAAGAAAAATCAAAACACGTTCATAGCATTTGTCGACCTTGAAAAATCGTTCGACAGTAGAAATTGGTGCAAGCTCTTCAAGATTCTGAAAAAAGTAGGGGTACGCTATAGGGAGAGACGGGTCATATACAATATGTACAACAACCAAGAGGGAATAATAAGAGTGGACGATCAAGAACGAAGTGCTCGTATTGAGAAGGGAGTAAGACAAGGCTGTAGCCTTTCGCCCCTACTCTTCAATCTGTACATCGAGGAAGCAATGATGGAAATAAAAGAAAGGTTCAGGAGGGGAATTAAAACACAAGGTGAAACGATATCAATGATACGATTCGCTGATGACATTCCTATCCTGAGTGAAAGTGAAGAAAAATTAAATGATCTTTTGAACGGAATGAACAGTCTAATGAGTACACAGTATGGTTTGAGAGTAAATCGGAGAAAGACGAAGGTAATGAGAAGTAGTAGAAATGAGAACAGCGAGAAACTTAACATCAGGATTGATGGTCACGAAGTCAATGAAGTTAAGGAATTCTGCTACCTAGGCAGTAAAATAACCAATGACGGACGGAGCAAGGAGGACATCAAAAGCAGACTCGCTATGGCAAAACAGGCATTTCTGGGCAAGAGAAGTCTACTAATATCAAATACCGGACTTAATTTGAGGATGAAATTTCTAAGGGATGTACGTCTGGAGTACAGCATTGTATGGTAGTGAAACATAGACTGTGGGAAAATCGGAACAGAAGAGAATCGAAGCATTTGAGATGTGGTGCTATAGACGAATGTTGTAAATTAGATGGACTGATAAGGTAAGGAATGAGGAGGTTCTACGCAGAATCGGAGAGGAAAGGAATATGTGGAAAATACTGATAAGGAGAAGGGACAGGATGATAGGACATCCGCTAAGACATGAGGGAATAACCTCCATGGTACTAGAGGGAGCTGTAGAGGGCAAAAACTGTAGAGGAAGACAGATATTGGAATATGTCAAGTAAATAATTGAGGACGTAGGTTGCAAGTGCTACTCTGAGATGAAGAGGTTAGCACAGGAAAGGGATTCGTGGCGGCCCGCATCAAACCAGTCAGTAGACTGATGACAAAAAAAAAAAATTATGTGTGTGAGATAGAGGGAGAGAGAGAGAGGGAGAGAGAGAGAGAGAGAGAGAGAGAGAGAGAGAGAGAGAGAGACAGGGAGAAATTGCATTCGGCACACTTACTCAGAAAGTGTGCGCAGCATGACAGTTCTTGTAATTTGTCCTATGTGATCACTTAAGTATACTTTACTAACTGATTTCTAATTTTTTCAGTTAAATGTTGATTTGGCCAATAATAAAGAGAGTCGTCCCGCACTGAATGCTGTACAGGGTATAACGGGTATACGTTCAGATGTTTTCTAAGTGGTACTTTAATATATGCACACATCAGTGTGCTCGTTGTTTTTCCTCTGCGTCGAGTGGTCTTCCCACAAACACATCACAACCCTTAAGACCTGAAGTTTCCTGCACGGTCGTAACTGCAGCACCAAGTGGGCTGTACCTGTAAGTGCAGACTCTCTGTTTGGAGTCCACGTGTTCGCACTTCCCACACCCACACGTATTTGGAGACAGTACCCAGTTTAAAATATGCGACTTGTAATAGATATAATTATTAGTAAGCAAATAAGGTAATTAATGGTGTCGTTCAGTACACCGTCCTCATATACTGGTAGAAGTATCTGCATTTACTAGAAAAACACCCTGTATTTGATACCGCCATTGAACAGAGCGCTACGAGATGCTTCTATTGACCAGGTTATCTTTAGCGACTATTTTGTATTAACAAAAATTTAAATATCTACGTCCAAATTGAATATTTCTCTTGGACGAGAGCGAATGAACTGGCCTGCCCATTCTCCCGCCTTAAATCACAAGAGGTTACGTTGACGAGACGTATTGCCTCATGTCCACATGCACCAACGACCTTCCAACTTTTGTCAACCATGCTGGTGGAGGAATAGAATGCGTATCACAGTAGCTCCTTACCAATTTTGTGGCCACCATAGGAGCACGTTTCAGGCCGTACACTGCCTTGCATGTTGATCGAACACCGTATTCAGAAATACGTTCCACTTTTTGTAACGTCCAGGGAACTAGCAAGAAGCATGCTGATTTCACTGTAATTATTGTCTTTGAATAAAAGTAAGCAATTCTTTCAGTTACTTTCTGCGCCATGCTTTCTACTTAAGGTCTAAGTTCCATCGAGACATGTTACTTGGCAGTGACACATCGTACGAAGCTACTTTCGTCCTTACGTTTAGCACACCTGTGTATATTGTTTATTGAAGTATATCATGTTTTACTTCTTTTCAATTACGTAAATGTGTCAGAGCGTCGTATTCTCCACACTTCCACAGGAATTGAGTAAAACATGACCTTGCTTGTACCTTTTCCTACATAACCACATGTTATAATTAAAGTTAATTAAGCGATTTCTTGTCTACTTAATTAAATGTTCGTGCAGTATATAATAAAGGGTTGAGAGTGGTGCTTTGAATGTATATGATACTAGCTTCGTACAGAGTGCAAAGAGATATTTGTATTTGGCACGAAATATTTATTTTGCTGCCTAGGTAGCAGAATTTCTTAAGTTCGTGTATTTCGTGATCAGCAATTTTGATGTAAAGTTTCTCTCCGTTCTCGTTTACACTACTTCTAATTACTTTCATCTTTCTTCGATTTACTCTCAAGCCATATTCTGTATTCATTACACTGTTGATTCCATGGAACAGTTCCTGTAATTCTTTTTCACTTTCAATGAGGATAGTAATGCAAACAGCGATCACCGAATTTCTTTCACCTTCGTCTTTGCTCGTTCGATGTACAGATTGGACAGTAGGACTGCAAGACTGTCTCTCTTATACCCTTTCTAGTCTGAGCACCTCTGTTTTTATCCTCCACTCTTACTGTTCGCTCTTGGCTCTTGTACATATTTGTATATTGACTGTCTTTTCCTAAATCGTAACCCTATTTTTCACAGAATTTCGAAACACTGTTTGACACTGTCGAACGCTTTTTACAGGTCGACGAATCCTCTACACGTGTCTTCATTTTTGCTTTCATTATCAGCAACAACGTCAGAACTGCCTCACCGGTGTCTTTACTTTTTCTAAAGCCAAACTGATCGTCATGAAACACATCCTCAACTGTCTTTTCTCTTCTTCTGTATATTATTCTTGGCTCCATGTTGGATACCTGAGCTGCTAAGCTGATTGTGCGATAATTCTCGCACTTGTCGGCTCCTGCAACCTTCAGGATGTGTGCATGTTGTTTTCCGAAAGTCAGATAGTATACGGCGGGACTCATACATTACACACACCAACGTGAGTAGTCATTTTGTTGCCACTTTCCCTAATGACTTGAGAAATTCCAACGAAATGTTATCTATCCCTTCTGATGTTTCGATCTTAAATCCGCTAAAGCTATTTTAAATTCTGATTCTAATACTGGATCTCCTATCGCTTACATATCGACTCCTGTTTCTTCTTCTACAATGTCACCAGACATGGCACCCTTTAACAGACGCCTTCAGTGTACTATTTCCACATATTCGCTCTCTACTCTGCATTTAATGGTGGAGTTCCCGTTCCACTATTAATGTTACCACTCTTGCTTTTGTTTTTATCGAAGGCTGTTTTGACTTTTCAACATTGGTCTGTAGCACCACATCTGAAATTCTTCGATTCTCTTCTGTTCCGGTTTTTCCACTGTCCATCTTTCAGTACCATTTAATGCTGGGTCAGTCCTTCTGACAACGATTTCTTTATCATTTCCGTCACGTGTTTCATGTACCCATTCGCTTTAGCTTCCCTGCAATTCCTATTTATTTAATTCCCAAATCACTTATTATTTATGTATTTCTAGAGTTCCCTGAACATTCTTGCAATTTCTTCTAGCATTGATCAGTTGAAATATTTCTTCTGTTATCCATGCTTTCTTCGCAGCTTCCTTCTTTGTACATATGTTTTTCTTTCTAACTTCTGTTATTGTGCTTTTTAACTGATCTGCCTGCTGAGCTATTCGATATGGCAGTATCTATAGCTTTAGAGAACTTTAAGCATATCTCTCCATTCTTTAGCATTTCCGTATTCCACTTCTTTCTGTATTGACACTTCTTGACTAGTCTCTTGAATTTCGGCATGTTCATCATTACTGAAGTGCGATCTGGGTCTCCTGAGTACGTTTTACCGTCCAATATCTGATTTGGGTTTCTCTACCTCACCATGCTGTAATCTAACTGAGATATTCCTGTACCTTTAAAAAAAAACCTTCTCTATGTCTTGATTTCTTGGTTAGCATTTCCCTCTTCAAATTTGCTAGCTTCCTTACTTGGTTCAAACTTTTGACCTACCACGCCCCGAGTCTTACGAGTTATACTTTCGTTGGTTAACCTTTGCCTGAAACCACAGAGCTGACGCAACGTATCTGTGCTTCGTCATGATGCTTTTAGTTTACACTAAGGAAACGGAGAGCTAGCGCTTTGTTACCTGTAACCAAATCGACAGTCGTAATCACGGCTAGCAATGCAGTTCACAATAGCCTCCATTGAGGACGTAGTCAACTTTCGGGCAGACCCATAGGGTAGCCTCTCTGCAATAAAGGCCAGCATAATGTTCCGCTTATAGACGAATTAACAAATATCAGAACTAAAAAATAAATGTTGTAATTGTTCGCAGTAATGGAGACAGACAAGATATTAAATATCATCATACATACTACTAATCACCTGTCCACGTTGCAGTAGAATGTTGCACATGTCCCACCACGATTTCTCCTCCTGTATCTTCACCACAGGAAGCACTTAACACCCAACGCCCTCATTATTATTTTGGACGCTTCTCAGTCCCTGGCTTCCCCTACAATTTTTATTCTCTACGCCTGTGACCAGTACCACCATCTTAAGTCGCTATCATCCAGTCCCTCCTTAGACATTGCTTTTCGTCCAAATATTTTTTCTTCTTCGATCCTGCCGGGAAACCGAGCGAGGTGGCGCAGTGGTTAGCACACTGGACTCGCATTCTGGAGGACGACGGTTCAATCCCGTCTCCAGCCATCCTGATTTAGGTTTTCCGTGATTTCCCTAAATAGTTTCAGGCAAATGCCGGGATGGTTCCTCTGAAAGGGCACGGCCGTTTTTCTTCCCAATCCTTCCCTAACCCGAGCTTGCGCTCCGTCTCTAATGACCTCGTTGTCGACGAGACGTTAAACACTAACCACCACCACCACCTGCCGGGAACATCAACAAAGGCACAGAAAAAAGTTTTGTCAAGCAAACAAGATGCCATTAGAAGAGTACATAGTGAAGCATCATTTGCTATTCATAAAATCCGTACATATTACAATAATGTACGTATTTGTGTATGTACGTGCATGTGTCTGTGTAGCTCGTTGGGTCATGATGTTTTTCGGCAATGGTGAACTCAAATGCTTCTGTTTCTTATTTTTCCCCTTTGTTTCTGAGTGATAGTGATATACTAAACACTGTTCAATAGCTATTAGGCGTATAAAGATGTCATCTGGATGGACTGACGTGGCTGCAACGTTTCCGGTGGTGGCGCCCTTCGGTGGACTGTTTGAATGGATGTGAGTAGTCGCGGAACTCAGAGGGTGGTGACCTGTTCACAGCATCGTTGACAGAACCGCCTGCGAACCTTTGGTGCAGAGCCGGGTGGAGGGTCTGAATCAGAGGCTCAGACGGTTTTGCGACCGTGTTGGCTACAAATTCCTTGACTTGCGCCATAGGGTGGTGGGGTTTCGGGTTCCGCTGTATAGGAGTTCACTACACTCATCTGGCGGCTACACGTGTAGCGGAGGCTGTGTGGCGTGGACTGGGCGGTTTCTTAGATTAGAAGGCCTCGGGAAAGTACGGGGTGGGCTGCAATCTCAAAGGGTGCATGGCAAATACAGGACGTGCTTGGATCAAGGAACAGTCGGAATTGTGGTTGTAAATTGTTGTAGTTGTGCTGGGAAAGTCCCTGAGCTTCAAGCGCTAATAGAAAGCACAGAAGCTGAAATCGTTGTAGGAACAGAAAGCTAGCTAAAGCCTGAAATAAGTTCTGCAGGAATTTTTACGAAGTCTCAGATGGTGTTCAGGAAAGGTAGATTAGGCAGAATTGGTTGTGGATTGTTTGTCTCGGTCAGTAGTGGCTTATCTTGTAGTGAAGTCGAAGTAGATACTCAGTGCGAATTGGTAAGGGTGGATGTTATACTTAACAGCCGAACTAAGTTAATAATTGGCTCCTTGTACCGACCCCCAGACTCGGATGATATGGTTGCTAAACAGTTCAGAGAAAATTTGAGTCTCATAACAAATAAATATCCCACTCATACGGGTTTAGTTGGCGGGGACTTCAACCTTCCCTCGATATGTTGGCAACAATACTTGTTAAAAACCGGTGATAGGCAGAAAAAATCTTCCGAGATTGTCCCAAATATTTTCTCCGAAAATTATTTCGAGCATTTAGTCCACGAACCCACGCGAATTGAAAATGGTTGCGAAAACACAACTGACCTCTCAGCCACAAACAATCCAGAGTTAATAGAGAGCATCATGGCTGATACAGGGAGTAGTGATCACAAGGTCGTTGTAGCTATTCCAAATCCACCAGAAACAAACGTAAAATAATTTCATTTAAAAAAGCAGGTAAAGTGTCACTAGAAGCCTTCCTAAGATACAAAAAAATGGTTCAAATGGCTCTGTGCACTATGGGACTCAACTGCTGTGGTTATCAGTCCCCTAGAACTTAGAACTACTTAAATCTAACTAACCTAAGGACATCACACACATCCATGCCCGAAGCAGGATTCGAACCTGCGACCGTAGCAGTCGCACGGTTCCGGACTGCGCGCCTAGAACCGCGAGACCACCGCGGCCGGCTCCTAAGACACAATTCCATTCCTCCCGAACTGACTCTGCAAATGTAGACGAGATGTGGCTCAAAGAAATAGTAGCAACAGCAATTGAGAGATTCATACCTCATAAAAAAAATTGGTAAGAGATGGAACTGATCCCCCATGGTACACAAAATAGGTCCGAACGCTGCTACAGAGGCAACGGAAAATGCATGCAAAGCTCAGAAGAACGCGAAATCCCGGAGTTTTGGCTAAAATTCACAGACGCGCGATATTTGTCACGGACTTCAATGCGAGATGCCTTTAATAGGTTCCACAACGAAACATGGCCTCGAAATTTGGTAGGAAATCCGAAGAAATTCTGGTCGTATGTAAAGTACACAAGCGCAAGACGCAGTCAATACCTTCGCTGCGCAATGCCGATGGTACTGTTTCCGACGACTGTGCCGCTAAAGCGGAGTTATTGAACGCAGTTTTCCGAAATTCCTTCACCAAGGAAGACGAATGGAATATTCCAGAATTTGAAACACGAACAGCTGCTAGCATGAGTTTCTTAGAAGTAGACACCTTAGGGGTTGCGAAGCAACTCAAATCGCTTGATATGGGCAAGACTTCAGGTCCATATTGTATACCAATTAGGGTCCTTTCAGATTACGCTGATACAATAGCTCGCTACTTAGTACTCATATACAACCGCTTGCTCACCGATAGATCTGTACCTGCAGATTGGAAAATTGTGCAAGTCGCACCAGTGTTTAAGAGGGGTAGTAAGAGTAATGCATCGAACTACAGACCCATATCACTGACGTCGGTTTGCAGTAGGGTTTTGCAGCATATACTGTATTCAAACATCATGAATCACCTCGAAGGGAACGATCTATTGACACATAATCAGCGTGGTTTCAGAAAACATAGTTCTTGTGCAACGTTGCTATCTCTTTATTCGCACGAAGTAATGGCCGCAATCGACAGCGTATTTCAAGTTGATTCCGTATCTCTAGATTTCCGGAAAGCTTTTGACACCGTTCCTCAGAAGCGACTGCTAACGAAGCTACGGGCCTATGATGTATCGTCTCAGTTGTGCGACTGGATTCATGATTTCCTGTCAGGAAGGTCGCAGTTCGTAGTAATAGACGGCAAATCATCGAGTAAAACTGAAGTGATATCACGTGTTCCCCAAGGAAGCGTCCTGGGACCTCTGCTATTCCTGATCTATATAAATGATCTGGGTGACAATCTGAGCAGTTCCCTTAGGTTGTTCGCAGATGATGCTGTAATTTACCGTCTAGTAAGGTCATTCGAAGACCAGTATCAGTTGCAAAGCGATTTAGAAAAGATTGATGTATGGTGTGGCAGGTAGCAGTTGACGCTAAATAACGAAAAGAGTGAGGTGATCCACATGAGTTCCAACAGAAATCCGTTGGAATTCGATTACTCGATAAACAGCACAATTCTCAAGGCTGTCAATTCAACTAAGTACCTGCGTGTTAAAATTACGAAGAACTTCAGTTGGAAAGACCGCATAGATAATATTGTGGGGAAGGCGAGCCAAAGGTTGCGTTTCATTGGCAGGACACTTGGAAGAAGCAACAAGTCCACTAAAGAGACAGTTTACACTATACTCGTTTGTCCTCTGTTAGAATATTGCTGCCCGGTGTGGGATCCTTACCAGGTTGGATTGACGGAGGACATCGAAAGCGTGCAAAAAAGGGTAGCTCGCTTTGTATTATCACGTAATAGCAGAGAGAGTGTGGCAGATATGATACGCGAGTTGGAATGGAAGTCATTAAAGCAAAGACGTTTTTCGTCGCGCTGAGATCTGTTTACGAAATTTCAGCCACCAACTTTCTCTTCCGAATGCGAAAATATTTTGTTGAGCCCAACCTACATAGGTAGGAATGATCATCAAAATAAAATAAGAGAAATCAGAGTTCGAACAGAAAGGTTTAGGTGTTTGTTTTTCCCGAGCGCTGTTCGGGAGTGGAATGGTAGGGAGATAGTATGATTGTGGTTTGATGAACCCTCTGCCAAGCACTTAAATGTGAATTGCAGAGTAATCATGTATGTGTAGATATAGATCTCGTGCACGACACTGAGAACCGATCCACGCGCATCTTTATTGTGCTACGCCGGTCTTGGAGCGCTATGGCAACAATTACTATTGCGGTTCTACATCTACATCATAATCCGCAAGCCACCTAACCATGTGTGGTGAAGATATTTCTGTTACCACTAATTGATCATTCTTGACAGTTGCACTCGCGAATGGAGCGTAGAAAGAATCATTTTCGGTGAGCATCCATGAAAGCTCTAATCTCTTGAAATTTTCGTCTTCTTCATTTCGTGAGATATATGTGGCAGGAAGAGATATGTTCTCCGACTCTTACCCGAATGTACTCATTCTAAATTTCAATAATAATCCTCTCTGTGATGCATAACGTCCATTTTGTAATGTCTGCCACTCGGGTTGAGCATCCCTACAGCTCTCGCTTCGACTAAACGAACCCATGACGATACGACCCGCTCTTCCTTAGACTCTCTCTCTCTCTCTCTCTCTCTCTCTCTCTCTCCGTCTCCTCTCTCTCTCTCTCTCTCTCTCTCTCTGTCTCTCTCTCTTTCTCCTATCAGTCGCACCTTGTTAGGATCCCAGACTGATGAACAGTACTCAAGAAACAGTCTAAGAAGTATCACTTTCGTCTTGGATGAGTTATATTCCTTTAAGATTCTTCCTGAGAATCTCAATGTGGCATCTAATTGCGCTACTACTTGTTTCATGGGGTCATTTTAGTTAATATCGCTCCAGATAGTTACTTCTAGATATTTTACTGTAGATATTGTTTCCAGCAATACAATTTACAGGTACAGGTTTCTTTTGATATGCATGTGCGATACGTTACACCTATTTACTTTCGGGGTGAACTGCTAAAGATTGTGCCATTCATCAGTAATCTGTAGTTAATTTTCCAAATCGATACTCTCTACTTCCTTATAGACAGCCGCATCATCTGCGACCAGTGTTAAGGAGTTCTATGGCTTTATACTACACAATTTATGTACATTGTACAAAGTAATGTTCCTGTTACACTTTCACACTTCTTCCTGGGGTGAACTTTACATCTGCCGATTTTGTCAGGTAGCGAACGACGTGTTGAATTTTTCTGGAAAGAAGTCTTGAATCCAATCGCAAATATGTACCGTTAAGAGATACGCTTGTATTTTCATCCACTAAAAGGTTGTGCGGGACGGTGTCAAATGGCTTCCTAATGTTAAGCAACGTGGTATCAACCAGAGTGCTGTTGGCTACAGTGTATGTGGGCTGAATTTCGAATGATCTCTGTTCGCGGAATCCTTGTTGATTTTTAGAAGAGATTTTTTTCTCCAAAAAACGTCGTAATTGTTGATCATAGAACATGGTCCATAATTGTGAAAAAGATTGACGTCAACAATATAGTCCTCTAATTATGCGTCCCACGATCCCTTTTGAAAACTGGAATGACCATCACATTTTAAACAAACCTCAGGAACAATGTGCTGCAAATGTGATGTTGGTTTGTGCATACAGTGTTTTGTGCCATATCACAGAAAGTGAGTACTGTCGCTTGAACTTGATGTAAATCATATACAGTGTATTATTTTACTTGCTGTCATATATTCTGCCTAAAATGTATGTTATGCCTACCGTGACATATATGTTACGCCCTTTTCTGTTTCAATTATTGATTATTTTTTTGTTTTGATTGTTGTATTGCTTTCCTTTGATGACAATAAACAAATAAATATCTAATTTGTAGAAATCAGAAGAAAAAAATAATTCACGCAGGAATGGGTTATATTGTTGTATCCCCATAAACAGAAATATAGTGTTGGTGATTTGGTGCATATCTCAAAATACACTGAAGTATTTGAGAGTCATACCTCCAAAACTGTTCGAGTGAGATATTCGAAATATCCAGTGGGCTGAGAACAAATCCCAGAATGTACATCTTAAAAGACAGCAGTGGTTATGAAATTTCAGGATGCTTTTACATAGAGGAATTACAAAAGAGCTCAGAACCGCATTTGTTTCTCATAGTGCAATTCATAAGATGGTGAAGGAATGTCTTGGTTCCCTTGCAAACCAAACAGCTAGAGTGACTCTATCTACTGCATAAAGCGGTGCTCAGAGCACAATCATCACAGTAACATAGAATGTACAATAGGAGATACGTTATAGGAGATCCTCGACAAACTTCCAGTCCAATTGAAAATGCTTAGGTATAATTACTGTAGATCCCGTACAAAGTTTCAAACAGGTCTGGCTCGTGGTGACAACTGGATGAATGTGCCTCACGGGGCTTGTCTGGAATACCACATTGTATAAGCAATACATAAATATCTTCCAGGACGTCATACTGCAGATAGAATTGTAGCTGATTAAGCAAAGGCAGTATGCAAAAGTAAGTATAATGCGCATTACAGCGTATGTAGTTGATAAAGTTATCCATGGTAAAATTAAGTTGGCCCTGGATGTGAATTTCAACCACGTTACGAGATGCATTAAGCAGGTTCAGGTGCTGTGATATATACTGATTTTAAAATAATGATCATCAGTATTAGATGCAAATTACTTCCTACCGACTGATTTAAGTACTGGAGAGTGGTGTATAGCGCTGATTGGACTGGAGATATACAACAGCATTCCGAATATCACAGAGGCTAACAATAAACTTGATCTGGAAATTAACGGTAGAGAAGAAATTGTTGAGGTACAACCTTGTGCATACGATATTGGCGACTTAAACGTCGTTTTAAAACTGTCTGGGAAAGGAATTGTGCTACATGTAAACATCAATACAATTAAATCTGATAGAAAGACACCGTTTGCAATGATTGATTTTAACCAGATACGTTCGATAGGACTACTACTGGGTTTCATAAATGGACAGGATTTGAAGGAGGATCCTAATAAATTTTACAAATATTACCAGTCAGTGAGTATACCTCCTGTCAGTACAATTAGTGTCAAGTGTAACATTGCAACAAAGTCCTTAGTTAACAATAGACTATTTCATACAATTTACGTATTCTTCCTATCATTTGGAACTGGGTATAAGATATTTATAACACCTATCTACGCCATATACTTCCCAGTAACATTTCAGACTTTGAACTATCTGATTCTGTGTATTGTGGGCCACAGTAGTCAACTTGTCGATTTTTGTTGTGAGGAAATCTTTGTATGTCCACACCTAAAGCAGAGCCAACAGCGACCTCCAACGTGCAGAGACGTTTCAGTGACGGCAGTGATATTAAACCAGTCAGGACCGGAAGCGACGACAACGACCTTCAAGTTGCTTGACCAGAAGCGGCGGCTACCTTCAACTAGCTGGGACATGTCGAAGGCAGAAGCAGCTACGAATACCTTCAACCTGCTGGAATCACAAGTGGGTGACGGGTCATCCACAGCTGTCCGTCCGCGTACTGTCAAAGAAGACAGGATGATTCTAAGTTACAAATCCATCACACAAGTCACATCACATCACTTCAGAACGTAGCGTGTGAAGTACGCGTTTCTTAAATTATTAGGTCTGAAATCTTGCAATGACGTCGTTTTATATAACTAATCCAATAAAATATGACAAACTTCTTATATATCAGAAATTCTTCACGTATAAACCTTATGCTCAGACACGTTTAACCAGAACTACGAAATTAGGATTGTTATGCAACACTGAGACACTTTAACCACCCATGCATGAGTTTCATATATCTTGATGGATCGTTTACGAAAAGGAAAGGTACTGCTACAGTGGCATCTAAACTTACATATGTTGGTTTAGCATTCCTGTTTCATGAGATACGACTTTAGGGGGTTACTTTGAAGTCATGCAACAAATTGTTATGCTTGCTATACAGGAACTTATTCTGGTGCTGAGTGCAAAGGGTAACAGTTCATACATTCAAAGAGCTGAAGAGCACAAGGAGACCACAGTCAATAAAATAACACGAAAAATGCCAAACATGGCTGTATCGGATGATCAGCATCTGAAGATCTTCACTGCCCTGAATGCCAGTGTATTTTTGCCATTAACTTTCCTTTCATGGGAACTTTACGACTACCCACTGATACCGACTACAAACAGACAAATGTGAGCAATTAAAGCCTCTGTTCAATTGGAGACGCCCAGATTCATCATACTTGCATTTCAGACCAATGGAAAAGGGAATACAGTAAATGATTCCATCATATTTAACAACCGCAGGTTAACTAGTGCCGCAGTCGACCTGAGTCCGAATTCTACCATTATGATAATTTACACTTTCAGTGGTAATAAGGTGTGTACAGTCTACCGTTTGAAATTTATATGAGGATCCATGCGTCTTTCTAAGAGGAGGAAGGATGTCTACTAAACACACAGATATTGAAGGAACTGCGGCCAGCTATCGTAAAAGACTGCTCAAAACAGAACAAGATAATTGAATCTGCACCTATAGATGTATAAATTGAATCTGAGCCTTTGGCAAACACACTGCAGCATATGATTTTGTTCTATACGACCGTTTGAATTACTATTGCCCACTCACTGGTGTTGCGCAATGAGCTGTGTAAACGAACAAGTGCTTCGGCATACCCAGAGCGTTTCAAACTGGCATCATAAATCTTAAGTGTGAACAGCACTGCAGACTTCCAGGGTTTCTAAGATGATGGGCGCAGACATTTCATATTCAAAGAAGTCGCATTCATGACATACACAGAAGATGTCACTGTAATAGAGATATTCTCAGCAAGCACTGCCTCACCGAGGTCTTTCAAGGGTGTGAAGTGTGCTAAAACACATAGGAGTGCTAAGTGGTTAACACGTGTCTACCAATGAATTCACTGCAATGATCCTGGTATGCTCTCTAAAGGTATGATGAGGTCGCTTCGGTTATTTGGTCACGTGGATACTATAATCTACGTCAGAGGTAAGAAGAAACTCACATGGATGCACAGAATCTGGAAGTTTCTCAAAAAGAAGGTGTGTGAAAATAGTGCTGCACTTTCCTATGAAAACGTAAAATTTTAGATTATATATTAACACCTAGATGCATGATGTAGCTTGAATGAAGGGATGTACTGAACATCTTCCTCATACGAGGGTTATTCACCTTGACAATATGTATATACACATATTGGTACAGTTCCCCATAGATCCTTCGCTCAATGAAAAGATGCATGTCACAAAGGGTCAAAAGCCCAATGTTGACTTTCGTTTTCCTCAGCAAGGTGTCCCGAGGCCACCCTGGTATTGATTAATAAAAGGCAGGATCCAGATAATTTGTGGTCATGCATACACTCCGAAATTTGTCGAAAACATCCGCTAGCAAACGCACGTCGGTGCCGATATAAAGTCTTGCACACTTTCCAAAATTTGGGCTGTTGCACCCATTCACAGCATGCTTATACTCTGCATCGAATGTAGCATCGCCTGTGACGTTACTGGAGAATGCAGCTATGTTAGATAGTCTGTGTCGTTGTGTTTCCTCATACGATCTACACACTCGTCACAAGCTGAAACTTTGCGTCATTGGGATATGCATCTTGAGCGATGTGTGCATCCTCCTGATGTAGTATTTCAACAGATTCTGGAGTGGTGCCTATACAAGTGTAGCGAGTCCAGGAAGTGGAGCGTAATTCTTGGCATCATTCATTTGGCTAATGAGACATATTTCTCGGCACTGTCAGCCAGGACAGTGACCTGATCCTTCTCCATACCGAATTTAACCCAATGTTAAATGATGAGCATCATACCCTCTTAGACTGTGGAAAAAGTCGGCTATATGTCGGGGTAATTGATACATCAGTTTGCATGTATTATGAGCAGCACTGCGGAACAATCCAATTCGATGACAATGGTCACAAGGAGTTTTCGAGTCTAATGGCTGCTTACAGATCTGATTGTCAATATCCCTCATGTACATATCGCCTGTCTCCTTGACTTAATCATGGGGATGTTGGTGTTGTAAATCTTGTAAGCTTCTCGAGTTCATTGAGCAGAAAAAATCCAGCATTATTCCAAACATATGATTTATAATGGTTAAGACCTGAATTATATGGACATTCAATCTAGTATTCTACCGCATATGGCAACAGTCTGAATGATTGACTGATCTGGCCTTGTAACATTAACCAAAACGGCCTTGCTGTTCTGCTAGTGCAAACGGCTGAAAGCAAGGGGAAACTACAGCCGTAATTTTTCCCGAGGGCATGCAGCTTTACTGTATGGTTAAATGATGATGGCATCCTCTTGGGTAAAATATTCCGAAGGTAAAATAGTCCCCCATTCGGATCTCCGGAGGGGACTACCCAGGAGGACGTCGTTATCAGGAGAAAGAAAACTGGCATTCTACGGATCGGAGCCTGGAATGTCAGATCACTTAATCGGGCAGGTAGGTTACAAATTTTAAAAAGGGAAATGGATAGGTTAAAGTTAGATATAGTGGGAATTAGTGAAGTTCGGTGGCAGGAGGAACAAGACTTCTGGTCAGGTGAATACAGGGTTATAAATACAAAATCAAATAGGGGTAATGCAGGAGTAGGTTTAATAATGAATAAAACAATAGGAAAGCGGGTAAGTTACTACAAACAGCATAGTGAACGTATTATGGTGTCCACGATAGACACGAAGTACATGCCTACTACAATAGTATAAGTTTATATGCCAACTAGTTATGCAGATGACGAAGTAAATTAAAGAAATGTACGAGGAGATAAAAGAAATTATTTAGGTAGTGAAGGGAGACGAAAATTTAATAGTCATGGGTGACTGGAAATCGACAGCAGGAAAAGGGAGAGAAGGAAACATAGTAGGTGAATATGGATTGGGGCCAAGAAATAAAATAGGAAGCCGTCTGCTAGAATTTTGCACAGAGTATAACTTTATCATAGCTAACACCTGGTTCAAGAATCATAAAAGAATGTTGTATACATGGAAGAATCCTGGAGATACTAAAAGGTATCAGTTAGATTATATAATGGTAAGACAGAGATTTAGGAACCAGGTTTTAAATTGTAAGACATCTCCAGGGGCAGATGTGGACTATGACCACAACCTATTGGTTATGAACTGTAGATTAAAACTGAAGAAACTGCAAAAAGGTGGGAATTTAAGGAGATGGGACAGGATAAACTGACTAAACCAGAGATTGTACAGAATTTCAGGGAGAGCATAATGGGAACAATTGACAGGAATGGGGGAAAGAAATACAGTAGAAGACGAATGGGTAGCTCTGAGGGATGAAGTAGTGAAGGCAGCAGAGGATCAGATAGGTAAAAGGACGAGTGCTAGTAGAAATCCGTGGGCAACAGAAGAAATATTGAATTTAATTGATGAAAGGAATAAATATAAAAATGCAGTAAATGAAGTAGGCAAAAATGAATACAAACGTCTCAAAAATGAGATCGACAGGAAGTGCAAAATGGCTAAGCAGGGATGGCTAGGGACAAATGTAAGGATGTAGAGGCTTATCTCACTAGGGGTAAGATAGATACAGCGTACACGAAAATTAAAGAGACCTTTGGAGAAATGATAGTCACTTGTATGAAAATCAAGAGGTCAGATGGAAACCCAGTTCTAAGCAAAGAAGGGAAAGCAAAAAGGTGGAAGGAGTATGTAGAGGGTCTATACGAGGGCGATGTACTTGAGGACAATATTATGGAAATAGAAGAGGATGTAGATGAAGACGAAATGGGAGATAGGATACTGCGTGAAGAGTTTGACAGGTCACTGAAAGACCTGAGTCGAAACAAGGCCCTGGGAGTAGACAACATTCCATTACAAAAACTGACGTCCTTGAGAGAGCCAGTCCTGACAAAACTCTACCATCTGGTGCGCAAGATGTATGAGACAGGCGTAGTACCCTCAGACTTCAAGAAGAATATAAGAATTCCAATCCCAAAGAAAGCAGGTGTTGACAGACGTGAATATTACCGAACTATCAGTTTAATAAGTCACAGCTGCAAAATACTAACACGAATTATTTACAGACGAATGGAAAAACAGGTAGAAACCGACCTCGGGGAAGATTAGTTTGGATTCCGTAGAAATGTTGGAACACGTGAGGCAATACTGACCTTAGACTTCTCTTAGAAGGAAGATTAAGGAAAGGCAAACCTACGTTTCTAGCATTTGTAGACTTAGAGAAAGCTTTTGACAATGTTGACTGGAATATTCTCTTTCAAATTCTAAAGGTGGCAGGGGTAAAATACAGGGAGCGTAAGGCTATTTATAATTTGTACAGAAACCAGATGGCAGTTATAAGAGTCGAGGGACATGCAAGGGAAGCAGTGGTTGGGAAGGAAGTGAGACAGGGTTGTAGCCTCTCCCCGATGTTATTCAACCTGTATATTGAGCAAGCAGTAAAGGAAACAAAAGAAAAATTCGGAGTAGGTATTAAAATCCATGGAGAAAAAATATAAACTTTGAGGTTCGCCGATGATATTGTTTTTCTGTCAGAGACAGCAAAGGACTTGGAAGAGCAGTTGAACGGAATGCACAGTGTCTTGAAAGGAGGATATAAGATGAACATCAACAAAAGGGAAACGATGATAATGGAATGTAGTCGAATTAAGTCGGGTGATGCTGAGGGAATTAGATTAGGGAATGAGACACTTAAAGTAGTAAATGAGGTTTGCTATTTGGGGAGCAAAATAACTGATGATTGTCGAAGTAGAGAGGATTTAAAATCTAGACTGGCAATGGCAAGGAATGCGTTTCTGAAGAAGAGAAATTTGTTAACATCGAGTATAGATTTAAGTGTCAGGAAGACGTTTCTGAAAGTATTTGTATGGAGTGTAGCAATGTATGTAACTGAAACAGGGACAATAAGTTGTTTGGACAAGAAGAGAATAGAAGCTTTCGAAATTTGGTGCTACAGAATAATGTTGAAGATTAGGTGGGTAGATCACGTAACTAATGAGGAGGTATTGAATAGGATTGGGGAGAAGAGAAGTTTGTGGCACAACTTGACTAGAAGAAGGGATCGGTTGGTAGGACATGTCCTGAGGCATGAATGTATCACAAATTTAGACTGAGAGGGTAAAAATCGTAGAGGGAGACCAAGAGATGAATACACTAAGCAGATTCAGAAGGTTGTAGGTTGCAGTAGGTACTGGGAGATGATGAAGCTTGCACAGGATAGATTAGCATGGAGAGCTGCATCAAACCCGTCTCAGGACTGAAGACCACAACAACAACAACCGCATATGGTATGTGTTTTTCTGTGAGCGTTGTATGTGAGGCTGCAGGATCGCCTTCATAGCGTTTCACTGGAAGGAGCAGGCATTCAGAATCAGTGTTAACTAGAAATCGCTCCTGGTTGTGAGCATCGTGAACTGGTATCCCCTCTCGGACTGCCGTTACCCCAGCTCGGTACGGGGTATGAGATCATCATCCTCCGCTGCTAAAGGGTCGATGTACACCTGAAAGGTGCACTTGTTGTGCTACATCTGGAGACTGTTGGTCCATGTCAGACAGGTACATAGTGCAAAAGTAATGTGAAATGTCAGCTATCTTTATTGCATCAAAATATTCGAGGATTGAGAAATAAAATTAATGAATTAATTATCTGCATAGGTGAATTAGAGTCTACAAACCCAGATAACATAATCTGCCCGTCTGAACATCATGTGACCACTGGTACAGAACTTTTAAGTGTTACAGGGTTTAGGTTAACATCTCCCTGTAGAGCAGACATGGAGAAAGGAGGAGTTGCCACATTCATCAGGAACTGTCATAAATTTAAGAACATAGACATTCATAAATTTGGCCAAGAACAGCATATGGAGGCATGTGCAACAGAAGAAAAATTTCACAAAAAAATCCTTCATAATATTGAGTGTATATCGAGCACCTGAAGGTAACTTTAATCTGTTCATAAACCACCTTGAATCTGTGTTGGCCCATTTAACAACTAAAAACAAAGAAATAGTGGTCGCTGGTGATTTCAATGTAGATTTCCTTAAAGACTGTCCCAATAACAACTTATTTGAGTTGGTAACACGATCATTCAACTTAATTCCCACTGTAAAGTTCCCCGCTAGGGTCAGAGCAAAGTCTACAAAGAAGCCATGGATTGATCAAGGAATGGGGGCATCTTGCAAAACAAAAAGGAAACTGTATCTGTCAATCCCAAACAGTTCTGATATTGATCCTACAGCACATTATAACAAATACTACAAAATATTAAAGACTGTTATACGGACATCAAAGCAAATATATTGCGAGGAAAAGATAGTCACATCAGATAAGAAAATAAAGACAATTTGGGATACAGTGAAGGAGGAGACCAGTATATCCAGATATGAAGAGGGACAAATAGCGTTAAGAGTAAATGATACATTGGTGACAGATATGTATGGTGTTGCAAAACTTTGTAACAAACATTTTATAGCTGTTATTGAAAAGATGGGGTTGTCAGGTTCTGTAGATGCTGCTACGGAATACCTCAGATCAGACGTTTCAAGTAACTTCCATTATATGAATTTAACCCTCACTACCCCAGCAGAAACAATGTCCATCATAAAATCTTTAAAATCAAAATGATCTAGTGAGTATGATGAAATATCAATGAAGTAAATTAGAGGATGAGATTCTGAGTTAAGTAACATATTAGTGTAGTGGAAGGAGTAGATGAAAAGATTACAAGAGAATATGGGCAAGAGTAGGAAGATTAGTTGGAAAAGGCTTGGAGATAAGGAGAGACTTCATCTGCATTATATTATGGTCAAATAGGGATTCCGAAATGAGATACTGGAGTGTAAAGCGTATCCAGGATTTAATTTTGTAATAGCGAATACTCTGTTCTAGATTCACAAGTGGAGAAAGTATACTTGCAAATGGTCGTTAGACACCAAAAGGTATCCGTTAGCTTTCGCCATCGTGAGCCACAGAGTCCGAAATCAGATACTAAATTGTAAGGCATATTAAAGAGACGGTATAGACTCAGATCAAGATTTAGTAATTATGAAGAGTAGGTTGAAGTTTAAGACACTTGTCAGGGAGAATCAGTGCGCTAAAAAGTGGGGTGTGGAAATACTAACGCTTGAAGTTCTCTCAGGCTCCAGACTTGCGATAATGAGTAGCTCAGTAGGCAGTATAGTTGAAGAGGAATAGACATCTCTAAAGAGAGCAGTTACAGAAGTTGGAAAGAAAACTGAATGTACAAGAAAGTGAACTGCAAGGAAACGATAGTAACAGATGAAATATCTCAGCTGATAGAGAAGGAAGTACAAAAATGTTCAGGGACTTTCAGGAATACAGAAATACAAGTCAATTAGGAACGAAATAAAGAGGAAGTGCAGAGAAGCTAAGGCAAAATGGCTGCGTGAAAAAATGTGAAGAAATCGAAAAAAAAAATGATCGTCGGAAGGACGGATTCAGCATATAGAATAGTCACAACAACCTTCGGTGAAATTGAAAGCAAGGGCTGTAACATTATTTGTTCAATGGGCATTTCTCTCTTAAATGCAGAAGAGAAACCGGATACGTGGAAAGAGTATATTGAAGACCTCTATGAGGCGAAAGACTTGTCTGACGACGTGATAGAAGAAGAAACAAGAGTCGACAGGAAAGATGCTATAGGTCCAGTAATAGAATCAGAATTTAAAAGAGCTTCGGAAGACTTAAGAGCTAATAAGGCAGACAACTTTGCATTGAAATTTATAAAATAAATGGGGGAAGAGGAAACGAAACGACTATTCACGTTGGTGCGTAGAATGTATGAGCCTGGCGCTATGCCATCTGACTTTCGGAAAAATATCATACACACAATTCCTAAATTTGCAAGAGCCCATAAGTCCGACAATCAGCTCAACAGCTCATGTATCAAAGTTGCTGACAAGAATAATACGCAGAAAAGTGGAAAATAAAATCGAAGATCTGTCGGATCAGTATCAGTTTGGCTTTTGGAAAGGTAAAGGCAACAGAAAGGCAGTTCTGACGATGCAGTTGGTAATTGAAGCACGACTGAAGAAAAATCGAAACACGTTCATAGGATTTGGCGACCTGAAGAAAGTGTAAAATGGTGCAAGACGTTCGGAATTTTGAGAAAAATATGCATAAGCTATAGGGAAATGGGAGTAATATACAGTATGTATAACAACCAAGAGGAGTCAATAAAAGTGGATGACTAAGAACGATCGTCTGGGATTAAAAAGGATGAAAGACAGGGATGTAGCCTTTCGCCCCGCTGTTCAATCTACACATTATAGAAGCATGACCGGAAATAAAAGACAGGTTCAAGATTATGATTAAAATTCAGGGTGAAAGGATACCACTGACAAGATTAGCTGATGACATTGCTATCCTCTGTGAAAGTGAACAAGAACTGCAATATGTGCTGAATGGAATGAAAAGCTTAATGAGTACGGAATTCGAATTGACTGTAAATTGAAGAAATAGCAAAGGCACGAGGAGTACCATAAATGAGAACAGCGAGAAACTTAACATAATAGTCGGGGATCAAGTAACAGGAGAAATTAAGGAATTCTGCCACGTAGGCCGCGCAATAACACATGACGCACGGAGCAAGTAGGACATAAAAAGCGCAGTGGTGAAAAAGGCATTTCTGACCAGGAGAAGTCTGCTACTATCAACCGTATGTCTTAACTTGAGGAAGAAATTTCTGAGAATGTACGCTTGGAGCACAGCAATGTATGGTAGAGAGAGATGGAATGTAGGAAAAGAGAATAGAATCGAAACCTTTGAGGTGTAATGCTACAGAAAGCTGAAAATTAGGTGAATGAATAATAGGGAGTGGGGAGGTTCTCCGCAGAATCGGCGAGGAAAGGAAAATATGGGAAACGCGAAAAAGAAGAAGAGACGCAACGATAGGACATCTGTTGAGGCATCAGGGTATAACTTCCAAGGTACTTGAGGGAGCCGTTGAGGCTAAAAGATGAAGAGGAAGACAGAGTTTGGAATACATCCAGCAAATAATTGAGAACGTAGGTTGGAAGCGCTGCTCCGAAATGAAGAGTTAGCCACAGGAGAGGAAATCGTGGCGGGCCGCATCAAACCAATCAGAAAATGACTCAAGAAAAAGAAAAGCTTGTTCTGACTGTCGACCCTTTAGCTGAGTGGCTTCCTACACGGTGTGTCAGCGTTTTCTGTCAGAGTCGGTTATTTCTCTTCTGTAATAATAATAATAATAATAATGAGAAAAAAACAGTGAAGTATTCAACGAAGGGTTGTCATATGACGTCCCCCCAGACAGAATGAATAGAACAAATGCGAATTAATGAAGGAAAAAACAGTGACCAGCACGGCTGACTGCTATGCAGCTGGCTCGTGTTCGATTCCCGACCGGGTAGGAGTTTTTCTCCTATCGGAGACTTGATGTTACACGGTCCTCGTCTTCCTTTCACCATCATCGACATGCTTGTCTCCCATTGTGGAGTCAACTGAAAAGTGAACTCGGAGCCAGAACCTGCCCTGGCGGGGACTCCTGGCTATCAATTCCGTACGATCATTTCATTTCATTATCAGCTCCTCTGACTAAAATATAACAGAAAATTCAAATCAAAATCTGGACTCTTTCAGCAAAAGTTAAACGGATCAAACACCTCAATCACAGACCACTGGTAACAACAGGCAACGCCTATACAGCCATGGGAAAGCCGCGATGGACGTCCTAATTTACGTTGTAGGAAGCAATTGTAAAACTGTTTTGCCACGTGAAAGCAGTATGTGCCTTTACGACGATTTTTCCAAATACACACTCCAATCACATAATTGCGTCCGCCACCTGTGTTCGACGTCGACGAGTAGTAACCACGCACGGACCGCAGGTGGCAGCACTGGCAGTGAAGGGAACGTAAAGCAAGGGGGGGGGGGGGGGCAGGGGGACGCGGAACCCAATGTTGTGGTCGTCGTAATGTAGAAACCGAACGATTTATTTGACTTCCAAAAGGGTGTGGTCATTGGTATTCGGGCGAAAGGTGGAAGCATTTTCGACACGCCGAAGATTGTAAACTATTCACGAGTTTCCTTAGTTAAAGTATGTCGTGTATAGTAAAATGGCACTATCTAAAAACCAGAGGTGAGGTAACTGTGGTCTACCACGGGCCATAGATGACAAGAACGTACGACGGCTGCAGAGATGCGTACGAGAGCACAGACGTGCTTCTGTTGAACAACTGACTGCGCAGATTAACCAACGGTCGGCTAGTAGTGTCTCCTCAACGATCGTTCAGGAAAAGTTGCTGCATATGGGCCTCCGCAGCAAGCACCTTGTCCATCCACCCGTACTGACTGCTGATCATCAGTGACGAAGGCTGTAATTTTGGCACCGATGCAACTACTGGACTTCCACTGAGCGACGATAGGCAGCCTTTCCTAAGCCGGCTGTGCTCCTCCTCACGCGTTGCCGCTTGACCAGTACAACTATGTGGGTCTACGACCGCGGAAGGCTGCTAAGTTTGAGCAGTACTGTAATTGATGCATGTGTTCTACCTGTAAGAAATTTTTTCTGGTTGAAAAACTAAAGATTGTGAATCACATTCTTGGTGTTTCAAACTATTCAAAGAATTTCAACTCCTTTTGGGCCACCTGGCTTGTTAGTCTTCTGTCAAATACGTTTATCTAAAGTATTTGCATTGAACAATTGTCTTGAACAAATAGAATATCTGTAAAGGCTTTTTTGAAAACTTTTTTCTTTTTTAGAAAAAAGAAAACTGTACAGATGTCCATTCTATTGCATGGACGAGGGACTTCATCTGATATGGATAGGAAAAAGTAGCACCACAGTTCTGTCTTTAGAATGTCTTTATTTGCTCACACGACTAGTTTCGTCTGCACATTTCCGGCATCCTCAGGCCCCTGCATTTCCTAGGCGCATTTATTGTGGAGTCCTTGTTACTAATACTTGTGGGCTAGCTTTCCCCATATTGTCTCCAATACAACCACATGGCACTGGAGACAACAGGGTGTTCATCGAACCACCTTGAAGTTATTTTTCGACCTTTCCACTCTCTAATGGCCTGTGGGAAAAATTAACAATTATATATTTTTGAGTCATCACTAGTTTTCCTTATTTTATCGTGTTGATCAAATCTCCATGTATAGGTTGGCGCCAACAGAGTATTTTTTTTGGAACCGGAGGAGAAAGTTGGTGACTAAAATTTCATGAGAATAGCCTGCGGCAAAGAAAAAAAGCCTTTGTTTCAATGATTTTTATCCCAGCTCAAGTATCATGTCTACGGCAGTCTCTCCCCCCCCCCCACCCTATTACTCGATTATACAAAACGAGCTGCCCTTCTTTGAATTTTTTCGATGTCCTATGTCAGTCCCGTCTGATACAGGTCCCAAACCTCACGTCAATATTCCACAACATGGTGGACAAGCGTGGTAAGCAATTTCTTTGGAGACCTGTTGCACTTTCTAGGTGTTCTGGCAAAAAATCTCAATTTTTGTTTGCTTTACCCACAGCATTTTCTATGTAACCGCTCGAATTTACATGTTATTTGGAATTGTAATCCCTAAGTCTTTAGCTAACTTTACAGCGTTTGTAGCTGTGCGCTTTATCGCATTTTTCGTTTGGTACTAATGTGAATGACTTCACACTTTTCATTACTAGGAATCAATTGACATCCTCGCACCATACACATTTCTTATCTGAAAAATTTTGCAATTGGTTTTGATAATTTGAGGATTTTATAAAAAGGTAAAATACTGCATGACGTGCAAACAATTTAAGAGGGCTGCTCAGATTGTCTCCTATGCCATTTATGTGGATCAGGGTAGCAGCAGAGGCCCTATAACAATTACTTGGGGAGCGCCAGATATTTTCTGTTTTGCGGCTTGCAGTTCGAACATGATGAAGATAGCCCTTCGCTGGGTCCTGCCACCACTCAAACCAACTCAAAAACCCCACTGAACCGACGTGGCAGCTTTTTCGAGCCAGTCTGCATGCTCTTCTTAGCTGCGTAATCGTCGTGGATGAAAACGGCGAGTACCTAGTAGTCACCGTTGAGGTTTTTGGGATTGCCAGTGTCTGATTCTTTCCTATTTTAGGTAGGCTGTATTTCCTCACATAAAGAAGCCATTCCATGATAGGCATTTCCAGAATAATGACGTGATATTCGTGGTGAAATGTTTCTCGGTTGGTTGGTTTCGTTGGTTTGAGGGAGGAAGGGCCCAAACAGCGAGGTCATCGACCCCATCGGATTAGGGAAGGAAGGAGAAGGAAGGTGGCCGTGCCCTTTCAAAGGAACTGTCTCGCCATTTGGGAAAAGCGTTTTAGGGAAATCACGGAAAACTTACGTCAGGATAGCCGGACGCTGGTTTAAACCGAAGTAGGTTACAGTACGCTTGTTCGCCCAATGCTTGAATACTGCTCAGCAGTGTGGGATCCGCACCAGGTAGGGTTGATAGAAGAGATAGAGAAGATCCAACGGAGAGCAGCGCGCTTCCTTACAGGATCATTTAGTAATTGCGAAAGCGTTACGGAGATGATAGATAAACTCCAGTGGAAGACTCTGCAGGAGAGACGCTCAGTAGCTCGGTACGGGCTTTTGTTAAAGTTTTGAGAACATACCTTCACCGAAGAGTCAAGCAGTATATTGCTCCCTCCTACGTATATCTCGCGAAGAGACCATGAGGATAAAATCAGAGAGATTAGAGCCCACACAGAAGTATACCGACAATCCTTCTTTCCACGTACAATACGAGACTGGAATAGAAGGGAGAACCGATAGAGGTACTCAGGGTACCCTCCGCCACACACCGTCAGGTGGCTTGCGGAGTATGGATGTAGATGTAGATGTAGAATGCGAGTCCAGTGTGCTAACTATTGCACCACCTCGCTCGATCGTTTCTTGAATGGCTAAATTGCAGACATTCAACTAAGGTCCTCTGTTAAGTCATCCGTCGTTGAGAAAAATCTGTCGTGCTGAAGTGTGGCTATGCAGAGAGGGAAAAGTTTCGTGGTCAGACCTTCGTTTTTATTAAAACTTTACGACCATCCTTGTACCCGTCTCACTGAGCCCCTTGTGTCGATGTTGACAGGATCAGTCTGAACGTCGTCGCCACGAATGGATCAAATGGCACTATGGGACTTAACATCTGAGGTCATCAGTCCTCTAGACTTATAAGTACTGAAACCTAACTAACCTAAGGACATAACACACATACATGCCCGAGGCAGGATTCGAACCTACGACCGTTGCGCGCTTTCAGACTGAAGCACCTAGAACCGCTTGGCCACAGCGGCCAGCGTCGTCGCCACGTCTTATGGTTTGCCTCACGAAGATTGTTTAAACTAACAGGGAGATAACGTGTGCTCATCACCGATTTAGTCTAAATTTATGATACTTCCTGGACTTGGCCAGAAATGAAAACGACAGATGTGGGAACTCGAGATGGCCAAGCGTTCAGAAATAATGTCATTTCCGGTGCGGATCAAACGAGGGGTCACTTTCGTTATCATGGTTTCTAGGCAACGGTTGGTGCAACGGATATGTGGTATCGTCCGAAGAATGAGGTCCCATTTCAAAGCTGGTACCTCACGACGGAACCACAAGACGCAGTAAAGCATGTGAGACGTCGGCATAGACACGGCTTGAAGAAGTTCGGTGCGCCGTCGCTGCTGGAAAACGAGGTACAAGAGGAGGACAAACTGCGACACGTATGTCACAGCGCCCGCCGTTACAGTTCTTACGAGTGCCAGCAGCCGCCTCGGGCCGGGAGAGAATAAATATTTCAGGCGACTTTAATAATTCCGAATTGCACGTTTAAATGCATGAAAGCTCTCAAAGCACACGACAAAATTAAGACCTATAGTAGGCACTTTTTCATTGACATATTGATTTCCCTTGGGTCCTGGACGTAGCCTAGAGTTCGCGAAGTATGGAGCTGCAAGCCGATTAGTGCGACGTCACGAGTTCGTTTTGAGTGTGTGTGTGTGTGGGGGGGGGGTGGGGGGGTAGGGGGGGGGGCGTTTCTCGCGTGTTCGGCTGGAAAAGAACTTACATCAGAAATCAGTGCCGGTCGCCCCAATGGCTAATCGTCTTACTTTGGATCCAGCAGAGCGTGCTGTATTAGAAGCCAGAACTGTATAGAACTTAACAGTCAGCTGCGCATTGAGAAAAAAGACTTTTGTTTTGGACTGTATCACTTGATATATTACGTTTCAGCAACGGAAAACAATGTCTTCTCTCATTCTTTGTTGTGTCTTGTGGTTCCGTGGTGAGGAACTAGCTTTCACATGGGATCTCGTTCTTCAGACGATACCACATACCCGCTGCACCAATGTCTTCCTGTGGACGTAGGTTGTTTCCGAATTAAATGTCTCAGATTACTCAAACTTTAATAAAGTGAGCTAATATCCTAAAGTTCACAGCCAGAAGATGAAGGCATTCTGGGCCAAGAAAAAAGATCAGAATACCCTAGCTGAGAGTTAAGACGAGCCCCGTGGTCACTCGAAGGCCGAAACGAATTGAAAACAATGTTATAGTATCCTCTTCAGAAGCAAATAACGGCTTGCTAGAGCCCCACCGAAATGTCGACGCAAATTTCCCAAGTGTCTTTTCCGTTCGGCTCCACAGGATAGAATACATAACGGTAATCTGAGTTTCATAGTGTCGAGTCTCTATGCGGAATATTTTTTCAACATGAACATCACTTACACTGCAAATAAACTGGAACAATTATCAATGTATTATATTCACTAATATTTTCATAGACGACATGAAAAGAAATGGAACAGGACAATTTGAGATTGCTAATAAATTTCCAAAATGGGACTGTGAAGTGTACACATGAACTTTCTGTATTAAACTAGATGCTTTGACTACTTTACTGCTGACGATTTACAGATTCTGAGGTGAAATTCAACGTAAAAACGGGGTGGTGGTGGGGGGGGGGGGGGGGTGGCAGTAAATTTGTCGGCATCTTGCATGGTTATGTACACTTAATGCTTCTAATTATATGGTTGTTTTTAGGATTCCACTAAAAACAAATGTTAACATTCATATAAGGTTCTCACTGCTCGGACAGTTTGACAGGAAGCCACGCGTATCGAAGTCTTGTACGTCTGAATTGAAATCCCTTCCTGTAAATTGATTTGCAAACGCAATTCACTTTTGCCTTTTCCTTTCCATACCTTGTGAAAATATTAATAATTACAATACATTGACCATTGTTTTGGTTTATACGCTGTGTAAGTAACGTAAAACCTGAAAATAAAAAAAAATGTTTCCCTCTAGGGAACCGATCTCACTGCTCTCGGATTACCAATCTGTACGGTTTTCGTTGTGCGAACTATTGACTGGAAATTACCCTAACATAGCAGGCCTGCTGAACAGCAATGTCTGAGAACTTTCTACGTGAAACTCTTGCACCTTTTTAAATACAGGAAACATTATTAACATTCTACGTCTTTATTATTCCGGTCCATCTATTTATATCTCAACATTGTCTTCCTGGCGACCAACGCTCTTCTCCTAACGACAGATCAGTTCGTTGACACGTTCACTGTGGAATGTTTGTCTTCGTTGACGGAGCTACAACCTCACCTCTGCTTACACCGCTACATCACTACCAAAGGAAAGACGTCGACGGTGTTATTTAACGCTTAGAAACACATGAAAGTCAAATGGGGCCAAGTTCGGACTGCATGGAGGGTGAGTGGAAGTGAACTCAAGCCGTGTGATTGTTGCGAACGTAGCAGAGCTTTTCTGTGGTCTGCCATTAGAGATCTGTAAATATGTACAGATTAAGAATAAGAATGTAGAATGTTACTATCTTCTGTTTTATACAAAAAACTTTGTTTTCACATAAAAATTCGGAGACATTACTTTTCAGCGCGCGATCGAAAATGGCTCGTACTTCATCGAATCCGCGTCATACATTACGTTTATATATATATATAGGCTTGTTCATTTGGCACTCGCGCTGGTGTTGCAATGATTTATAGCCAAGTACAGCAAACGCCATACATTTAGACGTAATCTGTGATGATGATTAGGCGCTTTCCCGTTGTAAGAGCGGTAAGATGCCCTGGTGCAGTGTGTGGCAGTGGTCCGCAGGCAGTAAGCGAAGCGGGTCTCCTCTGCGTCGGCCGCAGGGGTAGACGGGACGGCGGCCAGCAATTCACTTCGGGACAAACTCTGCGCGAACTTTGCTCCCTCGCTGCCTCTTCAGTGCGAGGCCCTCTGCGGTCGCGATCTCAGAAATGAACCAGCAGCATCAGCATGCGGAGAGCTGACGTCTCCCAGTAGTTCCAGCAAGTCTGTTGAGGATAATTTCCACTTTATTTCTCCTCGTTTTTCTTAATGCTATCGCATTTCTTGATTGGATACCCATTAATCCAAGTGAATAAAAGTTCTACAATTTAGCTTTGCATAAGTACTGGGTTAATTATCAACCTTTCCACAAACAAAATAAGCTAACAATAAGATACGTATTTAACAGTCACTTTATCCAATAATTACGGAAACAGGTGAGGCATTATTTACCTTCAAAACCAGGAGGACTAGGACCATATCATAGGTTTCAAATAATGATCGCGTATTATTCAAGCACATGACCAAATTAATTTCTGATCCACCTTGATCAGAGGAAAAAGAGCGCAACCAGCTCTCATACGAACATAAAGCCAACAGGCAGCCGCTAATCTTCAGTATGCTCATATTTCTAAGAAAGAAAGCAAAAGGTAGCTGTCACAATGAGAGCGAAGAGGTTTGCCGTGCTTCCGTGATAGTACTTGTACTGTGCCTGCCAGGGCTTCAGTCTATTCAGTCCTCGTGAGTATCAGTCATTTTGAGCTACATTACACTGTACTCTCTTTCTGATCCGATGCTGGACGAGTTATCAAAACACGCTCTATATGTTGCAAGCCGGCCGCGGTGGTCTCGCGGTTCTAGGCGCGCAGTCTGGAACCGTGCGACTGCTACTGTCGCAGGTTCGAATCCTGCCTCGGGCATGGATGTGTGTGATGTCCTTAGGTTAGTTAGGTTTAAGTAGTTCTAAGTTCTAGGGGAATGGTGACCACAGCAGTTGCGTCCCATAGTGCTCAGAGCCATTTTATGTTGCAATTACTTGTTTCTTTTGCCTTGTACTGCAGCAAAACGTTTCATGCTAGGTTGATCAGCCGTGTGTCTATAAGTCATAATTAACTTATAATGGATTACCTAGTTTTGTTATGTCACTTTTTTTGTCTTTGCCTTTTTACTATGTATGCAAGTTATTTTTGCAACATACGCAAGTTTTTTCTGATTTATCGGGTTTCTGGCCTGTAGAATTACCGTGCTGTCTTCTAGAACTATTTTCTTTAGCCATCAGGCACTCCTGTTAGACGCGTTGGGGTTCGACACCGGTCACCGTCAAGACAGCAGTAAACTAGCAGGCAGGCCTAAATTTACCAGTTTATTGGGAATCAGAGGCGAGACAGTCTTTATCATTGCAGTATCTCAACGTTCTCTTAGTAGAACACAGCACCTACAGAGGCATGACGACTGTGACATGATCACTATTAATTAGGTTTCAGTAATTACACAAAAACACCGTACGAGTTTTGTCAGCGTCATATTTTTCCACTCAGTGTCTCAATTCGCCACTCCTGGTCGTGCGATGAGATTGCAAAAATAACAAGTATTTGGACGAAAATTGTATTGCACGTGGCGACAGAAATTCCATTTCAGTTACTGAGAGAGAGGGAAAATGTAGTTGTCGTTTGAAGCAACCGCATGTTAGCCGTGAGGAAGGGACTGAGAAGTCAGGCAGGCACCTTCACTGACATCCATGAAAGACAATCGATAGCGATGACGCCCTCTCTCCATCATGCACTTCCGAAGAACACTGGACGTTTGTAATGGCCCTTACTGATACCTGCTAGAAAGAGACGTCATTTCGATCATCGTGGACGTGCGCAGAGCTGACCATGCAGCCGCAGCGAGCATGCAGAACGACAGCTGGGCGATCAACCACAATGCTGCCGCAACCTACCGTCGGGGAGAAGCTGCCTGCTCCCGTCGTGGAATGCACGCATTGGCATCGACACCGATGGACGCAGATAAAAGTAACAAGGCGGTTGCTGCTCCGATGCAGCTGGCTCCAAAGGTTTTTCAGGGTAAAATCATGATGATATTAAAAAAACAGAGTGCAGAATTAAGACGGTCGGAGTGGCCGAGCGGTTGTAAGCGCTTCAGTCTGGAACCGTGCGACCACTGCGGTGGCAAGTTAGTTAGGTTTAAGTTCTAGGGGACTGATGACCGCAGAAGGTAAGTCCCATAGTGCTCAGAGCCATTTGAACCATTTTTTTGCAGAATAAACTGAGAATTTTATCTTACAATTAAAAGCTTACAGCATCGAGTCAAAAGAACAGTATGCAAAGTCAACTTAGAGATTGGGACAGCATTATAAGAGTTAGAAGGTATTACTAATTCATTCGCCGATGATCTCCAGATCATCGTGACGAGGTTACAAAGCAGAATCTCATATCCTAGGATTAAAGGCACTCACTGGAGTAACTGACAATGTTCTCAGGGAAACGGAGGGGTCATTAGCTAAACTCGATACAAAATTCGTCGGTAGCAGGTTTTCTGGCGTGGAAGGGGAAGTTCTTAATATTACGCGGAAGTTAGATGGCCAGCAGGTATCTTTGGAGTTACAGAGTGGGCGGTGACTGGTACAGTGCTTTTGTGTCATACGGAGCTTTTTTCTGATATTAGTACAAGGGGTATCAGAAAAGAAGAAAAATTTCAGAACTTATTGCAGCAATGGCGGAACACTTTGCTTCATATTATGAGGTGCTCGAGAAAGAATTAAGAAAGTAAGTTAGAGACTAAAGTAGTTAGTTAGATAATGAGCGGGTGCCCGCCCAGCTAGCCATGCGGGAAGGCGTGCCGGTCCCCGGCACGAATCCGTCTGGCTGATTAGTGTCTCGAGGTCCGGCGTGCCGGCCAGCCTGTGGATGGTATTTAAGGCGGTTTTCCAGGTGCCTCGGCGAATGCGGGCTGGTTCCCTTTATTCTGCCTCAGTTACACTAGGTCGGCGATTGCTAAACAAACACTGTCTCCACGTACGAGTACACCATAATTACTCTATCACGCAAACATTGGGATTACACTTGTCTGGAATGAGACGTTCCCCCCGGGCTGGGGGAAGGGGGCTGGGGTAGGGGTACTGGTGGTCCAACCGCACAATAACTCTGGGTTCGCTGTGGGACGGCGGTGGGGTGAGTGGACTGCAGTAGCCTCTTGTGGCGATGTGTACAACTGAGGGCTACGGCAGGGACGAAGCCCCTCTGTCGTTTCTAGGTCCCCAGTTCAATACATACATACATACAAGATAATGAGCGTTAAGATGGGCCAGCAACTCTCAGAGTCTGGTCCAGTTCTTCCTGCGAAGCCATTTTCTCGGACAGTTTTGCGTGTCAGGGAGCTCACACCTGGTGGCAGCAAGGGAAGACAAGGAGACGTGTTGGAAGTAACGGCCCTCAGCTATAATCTTCTATTGGTCCCTGTAGCGAGAGCTGAGTCAGCCCGGCAGGCGCTCACTGTTATACCTGAGAAAAAGCTGTCCATATTATTACAAAAACTAAGTGTGGCGGGACTGTGAGGGCGACTTCATTCAAACAAACGGAGACAGCTACACTTATCTCTGCAGTGTCGAAACGGTAACCTTCGGGGCATGAAGAGTTGCCACCTTTCGGATGAGTGATCAATCAGGCAGGGAACATTTACCGACAGTCTACCCGGAGACGGAAACTAATTTCTGACCTCATTGAAGGTACGTACGTCCAAGTGTGAAGAAGCGAAAGTCGAACTACTCGCAGGCACAATAGGCATGAGGAGATACTCCTTACATGGTGTCGTTTACGACAGTCGTAGCTACTGCGGAAAACTAACGCCCCCAACCTTTCGGCAAGTGATTGTCTACCACGCCGCAGCAAACCCTGTTGGACGATGTTCCTGCGATGGGAGGAAAACTCGCTGGCAATCGCTTCTCATGCAGACACGCGGGATGGGTTCAGTATGTACCCGAATTTGAGGAAATACTAAATACACTCCTGGAAATTGAAATAAGAACACCGTGGATTCATTGTCCCAGGAAGGGGAAACTTTATTGACACATTCCTGGGGTCAGATACATCACATGATCACACTGACTGAACCACAGGCACATAGACACAGGCAACAGAGCATGCACAATGTCGGCACTAGTACAGTGTATATCCACCTTTCGTAGCAATGCAGGCTGCTATTCTCCCATGGAGACGATCGTAGAGATGCTGGATGTAGTCCTGTGGAACGGCTTGCCATGCCATTTCCACGTGGCGCCTCAGTTGGACCAGCGTTCGTGCTGGACGTGCAGACCGCGTGAGACGACGCTTCATCCAGTCCCAAACATGCTCAGTGGGGGACAGATCCGGAGATCTTGCTGGCCAGGGTAGTTGACTTACACCTTCTAGAGCACGTTGGGTGGCACGGGATACATGCGGACGTGCGTTGTCCTGTTGGAACAGCAAGTTCCCTTGCCGGTGTAGGAATGGTAGAACGATGGGTTCGATGACGGTTTGGATGTACCGTGCACTATTCAGTGTCCCCTCGACGATCACCAGAGGTGTACGGCCAGTGTAGGAGATCGCTCCCCATACCATGATGCCGGGTGTTGGCCCTGTGTGCCTCGGTCGTATGCAGTGCTGATTGTGGCGCTCACCTGCACGGCGCCAAACACGCATACGACCATCATTGGCACCAAGGCAGAAGCGACTCTCATCGCTGAAGACGACACGTCTCCATTCGTCCCTCCATTCACGCCTGTCGCGACACCACTGGAGGCGGGCTGCACGATGTTGGGGCGTGAGCGGAAGACGGCCTAACGGTGTGCGGGACCGTAGCCCAGCTTCATGGGGACGGTTGCGAATGGGTCTCGCCGATACCCCAGGAGCAACAGTGTCGCTAATTTGCTGGGAAGTGGCGGTGCGGTCCTCTACGGCACTGCGTAGGATCCTACGGTCTTGGCGTGCATCCGTGCGTCGCTGCGGTCCGGTCCCAGGTCGACGGGCACGTGCACCTTCCGCCGACTACTGGCGACAACATCGATGTACTGTGGAGACCTCACGCCCCACGTGTTGAGCAATTCGGCGGTACGTCCACCAGGCCTCCCGCATGCCCACTATACGCCCTCGCTCAAAGTCCGTCAACTGCACATACGGTTCACGTCCACGCTGTCGCGGCATGCTACCAGTGTTAAAGACTGCGATGGAGCTCCGTATGCCACGGCAAACTGGCTGACACTGACGGCGGCGGTGCACAAATGCTGCGCAGCTAGCGCCATTCGACGGCCAACACCGCGGTTCCTGGTGTGTCCGCAGTGTCCGGAGCAAGTATGGTGGGTCTGACACACCGGTGTCAATGTGTTCTTTTTTCCATTTCCAGGAGTGTAAATTAAGTCACAATAGGACCCGCTACTTGCCGGCAGAACTTGTGTTCAGTGAGCCAGTATCAATGCCAATTAGGATAGCAGCAAAATTACGTCATCGGTGTTGAATCAGGAGAATTATCTAATTCATTGTGGAATATAACGAGAAAGGAAGTTTTGAGAAAGACCTACTCGACTGGCGTTAGTCTGCGGCCACCTACAATCAGACCTGTTACAGAAAAAGATGTAAAAGTTTTACATGCTATATAATGTCCCTTTCAGAGTTAAGGAGGTCTCGGAAGACCACTCATATTTGCTAGCGGATCCCGAAACGTGTATGGACAACAGGGATCCCGTGTATTTGTAGACGTGTTTATCTATACTGAGATTATGTTACAACTATCTTAGGTTTTGTAGTGCCGAATAAACAATGAGATTAGGGAAGAATACCAAACGATAGATGATTGTCAGTTTAAGCGGAGGATGAAAGGCTGTGAGTGAGGAAGGATGTTGCTGGCAGTATGGGTATAGGTTCCCACGTGGAAGCGAACAACGAAAAGAGCGGTGAGAAGTATCAGCGTGCAGTCTGAAAGTGGCTGACGGTGTATTGGGCATAACCCATACACCAACAAATCCTCCCCATAAATAATATCCGAATACACTTCGGATTGATGAATGGGTCCTGACTCCTGAAATTCACCTCGTTAGACAGATAATTTTCCAAAACGGTTTCTTGATCATACAGACGACCAAAGCATACACAAGAGGCCCTAATATAACAGTCGCCTCTCTGAATACATTCACTTGAGAGATGAATCCGTATTACCGCTCATGTCTCAGAATATGTATGTGAAATGCATAGAGGATGGCCATGCAACTGACGCAAACTGACGTAAAATATGGTTAGTAGAGGAGAGATATTCAGTCACAGTAACAGGAAAAATAGAAGGCGTCAATAAAAAAAAGGGGGCATCCAGGTACGTTATGTTAAGTGTTCCGAGATGATTGCTTGGAAAAGGTTCGAAAAGGGAATTAGAAAGAAGAGAAAAGAAGAAAATAAAAGTAAAGAAAGAAAATAAAAAGAAAAGCCATGGAACTGTCAGCTATTAGTGTCACTCACCATCTTCGATTCATTCAGCGATTTTTTTAATTTTCTGTGCACGTAAACGAAATCAAATGTCAAGGAAAGACCATGTCGCGTCCCAAGCGTGGGTTTTGTGTGGGATTGAGCGACACGGTTCGTAAACGGGAATTAGCCGGTTGACCTAATTGAGAGGGAGACTTTTGATCTGGCTAAGATGTTAAATTCCCTGGTGTGAAGGTACAAGGCTAGGATGTTGGTAGAAGTAAACTCGTATGGACGTTATAAAAGTTCTAATTTATTCATAAAGAATACAGATCACCCTAACTGCGTAGTGATTGTACCTACAGAATAGCCAAGCCCATTACAGAGACGGTGACTGACTTCCACCGATCTGGCTGCCTGATAGAACTTTCCAGCACTTTGCTGCCCACACTAGCATCCTACGTCAGAGTCCTGCGGTCGCTGCCTAAACGCTCATCGGCGACTATCTCCAACTGTCTGCCTGCAGCCCGCCCTCAGCCCAAGTCGGCTGCTACTCACGCTGACTACCGTCGCTGCCTAAACCCGAGAGAGAGAGAGAGATCCCCGGAGCGGCGTGCCTCCGAGTTTTGTTAGCTCTTCCCCTTCGACCCCGCCAGCGCTTGGCATGACGTAGCGTCGAGTGCAACTTTTCCTTATTAGGGATTGTTTTAGTATTAACTTCAGTACTTTTCTTCAGAAGTTGGGTGGAGGGGTAGAGGGACCTGTCCCTATATGGTCACGCACTGCGTCCTGAGCCCTTCATTGGCTCCTCATGACGTAGTGCGGTCCCCACCTAGGGCCCTCTTTCTTTCTCTCTCCGCTCCCAGACTTCTCCCTCTAGCCAAGAGTGTTGATACTGTAAGTTATTGCTTATTAAGGGACCTGCCCAGAGCGCCCTTTTTATCTTAATAGCTGAGTCTGCTTCCTTGCTTATCACGCGCAGCTGCCTGGCCGCTTGGACCGCCGCCTCGGCTATCTGGCAGCGTCGTTATCTTTTGTGACCCCTCTGACACGCCTGGCGTCCCCTGTTAACTCTATCTCCCCGTATGATTTCTGGTGTATCGTCTGAGAACAACTGCATTTAGACTTGGCTTTTCTGCGGTTACAACACCTCCCCCGCCAGGGAAATTGGCGTTACTCCTCAGAGTAGCGTCAATTGTGACTCTTTTATTTTTTTTTCCATTACATGCTTTACAGATTTGTTTATTACATTAGCATCTGATATGTTATATTTTTCATTGTCATTTAGTAAAATCAAATTCATTAAACACACAATAATACAATTACATTATACATGCCTAACATTCAGTTATGTCAAAAGCATTTGCATTAAAATCAAAAGACACTTTCATTGGTACATACATTCACATTTCAATTAGAATTACATTTCAAATACAGTTACATTTCAATTACACATTTCAAATACAGTTACATTTCAATTACATATTTCAAATACAGTTACATTTCAATTACACATTTCAAATACAGTTATTTAACGTCTGTTTCTGAAAGCGACCGTATCACCTTGGTCTTTTCCACATCTTTCATAAATTACTATCTCTTCAGTTTCTTTATTACTGTGTCTTCTAGCTGAACTAGTCTCTGGGTATTGGTTCACTATGGTATTTCTTATACATACTTTTCCACAACAATCACTGTCTTCAAAATATTTCCATATACTTTTAAAACAGTCTTTACAACATTTACAGTTCTTACAACAGCATGTTATTATGATTAGAATAACTATTGATATGGCTACATACGTAGTTATGGAGTAATGTGTGAAGTACCTGGAGTACTTCATTTCCTCCTCTTGTCTCTCTACCATCTTCTGGACATCATCCAGTCTTTTTCCTGCGACTTTCAAGTCGTCTAACTGTGTTATTACCTGGTCCAATGGCAAATCTAATGCTAACGTTGAGACATTCCTTTTTTCCTTGTTTACCACGCAACAATCGAATTCTAGATTGATCTGCGGAACTATGTCTTTCTTCGTCACATTACTCTGAATCACTCTATCTGTTTCTATGAACACTCTAGTGCCATACCCCTCACATTTACTGTAAAAACTAATTTTTCTTACCCCTTTTATTACTAGGTCCTTTGGTGGTTCCCTTCCACACAATACTGTTAAGCCTTCTTCCTTCGGTGCTACATGTAGCCATTCGTTACTGTTTAGATGAGTCCAAAGGCTCTGATTCAGTGCGACTATTTTTCGCACACAATCTTCCGGAATTTCTCTTACCGGTTGCAACAATTTGGCTTCGCACTCTTCGTGGTCGAATGTTGACAGCAAGGCGAATGCTTGTTTGCACAGTCTCCTATTTTTACTTAGTCCTTGCATTTTAGTTCCTCCGCAGAAAGTTTCGCGTACTGCCTTTTGGATTCATCTATTAGTAAGAATTCTTTCTCTGGCTGTATGTACACATATTTATCTTTCATGTTTGGAATTTCTTTTGGTAGTGGGAGTACTCTATACAAATTGAAATTGTTATTATTTATTAATGTAATATTAATTACATATCCTAGTATGCTACCCGAGATGAAAACATCTAAATCAATTATTCTTAACAATAGATAACCTGAGGACTCCGTAAGAGGAACAGGAAACTTTACATCTTTTAGTTCTTCCCGTATTAAACTTAGGTATTTTACAATTTGGACTGGATTAATTATATGAGGCTGTAGTATTCCCTTCTGAGCATTTACAATGGCGTTTATCATTTGTTCGTATTCCTCTTCGATCTGACCAAACACTGCCGATAGTTGTAATACTTGCTCTGTTACTGTGGCGAAGGACGCTACACGTTTAAACCCTATATCGGTTTCCTTCACGTATTCCTTCATGAATCGTTCTAGTCTTTGCATACCTGTCTTCAGAACGTGCTCATTTGACTCTAGTGTATATACCGTCCTGTTTACTCCCGCCAATGTGGCTCTTACCACTGCCACCTGTTCCTTTGTTAGCCTCAACAACCCTTCTGAGTTTTTCTCCATAGCGTCTATTCTTTCCTTATAGTATGCTGCATCTGCTTCGTCCAACGTCCCGAACAGTATTTTACTTACCTGCCCGACGAAGTTGAATACTCCTCTCTTCCTTCTGGTCTCGTGTTTCGTTAGCTGCTGTACTAAAAGTTGCAATCCTGTGATTTTTTCCACATGATGGGTTACTTGTTGGTCTAGTACCCTGCATTCTATTAATCCTACATTTAATTGTGTTAGTGTTTCTCGGCACCTTTGTACCGCTGCCCTACCATACCTCTCTGCATTCTGAAACCTTTCTGTTATTATATCTAGATTTACGTATGTGACTATTCTCCATGTGGTACTGTATATTTCTACCTGTCCTCTATTATCGTAATATAGTCCTGATGAACTCGGAAATGGCGTCACTTGGTACTCATTTGTTGCATGCTCTGATGCAGTGATGTAGTATGCTGTTATCACTATGACGAATTTCACGACCTGCCACTTGAGTGCCATACCTGAAATTTAAAAGAATTGTTTCAGCCTGTTGGCATGTACTTTTGTTTCCTTGTTTCTTTTAACTTTTATTACTACGTTAGGACCTTCCACTTTTACTACTTCAAATGGACCTCTCCATTGTGAATCTAATTTCCGAGATCTACCCCGTCTCACCGACTCATCGTGCAGTAATACTTTATCTCCTACCTTGAAGTTTTTTGGATTTTGTTTCATGTCATACTGTTCCTTACTGATTTTCTTACTTCTTATAATCGAGTCTCTGGCCACTCTGTGGGCTTCCTGCATTCTCGCTCTTAGTTTATTTACATACATTTCATAATTGTAACTTACCTGCTGTGTTTCTTGCTGCAGTACTCCTGGTATGTTAACCTTTCTTCCGTATAGTAATTCAAATGGTGTGTATCCTGTGCTGCTGTGTGGTGTAGTGTTGAACACAAAAATTGCATACGGTACCCATTTGTCCCAAGAACTTTGATCTCCTGTTACAAAGTGTCTGAGATACTCTACAATAGTTCTATGACTTCTTTCTAGTGCACCATTTGATTCAGGGTGGTACGCTGTAGTATTTATACGCTTTACCTTCAACAATTTACATACACTTTTAAATACATCACTCAGAAAGTTAGACCCTTGATCTGTTAATAATACTGATGGAATTCCATACCTTAATGCTACGTTTTCCACAAATGCCTCAGCTACTGTTTCGGCATCTTGTTTGTCAATTGGGATTGCTAAGGTAAATTTACTCAGATCGTCTTGGAATGTTAACATGTACCTTTTTCCTGTATTAGATACATCTAGTGGACCCACTATATCCATCGCACACTTTCCGAATACTGTTTCTGCTGTGTCTGTAATTTCTAAGGGCATCCTAGTTTTCATTTGCGTGTTTTTATTCTTTTGACACGATGGGCATTTCCTAATGTAATTTTCAATGTCACGCTTCATTCCGCGCCACTGCTTGTATGCTTTAATTCTTTCGAGTGTCCTGTGCATTCCTTGGTGACCTCCCAAGGGATTGTCATGCATTTCCTTTAGTATATTTTCTTTTTCTTCGGGACTAATTTCCTCACCACTATCCGTTTCCTGTTCTATTTCACTCGACACTTGTGCTTGCCGCACGTTTACAGAACTTTCTTCCCCATTTGCTTTTGCTGCCGAGATCTCTGTCTCCACCTTCTGCTTCGCATCTATCTCTTCCTTCCCTTCATGCCTTATTCTACTCAGCGCATCCGCATTACTATTTAACTTTCCTGGCTTGTATATTACTTCATAATCATACTCCTCGAGTTTCAGTCTCCACCTCAGGAGTCTCGAACTCGGATCTTTGACACTAAATATCCACGTTAGTGGCTTATGGTCTGTCACTACAGTGATCTTTCTGCCATATACATATGGTCTGAACTGTTTTACTGAGTAAACTATAGCCAACAACTCTTTTTCCGTTGTGCTATAATTTAGTTCGGCTTTGTTCAATGCTCTGGATGCATATGCGATGGGCAAGTCTTCGCCAATCTTCTTACCTTGCGATAACACTGCACCCAAGGCTGCGTTACTCGCATCCGTTGTAATGATGAACGGTTTCGTAAAGTCAGGGTACTGAAGTAACGGAGGGTTTATTAATTTCTCTTTTAGTTCTTCGAACGCATTGTTCTGACGTTCGCTCCATCGGTACTCCACTCCCTTTTTTAAGAGCTCATGGAGAGGTTTCGCAATCTTGCTGAAGTTAGCAATGAAACGGCGGTAGTAACCTATCAATCCGAGAAACCCTTTTAGTTCCTTAGTTGTCTTTGGCTGAGGGAAGAACTTCACCTTCTCCACCTTCGCCATATCTGGTAATATTCCTTTGTCAGTGATGCAATGACCTAGGAAGATTACTTCCTTCCTCAGGAATTCACACTTGTCTGGTTGCAGCTTCAAATTGTGCTCTCGCAACCTGTCAAATATTTCCCGGAGCTTTTCGTTATGCTCCTGCAGGTTTTTCCCATAGCATACTATGTCGTCTAGATATACAAAGCATTTCACTCCTTATAAACCTGCCAAGACTGTATTCATCAGTCTCTGAAAACATCCTGGGGCTCCCTTCAGTCCCATCGGCATTCGTTTGTATTCGTAATGCTGATAGTTTGAGCTAAATGCCGTTTTCTCTCTGTTCTTCTCGTCCGTCAATATTTAATGGTACCCGCTTGCGAGGTCAAGCGTCGAGAAGTACTTAGCTTGCCCTAACTGATCCAGTATCTCGGAGATATTCGGTAGTGGAAATGCATCGCCAACAGTGATATCATTTAATCGTCTGTAGTCCACTACGATTCTCCATTTCTGTTTGCCACTAGCGTCTAGCTTCTTTGGAACTAACAGTAACGGTGCGTTCCAAGCGCTCTTACTCTCGACAATTATGTCATCTCTTAGCATATGCTCTATTTGCTCCCTTAGCACTTCCTTTTGCGCTTCCGGGATCCTGTACGGTCTAGCGTTTACTACCTTTCCCGCGTGTTCCGGTGCAATCGGTATTCTGTGCTTCACTGCGGAAGTATAGGACAGGTTGTCCCTTGGTAGATGAAATACATCTCCGTATTCCGCGCAAACCTCTGCTAGAGCGCTTTTCTCTTCAGCGTTCAAATGATCCATTCTTAATTGCCTTCGCAACACACTAGTACGACTTTCTGTCTTTCCTATGACATTAGTACAACATTTTACTTCGCGTATTTTCCCTACTTTTTCTAATTCTTCCGTCATTAACCAGACGTTTCCTAACTGCACTCTGTCTTCTGACAAGTTTAATGCACTTACTATGCATTTCCCATTTCGCACTTTTACTAACGCTTCAGGTACATGTACCCCTTGTGCAATCTCCTGCCTAGGAATAATCATTTCCTTTTCGATTCCCCTTTTTACATTTCCTTCCACCTTTAATAACATTATTTATTCCTCTCGGGGCCCTATTTCCCCGCCTACTTCTGAATCTTGTTCGTTCTCATGTCCCTTTGGCTCTTCCTCTACTACTAAGGGTATATCTCGCCCTTTTAGTCTCACTATTTTACCTGCATAGTCTAACTTAACTCTATGCTCTGTCAAGAAATTTCTGCCTATCAGTCCGTCGTACGGAATATCTAATCCTCTCCCGTACACGTGAAATTTTTGCCCTACTTGCTCAGAACCGTCCACACTTAAGTGTACCTGTACCGTACCTATTGTGCTGACGGCCTCACTGGTTACACCTTTTAGCCGAAGCCTTTCCGCTTCATTAATTGCAAGTGTACTATTTATCGGAATACTCGTTCTCTTGAGCAGACACAACTGTGCTCCAGTGTCTATTAGCAACTTCAAATATCTTTTTAATTCTATGCAGTATAAAACCAAAACGTCATTTTCTGTTGCACAGTCGATTACCCTAACTGAGGGTTTACCTATCGCAACAAGGCCCGACTGTGCGGCCTTGCCGCCTCTTAGTTTCCCTGCACCACTTTACCGGTTTTGCTCGATACTGGCACCCTGCCTTTTCTCCATGCGTGCCAGGGCCCTGCGTGACAATCTTTCGCGTAATGTCCCGGCCGCTTACACTTGAAACAAGCAACGTCTTTTACCCTCGTACACGGAACTCCACAGTTCCCTGGTAGATTACATTGTGGGCACCTCCACTCTCGTAACCCTCCATCAGCTTCCCTATGGTTTCCTCTAAAGTCTCTTGTATCTATCGGCTGAATTTTTCTTAATCTTACCCGGCATTCCGCGTCTGTATGTCCTGGCTTGTCGCACCCGTAACAAAAATTCGTAAACTCTTTGCCCGTCATTATCCGTACTCTTCCCTCTGGCCTATTCTTTCTACACTTGCTTGCCATGTGCCCTCTCAATCCACAATTGAAACATTTCAAATCTCTAATATCTCTGGTATTCTTCACCGTTTCCTTTCCCCGGTTGAAAGTTGCTCTTGGGGCTAGTCCCCGCTCTTTCATTGACAGTATTGCACTTTCTTCTTGCAATGCTAGTTCCACGGCCGCTGCTAGCGTGATTTCATCGCCTCTACTTCTTACTATCGTCTGTATTCTATCATTGCTTAACCCTTGTATAAAGCATGCTCTTCCTAGTGAATCAACCAGTTCTATTGCGCCCTTTAAGTTCTCCCTAGCCGTAACTCTGCTTACTGCTTCCCTGAAATCCCTTTGCATTTCATCTATTCGGCTTGCCCATGTCGCAATTGGCTCTCCTTGTCCCTGTCTCGATTGAAATATCTTGCACGCGTAGTAGTCAATGGTACGCTTACTCGCATAATTTTCCTCTAGAACATGTTTTACTTCCTGCCATGTCCCCGTGCGTTCCCTTACTTGCAGCCTCGATCTGGCCTCTCCGGTTATTTTGGCTTTAACAAACTTCAGTAGCGTTTCGTGTTCCTCCGGTTTCACAAGTTCAAATGCAGCGTCTACATTTTCAATAAACTCCCTAAGATCTCTCTTATGTCCTTCGAACACTTTTGGAACTATACACAAGGCTTCTTTCACTGATATCTTACCGCTACTGGAGGATGACGGAACTTCGTTAGTTTGGGCCATCTTACCAACTTAACTATGTTAGCACTTTACAATACAAGGTACAAAATTCTTAATATAATTTTATATGTACCGCTTCTCTTGTGGTGCGCCGTCTGTTCCGCTGATCCGCGTTGTCCCGCGTTGTGCCGCGCTGCTCCGCGCTGTCACTGTGCTCTCTATGCCCGCGCTGTTCCGCGCTGCCGCGATGCGTCGGCCGCCGCTCTGCTGGGCTGTGCCGACCCCGTCGCTCGCCTCGGCTGCCGCTGCTACGGCTGCTGCCGCTGCTCGGCCCGGACCCCCGGTCTCGAACGCTGGCTGCTTAGGCACCTCTGTGCCTCGTCGCTCCGCGTCGTGCTGCCGCTATCCTGCGTTGCCCTGCACCCGCGAGGACTACTTCTCTGGACTCTGTCGTAGTGGGGCTACTAATGCTGAAAGTTGCGAGTCGCCACAACTTCCTGCTAATTGCCACAGTCGCTGTAGCAAAATCTACTGGCTCCTATCTCCTTTTTGCCTATATGCCTTTGTGGTACCCCACACCTGGCACCAAAACTTTTATTTATGTCGCGTCCCAAGCGTGGGTTTTGCGAGGGATTGAGCGACACGGTTCGTAAACGGGAATTAGCCGGTTGACCTAATTGAGAGGGAGACTTTTGATCTGGCTAAGATGTTAAATTCCCTGGTGTGAAGGTACAAGGCTAGGATGTTGGTAGAAGTAAACTCGTATGGACGTTATAAAAGTTCTAATTTATTCATAAAGAATACAGATCACCCTAACTGCGTAGTGATTGTACCTACAGAATAGCCAAGCCCATTACAGAGACGGTGACTGACTTCCACCGTTCTGGCTGCCTGATAGAACTTTCCAGCACTTTGCTGCCCACACTAGCACCCTACGTCAGAGTCCTGCGGTCGCTGCCTAAACGCTCATCGGCGACTATCTCCAACTGTCTGCCTGCAGCCCGCCCTCAGCCCAAGTCGGCTGCTACTCACGCTGACTACCGTCGCTGCCTAAACCCGAGAGAGAGAGAGAGATCCCCGGAGCGGCGTGCCTCCGAGTTTTGTTAGCTCTTCCCCTTCGACCCCGCCAGCGCTTGGCATGACGTAGCGTCGAGTGCAACTTTTCCTTATTAGGGATTGTTTTAGTATTAACTTCAGTACTTTTCTTCAGAAGTTGGGTGGAGGGGTAGAGGGGCCTCTCCCTATATGGTCACGCACTGCGTCCTGAGCCCTTCATTGGCTCCTCATGACGTAGTGCGGTCCCCACCTAGGGCCCTCTTTCTTTCTCTCTCCGCTCCCAGACTTCTCCCTCTAGCCAAGAGTGTTGATACTGTAAGTTATTGCTCATTAAGGGACCTGCCCAGAGCGCCCTTTTTATCTTAATAGCTGAGTCTGCTTCCTTGCTTATCACGCGCAGCTGCCTGGCCGCTTGGACCGCCGCCTCGGCTATCTGGCTGCGTCGTTATCTTTTGTGACCCCTCTGACACGCCTGGCGTCCCCTGTTAACTCTATCTCCCCGTATGATTTCTGGTGTATCGTCTGAGAACAACTGCATTTAGACTTGGCTTTTCTGCGGTTACAACAACCACTTGTTGAAACTGAAACCTATTTTCTTGTATAATTACGGCTCATATAGAAGCTAAGATAGGAAGACAGCGCTGCCAACATGAAGAAGAAAAGGATAGGGAGAAACTGAAATGGTAATTCAGAAATTAATTGGTTTTGTGCTGTTTGAGCAAGACGTGGAGTTTAAAGAGAAAAAGAGACATTGTTGATACGACTGTCATTGCAAAAAGGTCACTAGGGCAAGGTACTCTTTGGCAGGATGAGTGGTTCTGCTAATGTTGAAAGATGGTGCAAATGGCTCTGAGCACTATGGGACTCAACTGCTGTGGTCATTAGTCCCCTAGAAGTTAGAACTACTTAAACCTAACTAACCTAAGGACATCACACACATCCATGCCCGAGGCAAGATTCGAACCTGCGACCGTAGCAGTCGCACGGTTCCGGACTGCGCGCCTAGAACCGCGAGACCACCGCGGCCGGCAATGTTGAAAGAAAACTACTTTAATTTAAATAACTATTTTTGTTTTATTTTATCATGCTTAATCATATGGTAACAACTTAAAGTTACATTAATATGTTACTGAACCGGACAATCGGGAGTTAAAGAAAACGGGAAGGAGCGTGCTCACAAATCATCTGGTTATTATTTCATGCAAATAAAATTTATTGATAAGTTAAAATTTAACTTGAAATCAAAGATCGGTCCAGGGTGAAGCAGACGAACCAGGCTGCGAGAAACGTGAAGCGGCAGTCCATACAACTCGATGAATGGCGGTGTCACTAACTAACGATCGGACGGCCACAAAGTTCCCCCTTTCCACAGTCGGAGGCCCGTACTAGCTGGCAGACGTGACGAAGGTTGACCCCACCAACCGATCAACAGGAACCACACACCACTCGTCCTATAGCCAGTTTCCTGTGCCGGATGGATGCAGCTTTCGCAGACCAAATTGGCTCAAACAGCCCAACTCAGCTCTCAGGTATCAACCCAATGTCATAAACAACTCGGCTCTCACCGTGCAACTCCCCTGTCTCAGATCAACGGTCTTCCCACCCAGAGAAACACCACGCAGCCAGTGCTTCCCCCTAGGCCGACTTCGACCAAAGATGCTTACTGAAAAAACAGTAAATCGATAGCAAATTCCAGCCAGTGGCACAAGACAAGACCAAAGCGAAGTAAAATACGGCGCCACTGCTCAGTTATGTCTTAAGGACGTGCAACTGAAATCATGGGCATCTAGAGAGAAGTTCACGCATTGGTGAGCCAACATAATTATTGTTCGTCACCATAGTATCATACCGGGGTGGTGACTAAATTATATCAGCTCGAGGTAGTGCATTCAGTAGCTTGGTTATTCCAATGCACTGACAGTTACCTGTTTCTTTAAGAGCCCTTCGGGATGGGAAGGCCGTTTAAAGGGCCGAAATAAAGATAACGGGAAAACAAACTAAAAACAGAGCAAATAATAGAAAACTGCGGGTAAATCCACCCAGTAGAGTCTTGGTTCCTAAACTGTCAACAGTTTAGATTGATGAAACTTATTTTGCTGTCATACCGAGGTAGTCCTGGACGATAGAATGTATTTATTTTGAATCCATAAAGAATTCTCTATCGTTAATAATACCTGTGAATACAATCGGATCACTCCTTGGGGGCGTTTTAGAACAGAGACATTGTTCTGGACTATCACAAGGAAGGCAGTAAGAATGACTATTCCTGATAAAGAGAGAGTTGTAATAAAATATAATTTGCAACTCCAGTGTATATTCAGACTCACGCAGATTTACGAATCGTTTTCTGTATGTCGTGGGTATGTCGTGGGTCGCCGTGAGTAATATTCCGAAAGTCAATGAATGTAACCAGTAATTAAGTGCTACCAAACTACTTTATCCCTTGTATTTATAGATGACCGAAGTCTTGCCTAATCAGAAGACAGTTGCCTCTTGGAGCGGAGGAATTTTCTGACCTGTGGTTTAATTATCCATAATAATTCGCAAAATGGCAAATAGCCACAAAGGCAGGTCGGTTCATTATTTTGAATTTCTTGCCACGGTTTTCTCGGGGAGTAAGAAAACGAGTCTGTCCTTCCTCAGAAGTGCCGCCACTCCGGAAACTCCAACGTATAAATCGTGAGATCAGGATATACTGACCGGAACAAATGATGATGATGATGATGATGTTTGGTTTGTGGGGCGGCCAACTGCGCGGCCATTAACGCCCCCCGGAACAGATCCTATCACCCTGTTTATGATGGCCACAGACGAAATTGCAAAGTTTTGCATCTCACTCGGCGGTCATGAAGAAGACAGCCATGTTTTCATGACCGTGTTTTTTACTGCCCCTTCTTTGGCTTCAGCCTATTCCATTTTCCTGGCTACTGATCATTATGATGAATCTCTCTCTGATCAATGACCGGACGAGTCATCAAAACGCTCATTTTTGTTGCAACTAATAGTTTCTTTTGTCTTACCCTGCATCAAGTCTTTTCAGGCAGGGTTCATCACCTGTGTTTGGACAAGACTTAATTAACTTGTAAAATGCTGCCTTGTATTTTCAGGAGCTTTTTTTCAGTTTTTTAACAATATTTGCAATTTCTTTCCATCAGATTTATTGGACTTCTGGTGTGTAGAATTCCTCTTCTGTCTCCTAGAAATATTTCCTTTAACTATCAGAAATCTCTGCTGTACGAGATGGGTTCCGATGCTGACCACGTTCGAGACAGCAGTCAATTAGCACGTAAGCCTAACTGTACATAGTTAAATGGAAATCATAGCTCAGCCAGCTTTCATCAGTTTAACTGTCAATATCGCAACTCTCTCTTAAGACTTCGACTGTTACACTCGTGCTCATTGCGTGTTCTACTAACCGCCGCTTTGTCGACGCTTTCATGCTTCTGAGAAGCTGCTACATGTGCTGAGAGACAGCGTTCGAGTTACTATGAATTATTAATCATCCGAGCTTTGAAAAAAAAAAAAAACTTTTAGGTGAAAAATTCTAACGTTTCACAGTCTTATATCTTGGCACGATAACAGTTTGAATTTTTTCCCTTATTCGTCATAGTTACTATGCTGCATCAAATTAAATAAAGCACAGCACGAAATGCTAATGAGTTTGCCGAGGTATAAACGCACTGCGTTATCTTTGCGTATGGTTGATTTTAGGTGATACACTGCTCTGTGTGAATTTTATTTAAAATGGAGAGAAGTATTATCTCATTTAGTTTTCGAATTATTCGTTCTCGTGTCCGGTGGACGGTCATGCACTGTGAACCATCCGATCCCTGTGTATTGGTGCCAATGTGGCCATAAAAATCGTCTTATTTCATAAACTGTTCGAGATATCGAAACAAGGTTTCTTGCAAGTGACAGCAAACAAAGGGGTATGTACGCTGTATGAGAAATGCTCTAAGCTTTTTTTTATTCACAGAGATATGAACTGCCCGCATCTCGTGGTCGTGCAGTAGCGTTCTCGCTTCCCTCGCCCGGGTTCCCGGGTTCGATTCCCGGCGGGGTCAGGGATTTTCTCTGCCTCGTGATGGCTAGGAGTTATGTGATGTCCTTAGGTTAGTTAGGTTTAAGTAGTTCTAAGTTCTAGGGGACTGATGACCATAGATGTTAAGTCCCATAGTACTCAGAGGTATGAAGTAGCTCGTCTGTAGCAGTAAGAACGTCGGCATAAAGGGATGCGTAAACATGTCAAGTTAAGGAAGATATACAGGCCGCAATTAACCACGTCCTCAGCATCTGTGGAATGGCGGAACATAAGAAGACAGTTCGTCCACTCTAGTAAAATGATTAGTAGAGCTTAACAGCATCTACAACAGCCTGTATGGGGATGGGACACTGAACTTCTTGAGTATAGTGACATGCTTCCTTGGCTGGCACATCAGGCACTTCGTTTAACTTAAAACTCATATGCCCTGGTTCCTAACAGAAAGACACCTCCTTCCCTAGAAGGCTATCCTCGATATTATGGACTACAGTAAGACGGTCACCGTGTATGCAAACTCTTTACGGTTCCAATAAGCTTAGAGCAGTAACAAACACACGTCCTCGCCCGGTGGGAGAGCTTGTTGTAGAGATCCAGTAAGCGGGCGTTTGCTTACGACAGCCGCCGGTCCGGGATTCGCTCCCTGGACGCCTACGCTCGTCAACTGCTGCGACTGGATGAGACTCGGCCATCTTGCTACTAGCGTAACAACATCAGCATGCTGCATTAGTCCTGATACAGATCGTCTGCTGGCCGGAATTCTTTACACTGCTTGGTCCTCCCACGCAGTCGCTACGATCTGAGGGAGTACTGCACTAGCCTTAGCTGACCGCCAGCTATCGTCTCGGTTCCTGTGAGCCGGCACTGCAGGAACATTACCGTTCCCACCGCACTGCTACTCATTCGCAGCACAGCGTCGCTTTGCGTTTGCCAAAAGTTGACGCCCAATCACACTCGCAGAGCATGAATTTACTTGTACGCTGTTTCCGTTGATGCAGCCACCTAAATACACCGAGAGACTCCTCTAGTCCCCTACAGAACCCACAATACCCAGGTAAGGAAACCCAGTTTCATCCTGACATCTAGAAGAACGGCTCATGGACCCCTCCATAGTGGTCTACATCTAATCTATATCTACATCTAACATCTACACTGATACTCAGCAAACCACTGTGCGGTGCGTAGTGGAGGGCACACTGTACCACTTCACGTCATTTTCTTTCCTGTTCCACTCACAAACAGAACAAGGTAAAAACAACTGTCTATTTGCCTTCGTTGTTGTTGTTGTGGTCTTCAGTCCTGAGACTGGTTTGATGCAGCTCTCCATGCTACTCTATCCTGTGCAAGCTTCTTCATCTCCCAGTAACTACTGCAATCTACATCTTTCTGAATCTGCTTAGTGCATTCATCTCTTGGTCTCCCTCTACGTTTTTAGCCCCCACGCTGCCCTCCAATGTTAATTGGTGATCCCTTGATGCCTCAGAACATGTCCTACCAACAGATCCCTTCTTCTACTTAAGTTGTGCCACAAATATCTCTTTTCCCCAATCCTATTCAATACCTCCTCATTAGTTACGTGATCTGCCCACCTAATCTTCAGCATTCTTCTGTAGCACCACATTTCAAAAGCTTCTATTCTCTTCATGTCCAAACTACACTCCTGGAAATTGAAATAAGAACACCGTGAATTCATTATCCCAGGAAGGGGAAACTTTATTGACACATCCGTGGGGTCAGATACATAACATGATCACGATGACAGAACCACAGGCACATAGACACAGGCAACAGAGCATGCACAATGACAGCACTAGTACAGTGTATATCCACCTTTCGCAGCAATGCAGGCTGCTATTCTCCCATGGAGACGATCGTAGAGATGCTGGATGTAGTCCTGTGGAACGGCTTGCCATGCCATTTCCACCTGGCGCCTCAGCTGGACCAGCGTTCGTGCTGGACGTGCAGACCGCGTGAGACGACGCTTCATCTAGTCCAAAAACATGCTCAATGGGGGACAGATCCGGATATCTTGCTGGCCAGGGTAGTTGGCTTACACCTTCTAGAGCACGTTGGTTGGCACGGGATACATGCAGACGTGCATTGTCCTGTTGGAACAGCAAGTTCCCTTGCCGGTCTAGGAATGGTAGAAAGATGGGTTCGATGACGGTTTGGATGTACCGGGCACTATTCAGTGTCCCCTCGACGATCACCAGAGGTGTACGGCCAGTGTAGGAGATCGCTCCCCACACCATGATGCCAGGTGTTGGCCCTGTGTGCCTCGTTCGTATGCAGCCCTGATTGTGGCGCTCACCTGCACGGCGCCAAACACGCATACGACCATAATTGGCACCAAGGCAGAAGCGACTCTCATCGCTCAAGACGACACGTCTCCATTCGTCCCTCCATTCACGCCTGTCGCGACATCACTGGAGGCGGGCTGCATGATGTTGGGGCGTGAGCGGAAGACGGCCTAACGGTGTGCAGGACCGTATTCCAGCTTCATGGAGACGGTTGCGAATGGTCCTCGTCGATACCCCAGGAGCAACAGTGTCCCTAATTTGCTGGGAAGTGGCGGTGCGGTCCCCTACGGCACTGCGTAGGATCCTACGGTCTTGGCGTGCATCCTTGCGTCGCTGCGGTCCGGTCCCAGGTCGACGGGCACGTGCACCTTCCGCCGACCACTGGCGACAACATCGATGTACATGTGGAGACCTCACGCCCCACGTGTTGAGCAATTCGGCGGTACGTCCACCCGGCCTCCTGCATGCCCACTATACGCCCTCGCTCAAAGTCCGTCAACTGCACATGCGGTTCACGTCCACGCTGTCGCGGGATGCTACCAGTGTTGAAGACTGCGATGGAGCTCCGTATGCCACGGCAAACTGGCTGACACTGACGGCGGCGGTGCACAAATGCTGCGCAGCTAGCGCCATTCGACGGCCAACACCGCGGTTCCTGGTGTGTCCGCTGTGCCGTGCGTGTGATCATTGCTTGTACATCCCTCTCGCAGTGTCCGGAGCAAGTAGGGTGGGTCTGACACACCGGTGTCAATGTGTTCTTTTTTCGATTTCCAGGAGTGTATTTATCGTCCATGTTTCACTTCCATACATGGCTAAACTCCGTATGAGCCCTAATTTCTCGACTCCTATGTTCCTTTTCCTTACGCTAAGTGTATGTGGGCGGCAGTAGATTCACTCGCCAGTCAGCTTCAAATGCACGTTCTCCAAACTTTCTCAGTAATGTTTCTCGAAAAGAACGTCGCCTTCCCTCCAGGGATTCCCATTTGAGCTCCCGAAGCATCTCCGTAATACTTACATGTTGTTCGAACCTACCGGTAAGAAATCTAGCAGCCCGCCTCCGAACTGCCTCTATGTCTTCCTTCAATCCGACAAGGTACGGTTCCCAAGTACTCGAGCTGTGCTAAAGGACCGGTCGCACCAGCATCTGATATGAATCCCAAACACTCGAGCAGCACTCTAGAACAAATCGCACCAGAGTCCTACATGAGGCCTCCTTTACACGTGAACCACTCTTTCCTAAAACTCTTCCAATAAGAAGAAAATTCTTCTACAGTTCTCACATCCTCGTTCCATTTCATATTGGTTTGTAGGGTTATGCCCAGATATTTAAACGACTTGAACATGTCTAGCAGGGCATTACTAATACTGTAATAGAACATTACAGGTTGGTTCTTCCTACTCATCCGCATTAACTTATATTTTTCCATACCAGTCAGCACGATTTCTATTCTGTCGCATGATTTCTAGTGATACAACTTCCACTGTGCATCGAAGTTCGAACCAGCTCCAGTTACTTCGAACGAAAGTTTTCACTATTAACAGATCGCGGGGAAGTGCTTGATTTCATGGGCAAAACTGTACTTGTCTTATCTAATTAGCATAGTTCAAGTCTAGACGTATTCCACTACCACTCATTTAAGACTTTTTGTGACGTTCCATATCAGAAGCCAATACTAAATCAGTGCAGTAATAATAACGTAATTACACTACCACTCATTTAAGACTTTTATACCTTTCATATCAGAAGCTACAACTAAATCAGTGCAGTAATAATTATGTAAGTGCAGTATACAGAATTGCAAACCTATGATAGTATGGAAGGAAATATCATTAGCCGTTGCAGTAGGGTGCGTTTACGTTTTGTGTTGTGAGCAGGCTGGCCAAACCATATGGGAAAAACATTCTGCAATCAGAGCTTTTAACAGCAGCAGCGTCCTTTCGTTTATGATTCCTGTTCCAGATTCAGCAGAGGCAATCGACTGCTTATGGCTGTTATTACGAGCAGTCGTAGCTCTTGCATCGTAAACACTAGGCGACCTCTTCGCATACGGCAAGTAACAAACATATAATACTTTTTATAGTTCATCTTCCTACGCCCTCTTCAATTTATAGCTTCAGTCCCTGGCTCGTATTTTGCTTTATGTATTATTGGAAAACAAGAAAATTACGTACAGGAGTAGTTTGTGATGTTTCATGCTTAACCAAGAATTTCTTTCTCTGAGCACGAGATTGCAAACAATATTTTTGTGTAAGAGTCCTTCTGCTTCATCATCTTGACATGTAAAGGTGCACAACAGGATACAGCCTTTAGCCTGTAACATTTTTGATGATTTGTGACACCATACATTAAGCAGAAATGGTGTACACAGACAACTTTAATTTCCGAGGTCACTGAAAGCACTATGTTTTGTTTTAGGAAAACGCGAGTCTCTAAAAGGGAGGCATACTGTGCCAGTAACTTTCATTAGGCTGCACAGTAATGATGGATACTGTTTTCATTGAATACACTAACAAACTACAGAATCAAGTTTTACCAGGGTGTATTGCAGAGATAGCAACCTGTAGCTGCGGTGGACGGAATGATTCGCTAACGTGACTGGAGTCTCGTCCGACCTCTTACGGATCTTGAGAGTTAAACCAAATGTACTGATACGAGCACTGTACAAGAAAAAAACTGAAAACTTACGTTAGACCAGTGGATAAGAGAGTGCATGTGGTCGTGACTTAATAATGGACGTCAGAAACATCAGAGATTCCACACCCGAGGTCATACAGTCGTTGGGCTACCCACGCGTCTCATTGTTACACCTAAATCACGAGCACCTCGACTTTGAGGCAACCGAAGCCGCCAGAGTTGTTTGTCAACACTGTGTTGATGACAGAGGCCACCATCGCATGTCGCAGATTTTGACAGCGGATAGAAGAGCCACATTGTAGCAAATCAATTGGAAATGCACTGATGGAAAAATGAAACAGGAAAAAGGCGAGCTCCATACCATCACAAACCGCTTCCCTCAGGATACTGTTGTACTGGCCGCCATTCGGTCGACCGCGTTCTCAAGTACGAGCGCCTCCAGTAACGCCTCCGCCTGTGCTGTAGTCATCACCGGCACGAGAGCGCTGCCACGAACGATTACGTCGCTGCCAATGAGAGATAAGCATCCCCTCTCCAGAGCTTCAGCGGAGGGTGTACTTCAGTTCGAACATTCATGGACTGACCTCCCGTTTTGCCACTATAGTCGACATAATCGTCTTGAGAGAAAACAGCAACTCTGTATGATTAAATATTTAAGATAATTCCCATTTATCGTTCCACCTCAGTATTCTGGTATAAGACGGATTGCTGATGCAGTTACATAGATCTGAAGTTGGCCCAGAGTGATGGAAACATCTAATGGACGTAAAAAAGTGTGTAACTGAGAAGGAGCAATAAATGAGAATTGTTTCGAATATCCTCTCTTTTTGTGTGTTTGCCAGTTGAATAACATTTACAGACTTGCATAGTGGCCAGAGCTCGACACCTTCTGAATAGACATTGTATAAATCTTTTGAGTGGGCATATATTTCTGATGTCGAATCCACTGTTAGCAACTGACGCTACAGATACAGCAACTAAGTTAAGTATTATTTTTACTATATTATATTAGATGTAGAATAAGTTAATATCTGAATCCTCTGGTCGTGAACAGTATATGTCCATCGCTTCTGTATCCACTGAAGGACGTCACTGGGTGCAATTAAGTCACAACAGTCTGGCGACGAGCGAAAGAGAAGGGAACAAAGAATTTCTTCACCATACAGGGCAGTATTTTCGACCGGACCAAATATCTCACGAAATAAGCATCAAACTACAAAGAACGAAATTTGTCTAGCTTGGAGGTGGAAACCAGATGGCGCTATGGTTGGCCCGCTACATGTCGCTGCCATAGACCAAACGGATATCAACTTCTTTTTTTATAAATAGGAACCCCCATTTTTTATTACATATCCGTGTAGTGCGTAAAGAAATATGAATGTTTTAGTTGGACAACTTTTTTCGCTTTGTGATAGATAGCGCTGTAATAGTCACAAACATATGGTTCGCAATTTTAGTCGAACAGTTGGTAACAGTTAGGTTTTTAAACTAAAATACAGAACGTAGGTACATTTGAACATTTTATTTCACTTGTTCCAAAATGATACATGTACCTTTGTGAACTTATCTTTTCTGAGAACGCAAGCTGTTACAGCGTGATTACCTGTATATACCACATTAATGCATTAAATGCTCAAAATGATGTCCGTCATCCTTAACGGTTCAAATGGCTCTGAGCACTATGGGACTCAACTGGTGTGGTCATTAGTCCCCTAGAACATAGAACTACTTAAACCTAACTAACCTAAGGACATCACACACATCCATGCCCGAGGCAAGATTCGAACCTGCGACCGTAGCAGTCGCACGGTTCCGGACTGCGCGCCTAGAACCGCGAGACCACCGCGGCCGGCGTCATCCTTAATGCATTTGGCAATACGTGTAACGACATTCCTCTCAACATCGATTACTTTGCCTTCCGTAATGTTCGCACATGCATTGACAATGCACTGTCGCATGTTGTTAGGTGTTGTCGGTGGATCACGATAGCAAATATCCGGGGATGTCAGATTCGGTGAACATGCGGGCCATGGTATCGTACTTAGAGGACCAATCCACCTGTCATGATAAATGCTATTCAATACCGCTTCAAGCGCACGCGAGCTATGTGCCGGACATCCATCGTGTTGGAAGTACATCGCCATTCTGTCATGCAGTTAAACCTTGTCGTAACATCTGTAGAACATTACGTAGGAAATCAGCATACTTTGCACCACTTAGATTGCCATCGATAAAATGGGAGCCAATTATCCTTCTCCCCATAATGCAGCACCAAACGTTAACCCGCTAAGGTCGCTGATGTTCCACTTTTCGCAGCCATCGTGGATTTTCCGTTGCGCAATAGTGCGTATTATTCCGGTTTACGTTACCACTGTTGGCGAATGACGCTTCGTCGCTAAATAGAACGCGGGCAAAAAATCTGTCATCGTCCCGTCTTGTTCCCAGTGTCAGAACTGTACAAGTCGTTCACAGTCGTCGCCATGCAATCCTGGCGCATAGAAATATGGTACGGGTGCAACTGATGTTGATGTAGCATTCTCTAACCGACGTTTTTGAGATGCGCTATTCTCGGGCAATTTGTCTGCTACTGATGTTGGGATTAGTGGCGATAGCGGCTAAAACACCTACTTGGGCATCGTCATTTGTTGCAGGTCGTGGTTGACGTTTCACATGTGGCTGAACACTTCCTATTACCTTAAATAAACGTAACTATCCGGCGAACGGTCCGGACACTTGGATGATGTTGTCCAGGATACCGAGCAGCATACATAGCACACGCTCGCTTGGCGTTTTGATCACAATAGCCATACATCAACACGATATCGACCATTCCCGCAATTGGTAAACGGCCCATTTTAACACGGGTGATGTATCACGAAGTGTAAGTAGGCTGTTTAGGTTTTTTCATTGGTAACGCCGCCGCCACGTAGCGCTCTGTATGAAAATCACTGGCTGTGCCGTGTGCAGTCTGTGGCTGGTTGGCATTGTTGTAATACTCGCCATTGTAGTGTTGGGCAGCGGCAGCTGGATGCTAACAGAGCGTAGCGTTGCGCAGTTGGAGGTGAGCCGCCAGCAGTGGTGGACGTGGGGAGAGAGATGGCGGAGTTTTCAAATTTGTAAAAAAAAAAAATAATAATAAAAAAAAATATTGCGTGTCAGTTTAAGCACAGTCGTGTATAATTTAGCGTATGTTCTAGTGATGCATCACTCTAGTGTTAAGGTGTGACATAGGTATTACACATTTTTACTGTAATATTTTTTCTGATTCAGCTTTGTCATGTTTAGGTATAAGTTATTACATTTATTGCTGCTTGCTTTGCTTACTTGCATTTTTTTGTCATTGCTGTTTGTATTTATTGTTTTGTGCTGCTGCATTGCCTCGTCCCTTAGTTTAGCATATGAACTCAGTAGCTTTAAGTTAGCTTAAGAGGGGGTAGACTATATAAGAAACTAACTATGATGAAATGGAAGAAAAGCATTGAGAAGCTATAAGGAAATGGTTTGGCCAAAAAAGTAGTGTACAGTGGAGAAAAACTATTTTTGAAAGAGGATGTGAACAGAATACAGAAAGCAGGTTTAGATAGGACTTTTTGGGAATAATGATGAACTAAGGGAGATCTCTATGCAAAATACTGCAGTAAAACAAACCCTGTCCTTTCCTTTCGGATTATCCCTCTATGTGTTTATGTACCCTTGTGTATTTGTCTTTTTCCTGTCTTTATGTGTTTAGCTAAAAAGATTTATGTTGTAGAATTTTTCAAATACTATGTTATTTTCTTTGTAAATATGTTCAGACATTATTTATTGTGTTTTGTTTTAATGCTCATGTGTGAAGTTGATGTTTCAAAAGTTAATCTGATCTTTTATGTATGTACTTATGTCGTAATTTTGTAACACTGATGTATTTACTATTTCGATTCTTTTGTAAAGCATGTACTACTGCAAACGTTATCTGTAATGTTATGTTCTTTAATGATATATTTTGTACATTTGTTATTGTATTCTTATGTTATAAAATTGTAATTGACACCAGATCATCAAATTAAGTAACTTGTAAATTACATTTCACTGCACACATTTCTGTTGGCCATAGTATATGGACAATATGTGAGAAGCAAGAACTGATAGTGTTTGCACGTGTGTTAATAATTCAGCAAGGGACTGGACAACAGCATTGCTGGTTCTAAGGACAAAAACTTTGTGAGTGGACAAGTGGTGGGTTATGGACTTGCTATATTATCCGCAAGACTCTTAGATGGTGATTGTGCACCTGCACAGTCGCAACAGATGGCTGCTGGCTATCTGTATAAGGACTACAATGGGTCTACACCTTTGATGACTCACCAATACAATTATTTCTACAAGCACTGCAGTGGGTCTGCACCTCTGGTGGCCCACCAATAGTAATCTCTACCAGGACTACAGTGGGTCTGTTCTGTGATGACCTACCTACCGATAGTCTTCAACATCGACTGACTCTGCTGTGGCCCATTACCTGTCTGCATGTCAAGAGTCAGCACTGTCTTTCCGTTGGAAGGACAACACTACTTCTTCAAGACTGCATGGAAATCCACTACTTCCATGTGCATTTTCTTTTACTACTCAGACTTTGAGAAAACACTGCAATTTTACTTTGATGAATGATCAGGACTGTCTTTATGGACTGTGAGAAAATTTTAGCTTTTGACCAACATTGTATCGATAAGTGTGTGCATTTCATTCTTTGTTATTGTAATTATGAAAAAAATTTTCAAATCTGTATTGGCCACTGCCCAAAACAATTTGTAACTTTCTTTTGTGGGGAGCATGGGGGCTATGTAAGTAGGCTGTTTAGATTTTTTCATTGGTAACGCCGCCGCCACGTAGCGCTCTGTATGAAAATCACTGGCTGTGCCGTGTGCAGTCTGTGGCTGGTTGGCATTGTTGTAATACTCGCCATTGTAGTGTTGGGCAGCGGCAGCTGGATGCTAACAGCGCGTAGCGTTGCGCAGTTGGAGGTGAGCCGCCAGCAGTGGTGGACGTGGGGAGAGAGATGGCGGAGTTTTCAAATTTGTAAAAAATAAAAAAAAAATAAAAAAAATATTGTGTGTCAGTTTAAGCACAGTCGTGTATAATTTTTCTAAGGGGACGTTTCATATAGACCAGTCTTGTATAATTTTTCTAAGGGGACGTTTCAGAAGCAAATACCTTCCGTACTGGCGGAATGTTATGTGATACCACGTACTTATACATTTGTAACTATTACAGCGCCATCTCTCACAAATACAGAAATACTGTCAGCAGTTTCTTGCCTCGTACAGGTGCAAGGAGCCTAGCACTAAAAGGCTCCAGAAACTAAAGAAGGAATTTACATGACGCCACAGCCCTTTCCACACTTCAATGAGACGAAGGAAACGTGGAAGAGGTACATAAAGCAGCTGCATCAATAGTTGGACACCTACAAATTCACATGCTATTCAGTTCATTCATTTTCCTTCTCGTGTCTAGGAGTGTACACGTACTGCCTCCTGGTGAAGTAGTTCCTCTGAGTGAGCCCCATACCCTGCCCTACGAGGTCATAATTGTGAGATTAGACTAATTTGTTGAGGGTCAAATACACATTGCTGTTGCACTGTATAAATTGTTCTGTGCTAAACGGCACAGTGATCAGTCCTATAAAGAATGTTTTTCGGAGTTTCAGGGCATGATTAGAGACTGAAAATTCAATTGTGTCTGTGGCGCAACTTACCAAGATGAAATGCTTCGCGATGCTATTGTTCAGAATCTATCAGATCAGAGATTGGCGGTCGAAATTCGAAGGCATACAACCCTAGCCTCAGCAAAGTACTTAGAGTTATCGATGCACTTGATGTTCAAGAGCCAGCCGAGTTAGATTTCTGTGTAACAGTTATCGCTTCACTTGACACAGACAATCCCCGCCCAGCAACAGCCGCGGCAACGGCACTCGCAAGTCAGCACCGCATAAACGAGGGCCACACGCCGCGCAGGCGCAACCTCATTACTCTGCCCCAGGTCCGCGCAAAGTGAATCACGTGTGAAATGCTACGTCACTCATGATCAGAAGAGTGCTTCTTCAGAGAGGCTGGATGCACTTTTTCTCATCACGAGGGGCATACAAAAATGGTCTGCGTTGCACTTGGCAATAAAGCAAAGCAGGAACGGATGGAAATCACTGTTATTCCTTGCTCGGATTCTGCGCCTCCTCCTGCTCAAAATTCAGACAAGCGAAGACGCGGAAATCGCAGACACATGCATTTAATACGAATACAACACACTTCAGAAAGGCTCTCCTAATCTCGAAATTCATGGAAGCGCTCTATGGGCACTCGTATTCAGAGAACACACCGCAAGCTCTGGATTACAATGCTACTTTGAAACCAATCAGCGCCTTTCCAGCCTGATACCAGAGCTACTGACACATTGCTCAACATGTCAAAAAATTGACCAACCACCGATTCGAACATTAAATTTGCAACTCACCGCCTATAGTGGCGTCAGCATTTCAATGTTTGGAACGTGCCGCTTACCTGCAAAATTCGAAAATACGACTTAGGAAGTCACTTTCACTGTAGTCTGCATGAGCATAACCCAAAATATTTGCGGCATGGATGCATTTGATTTCTTCGGATTAGACATACAGGACAATGTGAGTGCCATTTCCGCAAATGTTTCCCTGAAAGCTAATGCGCAACCCAGATTTTGCCGCACCCGCCCAGTACCGAATGATTACATGACGATGTGGCTGTAGAAATTCAGATAATGGTTTCCGTTGGGGTCTTGAAACCTATTTCGGAAGGTCAGTGGGCATCGCCCTCAGTCGTAATGTATAAGCCAAATGAGAAGATTTGCCTTTGTGATTATTTCAAGCGCACGGTAAATTCACAGACACTCATTGATTCCTACCTGCTCCCTCGTACAGAGGAAATTTGTGATCACCTAGCTGGACGACAGTTCTTCTCAAAAACTGATTTGCAGAAGCCTGTTCACAGTCACCATTAGCAGAAGACTAAAAAATTTTTTGTTGTTGTGAATACTCATGTCAGCTTGTTTGAATATCATACTATCATACTTTTGTGAGGTGCTTCCACGCCTGCATTGTTTCAAACATTTCTCAATCAGTAACGCCCAAGGGGCCTTCTTGTTTGTGTTATTTTGACGACATTGTCGTCTCCGGACAAACACCAGAACAACAGTAGCAATTTGAACTGTCTTTTTCAAGTTTTAACTGAGGCGGGCCTTATATGTAACTTGCAGAAATGTTCCTTTTTCAGCACAACGACTCAGTACATAGGACATATCATCTACGCAGATGGCACTCGTCCTTTGAAGAAACATTTATTAACAATTCAGCAAATCCATTTCCTAAGAACTTACGTGGACGCCAAGCTGTTCTTGTAAAGCCGGCAGCGGTGGCCGAGCGGCTCCAGGAGCTTCAGTCCGCAACCACGCGGCAGCTATGGTCGCAAGTTCGAATCCTGCCTCGGGCATAGATGTGTGTGATGTCTTTAGGTTAGTTAGATTTATGTAGTTCTAAGTCTAGGGGACTGATGGCCTCAGATGTTAAGTCCCATAGTGCTTTGAACCATTTGAGCCATTTGTTCTTACTACATACAGTTAATTCCTAATGCGGGTGAATTGCCGCACCTCTGAACCGCTTGGACTAAAGACTGTGACCAAGTTGTTCAAAGGCTGAGGAATGTGTTGTTTCGTCAAACTTGCCTGAAGAACTACGACCCACGCAGACGATTTGTGCTTGCAGTCGAGACCTCGTCCCATGGCATCAAATGGTTCAAATGGCTCTGAGCACTATGGGACTTAACATCTGAGGTCATCAGTCCCCTAGAACTTATAACTACTTAAACCTAACTAACCTAAGGACATCACACACACCCATGCCCGAGGCAGGATTCGAGCCTGCGACCGTAGCGGTCGCGCGTTTCCGGACTGTAGGGTCTAGAACCGCACGGTCACCCAGGCCGGCACATAGCATCAAGGCAAACAGAAAACATCATAGCATTTACTTCCAAAGTATTTAACAGTGCTCAAATTAATGATAGTCAGTTGGAGAATAGTGGTCTGGTTATAACATACGGTGTTAACAGATTTCAACATTATCTGTATGGTTGAAATTTTTTTCTGTTCACAGACTATAAGCTTTTGACTGCACTATTTAGTCCGTCAGAACAAGTTCCCGACTGCACGATGGAAACAGTTCAGCGTTGGTCGTTATTATTGTTAAATGACAAGTATGAAATTCTGTAGCGCCTGAGAGCGCAATACGAGAACGCCGACGCCGACACGTTGTCTCGTTAATCTGCCGGCACGGATGCAGTATTTGACGCATCGGAGGCTTCTTGTTTAAATACTGATTTTTTCTGATTCGCAAGCACTGAATTCTTTTCCTATTGATACACGGCAGACTGCGCAAGCCACTGAGCATGACCAGTGACTGCGATTGCTAAGATGCTACATTCACAAATGTTGGCAGTGCTCTCAGAAATGTGTTCCCAGTCCCTTAGTGCGGAGATACTTTGCACACCGCAATGGTTTAACTTCTGGCTGATGTGATTCTACTCCACAAACCTAATTAAAAAAATGGCTCTGAGCACTATGGGACTCAACTGCTGTGGTCATTAGTCCCCTAGAACTTAGAACTACTTAAACCTAACTAACCTAAGGACATCACACATATCCATGCCCGAGGCAGGATTCGAACCTGCGACCGTAGCAGTCGCACGGTTCCGGACTGCGCGCCTAGAACCGCGAGACCACCGCGGCCGGCAAACCTAATTAGCAGACTAGAATGTTAATACGTCAAAGATCCCCCTCAGTTGCGAAAAGTTACTGGTCTTTACCCAGGTTTCAGCTAGAATAATCTAGTCGTCTTCAGAAGCATAGAACAAACTAATACATGCTAGAATAAGGCTATATTACTCTAGCTGAAACCTGGGTAAAGACCAGTAACTTTTCGCAACTGAGGGAGATCTTTGACGCATGAAGGCACACAGTTGCTGACAGGGCTGCAACATGTTAAAAATTCTTAGAATGTTAATCCCTTCCTCTCTGCAACAACAGATGACAAGTCTTCTACACAGATGTCATTCGGGAACAGTTCGCAGTAAGCAGCTGGCGTGCTAACATCGTACGTGTTTTTTTTTTTTTTTTTTAGATAAGCAAATAGAACGTGGGACGGGACAATGTCAAGCTTACAATCAGTCCGCACCGCAACAGCAATTTTCCTCCTGGTCAGTTTCTGATATTCCATGGCAACTCTTCCATATCGGCTTTGCTGTCCCCTTTTGGGGACGATGATTATCGTCGATGCCGACAGCAAATATCTGTTGTTATCTCAGTGTATTCGAGGAATGCCGCCAGCACAATCAAGATGCTCGTATATGTGTTTTCCTTGGAACGCTTCCCACAAACAAGTGTTTCTGACATCGGACCTCTTCTTTCTTCTAAAGAATTTGTACTATTTTGCAAACAAAGTGGATTACAACATGTCAGGGTAGCACCATTCTCGTTACAGTCCAACGGCGATGTCGAATGTTTGGTTCGAACTTTCAAGACTCACATATCAAAACTCTGGGCTTCACATTCACGTGAAGATGCCTTACTGATATTTCTGAGCCACTGAAATTAACGATTTTACGTAACATTCAGTCTGCCTACCAGAATGGCAGCATTATTATTAAAACTACTTGGCAGTAACACAGCGGAAACCTGTTAATATCCTCCTTCCATTATTCATATTTGACCTTCAACAACGGTTTTCTGCTTCCCATTTTCCTGTTTAGTGTCGTCAAGATCATTATGTACCTTTCAAAACCCTCTTGAAACTTTCTTTTATTTTCATACGTGTTTCTTCGATGTATGTATTGAGCAGTGGCGGTCTGTCTTACACCATTTTTAATCCGAGCACTTTCTTCTCGGTTTTTCAGTCTTATTATTTCCTCTTGGTTCTTGTACATATTGTGCACTGAGATGACGAAAGTTATAAAAATAATGAGCGTATGGCATTTGTGGCCGGGAGATCTCTCGCTGGGCGGTTCGGCCGCCGCCACACAAGTTCTTTAACGCCGTACTTAAGAGTGAATGAGGACGAAATGATGGGGAAAGACACACCACACCCAGTCATCTCGAGCCACAAAAATTCCCAGACCCCACGGGGGATGGAACCCGAAACCTAGTGCGCGTGAAGCGAGAACGCTACCGCAAGACCACGAGCTGTGGACACGGAAACCATGATTTAGCGTTACACACACTCAGTCAAGTGGAGGCAGTACCGCATAGAGAAGACTTAAAAGCGCAGTGCATTGGCGGAGCTGCCATTTATACTCGGATGATTCATATAAAAGGCTTCCGACGAAATTATGGCCGCACGACGTGAAGTAAGAGACTTAGAACGCGGAATGCCAATAGGAGCTAGACATACGGCGTATTTCATTTCGAAAAAATTTAGAGAAATCAGTATTCCGAGATACTCAGCATCAAGGGTGTGCCGAGAATATCAAATTGCAGACGTTATCTCCCACAACGGACGAAGCAGTGACTGGAGCTTTCACAAAACGACCAAGGGCAGTGGCGTCTGCGTAGAGTTCTCACTACTAACATACTGGCAACACTGCGTGAAATAACTACAGAAATCAATGTGGGACGTACGTCACTGTTGCGAAATTTGGCGTTAATGGGCTATATTAGCAGACGACCAACGGAAGTGACTCTGCCAACAGCATGACATCGCCTGCAGTGCCTTTTCTGGGCTCATGACTATATCGGTTGGAAACCAAACGACAGGCTAAAATGGCTCTGAGCACTATGGTACTTAACATCTGAGGTCATCAGTCCCCTAGAACTTAGAACTACTTAAACCTAACCAACCTAAGGACATCACACACATCCATGCCCGAGGCAGGATTCGAACCTGCTACCGTAGCGGTCGCGCTGTTCCAGACGGAAGCGCCTAGAACCGCTCGGCCACTCTGGCCGGCCCAAACGTCAGGAAAACCATGCCGTGTTGAGATGGGTCCCTATTTTGTAAACAGGTGACGTTAAGGCTCGAGATTGGCACAGATCCCATGGACCCAAATTGTCAACATTGTACTGTGCAATCTGATGTTGGCCCCATAATGATATAATCTGTGTTCACATGGAATGGACTGAATCCTCTGCCCCATTGGAACCGATCGTTGACTGGAAAAGTGTATGTTCGTCTACTTTACAGCCATTCATGGACTTCACGTTCCCATACAACGATGGAATTTTTGTGCATAAAAACGCACCGCGTCATCAAGTGACGACTGTTCGCTATTAGCCAGCCAAATGACACGACGTAAATCCCATCGAACATTCATGGGACGTTATTGAGAGGTCCGTTCGTGCACAAAATCCTGATCGGGAAACACTTTCGCAATTATTAACGGCTGTAAAAGCAACGTGGATCATTATTTCACCAACAACTTATTGAGTCCATGCCACATTGAGTTGATGCTCAGCCCCGGACAAAAGAAAGTCCGACACATTATTACGATGTATTCCATGACTGCTGTCACCTCAGTGTATATTACGTAGTTTTACCCATAGATCACCTCTATTCTTTCCAGAATTTGACATTGTCGAAAGTTATTTCTGGGTCGACAAACGCTACGAACGTCTTCAGTCTTGCTTCCATTGTCAAGTGTAACGTGAGAACTACTTTATATTTCCTAAGACCATATTTACCTATCATCATCAAACAGAACCTCAGCTTTAAACAATAGAAAGTCTATGGAGGAATATCAACAATTGTGAAAAAGGATCGATTGTTACTCGTCGTAAAGATGACATGTTGGAGTTGGAGACAGGCACAACGAAAAGACTGTCGCATACTAAGCTTTCGGCTAACAGCTTCTTCCGAAAGGAAAGAAAAACACAAACATATTGACTCATGTGGGTACACCTCACGCACGCATCAACACTGTCTCCGCCCGCTCTAGCCAGTTAAGCTAAGATGGCAGGATGTAGCTGTCGTTGTGCATGAGGTGTGAGTGTATTTGTGTTTTTCTTTCTTAGTGAGTGATAGTCTTTCCGTCGTACCTGTCTCCAACTCAAACATTTCATCTTTACGATGAGCAGGAAATTTCACAATTGCTGACAGATCTCCAGTTTTGTTCTCCATTATTCTGTACCCAGTATATTGTTCTCGCGGGCAGCTTGGGTGCACTAACTGTTAAGATGACTGGCAACAGAGTTCGCATTTATCTGCCCTTGCTATTTTCAAAATTGCGTTACTTCTATGTTTCTGAACGTCTGATGGTAATGTCATAGATTTTACATACCAACATGAATAGTTGTGTGCTTGCAGACCGCCTCAAAGATCTTAGGAATTCCAATGGAATGTAGTCTGTCTCTTGTGCCCTATCTGACTACGATTTCCAGAACTCTTTCAATGTCGGGCTCTAATAAAGGATCCGCTACGTCAGATATATATTTCTTCTTCTATAATGTCATGAGACAAGTCCTCTCCCTCAGAGAGGTCTTCAAAGTAGTCTCTCCACACATCCATTCTCTCTTCTCAAATGGACAGTGGAATTTCCATTACACTTTTAATGTTACCATCCTTGCTTTTAATTTCACCGAAGGTTGGTTTTAAATTTCTGTATGTTTAATAAGCCTTGCTATGACCATTTCTTTTTAGGTTTCTTCACATCGTCATGCAAGTACACTCCTGGAAATTGAAATACGAACACCGTGAATTCATTGTCCCAGGAAGGGGAAACTTTATTGACACATTCCTGGGGTCAGATACATCACATAATCACACTGACAGAACCACAGGCACATAGACACAGGCAACAGAGCATGCACAATGTCGGCACTAGTACAGTGTATATCCACCTTTCGCAGCAATGCAGGCTGCTATTCTCCCATGGAGACGATCGTAGAGATGCTGGATGTAGTCCTGTGGAACGGCTTGCCATGCCATTTCCACCTGGCGCCTCAGTTGGACCAGCGTTCGTGCTGGACGTGCAGACCGCGTGAGACGACGCTTCATCCAGTCCCAAACATGCTCAATGGGGGACAGATCCGGAGATCTTGCTGGCCAGGGTAGTTGACTTACACCTTCTAGAGCACGTTGGGTGGCACGGGATACATGCGGACGTGCATTGTCCTGTTGGAACAGCAAGTTCCCTTGCCGGTCTAGGAATGGTAGAACGATGGGTTCGATGACGGTTTGGATGTACCGTGCACTATTCAGTGTCCCCTCGACGATCACCAGAGGCGTACGGCCAGTGTAGGAGATCGCTCCCCACACCATGATGCCGGTTGTTGGCCCTGTGTGCCTCGGTCGTATGCAGTCCTGATAGTGGCGCTCACCTGCACGGCGCCAAACACGCATACGACCATCATTGGCACCAAGGCAGAAGAGACTCTCATCGCTGAAGACGACACGTCTCCATTCGTCCCTCCATTCACGCCCGTCGCGACATCACTGGAGGCGGGCTGCACGATGTTGGGGCGTGAGCGGAAGACGGCCTAACGGTGTGCGGGACCGTAGCCCAGCTTCATGGAGACGGTTGCGAATGGTCCTCGCCGATACCCCAGGAGCAACAGTGTCCCTAATTTGCTGGGAAGTGGCGGTTCGGTCCCCTACGGCACTGCGTAGGATCCTACGGTCTTGGCGTGCATCCGTGCGTCGCTGCGGTCCGGTCACAGGGCGACGGGGCACGTGCACCTTCCGCCGACCACTGGCGACAACATCGATGTACTGTGGAGACCTCACGCCCCACGTGTCGAGCAATTCGGCGGTACGTCCACCCGGCCTCTGGCATGCCCACTATACGCCCTCGCTCAAAGTCCGTCAACTGCACATACGGTTCACGTCCACGCTGTCGAGGCATGCTACCAGTGTTAAAGTCTGCGATGGAGCTCCGTATGCCACGGCAAACTGGCTGACATTGACGGCGGCGGTGCACAAATGCTGCGCAGCTAGCGCCATTCGACGGCCAACACCGCGGTTCCTGGTGTGTGTGCGCTGTGCCGTGCGTGTGATCATTGCTTGTAGAGCCCTCTCGCAGTGTCCGGAGCAAGTATGGTGGGTCTGACACACCGGTGTCAATGTGTTCTTTTTTCCATTTCCAGGAGTGTATTTCGCTGGTGCTGTCCTGCACTCGACATTCCTTCATTCCTAATGGATTTATATTTCTGCATTCCTGCCTGTCTTTCAACACATCTCTATTTTCTTCTTTCGACTTTAAATCAGAGTATATCATCTGTTAGCCAAGGTAGTTACGCAGTTACCTTCCTTGTACCTACGTTTATCAGTCCAGCATCTGTAACTGTCGTTTTTAGAGGTGTCCACACCTCCTCAACTTGAATGTCTTCTCTAGCGTTCTTTGTTGTAGAAGCCACATCCTTAGCGAAATTCCAACACGTCTCGCCTTTCCTCAGTACATCAATATCTCAGTTTCTTAAACAGTGATTTTTTCGGACGATGCTCTTAAACTTCAGTCTACTCTTCATCATTGCTAAATATTGTCATCTGAGGATAAATCTGCACCTGGGCAAGCCTTACAATCCACTATCTGATTTCGGAATCTCGGATGACCATGATATAATCCAATGGGATCCTTCCAGTATTTCTGGGCCGTTTCCAAGTACATCTCGTCCTCTTGTGATTCTTGAACAAAGCATTCGCTATTACCACCTGCATGATAATACATAGTGGCCACAATACCAGAAGAAAACAATAATAGCAGAGGAAACAGTAAATCTTTCTGTCTCCCCATCAGAAAAAGTTACAGTGAAGCCTCGTGACTATACGGAAATTAAGTACCCTTTAAATATAAAAGGATCAGCAGTGACCTCACCTTACGTACATAGCACTGTATGTCACGTACTTAAGCTTTAACGGCTTAACAATATGAATGGTGTGGCTTTCCCTAACGGCAGCGTCCCCGTCAAAACCAGGGAAGTAATGGACATTCAAGTACTCTCATATGTTCTCCATCGAGGACAAAAAAGGTTTTCCATCAGGCGACTGTTAACTGGAACAACATGGCCGGAGCAGATGATGTTAGTGAAGAAGACTACTCAAGAACCACGGTTTATGTTTTCTTTATTACGATTTTAGAGGTTGATAGATATCTGCAAAAATGTTTGAGATATATGGTTAAACACGAATTTAGTGGAAATTCAGGAATATATGTTAACCATTATTGAACAAAAAAAGTTCTTAGACGAAAAATATATGATTTTAGTTGAGAATAACAGTATCGAAAACAAAAGAGGAATACTAAAAAATGGTTCAAGTGGCTCTGAGCACTATGAGAGTTAACATCTGAGGTCATCAGTTCCCTAGACTTTGAACCTAACTAACCTAAGGACATCACACACTTCCATGCCCGAGGCAGGGCTTGAACCTGCAACCGTAGCAACAGCGCGGTTCCGGACTGAAGCTCTTAGAACCGCTCGGCCACAGCGGCCTGTGAGAAATACTATTTCAGGAATATTTTTGCAAATGAATTCTTAAATGCACCTATGTTCATGCACTAGGATCACCTTGAAATACACTCCTGGAAATTGAAATAAGAACACCGTGAATTCATTGGCCCAGGAAGGGGAAACTTTATTGACACATTCCTGGGGTCAGATACATCACATGATCACACTGACAGAACCACAGGCACATAGACACAGGCAACAGAGCATGCACAATGTCGGCACTAGTACAGTGTATATCCACCTTTCGCAGCAATGCAGGCTGCTATTCTCCCATGGAACGGCTTGCCATGCCATTTCCATCTGGCGCCTCAGTTGGACCAGCGTTCGTGCTGGACGTGCAGACCGCGTGAGACGACGCTTCATCCAGTCCCAAACATGCTCAATGGGGGACAGATCCGGAGAACTTGCTGGCCAGGGTAGTTGACTTACACCTTCTAGAGTACGTTGGGTGGCACGGGATACATGCTGACGTGCATTGTCCTGTTGGAACAGCAAGTTCCCTTGCCGGTCTAGGAATGGTAGAACGATGGGTTCGATGACGGTTTGGATGTACCGTGCACTATTCAGTGTCCTCTCGACGATCACCAGAGGTGTACGGCCAGTGTAGGAGGTCGCTCCCCACACCATGATGCCGGGTGTTGGCCCTGTGTGCCTCGGTCGTATGCAGTCCTGATTGTGGCGCTCACCTGCACGGCGCCAAACACGCATACGACCATCATTGGCACCAAGGCAGAAGCGACTCTCATTGCTGAAGACGACAGTCTCCATTCGTCCCTCCATTCACGCCTGACGCGACACCACTGGAGGCGGGCTGCACGATGTTGGGGCGTGAGCGGAAGACGGCCTAACGGTGTGCGGGACCGTAGCCCAGGTTCATGGAGACGGTTGCGAATGGTCCTCGCCGATACCCCAGGAGCAACAGTGTCCCTAATTTGCTGGGAAGTGGCGGTGCGGTCCCCTACGGCACTGCGTAGGATCCTACGGTCTTGGCGTGCATCCGTGCGTCGCTGCGGTCCGGTCCCAGGTCGACGGGCACGTGCACCTTCCGCCGACTACTGGCGACAACATCGATTAACTGTGGAGACCTCACTAGCCACGTGTTGAGCAATTCGGCGGTACGTCCACCCGGCCTCCCGCATGCCTACTATACGCCCTCGCTCAAAGTCCGTCAACTGCGCATACGGTTCACGTCCACGCTGTCGCGGACACGCTACCAGTGTTAAAGACTGCGATGGAGCTCCGTATGCCACGGCAAAGTGGCTGACACTGACGGCGGCGGTGCACAAATGCTGCGCAGCTAGCGCCATTCGACGGCCAACACCGCGGTTCCTGGTGTGTCCGCTGTGCCGTGCGTGTGATCATTGCTTGTAGAGCCCTCTCGCAGTGTCCGGAGCAAGTATGGTGGGTCTGACACACCGGTGTCCATGTGTTCTTTTTTCCATTTCCAGGAGTGTACTTCTAAATTGCTTTTGAAATGAAACATGTATTAAAGCTGTCCATGAATAACAGTAGCAGCAGTTACAATATTCACACAATTTTTGCTGGGTTGCTTCCATCTATGTGATGTGGGCACTGTCGAAACGATGAGTTGCCTCACCAAATAGAACATTATTTGACCAAAGGAACAGAAAAGCAATTGAGATCGTCCGACAGAATGAAGTCACTGGACCTGACAGGGTACCGGTATGATTGTACACAAAGTATCCGACAAACCTTGCCCCTCTTCTAGCAGCAGTGTGCCATAGTTCCTTGGAGAAGCGAAGTGCTCCTTCTGATTGCAAAACTGAGCAAGTCATTTCCGTTTTCAAGAAGGGTCGTCGAACAGACACACAAAACTATAGGCCTATTTCTCTGACACCAGTTAGTTGTTGAATTTTGAAACATGTTTTATGCCTGCATATCATGAAATTTATGGAGACATAAAATCTCCTCTGTAGGAACGAAGTTCGAAGAGCAACGACTTTGCGACACGCAGCTTGCTAGGTTCGTCCACAAGACACATAAAGGAGCATATACAGGTGCCCAGGGTAGGTGCAGTGTTCCTTGACTTTTGGAAGTTCTGCTCTAACATCTAATAAACAAAATACAAGCGTAAACCGGACGCGGTGGTCTCGCGGTTCCAGGCCCGCAGTCCGGAACCGTGGGACTGCTACGGTCGCAGGTTCGAATCTTGCCTCGGGCATGGATGTGTGTGATGTCCTTAGGTTAGTAAGGTTTAAGTAGTTCTAAGTACTAGGGGACTAATGACCACAGCAGTTGAGTCCCATAGTGCTCAGAGCCATTTGAACCTTTTTTTTTTTTTTTTTTTTTACTAGCGTACACAATATAGACTATATGTGTGAGTGGACTGAAAAATTTGTAACAAACAGACCACAGTATCTCATTCTGGATGGAGTGAGTCTTCAAACCGATAGGTAACTAAGGACATGTCCAAGAGGAGTGTTATGGGACCATGACATTTCACAATATATAAAAATTAAAACTGAATTAAAAAAGTTTTGACTGCAATAAAATAGTTATTCCCAAAGGTAATCATGACATTCAAAATGTGACCGTCTTCAGACCATATTACACCATGGCGGCAAGCGGTGGTGATAAAGGGAGCAGAATCACGTATCGACGAACCTCAGCTGGTGTTGCCAATCGTGAATTCACAGTACCTGCTCCGTTCACAGTGTCCACCTGCCATCATGTGAAAATGGTCTGCAGATGGTCATATTTTTACCAAAGCTGGTTACAATTGACAATATATATTTTACTGTAGTCAAGTCTGTTTTTAATTTAATTTTAAAATATTTCATTAAAACCGCTGATTTTATCCACGATGAATGTTCTCAAAAATCAGATATATAAATGACCAAGTAGATAACTTTGGATGTTCTACGAGGCTTTTCACGGGTAATGCAGTTGTATACGGAGAAGTCGTAACTCTAGAAAAATATAGTGAGGTGCAGGAAGATATGCAAAGGATCGACTCATGGTGCAGGGAGCGGAAGGTGATCCTCGACATAAAAAAAATAGCATATTGTGATTACACAGAAAATCCTTTACTGTACTATTAGACAATTGCAGAACGATCACTGGAAGCAGTTACTTCTATAAAATATCTAGCAGTATGCGCACGAACGATTTGAAGTGGAACGACCACATAACATTAATCGTCAGTAAGGTAGACGCCAGGTAGGCATTCACTGGGAGAATCCTTTGAAAATGTAGTCATTCCACACAGGAATTTGCTTACAAAACATTCGTTTCATCAATACGTAAATGTTCGTCGTCGGTATGGGATCTGTACCAGACAGGATTAATAGAGCAAATAGTGCAGCAATAGATCAGTGTGTTTTGGTCCAGGTTCATTTAGTAATCAAAAGAGCGTCACAGACAGTTGCAGACGCTGTGGTGTGGTTTATTGTTAACGTTCTGAGGTCGTACGTTCCTTCCTATACCTCACAAAAAGAGAATGATGATAAAATTAGAGGGATTTGGGCCCACACGGAGACTTCTGGCAATCGTTCTTCCCAGGAACTTTTCACGACTAGAGTGGGACGGGAGTGGGAGGGGAGTGGGGGCAAGTGAGAGTTGTACACGAAGTACCCTCCGCCACACAGTGGAAGATGGCTTGCGAAGTAAATCCGAAGATGTAACAGCGTAGAAGCACATTCCTCAGGATGACATCAAAATCCGGTCTCTTCTGCCTTATAGCCTTAATCTCAAACTGATAAGAGGTCCCATTTATTGTTAAATTGAGTGAACGCGCACCCAGGAGAGTTATTACTTCAACAATAAGTCGGTTTTAGGCCCCTCATGGCTACGGTCAATCCGTTTCACGTTAACGGGCAGTATATTTCTAGGTGTACAAAATTATGTTAATTAGGACAGCAAGCAGCCTAGCATGTGCTGCCCATATGATAGGCACATCTACTTCCACAACAACAGATTGACTGTAAACAACCTATGCAGCTCATTGTTCCGAGTGGGAGCTGCAAGTAATCATACAACAAAGGAATCGTCACTTTTTGAAAGGGTTTAAGTCCATTGACTACTTTTGAGAGCACAAAAACTGTTTGACATTTGTTCGCTTACTTCTCGAGTTATAAAGATAAAAGTCATTGCCTCTGTAACCATCGGTGATGGTACTTCGGGAGTTCTCTGGATAACAAACAACACCAAAGGGCCTAAAGGGATCGTTTTTTTTAGTTAACCTGTTCACCCACAATGGCGTTCTCGATAGAATACAGGTGCACGTAAAAAATAGTTTCTGGAAAGCCGAAACCGGATAGGAGAAAGGATGTGTCCCAGTGAGTGTGATAATTTAGGTGGTACGTCGTATAGTAATACCACGAGGAACTTATCTGGTCAGTACAGTGAAAATAAAAGAGGATAGGGAATCCTGAACTGTGGAGAGAAGTTATAGAAAAGGCCAACAAAAGTCCAAAAGTAATTACATTCAGTCTGGATATCTCTTGAACAGCAGTTCAAAAGTAATGACATACCTAATTGACTGAAGTCTGATGTTCCCATCAGTGAGGAAATTTCATGGTTGTTGAGGAAAGGCAGTACTTGCCTTCTCTTGCCCTTGAAATACTTTCCAGAACTGCCACACCCATAGCGCAGATATCATGCCGTATTATGCGTCAGCTGAAGTCCCTTGACACGTTGGGCTTTAAAATTAGTTGAGCGTGACTACGAAGCACGCTATAAACCTGGTCACCTCTATCTAAATGCCAACACAGGCTAGCGGGAGATTTTAATACGGCTGGCTGTGGTCGGAAGGAATGCACATCTTTGCCTTCTGTAAAAAGCCAAAACATGTATGCAGATAAGGTAGTGATCCTGACTGACTAACAACTTTCTCGTTCAAAACTCAATAATCTACAACCATGTCGTCCCCTGCCCCTTCAATACAATAAATATTTGGGGGAGGGCATGATGATCTAGGTGGTCTAATCACCCCCTCTCTAAACATCTCATCAATGGCAGTCCTAAGCTGTTTAATACAAGGTGGCCACAGTGGTGAGAGGCGATATGGTGGATGACTTACCAGTACATTGTCTGTAAGATCTATCTTATTTTCTTACGCTTCACTTCACTCAGGCTATCAGACAAAACATCAGAAAATTGGCCATACAATGATGGGTTCGATAACCCTGTTACGGGGATAAATGACTAAAGTTGTAAACATCAGTCTCAGATACATGAAGCGCCAAAGAAACAGGTATAGGTATGCGTATTCAAATACAGAGATATGTGAACAGGCAGAATACGGCGCTGCGGTCGGCAACGCCTATATAAGACAAAATTCTTAGGTGGCCACATTGATGAGAATTTAACTGGGAAAAACACATTTTGGAGCTCCTAAAACAACTTAGTTCAGCCATATTTGCTTAGAATCATAGCAAATTTTGGTGAGAGAGATATCAGTTAATTGACATATTTGGCTTATTTTCATTCAGTAATATCATACGGAATAATGCTCTTGGGTAACTCATCTTTAAGAACGTGCTGTAAGAATAATATGTGTTCTCACCCTCGATCATTTTGTAGACATATGTTTAAGGATTTGGGCATTCCGACTAATGCTACACAATATATCCATTCCCTCGTGAAGTTTGTTGTAAATAATCCACTACAGTTCAAAAGGAACAATGAGATACATAATTGCAATAATAGGAGAAAAAATGACATTGATCACTCAACCTTGGGGTTTTCTTTAGCACAGAAAGGGCTGTACAACGTTGCAACAAAAATTTTTGACCACTTACCCAGTGATATAAAATGTCTAACAGATGGCAAAGTGAAATAAAAAAATAAATTGAAAAATTTTCTCTCTGACAGCTCCTTCTATATCGTAGAAGAATTTATATGTTCGTATTGTGTAAAAGGTAGTGGGTAGGAATTGCTAACTCAATGTGTATATCTTGTTTTCATTTCGGGAAAAAAATGATATGGTGATGTTTAGAGAACATATACATGTACAAATTAATTGGCAATATGAATGTAAAATGACTCATTCTACATCATGATGATTTATCGTGCAAAATGGTCCCTGGAATATGAAAGTAACTAACTAACTGACATGTGTCTGGCGCAGTTGTTTGACCTGTTACTGCTGCTACAATGGCAAGTCATCAAGATTTAAGTGAGTCTGAACGAGGTGTTATAATCAGGGCACGAGCAATGGGGCACAGCATCTCCGAGGTAGCGATGGAGTGGCCATTTTCAGTACGACCATTTCACGAGTGCACCCTGAATATAGCAGGCAAAACGGAATACAAACGTCTCAAAAATGAGATCGAGAGGAAGTACAAAACGCCTAAGCAGTGATGGCTGGAGGACAAATGTAAGGATATAGAGGCATATGTCACTAAGGGTAAGATACACTCCTGGAAATGGAAAAAAGAACACATTGACACCGGTGTGTCAGACCCACCATACTTGCTCCGGACACTGCGAGAGGGCTGTACAAGCAATGATCACACGCACGGCACAGCGGACACACCAGGAACCGCGGTGTTGGCCGTCGAATGGCGCTAGCTGCGCAGCATTTGTGCACCGCCGCCGTCAGTGTCAGCCAGTTTTCCGTGGCATACGGAGCTCCATCGCAGTCTTTAACACTGGTAGCATGCCGCGACAGCGTGGACGTCAACCGTATGTGCAGTTGACGGACTTTGAGCTAGGGCGTATAGTGGGCATGCGGGAGGCCGGGTGGACGTACCGCCGAATTGCTCAACACGTGGGGCGTGAGGTCTCCACAGTACATCGATGTTGTCGCCAGTTGTCGGCGGAAGGTGCACGTGCCCGTCGACCTGGGACCGGACCGCAGCGACGCACGGATGCACGCCAAGACCGTAGGATGCTACGCAGTGCCGTAGGGGACCGCACCGCCACTTCCCAGCAAATTAGGGACACTGTTGCTCCTGGGGTATCGGCGAGGACCATTCGCAACCGTCTCCATGAAGCTGGGCTACGGTCCCGTACACTGTTAGGCCGTCATCCGCTCACGCCCCAACATCGTGCAGCCCGCCTCCAGTGGTGTCGCGACAGGCGTGAATGGAGGGACGAATGGAGACGTGTCGTCTTCAGCGATGAGAGTCGCTTCTGCCTTGGTGCCAATGATGGTCGTATGCGTGTTTGGCTCCGTGCAGGTGAGCGCCACAATCAGGACTGCATACGACCGAGGCACACAGGGCCAACACCCGCCATCATGGTGTGGGGAGCGATCTCCTACACTGGCCGTACACCTCTGGTGATCGTCGAGGGGACACTGAATAGTGCACGGTACATCTAAACCGTCATCGAACCCATCGTTCTACCATTCCTAGACCGGCAAGGGAACTTGCTGTTCCAACAGGACAATGCACGTCCGCATGTATCCCGTGCCACCCAACGTGCTCTAGAAGGTGTAAGTCAACTACCCTGGCCAGCAAGATCTCCGGATCTGTCCCCCATTGAGCATGTTTGGGACTGGAAGAAGCATCGTCTCACGCGGTCTGCACGTCCAGCACGAACGCTGGTCCAACTGAGGCGCCAGGTGGAAATGGCATGACAAGCCGTTCCACAGGACTACATCCAGCATCTCTACGATCGTCTCCATGGGAGAATAGCAGCCTGCATTGCTGTGAAAGGTGTATATACACTGTACTAGTGTCGACATTGTGCATGCTCTGTTGCCTGTGTCTATGTGCCTGTGGCTATGTCAGTGTGATCATGTGATGTATTCTACCCCAGGAATGTGTCAATAAAGTTTCCCCTTCCTGGGACAATGAATTCATGGTGTTCTTATTTCAATTTCCAGGAGTGTAGATGCTGCCTACAGGAAAATTAAAGAGACTTTGGAGGAAAAAGAACCACTTGTATTAATATCAAGAGCTCAGATGGAAAACCAGTTCTAATCAAAGAGGGGAAAGCAGAAAGGTGGAAGTAGTATCTAAAGAGTCTATACAAGATCGATGTATTTGAGGACAATATTATGGAAATGGAAGAGGATGTAGATGAAGATGAAATGGGGGATATGATACTGCGTGAAGAGATTGACAGAGCACTTGAAGCTCTAAGTCGAAACAAGTCCCCAGGAGTAGACAACATTCCATTAGAACTACTGACAGCCTTGGGAGAACCAGTAATGACACAACTCTACCATCTGGTGAGCAAGATGTATGAGACAGGCGAAATACCCTCAGATTTCAAGAAGAACATAATAATTCCAATCCCAAAGAAATCGGGTGTTGAGAGATGTGAAAATTACCGAACTATCAGTTTAATAAGTCATGGCTGCAAAATACTAACACGAATCCTCACAGACGAATGGAAAAACTGGTAGAAGCTGACCTCGTTTGAGATCAGTTGGGATTCTGTAAAAATGTTGGAACACGTGAGGCAATACAGACCCTAGGATTTATGTTAGAAGATAGATTAAGGAAAGGCAAACCTACGTTTCTAGCATTTGTAGACTTAGAGAAAGCTTTTAACAATGTTGACTGGAATACTCTGTTCCGAATTCTAAAGGTGGAAGGGGTGAAATACAGGGAGCGTAAGGCTATTTACAATGTACATAGAAACCAGATGGCAGTTATAAGAGTCAAGGGACATGAAAGGGAAGCAGTGGTTGGGAAGGGAGTGAGACAGGGTTGTAACCTATCCCTGATGTCATTGAATCTGTATATTGATCAAGCAGTAAAGGAAACAAAAGAAAAATTCGGAGTAGGTATTAAAATCCATGGAGAAGAAATAAAAACTTTGAGGTTCGCCGATGACATTGTAATTCTGTCAGACACAGCAAAGAACCTGGAAGAGCAGTTGAATGGAATGGATAGTGTCTTTAAAGGAGGATATAAGACGAACATCAACAAAAGCAAAACGTGGATAGTGGAATCTAGTCGAATTAAGTCAAGTGATGCTGAGGGAATTAGATTAAGAAATGAGGCACTTAAAGTAGTAAAGGAGTTTTGCTATTTGGGGAACAAAATAACTGATGATGGTCGATATATAGAGGATATAAAATGTTGACTGGCAATGGCAAGGAAAGCGTTTCTGAAGAAGAGAACTTTTTAACGTCGAGTATAGATTGAAGTGTTAGGAAGTCGTTTCTGAAAGCATTTTTATGTAGTGTAGCCATGTATGGAAGTGACACATGGACGATAAATAGTTTGGAGAAGTAGAGAATAGAAGCTTTCGAAATGTGGTGCTACAGAAGAACGCTAAAGATTAGATGAGTAGATCACATAACTAATGAAGAAGTATTGAATAGAATTGGGGAGAAGAGAAATTTGTGACACAACTTGACTAGAAGAATTGATCGGTTGGTAGGACATGTTCTGAGGCATCACGGATCACCAATTTAGTATTGGAGGGCAGCATGGAGGGTAAAAATTGTAGAGGGAGGCCAAGAGATGAATACACTAAGAAGATTTAGAAGGATGTAGGTTGCAGTAGGTACTGGGAGATGAAGAAGCTTGCACAGGATAGAGTAGCATGGAAAGCTGCATCAAACCAGTCTCTGGACTGAAGATCACAACAAGAACAACCGTGAATATCACGAATCCGGTAAAACATCAAATCTCTGACATCAGTGCGGCCGTAAAAAATATCCTGCAAGAACGGGACCAACAACGATGGAAGAGAATCGTTCAACTTGACAGAAGTGCACCCTACGGCAAATTGCTACAGATTTCAGTGCTGGTCTATCAACAAGTGTCAGCGTTCGAACCATTCAACGTAACATCATCGACATGGGCTTTCGGAGCCTAAGGCCCATTCGCGTAACCTTGATGACTGCGAGTCACAAATCTCTACGCCTCTCCTGGTCTTGACAACACCGACGTTGATGACTGGAAACATGTTGCCTGATCGGACGACTTTCGTTTGAAACTTTATCGAGCGCGTGGACGTTTACGGGTGTGGAGTCAACCTCACGAAACCATGGACCCTGTATGTAAGTTGGAAACTCTTCAAGCTATTGGAGCCTCTGTAACGATGTTGGGCGTGTGCAGTTGGTGTGATATGGGGCCCGTGATGCGTCTGTATACGTCTCCTACAGGTGGCACGTACGTAAGCATCCTGTCTGATCACCAGCATCCATTCATGTGCATTGTGCATTCCGACGGAGTTGGGCAATTCCATCAGGATAATGCGACGCCCCAAACGTCCAGAATTGCCACAGAGTGGCTCCGGAAACATTCTTCTGAGTTTAAACGCTATCCAGACATGAACAATGTTGAGCTTATCTGGGATCTCTTGCAACGTGCTGTCCAGAAGAGATCTCCACCCGCTCATGCTCTTACGGATTTACGGACAGCCCTGCAGAATTCACGGTCTCAATTCCCTGCAGCACTACTTCAGACATTAGTCGAGTCCATGCTACGTCGTGATGCGGCACTTGTGCGTTCTCGCGGGGGCAGTGCAAGATATTAGGAAGGTGTACTACTTTCTTTGGCTCTTCCGTGTTCATCTGTCACACTCGCTGTAATCTGCTTGGCGGCTCCTCCATGGAACTGATGCTCACGAAACTCATATTTGTGCCCCTATTCGAAGCCAAAGGGAAAATGCGCCGTTCTCCAGTCCGGAACTAGGCCCTTATGCTGGATAAGTCCTACCTCAGAATAGCATGTACCTAGGTTAATCAGCGAGCAAGGTGGCGCAGTGGTACACACTGGACTCACATTTGGCCATCCTGATTTAGGTTTTCCGTGATTTCCCTAAATCGCTCCAGGCAAACTCCGGGATGGTTCCTTTCAAAGGGCACGGCCGACTTCCTTCCTAGTCCTCCCCTAATCCGATGAGACCGATGACCTCGCTGTGTGGTCTCCTTCCGCGAGACAACCAACCTGGGTTAATCTTTTAACTGCACATTAATGGTGGGCCATGGCAGTTCTAATGTTGGCAGTATGGTTTTCCTCTGGGACCACTAGCTGCTTAGGTTGCCGAAGTCGTGCTGATAGTGCGTCACCAACTGTATTTGGTCGAGGTGAGTGTGTTTTGGCGGGACCTGTGGAGGCCAGTTGTCTGAGGGGCACATGGCTTGTTAGTTATGACTTATCTGGGTCTCCGGCGTCTGGCGCGGATCTCGAGGAACGGGGTACGATTAAATCCGTCGGGGGCAAGTCTGGTCGGGTGGCTTAATAACTGGTGGCAACGGGCGGCGCGAGGACAGACGGACATCGCGTATAAACTAGTCGACAATTTCCCGGCCTACTCTGCAAACAACGCTCTGGCTGGAATACTGCAAGTTGCGGTTCGTTCTCACCTAAGTGGAGTTAAGTATTGTTTCTTATTTTTACCACGTGATATTGTAAGGCCATGCCTGTGTTACATGGAATGCTTCTTGTTACATTAACACACCTACCGTGTCTGAGCGCATGACCATCGGTCAGTGTTACTAATTCCAATTTGTGTTCCAGGCCATTTTACGTGCAAGTGTAAGAGTATTTTCTGTGCTAGGTTTCGCGACGGGAGTAATTTGTGTCTCGATCTGTGAGGGAGGCAATGTGGTGTATCTGTATGTTTGTGTTATTGAATCAGCGTGATCTGACATGACTGGTAGTGAATATTAATAGTTTTAAGGAGTGTTAAATTTAACCTATGGGTACCCGTTTGCCATTAATCTATATATATATATATATATATATATATATATATATATATATATATATATATTATTTTTACTTACTATCTGTGTTGGCAGGGCAGCTTTATCGTAAACAGAGCGTTACTGTTTTCCCCGGGGAAGGGGAAAAGTAGTTTTTCTTTTTCTTTTTTTGTCGGCAGTCGGCAGTCAGCAGTCGGCCGCTCCTGCTAACCGCCTCTATATGGCACGAGTTAAGTAAAGTTGATCTTTCACGAGTGCCAAGGCGGAGAGTTGCCGTTTGTGCAGCGACCAGTAGTTAGATCTCTTTGGTGAATTTAAAGAGCTCAGGAGCTTAAAGCGTGTTTGCCAAACCAGAGTTTTTTTCATCATATTATACTTCTGTAACAGTTCTTTAAAGCTAATACCCTTATCACTACTTCTCAGTGTGTGCAGTTTAAGACCTATTACTTACCAAGATAAACCGGCTAACCATACCTCGATCCACGGTCATTAGCTACAACACTTGCTGCGAAATTTGGCTGTTCGTTCCTTGAGGGCCGTCATAGCCGTCTGCTCCAGCTTTCAGCAGTTGTTTAGTTATTAGGGACTGCTTCAAAGTTCAAGTAAGTTAAAATTACATTTACTTTAACTTATCTCCAAAATTGGGATATTGTACATATATTTCTTAAGCCTTGTTGTTAATGTTTGGTTGCGGTATATAGGTGGTCATTTCTGTTTAAATTTTATACGTTTCTAGTTGGCCTGTTTCATCGCATGTGTAGTTTATTGTTTAATGGAGATATATTAAGGGGTACGCAATGCTAAGCGATCTCCCCACAGCTTCTGTCAATGGCGTGTGTGGTGAGCAACCCAACTGTGTTATGGTCAGCTAGACTTGAAATTTGTTAGTACATTTGACAGCTGTTATTGTAATTCATTTTGTTGATAAAACTGTTTGCTGAATCTGCCTGCAGTCACGCTCATCTAAGTAACAGTTTTGTTTTCGGGAACTCTGTACTTCCGTTTTTCATGTCCTGGTTTTTTTAATGGTATATTTGTTAAAGTCTCCTTTTTTAAAAAAGGATTTGAGCATGTTCAATCTTTTTCAGATTTAAGATTCCTTTAATAAGTTTGTAAATTCTATTAATATTGCTATTAAGTGGTAAAATATACAATACGAAGTAACAGATGACAATTATGTGGGTCCACCTACCATATTTTCCCTTAAACTATCCCAAGCCTAGTTGAGAGGTATCAAACGGGATTTTCCCCAACGACTCAAGTTCCCCTGAATCCAGTACTTTACTTGACTGTCTCACCAGAGGAATCAGGAAATATGCGTATTGAACGGTGTACCTGATACAAGCTCAGAGGACTCCTGAAATACAGAAGTGAACATACCAGTTTCCCATATCAGCTCTTACACATGGACTACAGACGTCACCACAGTCGTTTCATAAACAGGACCCTTAGCGATGTACACTCCCTCTTTATCATATATCTTTGGCTTTGGGCAGTTCCCTGGTGAGTGACCCTTCACCTGACACCTATAAAAATGGATGTCAGATAAGTGCAGTCTACTACCTGTCCCCCTTTTCTCATTCAAAATGCTCACATCTTCCCCCACTCCCTACAAGGGTGAAAACAGCAACGCCTGTGCCTCGAAAATTTATGGATTCAGCAGTTGGAAGTTCCTAAGTTCTTCACTGAAAGCGATTCAAGACTGGTCACTTGGGTGCATTTCCTTCAAAATAGTGTGAATAATTTGATGCTCCTGAAAGTCTATATTAGTGCTTCTAACGTATCTCCTTACCAACCCCTCCAGTAATTCATGCCCCTGCATACTGAAATAATCCTTTCCAAATAATTGATGCCACCCCTGTGCAGAAAAACAGTTGTGTTTGCTACATATCAACCGCAAAGGGAAAATTGTTCCAAATGGCTACCTTCAAACATTGTTGCAAATCCACCTTGACCATTGAACACAAAATGTACTATAATTGCATATCCTTCAAACTAAAGCATTGCACCGCAGCCCTGCAGTTAAAAAGAGACGACTCAGCCACCTCACTATACCTGACTAAGCGCACTCCCCCTTCCGGCATCTGTCGTCCTTAGGGTTAGGCTGTTGAACAAACAAACTGGAGGAATGGGCCCACAGTTCTTGACTACTTCGTCCAACACTAGTGCCATGGGTAGGACTCCGCCCTCCGCACTGTAGTCGCCAATTCACTACTGTAACTGTGTACCATGCATATTCTCCATTTTGACGCTACACAAATCCTCAACCCTATTAGCGTAATGCGCCACGCATGCCCTTGTTCTACTGATCCGTAAGTGTGAAAGCTCAGCTGTTTGAAAAAGGATACTAACGAAGCAAGATCCTCTGCTACACACTGAATACTGGCGACGGCTTACTCTACTCGGTCGGCACCACATTACGCAGGGTCACACAGTGGTTGGATGCCTCCCTGATCTGGCACACCAGCTCAGCTGCACTCGCAGAAAAATCACACCCATGAATCGACACCTTGTAAATAATTTCCTCCTTTCGGAACTCAGTGATACCAAGAACCTCCCTCGCGGACAGTCTGAAACGCAGATATGCCCAACAAAGGAAACAAATTAAACAAACACTACCGTCACTGCAACCATGCAGAATTGGCTCTGAGCACTTTGGGACTTAACAGCTGTGGTCATCAGTCCCCTAGAACTTAGAACTACTTAAACCTAACTAACCTAAGGACATTACACACATCCATGCCCGAGGCAGGATTCGAACCTGCTCACGGACCTTAGGCACATATTTTAGGAAACGAGACGGTAAGAAGCTGCAGAAACTTTCTACTTGGTTTGGTGTTACCTGACTAACAAACAGACAGTTAGAGATATTGTATAAGGTATGCTTTGAGTGGGCCACTTCCTTTCGCTACCAGGTAGGCAAAGTCTGGCTATCTGTGTTGTCAACTAATATCGGGAGACTACTGCCATCGGATACTCTCTATTCTTTAGCGCATCCCTGTCTAATTTTTAGTCTCCTGCGGAGCTACCCACTCTATAATTTATTTCTGCTTTTGCTGAACGAAATTAGTTTCGATTAAGCTCTGCCGGTAACACCTGTTCGATATAACAGCTGTTCCAGTGAAGGTCACTGAGGCTTCATCCCTCCCTTCCCACCGCGTCGACTAGCATCTGTCTCTCAATTCCTGTCGTGAATAGTGAACTTCCTCCTAGTTCGCCTATTTGGTATGCAATTATGCTATTACTTTCCGTCCAAACGCTTCCTGTTCACTGATGCAGACGAGTACCTTTCACGAGTTGGTCACGTAGGTTAACTACTGAGCTCCAAAAGAAAAACGGAATGCTTCCAGGATGCCCGAATGAGTAGCTGTATAAGGAAGAAGGAAGATATTCCTTGACGTTTAAATCTGTCTTCATAATGACGGGAGGTATCCCGTTCTCAAGATTGTGTTATGAATAGTGTTGCTGTCTTGCTGCTAAAGACCTACACGTCTTCGATACCAAGCCACACTGGGGTAAAATATTCTGGCGCGTGTCCCACTGTGTCCACCTGTGTCGCTCTGTGTGCATCCGCTATTGCTTCCGGATTACAGTGCGAACATTTTGATACCTTGTCTAGTACTCATTCATGCACGATTCACAAGGAAGCGGTCATTCTCACCATTCTAACTTACACCCGGTATGTGAATTCCTGTTTCCAATCCAGTGCGAATTAGCAATATTATGTTTTACGCAATACGTAAATTGACAGGAAAGCTATGGTTTGGAAAGAAAGTCACCTATCCTACCCTTATTCGTAAACAGTTCTTTCCAATTACCTGTACAAACCCCACGAGCAAACCTTGTTCTAAGTTTAGTGTCCGGTTAATATAGTTTTCAGTGAATTTTGTAATTTACTTCTTCCTGCTCCGAAAAGTGACACAGGATATGGAGTTCTATCCTGCAGTCATCTCAGATTCCAAATATCAAAAAATGGTTGAAACGGCTCTGAGCACTATGCGACTTAACTTCTGAGGTCATCAGTCGCCTAGAACTTAGAACTAATTAAACCTAACTAACCTAAGGACATCACACACATCCATGCCCGACGCAGGATTCGAACATGCGACCATAGCGGTCACGCGGTTCCAGACTGAAGCGCCTAGAACCGCACGGCCACACCGTACAGCTTACAAATATCGATTCTGGGTTCCTGCAAGAGCCGGAACTTATTGTCAACACCTTATTCTGCTCTCGCTGCAATCTTGTCTACACTGCACAGCAAAATCTGTGAATTAACACTCTCGGCGATTCCAAGTTAACCATTCTGCTGAGCCGGAAACTGCGTTGGTAAAACCTCCGATAGCTCAGCGCCAGTGATCAGTAGCCGATCACCAGTCTGCGCCACGCCTACCAATGTACACAGGTAATTAAATGCACTTATTTCCGTTGTCGAGTTAGATAACATGCATTGTGCACTTCAGAAGTAAATATCAACCTCTTACATAGTTTTGTGTACCGTCACAACATTGACTGCACGTCCTGTCAGAAGAGGGTCCTCGTTAAGCTGCGTTTCCGCATTCCACACGAGTGTTTCGGAAAGAGGGAGGGTCCGTTTTTTTCTTTTTCCTTCTACTGTCATCGGAATGCTGCCTTTCCACACACAGCCCTCGGGTTCAGGAGTACTATTTGAACGTTTAAGCAACTTGCTACACCCCAGTATGCTGTAATCATCGCAGATGTTAAGCTGTCACTGTTTCACAATGAAGACGCTAATTTGCAACGCGTAACCGAAAAATTAATAGCAGGCGAGTCCATCGTAATGGAATCCAAGCAACCTGACGTTCTCCGGTGCTTACGAGATCTGATCAAAGTGTTCGCTAATAAACACGAGCGGTCACACTGTTTTGCGGATGCCATTCCACCAAGTTGACATAAGAGAGCATTGTTCAGTGCAGGAGCGTCAACCCTCAAAACTGTGTTTCGAGCACTTGACCATGCAGACGCTAGTCAATCGAATGCTGCCGTACACATTGCCACCTTCCTTGTGAATAAAAGCGACAATGTTCTCGTCCACTAACACGTGAGGCTGATGCATTTAGAATATGATCTACTAGCCAATAGTCAATAGATTTTGGAAGTTGTCACTGAATTGGCACAACAATACGAGAGGCTTAAAAATATTAATGACCAGCATTTACGGCAGCGTGCTGAAAAGTAATGCCTAAATATTTCATTCTGTTGTCAGTATCTGTTGATTATTATACTTCAAACATGTTACTCGGTCGAATCCACCGCTTCGATGAGGTTGGTAGTAACCCTCTGCTGCTAGAGTGGTTCCGGATTGTAGCGTTTAACATGGTGGTGTGTAACGTAACTGGGTCGGTGCGTGAGAAAAAAGCGTGCTGTAGTCGAGTTTCTAATTGTAGTAAAAGTGTATCCAACTGAAGTACACGAGAAAATGAAAACGGTGTACGGTGATGATTGTATCGACATCAATAATGTGCGACATTGTGTTGTTCATGCCAGTAACGAAGGGAAAGGTGGTACTAAACGTGTGTGGCAGCGGCACCAGACGAGACTCATTGAAATCGGACTGATGCACTCAATAGAGAAAATCGAGGATAACACAGACACACCTCTCAGGTGAATGTGGCATATCACGAGAGCGTGCACAGACTATCATTCAAGAACTAATCTACATGAAACAGCGTGCACGGTGGGTGCCTCCAATGCTCACTGCCGACATGAATCAGAGCAGAGTGGACATCTGTCAATATTTTATTTTGTGATTTGAGTGTGAATGTAATGGGATCCTTACCAACATTCTGACAAGTGATGAAAGATAGGTTCAGCATTTAGACTACGAAAACAAGAAAGCATCAATGGAGTTCCGTCACAAAGCATCACCGACGCCAGACCAAATCAAGATCATGAGGCAAAATCATGCTCCCAATGTTCTGGAATGTTCAAGGGTTGGTGCATGTCGAATTCATGCCTAAAGTCATCAGCATAAACTTTACAAGGTGACACGAGACCCTCAGGAAACTGAATGCTCGAATTCGAGGAGTTTGTCTGCATACAGCGCATACTCTCTTTCGGAATGACAGTGCCAGATCACACTTTAGCTCTGCGACATCTTCAATAATCCAACGTCTTGGTTACACTGTCATCGATTATCCTCCATACAGGCCCAACTTGGGCTTACCGATTTTCATCTATTTCCAAAACTTAAAAAAAACCTTCTAGGACCTCACTTTTATAGTCATGAAGTGGTGTATGCAGTGGTGAGGTTGTCGCGCAGTCAACAAAGTCAACCATACTACAATGTCGGTATCAACATACTGGTCTCCCATTGAGAGAAATGTGTTCGTCAACAGAGAGACTATGTTAAGAAATAAATATGTATACATGAATAATAAACATGTAGAATATTCATAATGTTGGTGCTGTTTAAAAATTTCTAAGAGTTTTCACTTAAGAACTTGTGTCACATAACTTTTCAGGACGCCCTTGTAAAATTACCAATCATTTGCACCACCGTTGAATTGGAATGTTACTGGCTATATATAGATGGTTCTTGTTGTGTAGAATCGCATGCGGAAGCTCATTACATGGCAGACTCACGATTTTCTACGTATTAGTGAAGACCGGTTGTAACGTTTTCCGACTTGGAAAACTACATCTGAACAAAGAATTACCTGTGCCCAGATTTAATCGTTCGAAAGAACGGATCTGATTCTGAGGTAGCCCTTTTTTTGACAGAGTTCACTACAAGACCCCCTCTCTTTCCCGGTGACCGCAAATTGTGAGCATTAGTGTCACCTACATTCATTTCTGTCTAGCATGCTATGATCATACGCCAGTCCACAAAATCTGTTGTGTAGCCTGGAACGGTTATAAGCTTCCAATGTGATATCATCTCTTTCTCTATTAAGCTACCTGCACAATTGGAATACCTTTTCAATATACGTCTAACAGCTTATTTGTTGTAATTGTCTGACTTATCCTTGGAAGTGTACTCTCATGACGCTTGGTCACTCTCATTCAACTTTGCCACTAACAGCAATCGATGCACAAACTTATTGCCAATGAAAAAAGACAGATTAGTATCGATCGTGCTTTTGGCAAAAGTATATGTCATTCTTAACATTGCTCAGCAACATTTCTTCTCCTGTAGCTATAGTTTTGCTTGGTTTTACTGTATGGTTACGATGCCGAAAATGGCATTGTAAGTGACTTTGTGAAGTGCCTCAATAAGCTATATGAGTGTCATTCATCAGACTACAGTAATAATCAATGTGCTTTGTCCTCCCTTAGATCCCTACAAACAGTTATAATATTGCTCATGCGATTCTCAGTTACGAGTGTAAAACTAAGCACAATGTATTCAGTAATTTTTGACCTGTGGATGCAATTAGTTCAGGAGATGGAGTCTTCGTGATGGAATTGCACATCATTACCCCTGTACCTAGTGAGCAAGGGATAGTCTCAAATGTAAGGGGCAAGAGATACCTGTCATGCGACAACTTGTAGTGGCGACATGTACGATTATTTCAGGTCAAAAGCAGTCATACTTTATTCCATGTCTTGTGGGAGTGATTCAATCAGAACACGGGAAAAACATCTATTCTAACCAAATCCCCTTTATCATGTGAACACTCCAACTGGAACCTCCACCAATACCCACTGGATGGAGTGTTGCAGTTACGGAGACTTTTCATGGGATGCCGCCAATGTTGTATAGACGAACAGTCAACGCGCCACCTTCTAGCCATTCACAGATGCGTGCCCTGCGCCGTTTGCCGCCACCTTCACCTCACACGTAACAACGTTCTGCCCACGTCTACAGCTCACTGAACATATCGCCGTCAACGAGGTGGTTCACCGATGTTGGAGAGTCAAGACGCCTCAAAATAACAATTTTGTAACCAAGGTCACTTCCGAAAAGATTTAAAACACATGAAGTACTAAAGATAGTAAACAGCTGAAGTATTTAACAAACTCTTGATACTTCTCCTGAACTCAAGGCAATATTGGGTTGGGTTGTCTTGGGGAAGGAGACCAGACAGCGAGGTCATCGGTCTCATCGGATTAGGGAAGGATGACGGCAGTGCCCTTTCAGAAGAACCATCCCGGCATTTGCCTGGAGTGATTTAGGGAAATCACGGAAAACCTAAATCAGGAAGGCCGGACGTGGGATTGAACCGTCATCCTCCCGAATGCGAGTCCAGTGTCTAACCACTGCGCCACCTCGCTCGGTCAAGGCAATATTGTACAACAATAATCATCATCCTCTTTGGTTTGTAAGGTACTGTTTGCGCACCACTATACAACGGCGCCTAAATATCTAATTACTTTTTTTTAAATCGATAAGCGGCTCTTACGAAAGGTTTGTGCAGGAGCCAGCGGTTTGGAAGGGTAAGGAGAGGAAAGTTCAAAAAAATTTATGGAACTTTTCATTTTTTTTCTTCGAATTAAGAGGCTGTGAACCTTCACAGCCCATCTAAGCATTCAGCCTGTGCTAGTGACCCGCTGTTGTTGAAAGGTCAGAACTCATGATCGAGAGTCGTCTTGGGTGGACATGATCATAACCCCTGGCCAATAAGGATGCCAGAGAGGGTCACGTGGGGCTCCAGACTTGGGCACCAACGCTTTGCTCTCTTCTTCGCTGTCCTCCTGTCTGCTAATGCGCCCCTGTCCTCCACTCCCATGGCGTCCTCCAGACTTTGGTCGTAGTGGCCACCTTCCACGTAGCTGGTTAATTCCACCCACTTACACCATATTATCACGAATTTTCCTGGTCATTATTTCTAAACTATCTACTGTTCGAATGCTCACATCTCATCCCATTCACGCTGTCCTACATTAATGTTTAAAAGTTTGCACACTTCCCTTCAAAAGAAAGAAAAAAGCAGACTTTAGCTCTCCTTGAAACTCTTTGCCCCTCTGTGAATCCTTTGCCTCTGTGGATATCACATAAATATAATCGTGTTGCATTAATCTATGAATGGAGAATCTGGTTGCACATTGTCAGATTTACTCAATAAATAGTAGCTCATTAAACTAGTTATAATATCTAGTTAGAGCTTCTCTACTACTTAGATATTGCTAGATTTGTTTTTACAAGTAAAGAGTGTTGTTCTGTGTCCCCATATATTTGATATTTACTCGGCCTATATATCCATAATTAAGCTTGTTATAAAATATGTCGTATGAAAACCTGGAAAATATCTTAATTTTCGCCGATGTGTAACGTGTTGTTTGTTTAAAAGTCGGTAACCAACTCTTTCGTTGAGACTTGTCTACGCAGGGGCATGGCTCTAAATACATTGCTCATTAACGATAACTAACTCTTAACAAGAATTTTATTTTCTAAGTAGAGGTTCCGCAACCGGATTGTAATTTTTCTCGGTCGGTTTTCTAAGCTTTCTCTAGAATCGGAAGGTACGATAATCAGTTGTAGCCATGTCTCAAACAGTTTCCAAGTTGATTTATCACCTACACATCTCAGTCTGTGTGTTCATACGAAACAAATAATTCTTCTTTTTATAAATGTAATCGTGCTCTCCAACATCATATTTCATTCCAAACTAGTAAATTCCTCTTTGTAGAGCCATGGCGATAAATCTGCCAAAATTCCGTCTGTTCTGGGAAAGGCTTATATGATGAATGTTATCTCTGTTAATACTACTATGAGACTGCGAATGTTTGGAAACACAGATGAGGTGTATGTGCGTGTGTGTTTGTGTGTATGTGTGTGTGTGTGTGTGTGTGTGTGTGTGTGTGTGTGTGTGTGGTTGGGGGGGTGGGTGGGTGGGTGGATGGGTGTGGGGGTGTGTGGGGGTGTCTGCGTGTAAGAGAGAGAGAGAGAGAGAGAAAGATAGGTGGGGCGGGGAGTGTCATTGTTATTTAGACATTTCATATTTTTCGAGGAAGGAGCACCGTAGGCGTTCATTAAATTCTGATTTCATACAGACTGGGTCATTACACGACGTACGAGGATATCTTCAATTACAATATCTCTTAACTATTCACGTGAAAACTGTTAAAGCTTTTTAAACAAAACAAATCTTACTAACATTCTACATGATTATTCTTCATGGCCTCATATTTGCAGCCCTCTGACGCTAGAGGGCTCCTAGTTGTAGCGTGTAACGTAGCTGCTTACAACGTAATGACGTCGATGTGTTAGAAACAGCACGCTTTAATCGAGTTTCGAATTCGAAGAATTCGTTCATACATTCTCTCTTTCAGCGTGATACTACCAGACTACACACGAGCTCTGCATATCTGCAACAGTCTGACACGTCGGGTTCACTAGCGTCGATCACCCTCCAAACAGTCCCGACAATTTCCCTATACCTAGAAACCCCTTCGAATACTTTACTCTGATAGTGGAGAAACGGTGAAAACAGAGGTGACGTTGTGCCTCCGTCAACAAAGTCAAACATTCTATAGAGGCGGTATCAGCAAACTGATCTCTCGCTGGGAGAAATGCATCCGTCGGCAGGATACTATGTCGAGATATAAATATATAGATATGAAAAATAAAGATGTATAACGTTAAAAGCATTTGTTGTATTTAGAAAGCATTAAGAGATATCTTCTAAAAGATTCGGAGGCATTTTCAGCACGCCCTCATATACGCATGAGGAAGTACTGTACAGGGTGAGTCACCTAACATTACCATTTGAAACACCTCCCAAACCCCCAAGAAATACTGAATAATGAAATGAAGCAGCTACGCAAAAACAATAATTATTAATTAATTAACTTGCTTTTTGACTTTGGTCACTGACACACATGGGAAAGGTACTGCATGAAAAAAAAAACTCTCTTTTATTTTTTTTGCGTAGTGGCATATATTATAAAATTTGTTACCTGTCTAATACAATCTGTGAAAAAAAATTAGACTACAGATGAATGTGTTCTCTTCTTGTAAGGAGAGAACGGGTTAGGTGTAGGATGAGTTGGATGTCGGAGGTCTCTGTTTCTCCAGTTCTCAGACATCGCGAGGCAACGTCGGAGAAAACTGCTACAATCCGCGATGAAGACGTTGCCTCCCTTAGCAGCTACAATACTCACAGTCGCCGTAAGATTTTCTATTCTGGAAACACTTACAGGATGAGAAGGTTGAACAACAGTGGTAGTATGATATCTTGTAACTAAGAAACTGGCCGCTTAGGGAACGTCTCGGACATACAAGCTGACGGCGAAATATTGCACGTCTTCGGACCGTTGTAGTAGCAGATTCGCCCAGTATTGTTAAATTCGCGAAGAAATCACTATGCACTGTATTGCTAAAAACACACTAGTTTTTACGAAGGTCCGAGGATCCAACATCAAATAAAGGTTCGTAAAGATATTTAAATTCTTTTTTTCACAAATTAAATTTTTATTCTTGGTAATCGCGATTACATGTTGACCTCTGCACTTCACATTAGTAAAGGCACACTGTCCAATCGGCATTTCTCATCTCCAACAATTACAAGAAAATGTAGATGCTCCTCTTTCTTTGCAGCGAAGAGCGTTGTCGTCAGAGCAAATAGCGTTGTGATATCCAATTCCGGTTGCCTATCATCGCTGGTACTCGCAGCCGGAATATTACAACATATATTACATAACGTAGGGACATTACGTAACCTTCTATATATCTGAAACATTTACGTTTTCATAGTAGGCTGATATCCGTGAGTTGTAGGTAGTTGCTTACTGTCACCGCCTGCAAACTCACAGTTTCTTTGGAATGGATGTGACAATAAAACTGCGGCCGAGGAAACCTGAAAAACCTGAAATCAAATCTCCCCAGTGGGGCCCGCCAGATCGGTTGTAATTATAGCATTTAGAAAAACATGAACATAAAAAAATGTTACATAGTTAGTACGGAACCAAAGGAAAAATACAAAAAAAAAAAACATTTAAAATGTACACAGAACTGTTTAGAGCCTTTGAAAACAGAGTTACTCATACTAAGCAAAATTCATTTTAATAGACAAGTCATGTGCTGGAATGTTATGTCAACGATGCGGTGGTAATGGTACGATGCCAATAGTACAGCAGTATGGTGAGAAGGTGCAAGTCATCGGGATGGAATGGTGGTCGGTGGTGATGGCTGGTCAGGTGGTTAGATGCGAACCTGTTGGTGAAGGAGTGGAGGCTGGGATGGAACTACTGAGGCCTCACAGCGCCAAGGTAGAAGTTCTGGTGACATGCAACAAGGTAAAAAAGAAAGAGCAAGGACAGAAAGGCGAACTACAGAGCCTATCTGCAATAAAACGGGTAAGCGTTTAACTCTACCCAACTCTCTCCTGTTTATAAACAGTCCACTTAGGTTCGCGCTTTTACTCTCACTCCAGAGTGTCCAGCAAACAATAAAAAAAATCACAGCAGTGTATCCTCAGTTACATTGAGAAATGACACTAGAACTCTTCAGAGAAGATTAGTGCAAACAGTCACATATGTACTAGCGAGTAATCAGGATGGATCACTGTCTTTGGATGGTAACACTAGTGTGCGTAACACCACAACAACAGCCGGCCGGGATGGCCGAGCGGTTCTAGGCGCTACAGTCTGGAACCGCGCGACCGCTACGGTTGTAGGTTCGAATCCTGCCTCGGGCATGGACGTGTGTGATGTCCTTCGGTTAGTTCGGTTTAAGTAGTTCTAAATTCTAGGGGACTGATGACATCAGCAGTTAAGTCCCATAGTGCTCAGAGCCGTTTGAACCACAACAACATCACTGTCAATCGTGAACACTTCCACTGAAGTTTCATTGTCAGACAGGATACAGGCCTGAAACAGCTCACAGGAACAACGTCTATACATAGTTGAAGGCGATTACACACAATTCTGAAGAATACTGTCCAGAGCAGTCACTAATTAGAATAAGACACAGTAATCGCGACAAAACACAACACACAATGTTACAGAACATTTTCAAATTTTACCTTAGCAGTCAAACAGCAACAATACTCACCGTCTGTGATCTAATATATATATCCATAAAATGAGCAACACGGAAAACATGTCTAATGATTTGAAGTTTCAAAAAACGAAAAACACTAGAACACTAGACTAATAAAGGAGAAAAGAACAAGTAAAAGGATAGGATACCCTATTTAGACGAAAGAGTCCTCGAAACTCATTTAACACAAAATCAGAAACTGCAGAAAATCGCACAACCTACACAATAAAAGAAACAATATGCAGATTATAGTACAAGTACTAACAATCAACAAGAAAATCAAGCATGGTGAAAGTAAACGACATAGTTATATCCTTATATCTGGACTGAAAGTTCACTCATTATAGAACACCAGTTCCTGGCACACAATGGTGGCATATTATCAACACATAACATAGAAAACAAATTACATAACTTAAATAACTATTCACACATCATATAGTTACACAAATCATGATATATATATGTATAGAAGAAATACACTGAACTATTTATAGAAAATTTTCAAATCCTTATGATGGTACACAACCGCACCACCGTACTAGGCAAGGTCCTAGTGGAGGTAGTTTGCCATTGACTTCCTCCGGCCGTAATGGGGATGAAGGATGATGATTATGAAGACGACGCAACACCCAGTTTTCTCGAGGCAGGAAAACGTCCCTGACCACGCGGGGAATCGAACCCGGGACCCCGTGCTCGGGAAGCGAGAACGCTACCGCAAGACCACGAGCTACGATAATGCCACTCATTATTTTCTTCGGTATGTAGGAATAATTCTTCCGGAGTGTAACCAGTAGTTGTGTGCAGTATATTATATACGATTTTAGTGAAGTCTTGCAACAGATCAATCCACTTGCTTTGCTTTGTTGAGCAGTAGATTCTCGTAAACGATTTAACTCTCTAAACACACGTGCGATGGGGCTCGCTCCGGGATCGTGACATGACGTTTTGACATGTGTAATATTTTCTTCCCGTAAATCATTCTTCCAAGTACAATACATGAAATTCGTTGCATTGTCTGTCAGAATCGTTCTTGGCTTTCCAACAGATGGAATAAAACCAAAAAACAATTTCTTGATAACGGATTTGCTGGTGGCTCATTGAATTGGGTACAATATTAAATACTTAGAAAACATAGCCAAAAATCCAACTATGTATTTACTACCTCCTCGTGCTCTCGAAACTGGCTCACAGATGTCTATAGAGATCATACTTGAGGCCTATGTGGAATGATTGAGTGCATCTCATCTTGTGTAACTTTGTTACAAGGCTTAGTCAGCTGACAGACTTTGCATTTCTTCAAAACCTGCTGAACTCTTCTTCTGAAATTCGTAATGTAACAGTAGCTATCTATTTTACTTGCACATTTAAGTGCTCCAAAATGTCTTCAAACACAGTGATTGTGGAGTACGAGCTTTTTCACGTAATCTCCTGGTATACATACACATTGCCTTCTGAGGAACAAAACATTATCAACTGCTTTCAAAACTCTTTGGAGCTGCCTTTGGTCTGGATGACTCAGTTTATTCAAAATTATAGACCAATGACCATTTCGTTGCTGGAGGACAGATAGGTTATTACATATGTATAAATAATATCTCCTGCATTCCAAATCTTACATCAGGAAGATCCTATGTTGCTTCTCCTCATCTTCCACTGTGCTGATGTTCTTCAAACAGATAGATAAAGCATCTGCGATCTGGTTATGTTGTCCATTTATGTATACAACTCTGAAATCATATTCTTCTAAAGCCAAGGTCCAGCGTGATAGATGAGCGTCAAATAGTTTGCATTGTAGCAGGATTGTGAGAGCTTGATGGTCGCAGTACACAGTAGTGTGTGCTCCAAACAAGTAATAGTGGAATTTTCGAAATGCCAACACAACCGCCAAAGCTTCCAATTCTGTAGTTGTGTAGGAGCGCTAGCAACATGATAACACGCGACTTAAGTAAGCTATGGGACAGAACCTTGGCGGATTATTACTTTCCATGATTTGAAACAAACAGCAACCTAAACCAACGTTCGATGAACAAGTCATCAAACCAAACTCTAAAGTCATATCTGAGTGGTATAACAATTTTACATCCGCAAGAGTGTCTTTGATAAGCTGGAATGGAACTTCACAGTCATTTGTCCACGGCCACCGTACGTTTCTTCGTAGAAGCTGGTGTAAGGGCTCTGCATTCATCACCTGTTTTTTTTTTTTTTCAAAAACGCCTATAGAAGGTCTTCATTCGTATGTACGACTTCAGCTGCTTCTTGTTTGATGGTGTGGGAAAATTCTTGATGGCGCACACCTTAGCTGAATCCGGCATTTTTCCCTTATTGACTATTATATGCCCGAGGAAACGGATCCGTTCGAGTGAAAAATGTGATTTTTGCAGGTTATCTGTCACGCCTGTTTCACTAAATGCATTTATGATTCTGGACAAGAAGTTATTGTCTTATTCCCAAGAGGATGTACCAATGGGAATATCATCGACAAAAAGCGTAAGTTAACTACGTGGTTCAGGTCCTAATGCCTGGATAAACACACCAGAGCTAACATTTAGGCCAAATGGAAGCGCCTTAAAATGATAGCTTCTCACTGCATAAGCAAATGCTGTGTATTTCCTCGATTCAGGACTTAGCATTATCTGCCTGTAAGAACTTCTGAGATCACAAGTTGAAAAGAATTTCTTACCATGAAACTTCTGTATAAGCTCATCGGTATTTTCTGGATGAGTGCTAATAGGAAGAATTATCTTATTTATCTGTCTTGCGTCCAAAATTAGTCGAACTTTGACCTCTGGTTTAGGGGCAACCAATAAAGAACTACAGTATGGGCTTGTGGATGGCTCAATCAACTTCCAATCCAACGTTCGTTGCAAATCTTCATTAACAGACCGTCAAAGTTGTCAAGGTACAGGACAAAAACTTTGGCAATATGTACTATAATGTTACTTAAAAACCGTCTTGACTGCAATTTTTTCATTTATTTATTTTTTTATTCATATGACCGGTTTCGGTTCATTCAGAACCATCTTCAGATCTGATATTTCAGTTACAGGAGTAACCCGTCCAAATCCAGCAATTTTCACATACTTCTTTTCTGCATTTAAACTCCGATTCTTCTTGAAACACCTTACAAGCTTAATTGTTGAACCCAGACAATATCTTCCGTGGCTGCCGTCTTCTCTGATCAGCTCCAAACACACATCCTCATGATCAATTGTAAAAGAGGCACAGCCCGCAGAGAAGTCGAATATTACGTCCGTTGCGCTAGTACTATCAATACCCAAAATACAGTCATCTATTAATTTATTTATTACTAGGAACGTGCATAAAGTAGCTACATTTCCTATTCTTAATTCAATAAGAGTCTGTATCTTTACCTTCTGGGCTCTGGTACTGATTGCACCTACAACTTCACAATTATCACAGGAAAGACTGGTAGTTTCCGGTGTCGTGTCAAATAGTGCCGCGGAGATTGGATTCACATTGGCACCTGTATCAAGAATTACTTTACTGGTATGGCTATAGACTTTTGCATATATCGCTGATATAGGAACGGTCATACGCTTGGCTGTACAATGTGTAAGTTCATCTATTGCTCTCTGTCCGTCATTGCATTGAACCATAACCACTCTCTTGTCAGAGCCCCTTACATCACACCCGACCCATTCTCCGGGGAACGATCCAGTAGTCTTTAGTTCAAAGGATGGGTTCTGGGTTCGTCAGTGACATCCTAATCACCGGCGGTTGGTCTCTAGCCATTTATATTAGAAGATTACTGGTTAACATTTTGTGGTTGCCGGTTCGGATTATTCTCGTGGAATTGCTGATTTTTCTGACTATGTAGGGTGAGGTAATTTTGATTCGTGGTTTGCATTGGGTTAGATCTTCGCTCTTTAGGTTTGTTTTCGGCCCAGAGAGGTTAGAAATGCACCGCGCTGGCATTCAACCTTTGGCCACGTTCAGCTGTTGTTTGTTATGCTGAGCTTGGAAGACTGAGCTCTTCTGCGCTCTACTATTGTTATTGCCACTCGATCCTGGGTGATATGCAAAGTTCTTGTTTACTCTAGCCGACAACACATTCATATGATTTGTAACTCTTAAGTCTTCATTTAATAAGTCGATGGTGTCGAGGACAGAGAGAAAGTCTTCGACATTGTCTTCGGGAGCATACGTGAGTTTTTCATGTGTCCCAACCGGTAACTTTGCCTTAATAATCTTCAAAATATCCACCTGTGGGACTGGAGTATCCCAATATCTACTTTTATTCAGGTACTTCTCAAAATACCGAATAACTGAAAATGTTTCTTTTTTCAGTCGTTCTTGAATTCCCTTAGACCAATATCTATTCAAGAACGCTCACTCAAAACTCCCGTGGGTGCCACAGGTTTCCACAATATCCGTGCACTATAAACTACCCTCTCCTTGTACGTAGCTAGCGACAAAAGAAATCTTTTGCGCGTTATTCCATGCACGCGGTAAAACAGCTCTGGACCTGCGAATGAAAACGACTGGATGAACAGTTATCTTTCCGGACAGAAGGCTAGGAACTGCCGGTGCTTTAGGAGCTTCTCCTCCATCAACATCTGGGCGTATAAATTGTAGGCATCGATCCACTCGTCACTGACGCCAAATTCATCAAATTTTGCTTCTGATCATAGGAAAATGTGACACATGTGTCAGAAACATTTGTTCTTGTTTCCTTTAAAGACTTGGAACATTCTTCAACCGATTTGGTTATATTGTCTTTCCACTTAGAGAACTCTTGGCCAAATTGTTGGCTTATCACATCACTATCAATCTGGATCGTTGTTGAATCTGATACATTAGCCATTGAACTTGTGCACATCTTGTTGCAGTTGTCCATTAACACAGTGTGTCACCCTCTCTTCTGTAACTGCGACACAATCTGATTTAACAAGATCCGATTTGGACGCAAGAGAATCTATGGTTGTGATAACATCTTTTACTTCGGTTTGGATTTTGGAGATTTCCTCAGGAACCTTCTCCTGGGACACCTTAAGATATGCCATTTTCGTAGAAAGATCACTTTTCTGAATGCTTAAACTATCCACTTCGCATCTCAAACTCTCAAAATCTTGTTTGGTTGACAATGACGCAACCATAGCAATATACACTTGTATAGTTAGCCTGATATTTGATTGTTCAGTTACTGGAGTCTCCAGCTGCTTAACGAGACCGTCTTGTTTAGCAGCTAGACTTTTATGTGCTACTGCTACAGTATGAACTGTAGTAGAAATTTTGTCTTGTTCTGCTGCCATTGATTCTTGTGCGGAAGCTAGTCTAGACTGTTCAGTTGCTATAGATTGCACTTTAGCAGACATCGGTTGTTGATTTGCTGTTAACGTCTGCACCGCTTGGGATATATTAAGTAACAGATCTTTAATGTTAAACTCATCAGTCATAGCTGTGGGCATTACAGGTACTGAACTATGAGTGGAAGGGACTTCCTTAACTGACTGAATATTGTCCGTTGTACTATGTTCCCGTTCCATTCTCGACTGGGCGCGTGTCCTAACCATAAACCACTAAACAAAACCTCTTCACACGACCCACGTAGTTAGAAAATACACGCATGAAATCAGTATAAATATACACATGAATTTTTTTAAAAAGATATGCATGTATAACTAACAGAAATAGGAAGCTTCTGCAGGACAATATTAGGTTCCAGACGGGTAAACATACTGATGCTTGTCTGCAGCCTGGAAATTCAGGTGATCTGCTGAGAAGAACCATACAGCATCAGTCTGCCAGCCCCCTCTGTCGCCGTTGTGGTCTCGAACCAGTACAGGGTATGCAACACAGAAACACACGGTATAGTGCACTTCTTATCAATAGCATACGAAAATGGTACAAAATCCTAACAAGCTCCCTAACTTTGCAAGCAGTCCTCTCACAGTCGCTCTCTGGAATGAAACTACTACACAGAAAGAAAAACAATATTAATTAATTAACTTACATTTTGTCTTTAGCCTTTGAGACAGATGAGACAAGTACTGCATTAAAAAAAACCTGTTTAGGTTTTTTCTTTTTTTGCTTAGAGGCATACATTATAAAATTTTTTACCTGTCTAATACAAACAATCTGTGAAAAAAATTGACTATAGATGTGTTTTCTCCTTCGCTACTGTATGGAGAGAACGGGTTCGGTAAAGGATGAGTTGGCGGTAGAAACCTTCTGCTTCTCCGGTTCTCAGAGAACGCCAAATAAAGTCGGAGAAAACTGCTACTACTCGCGATGAAACCGCCGTCTTCCTTAGCAGCTACAATATTCACAGTCGCCGTAAGATTTTCTATTCTGGAAACACTTTCAGGATGAGAAGGTTGAACAACAGTGGTAGTATGATATCTTGTGACTAAGAAACTGGCCGCATAGGGAACGTCTCGGACATACAAGCTGACGGCGAAATATTGCACGTCTTCGGACCGTGATAGCAGCAGATTCGCCCAGTATTGTTAAATTCGCGAAGAAATCGCTATGCTCTGTTTTGCTAAACACACACTAGTTTTTACGAAGGTCCGAGGATCCAACATCGAATAAAGGTTCGTAAAGATATTTACCTTCTTGTTTTCACAAATTAAATTTTTATTCTTGGTAATCGCCATTACATGTTCACCTCTGCACTTCACATTACTTCTGTATAAAAATTTATCTGCCCTCAAAAAGGCACAATGCCCAATCGGCATTTCTTATCTCCAACAATTACAAGAAATTCTAGATGCTCCTCTTTCTTTGCAGCGAAGAGCGTTGTCGTCAGAGGAAATAGCGTTGTGATATCCAATTCCGGTTGCTCATTATCGCTGGTACTCGCAGCCGGAATATTACAGTCATATTACATTACGCAGGGACATTACAATTAGCTGTTCCAAAGACCTGGAACCATTGAGAAACGGATATTAGATTTATCTCAACAGCAAGTACTAGCCAATACTAAATCAATGACGTGTTTTACATTGAACAATCGCTTGAAACCTTAGACGTTCAGTCGCGGATCTGTAGAGGTATGTTTACGAAGACTACGATGTTTACGAATTTGACTGTCTCAGTGTCTGCATATAGCGCTTGCTGAATTACCCTTGTACTCAGAATAACTGTAGAACACTGTTAGCGGACGACTGTGATAGTGTACTGTACAAAGTAAGAACAGAATTACGCACAGAATTAATGTGAGAAGGTCGCAAGTACAACATTGTGTACAGTGACGTAAGAAGTGTGAAAATCGTTTGCTCTGACTCCGAAAAGGCGGAGATGATACTCGTCTTTGGCGAGTGTAGACAAAATGCGGCTGCAGCCTGCTCGTTGTATGCAGAAAGATACCCGGACAATCATCCAATGCGCCAAACTTTTGCAAACATCAACAAAAATTATATGCGACAGGTGTGGCCGTAACACGCAAACGGATCCATAGCAAACCCATCACAGGAGAAGCAGTTGCAGTTGGTGTGTTAGCTGCAGTTGCCATGAACCTACACATGTGTTCACGTGACATCGCTAGAGGTAGTGCAATGAGTCCAAGTGGTGTAATGTGCATACTTCATCGTCATAAATTTCACCACCATCATGTGTAGCTGCATCAACAATTACGTGGAGATGACTTTAATAATCGAGTGAATTTCTGTCAATGGACATTAACAGAGAATGCGTTGCCGTTTAACCTGTTTACCGATGAAGCAGGTTTCACAACCCACGGTGCAGTGAATTTAGGGAACATGCACTGCTGGACCGTGGACAGCCCTCGCTGGCTACCTCAGGTAGAGCGGCAGCGACCGTGGAATGCAAATGTATGGTGCGGGGTAAGTGGTGACCATTTCATTGGTCCTCACTTCAGTGAAGGTACCCAAACAGCTGCAGAATACATGGAGTTTCTACAGAATGATCTGCCAACATTGCTGGGAATGTCCTGCCGGAAATTCATAGACGTTTGTGGTATCAACATGATGGTGCTCCTGCACATTCTGCAATGAATGACCTTTGACAGAATGTTCGACGGACGTTTCATAGGGTGTGGCGGACGCATAAATTGGCCAGGCCGTTCTCCTGATCTGACACCTGAAGTTTTTCTGTGGGAGACGTTAAAGGAGAACGTGTACTGTGATGGGCCTAGTACCCCAGAGGATAGGAAAACATATTGAGGCATCCTGTGGCCACATTACACCAGATGTACTGCGTCGTGAAAGATATTGATTACGTGCTAGATTGCAAATGTGTGCAGCAAATGATGGGCACCACTTTGAACATTTATTGGGCTGAATAGTCAGGACACACTCTTTTACCTTCTGTAATTGAAAATAAACGACAAACAAACAAAATTGTAAGTTTAAATACATTCTCATGTTGATGTACATTTTCTTCTAACAAATCAGTGGCGTACAGTATTCTTCAGAGAAAAAAACCTAATAATAGTGATAGCATGTGGACGTAACGTGCTGTTCATGTCTCTTCTGTACTTTTTGAATTCACAATTAATTCGGTTTCCTCCGATAGGCACACTTGAACTGCTGAGGAGTTACTCAAGCGTCAACTTTACGTTACAAATTACTCTGGATGTAATTAACATTTTACAATGTAAGAAACGACATTGACTATTTATTCTATTTTCCAGTTGTGCTAAAAATAATAACTCGTTTCCATTAAAAAAACTAAATGTGTGCTGAAAATCATACTTCCGTGCATTTCTCAATGGTTTGTATTAACCAATTACACCAGCGCCTCTCCTCACTTTCGGTTTGTGGAATTGTCTATTCAGTGTTTGTTGTGGTTTGGGAGGAGTTTCCAGTGGTAACGTTAGGTGACTCAACCTGTGTATTGGTCGACTTGCCTCGCAACGTCCAATTTCAAGTTTTTAGCAATAGACATACAGAGGAGACAGTCAAGTAGACAATTACAAGAACCGAACATTAGAGCATTCAGTCGCTGTGGTTGCTAACTACAAATCAACGCCCTCACATAAATTAGTTAATCCACACGACACCAGTTTCATTAACACACTCCTTAGCGAGAGCCGTAATTACAAGAAATGTATTGTCGTAACTCTTCTCTGGAAACAAATTATCGTGATACTTTTTAAAAAAATATTATTCCACTTAATGTTTGACTTACTCGTTAACGAATCTGCTTTTTTTCTTTTGCAGTTTGTTCTGCGTACTTCATTAATTCCTCTGCCACTAACAGTCACGTAGTTTCCAATGACGAAAGAGCAATGCCGCATTCTTCATAGCGTAGAAGAAAGAAACGATCCTTTAAAAGGATATAATCGTGAGTTTTGTAAATAATTGTAAGCTACCGTTACCAGTTTCCTAATAGGCAGACTGGTATGAATCGTTGATTAGTTTGCAAAGCTCTAGATGAGTTAGGAAATCGAGCATCATTGATTACCCGCAATCTAACAGGAATGTCTCGGCATCTCTTCCTCTTCACCGCAAACCTTTGATACGCTTAAATCGGGCCTCTGTTTCATATCCACATTGTACATAGTTGGGAACCGAGCTAGGGAAGCCTATTACTGTTTGCTGCTTCTTTTTTTCATCACCGTATGCATCTAACTCCATTTTCTATAACTTGCTATATTTATAGTGCCGCTCGTCCCAATTAAAGACAGACGGTATTTTTGAAACCGTAATATCACTATTACAACGGACTGATGATTACAACTGACTTTTTTTTAACCGCATATGGGTTGCATGAATGCTGAAAAACTTTTAAAAAAATCTGATTCAGTTCATTGCGTTTAAAGAATCGATTTAATTTGTGTGCTAGAACTTCATGGCATGTATCAGTGATATATTACGGTCATACGTGACTGTCAGACATTAGTCAACCTAATGTACTTTATTCTTCTTTCATAGTTACTCTTGTCGTCCTTTAAATCGTTCTCATAATTTGTCCTACGTTTGAAGGACATAAATCAGGACAATAGTTATTATCAGTGAGATTCCTTTTGTCTTCAATATATTTAGCTTTAGGGTGTGGGTGGTATCGCCTATATCGCTTAAGGCTGTTGCTGGAATGGCACCTTCGCACCGTTTTTCTATCCGAGCTTGTATTCCGTCAACAGCGATGCCATCATAAAGGGGATCCTAAGCCCCAACATTCCTTTCTTTCCTTTCTGTTTAAATTAATTTCTCACTAGTATGCGGAAAAAATGTTTATCTTGTCTTAGACAAGACCATTGGTTGTTATTTTGTTATATGCAACACACAAAAATTTGTAACGAAGAACCCGTTTCTCTCAACAAGAATATAAAGGATTTGTTGTTTATCTGTATTACAATTTCGAACAATGCTCAGTATGGAGTCATGTACTTTTTTTACTGAGATGATAATCTAGGCTGACTTGCTCTGCTGAAAAATAAAATGATTTTATCTAATGAGAAAAGACTGGAAGCAAATGTTAAAAACAGTGCAGAATGAAATCTGTGGCAGAGAAAACTACTCTCCTATGGAAGCTTTCCAACAGACGACTGCTCCTAATAGAGTTCTCTGAGTCACCCCTACTTCTCTGCCCGATGCTCCGTTCCTTTTGTGTCAATATTGTCTCAATCAGCGATGTTTGTTCTGCTCTTGTATTATCTGTCGCCAACTCGGAGCGCAGTTAACAGCTGCCAGTACTTCCAGAACCTCAAAGGGAAACTGAACAACGCAAGCGCTCACAAACCTGTCTTGCATTTCCATTGCAACTTTTCAGGATAGTATTAAATATATAGCATAATTTGGTAAGTACCTTCTCTCTTATTTGGTCTAATACTAATTTATAGCGTAATGAATTATCTATTTTTTCATCATTGTGCTACAACATCGCGTATTATATTGCTTTACTTTTTTTATTTACGTTGTCCTCTGACTATTTAGTACTAACATCTCGCTTTGTGCCGCTCACCTTATTAGGACAATTTCTTAGATTTCATCAGCCATGACAATTAGTTATTTACATTATAGTTCAAAAATGGCTCTGAGCACTATGGGATTTAACTTCTGAGGTAATCAGACCCCTAGAACTTAGAACTACTTAAACCTAACTAACCTAAGGACATCACACACATCCATACCCGAGGCAGGATTCGAACCTGCGACCGTATCGGTCGTGCGGTTCCAGGCTGTATTGCCTACAACCGCTCGGCCACCCCGGACGGCTACATTACAGTTTCTATCACTTATTGTCGTCTTTGTGACCAGGCACTAGAGCATCTTACTCTGCCTTCCCAAAGCAACATGCAGAAAATATTTATCCTAGTTTCGAGTATTGGAATCAGCATTATTTCATACGACTCTCTATCTATTAATCTTAACAGATCTCTGTCTATTAATCTTAATACTGTGGACAAGAAGAGAGTAGAAGCTTTCGAAATGTAGTGCTACAGAAGAATGTTGAAGATTCGATGGGTAGATCACATAACTAATGAGGAGGTGTTGAATAGAATTGGGGAGAAGAGGTGTTTGTGGCACAACTTGACCAGAAGAAGGGATCGGTTGGTAGAACGTGTTCTGAGGCATCAAGGGCTCACCAATTTAGTATTGGAGGGCAGCTTGGAGGGTGAAAATCGTAGAGGGAGGCCAAGAGACGAATACAGTAAGTAGATTCAGAAGGATGTAGGGAGATGAAGCAGCTCGCACAAGATAGAGTAGCATGGAGAGCTGCATCAAACCAGTCCCAGGACTGAAGACCACAACAACATCAACAACAACAACAAATGTACTGTACTACGCAGCTTTTCAACTCCATAGAACAGTTTTTGGACGTCTTTCTTTCATCCGAAAGAACAGTGATATCGGCAAATAAAGCTCTTTTTTTTTACTTCCCTTAATCTTTTCAAGTGTTCTGGTGCATCATCGGTCCTTTGTGATCTCTCTGAGATAAAACGTCTCTTGATACTTCATTGAACACGTTCTGCGTGTCTCTAGGACATGGTACCAAGGGTACAATAGCGCCAAATCAGTCCATCAGCTAAGTGAGTTCCTTTGAAGGAGAATTGTTACAGGCCGCACTAGCATTACATAGAGTCAACAGGTGCTAGTTGTGGCTGATGCTATGGGTAACTATGTTATTGCAAAGTGAAAACGTCAGGAAGGAATGAAACACAGTCATCGTTTCAATAGTCCTAAGAAATAGTTAACGACCGCCATAGTCAATAATCCATCAAGAGATGATGAAACATGCGTAAAATGGCTGAGTGGGTGTCTAGAAGCAGTTGACAAAAAGAACAAATTCGTTGTGTCACTTGGAACAGTAAAAATACCGTAACGAGATTTGTGGAGCAATGATGCCTTAGGGGGTGGAGCGTATGATACATGTTGTTGCGCTCAGGTTGGCGATTATGAATCTGACGGATACCTATCAAAAGGTAAATGGTACAGTGGGGCTATCTTTTCTGCCCTGCTGGTACCTTTAGTTCTGATCGACAGTAAAGGTAACACAAGTATTCATGTAATAAGTATTGAATGTCAGATCGCTTTGTTCAAAAGACGACAAAAATCATTCACTGTACTTCTCTAAAAGATGAGTGAGGACGAAGGACGCTCAATATAAACGATGTTGACAAAAAAAATTGACATTTGGCAGTCACCTAGGCCTCATGCCTCTCTCTGCTGTCTCTGGCTGACGCTGACGTATGGGCAGCGGCTTCCAGCCTGAATGCTGAACTGGTGTCCTATGATGCTGATAGCAGGCCCAGGGTAGGTCGGCAGTCTTCAGAGGCCATGGCCATTAATGTCAGTGGCATGCTTCTGTTCTTGGCGGTGCGCGGAGACAGCTGTGTCCAGGGTCCAACTCACTTTGACAGGACTCAGATGGCGGCTGTCGTTGATGTGCCAAGTCCCACTAGGAACTCAGCATCGGCACCGGCCGGCGTGGAGGGCATGGCAGTGGGGCGGCGGCACCAAGTTCCTTGAAGGCTTTAGTGCTAGAGATAGGTGCATCGTGTCTTGAACCTATCGCTACTGCTGATGGTGACCAGTCATCTCGCTATCTGGCATAGCTCTGGCATCGTGGACATGCTGCTAATCTCCAGTGACGAGAGGTACTCCCTACCTCAAAATCCAGACTTATTTTTGTTTTTCTGGTGCTCGTTTGTTTCACTAGAGCCCCGATGCAGGTGGACCCGGCGGAGGTTGGAGTCCTCCCTTGGACATGAGTGTGGGTGTTTGTCCTTATGATAATTTTGGTTAAGTAGTGTGTAAGCTGAGGGACTGATGACCTTAGCAGTTAAGTCCCATACGATTGCACACACATCTGAACATTTTTTAGAGCCCAGAACTTAGTCATGTCGTTCATAACAAGAGACTTGCCCTGATACGGTGACCTCGCCCCACTGGCTTCAAGGTTACCGCTGTGCAGTGCAGTTTACTGCTGCTCTCGGCTGTCTTCACCTCGCAATTCATTTCTGTATTTGCTACTGTGTGCCATATGTAACCGCACTGGTGACTATTGCCTTACGCCTGCAAAGGCAGTGCTCCACAGAGGCTTTATCACTGCTTCTTTTTACTTCTGCTAAAGACTTAAAATTTATGGTCAAAGACTGTCTCCATGTAATTCGAACATACAGAAAACCTTAAATGTCAATCACGAACATTGTAAATATGACGTCAGTGGAGAACCACTGAGAATGGTTTCTGTTGTAGACAATTATTAGGAATCAGAGGCTATGTGTATTATATATTATTTGGGTGACATTACTGAATTATTAACTATGAACTTTGAACAACTCTTATCAAGTATGAAACACTTAACGAGTACAACAGAATACGTGTGTGCCACCTCTGTACACGACACTTTTAAAATCGACTTCATAATTTTTTCCAGGAGATATTGATAGCAATGCTTAATGCTCATTGGAAAACGATTAAGAGGTGAGTTTAGTTTTGTAACACATACACTTTTTTGTAAGAGATGCAGTGTGATTACAAATTTTTCAGAATGTATACATTATGATAAAACCTGTGTATACCGTTAAATATGACACTATTGGTTAAGCTTTGCTGTGACTGCTACGCGAAATCGGTGGCGTATCTACATACCAGGCAATATCAACACTATCGCTACAGCTGAGTAGTGCTGCAGGCACTGGAAGATAATAGTGAACAATGCCAGAAACCGGGTGCAGAGGTGACGAGTTCTTGCAAACGAGAGTCGTATTGTGGAGCTAAGAAACTGAATTTTAATGGTTTTAAGCCTTTAAAAACTCTTCTGACGATAATAACTATAAACTGGGTGCAGAGGTGACGAGTTCTTGCAAACGAGAGTCGTATTGTGGAGCTAAAAAACTTAATTTTAGTGGTTTTTGAGGCAAGCGTTTAAATACTCTTCTGACGATAATAACTATAATGACGGTAGGTAGTATGTTTTGGTATGTGTCTTAACGAAGCCATTGATGTCCGATCTATACCATGATGGTTGACTGGGATAGTATCGACGGACAAATATGGGCTTCTGAAGGAAAGTTCCTGAAGCACATATATCGACAACGTGCTGTAAACAACACAAAAGATTGTTTACACTTAAGGCCTTATACCAAATTTTAGACGGCGAGGACAAGAAAAACAAAATCAGCTAAATGGACTAAATTACCCAGAAAAAAAGGAAACAAATTACGTCCAGTCAGGTTAGGAACATCAATGAGCAACAAAACAAAGGAGCTGCACAAATTAAATTTCATTTTTTGACCGATTAAGATAAAAGGCACACAAGGAATTTTACTTGAGAAGCACATATGTTTTTCATTGATGAACAACAGCAATAGCCATTCATAATTATTCTACGGCATTTCTCTGGTTTGGTTGCTTTGAATTCTCCGTGCTTTGGCCATAAAGCTAGGCCTTAAGCACAATTTTAAAAGATACCGAAATGGCTTGAAAGGACTGGGTTTCTGGCTTTAGTAAGAGATATTCTAAAAGAACGTTAAGGAACCCACCAGTATCAAGTCTCAAGAGAGTTATCGGTATCACTACAGCTGAAATTAAATCATTTTTTACCAACGTGAACACTATTTTAGAAAACATTCTGAATACATATTCCGGTACATGTCGTGGTAATTAAATGCATTACTTTCACAGAACAGCAATTTTATCCTTTCTGTATTTCATATTGTTGTTATTAACCTATAGGGGTATCGATGGTACCCATGAGCAGTAGGACAGTACAATTTCTGGTCCAGAAGGCTGACTGGGCATCCATCAACACTTTCTTCCCAGTATCGCATTTGCAGCTGAGACAGTTATACATTTCATTTTTTATTGACAGCAGCATCACCACTTCCTTATCTGCAAGGCTGTACAGGGAGCCAAGTGACATGGCCAAGGAAATGAGAGGACATGAAGGGGATCTGGGACGATGTCATATCAGTATCAGCGTCATCTTATCTCCAACACCATACCAGGTATCATGTCATCAGCAACAGCATGCCTTGGCATGCCCTAAGAACATACAGGGGGAGAGGAGTAGGAGGCCGCCACACTCAATTCCCCTGCGTGGAAGCGAAATCCGCTAAAGTACACACATCAAAAACAGTTTCGCATCACCCCACTTCCCAGAACTCCTGAAGATAGACGTTGACCGTGGATATTCTATCACAGACACAGTCCCTTCGACTGTTCTGAGGTGTCATTAAACCTGCCAAAATATGTAAACAACCATGTATGAGCAGCGCCTATTAGATGAAGGGGGTCCGACAGCCGATCAGTTCCAGTCATTCCACCAGGAAGGAGGTACACGGCTCGTGTTGTCTGTAATTTAACCATGCCTAGCCGGTCAATACCGTAGTTCGATCGCGTCCACATAGTTACTTTGTGCCAGGAAGGACTCTCAACAAGGGAAGTGTCCAGGCGTCCCGGAGTGAACCAAAGCGATGTTGATCGGAAATGGAGGAGACACAGAGAGAAGAGAACTGTCGATGACATGCTTCGCTCAGGCCGCCCAGGAGCTACTACTGCAGTGGATGATCGCTATTTACGGATTATGGCCCGGAGGAACACTGACAGCAACGCCACCATGTTGAATAATGCTTTTGTGCCGCCACAACTTCAACTTTGCTCAATAGGCTGCGTGATGCACAACTTCACTTCCGGCGTCCTTGGCGAGATCCATCTTTGCAACCACGACACCATGCAGCGAGGTACAGATGGCCCCAACAACATGCCGAGTGGACCGCTCAGGATTGGCATCACATTCTCTTCACCGATGAGTGTCGCATATGCCTTCGGCCAGACAATCGTCGGAAACGTGTCTGGAGGCAACCCGATCAGGCTGAACGCCTTAGGCACACTGTCTAGCGAGTGCAGTAAGGTGAAGGTTCCCTGCTGTTTTGGGGAGGCATTATGTGTGACCGACGTACACCGCTGGTGGTCATGGAAATCCTCGTAACGGCTGTACGATATGTGAATGCCATCCTCTGACCGATAGTGCAACCATATTGGCAGCATATTGGCGAGACATTCGTCTTCATGGACGACAATTTGCGCCTCCATCGTGCACATCTTGTGAATGACTTCATTCAGGATAACGACATGGCTTGACTAGAGTGGGCAGCATGTTCTCCAAACATGGACCCTATCGAACATGCCTGGAATAGATTGAAAAAGGGCTGTTTCTGGACGACGTGACCCACCAACCATTCTGAGGGATCTATGCCGAATCGCCGTTGAGGAGTGGGACAATCTGGACCAACAGTACCTTGATGAACTTATGGATAGTATGCCATGACGAAGACAGGCATGTATCAATGCAAGAGGACGTGCTATTGTGTATTAGAGGTACCGGTATGTACAGCAATCTGCACCACCATCTCTGAAGGTCTCGCTATGTGGTGGTACAATGTGCAACGTGTTGTTATCATGAGCAATAAAAAGGGTGAAAATGATGTTGTTTTGATCTCTATTCCAGTTTTCCGTACTGGTTCCGCAACTCTCGGAACATAGGTGAATCCTTTTTTTTTTCTTTTTTTATTTGTGAATATGAACTGCTGAAAATTTTTTTCAGGTGTATTTGCATTACTGGCACTAAAAAAGTCGTTTAAAATCTGGTGTACCAGTGCCATTGTTATATTTCATTTGTAGCTACGCATGGTGCCCTATAAATAATTAAAAGCCAACATTTCCTTGTATAATATAAAAAAGAATTAGGAATTCATATTTATTGAAAATGAGTTTCGGTGTGGAAACTATCCCAAACGCTGAAACGTGGAATAAAAGCAAATCCTGTTTCAAATCCTGTCTCTAGCAGCTGGTTGCACTGTAGAAAATGAACGCTTACTGCCACCGGCAGATGGCTGGCCTTTAAAATTAAGCAACGCTCGATCTCTGCAACACAACAACACAGCTACTTACTGCCATCCGTTCACTGCTGCACGGTACAAATGCGCAACATCTAAGACACTGAAAATCTCTAAAGTGTCTCAAAATCGTAGTTAGCGTAAAAAGTGTGATGCTCACACAGAGTATCCAGGATCTATTTGAGTTTAATACAAGAAAAAATGCTATAAAACGCAAATAAATTTACGTGATATCACTATGTTGCAAAAATAAGCCTACAATATAAAAGAAAAAGTTAGCTAATTTCCACACATTCTAGCCAAATTAGTGTCCAAAATACTTAAGTATGTACCCAGTGCTAAGTTTCCAAACCTAATAACAGTCGAAATTTGAGAATGTAGGGCTAATAATTCGATGTTATAAAAGCAACCTGACGAGGTTAATAACGACAGACAAATATGTGTTGGTTAAAATACTTGGTTAAATAGGCAGACTGAATGTAGCTAATTATGCCTACTCTTGATATAAGCCACAACACACAAGCAGATTAAATATTTCTACATTTGAATCATTCTCGAGACTCGTTTTAGGAGAGACAAAACTGATGATTCGCTTCATTCACTAAAAAAAATGAAAACGATGCTATTGATTACCAATTATCTCTATTATTACAAATGACATAGGCCTGCTGAAAGCTATGTTCAATAACAGCAGTTTTCAGTCAGATCTATGGTGGTTCAAAAATGACTCTGAGCACTATGCGACTCAACTTCTGAGGTCATCAGTCCACTAGAACTTATAACTACTTAAACCTAACTAACCTAAGGACACCACACACATCCATGCCCGAGGCAGGATTCGAACCTGCGACTGTAGCAGTCGCGCGACTTCAGACTGTAGCGCGTAGAACCGCTCGGCCACTCCGGCCAGCTCTCTGGTGGTAAAACACGATAGAGTAGGAAATTAATTATTTAAAAACCAAACAATGTCTGCAAATCAAGTAGACAGTGCTTAAAGTATGATGTTTACAACGAATGTCCAGCGGTTAGTTGAGGTAAATACATAAAGGAACACAGTATGGGTCATGCTGTGACGTCACGTATACCTGCAATGTAGATGAAAGTGTAACACACGGCTGCTGAAAGCTATGTACGCAACAGCAGTTTGCAATCAAAAGGCTCTCTAAAAACCTTACAGACTCCATTGACCCTATATTATTATTCATAATATTCTAAAGTATACAACAGCAACATGAAAAGTGTGATTTCCATTTTGCAGCAGCATCTAAATACGTAAAGTGAGTATTCAGTCAGTACAGCACAAAAATGCCCTGCACCAATTGCCACAAATACATGCACAGCACAATTGTCTTATTAGCGAAGAAAGGAATAAGATGTTTTCGTTGCCAAATATCACTTAAACTGCAGAGGGTCATAGACTGCTTATAAACATACGACCGAAGGCGGTAACAGTGAGAGATGGAACATTTCCAAAGACAATGTCAGAATCGATATCTTGGAAAACTCTTTGGAAGAACGAACTAAATATTGCCTCATCTGAATAGGCTCCACAATTCAATAAAACACATGTTTATCGTATTATAAGTAAAATTTCATTTTGTATGCCTCACAAGCACAAAAGGCTCTAAAATATAAGCCCGAAGCCTAACACAAGACGTTTTACGGCCACCCTCGATTACTATGAATGTTAAACAAATGCCACACTACACATTAAAGTGATGCCATTTTCTGTAATGTACAGGTATACAGATGTGGAAGTTGCCTTGTAGTAAAATTTAGTTGATCAGAACCGGAAATGACGTTACAGATTTTACCAACGCATGTAGCTGTGTCACCTACAATATGCGCTTAATACCAAGCCCTCAACCACATCGTTCTAATTGTTGTTGTTGTTGTTGTCTTCAGTCCTGAGACTGGTTTGATGCAGCTCTCCATGCTACTCTATCCTGTGCAAGCTTCTTCATCTCCCAGTACCTACTGCAACCTACATCCTTCTGAATCTGCTTAGTGTATTCATCTCTTGGTCTCCATCTACGATTTTTACCTTCCACGCTGCCCTCCAATGCTAAATTTGTGATCCCTTGATGCCTCAAAACATGCCCTACCAACCGATCCCTTCTTCTAGTCAAGTTGTGCCACAAACTTCTCTTCTCCCCAATCCTGTTCAATACCTCCTCATTAGTTACATAATCTATCCACCTTATTTTCAGCATTGTTCTGTAGCACCACATTTCGAAAGCTTCTATTCTCTTCTTGTCCAAACTAGTTATCGTCTATGTTTCACTTCCATCACTTCTACTTAGGACATCCAATAAGTAAAGCATAAACAAAACGGCTCTAAATATTACGAGGTATGCTACCTCAACATTGCAGTGTGATAGCATGACGGTTTCTAGAGACGAAGCCACAGATGTCGCAATACACGGAAAAGAGCGACTTAATTACACTGAAGGGCCAAAGAAACTGGTACAGTAGCTGCCTAATATCGTGTAGGGGCCCGCAAACACGCAAACGTTCATCAATACGACGTGCCATGGACTCGATTAATGTCTGAAGAAGTGCTGGAGGGAACTGACACCATGAGTCCAGCAGAGCTGTCCATAAATCCGTAAGAGTACGAGGGGGTGGAGATATCTTCTGAACAGCCCACTGCAAGGCATCCAAGATTGCTGAACAATTTTCATGTCTAGGAAGTTTGATGGGCAGCAGAAGTATTTGAACTCAGAAGAGTCTTCCTGGAGCCATTCTGTAGCAATTATAGACATATGGCGTGTCTCATTGTCCTGCTGGAATTGCCCAAGTACGTCGGATGCACAGTGGACAAGAATGAACGCAGATGATCAGACAGGATGCTTACGTATATGTCACCTGTCATTGTAGGAGGACGGGCAGAGACACAACATATATAGTCTGGGAGACGAGTCTTTGGTATTGACAGCTCGGTAGCGCCTTTCTGTTGCCTAGTGACCGCTGGCAGGCAGCCAATGACGGCCTGACTTTGAGCGGGTAGCAAGGGGCCACGTTGCCGCTCTGAAACCCGGTCGCGCGCGGTCATGAAACTTACCAGTGTCTCGCGTGCAGGCGGTGCGGTCGTTTGTCGTTTGTCTGAAGTTGAATTTGCAGTTTATTTCGCTTTTGTTGTTTTTAGTGTTTCTTTGTTTATGTTTCGTTGTAAACAATATCTAGTGCGGCGGGCAGTACCATCCCAACACAAGAAGTGAAACGGAGGAAGAAAAGTGTGCTACACACCCAGGCCCGTGAATTCGTGTGCTTTGTGAGGGATTACTTTGAGAAAGAAAAGGACAACGGTGGGCCCTTAATTCCTGTTGCTCAGGTTGTGAAGGGAACTGCTGCAGCATTGAAAATAAGTAAGAACACTGTTGTAAAGATAGGAAAATAACAGTATAGTGTAGATTGTGACGAGAGTGGCACAACAAAGCTGCACACACCAGGAAAGAAGCGACCGAGAAATAAGCAGGTGACAGCTTTGGACGGTTTTCAGAAAGACGCTATTCGTCGTCATATATACAGCTATTATAAGAGAAGGGAAGATCCCACTCTATCAAAATTACTGGTGTCGCTTCAGAAAGACTATCTTTTTAAAGGGAGCAAATTTTCATTGCGTTCAGTGCTGAAAGACATAGGCTTCAGCTATTCACTGTTTAACGGACGCAAAATATAAATGGAAAGGGCAGATGTAGTTGCATGGCGGTGCAGATTTCTGCGCAGGATCATGGGTGTGGAATTCGGAAGTATGGTGTGGTTAGATGAAACTTGGGTCAATGCCAGCCATTCTTTACGTAGAGGCTGGAATGATGGAACGCCCGAGGGGACAACTGGGGGCCTGTTGGCAAAGAAGGGCGTATTATTGTCTTACATGCAGGAACATCGAAAGGTTTTGTGCCAAACTGCTTGAAAATGTTTCAGTCAAAAAAGACGGGACCATGAAGAAATGAACAGTGTAGTATTTCAAGAATGGTTCGAGACATCGCTTATGACGAATCTGACAAGTCCATCAGTGATTGTTATGGACAATGCGCCTTATCATCCGTTGTTCACGATAAGGCACCAACCTTGGCAACAAAAAATATGATATCATTCAGTGGATGAAACGGCGAAAAGTAGATTTCAGAGAAGATTTAAGGAAGGCGGAACTGCTCGAAATTGTGGCACAAAAGAAACCCCAATTTCCAACATATGTAATTGACGAGATTGCCAACAGGCACGGGCATGAAATCGTTCGGCTTCCTCCATACCACCGTCACTTCAATGCAGTTGAAGGAATGTGGGCGCAGATATAAAATTACATTGCTGCAAACAATAAAAAATTCACGATCTCTGAAGTGGAAACTCTCCTTCCAGCAGCTATCAATAAAGTGACAAGCGAGACGTGGGCTAAAATTGTAAACAGCACTGCAAGTGCCATCAGAGAGGCGGCCAAAACCGAAGGGGTTGTGGAAGACTGCATCGAAAATTTAATTATACAACTAAGAGAGAGCAGTGATAATTCGAATAGTGCTGAGGAAGACAATGTCAAATCTGATTCTGACAGTGATAGGAGTGGTGTTTTTCCATTACGGTAACTACAACGTATTCAGGAATGTAAGGAGGGAGTTTGCTATCGACCTACCACCACATCATCATATTGTGAGTACTTTCTTCAAATTATAACTCTTAATACATTGACCAATTATTCTGTAGCTTGTAGCAGAACAAATTAATAATGCTAATACTTAACAATGGAAACCAAAACTGCTAATGTTCAACAACTTGCGAAAATAATTTTCATTTCAGTTGTGAAGTTTAACAAATAACTTTATTATGTTTCAGCATCTTAGATACTTGTACTAGATAGCTCTTATCAGTTTTCGAGTTAATATATTTCAAGCATCAAGTTAAAATAAATTCACGCGTACCAATACGACTAGTATTTTGTCTCGCTTTTATTTCTGCTGCTAGAGAATGCGTGTAGCAGACAGGGCGCCGCGTGCTGTGAGCCACGTTTGGCAACAGCGCCGTCTGCCCGCCGGAACTGTCAGTACCAATCACTCGTCTCACGGACTATAAGTGTATGAGGGACGTTACCGAATTGGGCGCTCTAATACAAAGAGTCGAACCTACTATAATTGAGGGATATAAAATTTTCATGCAACCAAGAGTGTTACCATTCACCAAATGTCATCCAGTTCTCATGTGCTGTGACCAAGTAGCAGGAGGTGGAACTGCAGCGATGTTAGTAATCAAGAACATGCTAATACAGATGACGTAGTGCTCGCAGACCATGTCATTCTATGTATATCATAAAGTTAACATGAATTAGATCATGAACATGACACTTCATAGTACTGTGGAATTTGTCAGTATAACAAAAGTTTCTATTACGTCATAATTGAAAGTATTTTTAATGATTGTGTGGCAACTAATTTATTTCCAGAAATGCATGTATTACATTGAAGGAGTTGTCACTCAGAAATACTTCTAATTTATTTTAAATTGCTCGTAGGCTGTTTGTCAGACTTTTGAGGCTCTTTGGTAGGTGACTATAGACTCTTGTGGCGGCGTTAATTCACGACTTTGTGTGCCAAAGCTATATTTAACCCAGCTAGCGCAAATCAGCCTTTCTTCTAGTATGTTGACTATGCAGATTGGTATTGCTTTTGAATGGGACAGATTCTTAACAACAAATTTCATAAGTGGACATACATATTGTGAAGCTGTTGTGAATATTTCTAATTCTTTAAATAAATGTCTGCAAGTTGATCTTGGGTGGGCTCCAGCTATTACTCCGTTTACAGTCTTTTTTGCAATGAATAATTTTTTCCTTAATCATGAATCACCCAAAAATATAGCATAAAAACAGTGAATGTAAATAGGCGTAGTAAGCGAATTTGCTGATATGTTTATCACCAAACTTTGTAATAACCTTAATAGATAGACACCTAGAATACAATATAATTTACAGAAGGGCTTTACTAAGATGAATTTTATTTTGAATCTTTGTCTACCTACAGTACCTTGCCCTAAGTCTGCAAGGAGCATGATGCAGTCTCTTGATCCACCAAATATGTGGAACATACTCTAAATCCTCCACAAGGGAGACACACACACAGCGCTTTATCAAGCCTACTACCTTACATCAGAAAATAAACTGATGCTGATGTAAATGCTCTTTGCTAGTTTGCTAATATGAATTCCAAAATATGGTCCGTACCTCAAAGTCAGATGGCTGCTTCATATGATTCAGACAATCACTAATACCTCTGTTTAAAATATATAACACATGATAAAGTTTGTAGGTATGGTTATGAATTGCATATAGCTACAACCGTGAACTTGCTTACAAAGAAAGACTTTTTCGTTCTTTAGAAGAGATACATATTAATTTGTGAACTTTGTAGTTTACATGCTGCAATGGGAAAATACACCATTTGGTGATACTGTCCTAACTATGTTGAATGAATGCTCTAACTGTAGATGCTAAGAGCTCCCAACATGCAATATATGATGTAATGCGATGGGAATATTCAACAGAGGTAGTAATTGTCAACATAGATGGAACAGTGCACCCACCTCGTCCTGAAAATAAATTTTATGCAGGCAAGCACGCTCGTCCATGTGCTGTTCTGATGAGACTGCTTTGTTCGGAATATCTGTCTCAAGTTTAATATTTGACAATTGTGTGTTGTAATTATCGAATTCTTCAACCGACAGATAGTCAGTGCCAATTACATGAATCAGAAAATACATTCAGATTACCACTTAACGTGTGCTGTCCATGGATCACCATTTTCATGGCAATGCTTCAAACCACCACCACAATGAAAACACACAGTTTCATCAGCATTATTAGTGTAATAGTACCCCACTTCATCTGGTCACTGCTTGTAGCGAGAGGCCATTCATCAAATGACGCTTGTCCAGTGTACTGCATACTATATATGCATACTATATATATATATATATATATATATATATATATATATATATATATATATTCAGAGCTATCGAGTCAGTACAGTGTAATTGAAAACTTGTCAGGACCAGTTGCCTAAATATAGTATGCAGTACACTGGACAAGCGTCATTTGATGATTGGCCTCTCGCTACAAGCAGTGACCAGATGAAGATCACAGTTTTCATACTGCTCACGAGTAGTTTGGAATATACTGGGCAATAATATGGGACCAGTAATGTCTGTATGACTTATCAAGAGCTTTTGCATTACAAACTGCTGTTACCTGCACAGCTTGCATTACGCGTGTCCATTTTTATAACAGTAATTATTTTGACTTAGTATCAACGATTATAATTTTTTTAATGAAGAACATTGAAGCACATTATGCATTATCTCTGTCCCTCATAAAATGGTGCCTGAGAAGAATTTAAACGGTGGAATATATACTTTGAGAGTGTGCTGTGACTTATATCAAGAGTAGGCCTAATACATTGGATTCAGTCTGTCTATCTGCCTTCTTAGTGTAGTACTTCAGATAACAGATAATTTTTTGCATTTATAAGCCTGTCCACATTAGTTCTACAACATCGAATTATTAGTCCTAACTTGTAAAATACGGAACATTAGAATACATATTTCAGAATTTTGTGCCCTAATTTGGAGTACATGTATACATGTGGAAATTAACTCAAGCTTTCTTTTACATTGAAGACATTAGTGAAGACATATTATTGAGTCCTACAGCATTTTTTTCAATTATGAACCTCAACTAGGTCTTGGATACTCTTGTGCTGACTACTTACTTTGCAGACATTATAGAATATTTAAACATCTTGGATGTGGGAAATAATTTTCGACTCTGTCTTGTTTTACCACTATAGGCCTTCTTCATTTGTAGAATTACGAATAACTGGTGTTCATCGCTTAAAATTGAATACCACAGAGGAATGAGTTAAATCCGTTTTATAGATTTTTCAGGTGAGCAGTTTCAAATGTTTCAGTTTCGGTGTTGATTGAAACATGTTTCTGCAATTTAGTCTGAGTAATGAGTGACCATTCTTTAGAGTTCCTTAAAACCATTAATTTTTTAAAGATTGGACTCGGCATGTCAGTTTGTTTCAATGTCTGTTTTTCAGGTTCTTAGTATAACCCTCAAATCAGATTATGAAATTCAGACTCTTATGTCATATTCAGATTAGGTTTCACTTTATAACCTCTACGCAACTCCCACGACAAAATTCTATTCATCTATGAGTGTATCATCTGTCATCGAGGATGTTCATGACTAACTGAATTTTAGGAATAATATTGTCTATCAATTTTCTGTTTTTATTTTGCATGAACTTGAGTAAATTATAATGATTAATTATTCAATGTGATACTTTAAGGTCTCAAGTTCTGTATACTTATTGAATTTCCTTTATTGTTACTTCCAATAATCGTTCACTGTATGCTTGGAATGGATATAATAAAAATAATTAATGGAACATAATTTCGGTTATTGCGAATAGATCATGGACCTAATAAGTCAAAGTGTTCATGTATTACTTTTTGCTTATAGAAAACACGTAATACAAAATTGGATTCATAAAACAATAAATTAACTGCCAGAAACTGATTTTTGTAAAGTTCTCTTGGGCCTCTGTGTCATAGAACACCTTCAGTTCCTGCAGAACACAGTTCTTTCCATGGAAAAGGGTTTACAGTCCTGAAACATTGGACATGTGATCTATTGTTGTGGTATCTCAGTAGGTTTATTATTGTAAAACAGGAACTTCTATTTTAGACAATGATGTGCTATAGTTTAATTAATTATCTGTAACTATATTCTTCAATAGCGTTCCTACAAACAGGATGAATGGAACGAAGACTCTTCATCTCTAAAGTCTGGCTCATCCAGCATTCTTACAGCTCAAGCAGTGATAACTGACGTGCTCCAAGGTCCACTGTAAGTGTCACAATGTTTAAAGACCCTTGCATAATGACGTTCTACCTTCATCTCCTTAAGAATTCGAGACAGAAATGGTCATTTTGATTGGTATCTTGGTTTTAAGAAATCAGTCCACTCAGGTCTCATTTAGCCATCATCTTCAACAGTGTTCAAAGCAGTGAGTCTCAAACACGCATCTTTAGTTATGCCCACTCAGTCCTTCGAAATCTCATCTTCTGTTATACATCTGATGTAGTCCATGTCTTTGCTGCTTTCCAGATATGAATGTCATCTAAATGTGAATGTCACACGAACAGCTTCAAAACGCTTTACACGATGGACAACATAGCGGATGAGCCTAAAGAGGGCGCTTTCTTTATTTTTATTTCATTTATTTATTTAGTTTGATAGCCAAATGAGTTCAAGGATATCCAAATTTTTAAGCTCTGGATCCCGAATCGTAGCGGCATAATGATGCAGATTGTTTCAGGATAAACGTAAAATAGTGTATTACTGTCTGAGAGATGATTATGTTGAGGTATAGAACTGATGCTTGGACACGGAAAATTTCGCTGGAAATCAATACATCTCGATTCAGTGGTTGTAAACGTTATGCTTGTCTGTCGATACTGTCTTTTACGCGATAGAATGCATAAGATTTTTCTTTGGTGTAGTTTATTTTCAATCTACTGCCTCTTAATATTATTCTAAAGTGTGATCTTTCCTTTCCACCTGTTGCACGTGTGAATTGTGCCCCGAGAGCTTTTAAAGTATAGAAATCTTATTGTGAGTTTTCCGTGTATCACGTAGAGCAAAACCGAACGATATATTAAGTTTTGTATAAGTATTGTACGATAGGTTTCGTATTAACAAGAAGGATGTGTCTCTTGAAACATATTTTTGATAGTTCTTCAGGAAAATGCAGTTTCTATGTTTATTTATTCTGTAATGACTGGACATGCCTTTAAATAAAATGATGTGAGTTTAGATGATTTGCTCTATTTCTGCTAAATCATTATAAGCTCGATTTTTGTATTTCGCCCGTTTGTCAACTGGAAACATGCCTTCATTTTCTAAGGATGTCCAAATAATTTCTTATATTTTCTTTGAAATTCCGTGCTATGATATAAAAGCCTATGAATAAAAAGTCAATTCTGTCATAAGATTATCTTTCTATGTAATGCATCGTTACGCAAAGTAACTAGTGTCTCAGCTCTGAAAGGCCTGCGGGGCTGAATATTGTCGGTAATAATCAGTCCCGTCAGATGACAACCTTGCTCATACCAATCCTTCAGTACACTGAAAGTGGATAAGACGTTAGGCTTTTCTACGTCAGTTAGCATATCAGTACAGTTCTTATTGTAAGAGCATAGACGATGTTGTTTCAGTGTCGACTCTGACCTTACGTGCCACTGCCTGTTGGAGGTAGCGCCGCTTAATGGGGAACCCCGCCGTGCTAGAAGCAGCGAGAGTCTTGGCATCGGGCATGACGCGGGGATCGTGAAGTCAGCATTGTGTTGTCAAACTGAGTGATAAGAATGAACGCTGGGGAGAGTGGACAGTCCGTGGATTATAGCTACTGTGGTCACCTATTCGACAAATAGAAAGCCTGCGTGAAAGTTGTTGTTACTGTGGAAGAGCTAGGACAGATGGAGAGTATAAGTGTGATATAATTTGTGTGAGTAATATAAAAATGCTGCTGCAATATGAAGTCTTCATCTTAGCTATCCATTGGCGTTAATAATGATTATTTGAAAGGGACTAAGGATTTTTGTTCAAGAGATGTAAAGGGGTGAATGGACATGTGACACGTAATACATAGTCAAGACTAATTGGTTAGACAATTGTTCCTTAGCCATAACATCCCCCTCTTAGCTGTCGTATTGAACGGTAGTCCACTTGCCTAACATTAAACAGACAGCTTTTCGTAGGAAGAATTAAGAGAAATTATTAGAATGAGGAGAAAGGGGCAGTGGTTTTAACAGTTGAAGCGTACTGAGGGGCATGCAAACATTGCAAGAATTCGGAGGCCGAAGTGTAAATAATTAATGTGACACAGAAGAAACATAGTGTGCAGGCCCCTAAAAGTTGAGAATTTAGAAAGAAAACTAACGGCAGTGTGAACTGCGTTTGGCAATAGGGCAAAAATTAGAAGGAATTGTGCAAAAGGAGCGTGTGGCGTCTATAGGAAAAGTTTCAGCGTTATTGAGATGAATAAGACTTTGTAGGGATTACCAGGGAAACAAATTTAGCAAAATGGAATCGTTGGATCCCAGCAGTAAAATCGAACAGGAACAGGTGCACAAGAAAAGTAGGTTTTGTGAAAATGGAGAATTTTCAAATCAGTTGGTAGTAGAGAATTAGAAAGAAATATAGATATTTCGATAGAACTAGACGATGATCCGATAGGGAGTTCAAAAGAAATACGGGTGGGAGTCAGCATAGAGACACAGGCAAATTGGGTGTGGCCCAGGTAGCAGATGCAGAATGCCGAACCACATCCGTAACGGCTAGTGCGGGAAAACGGGAACATGCCAAGAAGGAAAAAGGAGAAAGGAATAGTAATGAAAGTGGACGAAAGACATAATAAGTTCACAGAAGCACCCATAAAGAAGACAGACAACAAAAATAGGTAAATCGTGAACAAGTCATTATCCTCCAATGTGGAATGTTTCAAAAAATGGCAAATAAGGAATATATTCCAGAATTAGACGGAGAGATTAAAGAATATGTAGAGGCGTTGGGTAACGTATTAACAGAAGAATAAACAAACGAAAGAAAACCTTGAAGGAAGAACAACCGATTGTGAAGAATTAACAAACCCAGTACACTGAAGCAGTGCCAAAATTTGTAAAATTTCAAATGTCAGGTAAAACTGGAGGACAGTGTGAAAGTGTTATCAGTTCTTTCGTAGGGCACTGAGCAAAAATAAGAGAAAGTATCAACAAAGCTTAGTGAAATAGAAATAAAGGTAGAGAAGGTAGGCCAGGTGATAGGAGAGGTGGAACAAACCATGGAACAATTGGTAGATTTGGCGGTAAAGAGAAAAATAACAGAGGAGATAGGATCCTTCAAAAGGTAAGCTGCAGTACTTACTAAAAGCAACTCGCAAGGGGATTTTATTAATAATTGTAAATTCAACTAATAGCATTCCAAGGAAAAACTCCATCCCGTAGCTTCCCTCAGAAACTTTCGCGGCGTGTTACCGGAACGTAAAGTTGGGACAATAAAACAAAAATAACATACTGAATTGCATACCTGACGATGAAACTTATAACTGGGGCGCGTGACTGCAAAGAGAAGCCGCTCATAGTGGGCGCGTAGTTTGAGGCGGCATGTCACGGATTGCGCGGCCCGTCCCGCCGGAGGTTCGAGTCCTCAATCGGGCATGTGTGTGTCTGTGTGTGTGTGTGTGTGTGGTTCTTAGCATAAGATAATTTAAGGAGTGTGTAAGTCTAGGGACCGATAACCTCAGCAGTTTGGTCCGTTAGGAATTTACACACATCGTTTTTTTTGAACGAGTATGTATGTCACATGGGGAATTCTACAAAATTTTTCTTGTAAAAGATTAGACGAAAATAATCAGGATGACGTATTAATATCAAACTGTAATCACCCGCATAATAAAAAGTTAAATGGAGCCTATTCTGAATATCAGGAAGAAAAAACTTGAAAAAAAAGCAGTATTCCAGTATTTGGACGCCCTATACGACGAGAGAACGGTTCTGCGTTGGATAATACAGTGATTGTAGCTAGATGTCCGTAGCCGTCTGGTGGGAGTAATTGTAGTGTCAGGAGAACAAGCACGAACGATATGCAAGCAAGCAGATAGACAGAGAGGGAGAGAGACAAGAGAGGCCGACGGCAAAGTTTAAGGACACTTCTGATCATTAAAGACGATCCCCGAAACGGTTTGAAGCACACCAGTTAAGGGAAGCCTGGACACAGAGAGGTAGAGAACATGTTAGTTATAAACAAAGAATCTCGGAGGAAAAGAGATATGGTAGGCGGGGAGAAATTGGGGCATGCCACGCGCCAACTAATATCATTTTACGCTGCGAAGACGCTTTTCATGACTAATAAAGAGATATAATGTTTCCCCTTTCTTTTACTACCTTGTACTTCATACATCTATTTCTGATGACAAAGAATATTTTTCATTTTGTTGTATATTGTAGAACATGAAGTGTCTGTGACTATGTTTACTGTGCTATTTTCTATCCGAGTTCCTTATGTAAGGATCTGGATTTTTTCTGATGATCTTTCAGATAGTTTTATTAAATGTATTTTGTGGAACAGAATGCAATAGGCAAAAGTGTAGTAAGGACTGTGGAGCGAGAGAAGTGTCGATAGTTGTCAGGTCCAATAGTGTGTAGCAGTCAGTGGAGGATGGCGCGTAAGCACGGCGGTACAGAAGCAAATACTGTGTGCAGTAATGATGTGCGTTTAACGCCATATTAATACCGGACTTTCTTGTGTTAGACTGGTTTGAAATTTGACTTTATGAGGAATATTCTAAACGGACGTTGTACTATGCAAACGCTGTTGGTTTTTGCAGAAATATACTTGTGGCAGTGACAATGCAATCGGGAACAGACAGTATTATCGTCGATTTAGAATTGAGCTGCATTACATAAACTGTGAATTTAATACTGCTTATTTTCTTGACTACGATATATGAAGTGTGCCAAAACACTAACTGCCAATGTGGAAACTGAACTTTGTTGCTACGTGAGCGACTGTTTTCGCGGGAACAGTGTTATTATGATCCATGAATATTAACAGCAGATGGACTGGCTAACTTCACAATTGGTAAGTTGTAGGAAATGGAGTGTTAAATTAATTATGATGTGTGCACTTGCCAAATTATCGTGCGTGATTGTTGCAGTTGAACTAATACGACCTTCAGGTGCTGCAGAAGTAGTTACTTTGTTCCGGCCTGCGACAAATGGATGCTACGCAACTTATTACCACCGCCAGCCGAAACAGGATGTAAGGAAAGAGGATATTTTAATGCCAAGGACACGACTGGATGAACTCATAGGATTCATATGAGCTACTTCAAACTGCCTCTACCTCCGTCGCCACATCACGTCGCCCCAGAACAGCTAAGACTCAAAACCATTCCTCTCATCGAGAATCACAATTGAAACCAGTTTAATTGTTTACGCTTTGTAATAAATTATCTCTTAACGATTCTCTCTGGAAATAAAAGTAGTGCATTGTAAAGGCTGTTCACCTTGAGTGATTGTTGACCTCACCCCTAACAGTAGTTATTGCCATAATTTTTCAGTGTATTTGCACTAATCGTTGCATGCGCTGCATGTGTCTTCGGGTAGGATATGCTTCGATGTGTATATACAGTAATTTAGACAGGAGAATTTATGTGATGCACTGCGAAATGTGGCCAAACATGTAAGCTAAGGCACCTGCCAATGAAGTTATTTACGCCGACCAATCGCAAAGAAGTAGCTTATTCGCCATTGGTCCATGTTAGTGTATTAGAGGGAGCTTTTTAATCTGACAGTTGTCATAGTACGCGATATTTGTTTACATGCCACTTAATGTCATATTCCCATTCATTCATGTTTAGATGCAAATTTATCTGGGTTTAACTGTTACTGGTAAGCAAAATTACAGTGTACTGTGTCATTATTTATCAAATTAGCTTCAGAGTGTTTAACTATTTTCCACTATCAAAAGATTTCCCTATCGGGGTTTTAACAGGATTGGGAAACTTCTCATATATAGGTGTGTTTTTGAAGTTTCCCGAAGTAAAACAGGTTCATGGTGTTTACACAACATTAAGTTCCTTCATGCTGTTTTTCTTTAAACATTCTCTAATTACAAATTCACGGTCATAGTAAATTTCCAGGAACCGTTTCCTTCACAAGCTTTAGGAGTGACCCAGCCGGAAACAGACGCAGACGCTTCAATTAAATAACATGAAAAAAGTTGAAATTTATTTGTAATAACAAAAGATAGATTAAATAAAGGACAGGACTTACTGACAGAGGATGAGATTGTACTTGTATATGGCAACAGAGAGGTAATAGTTCCGATAGTGGATACCAAAGTATACGGCAGCAAAATGAGAGCGCTGGTAGACTCAGGAAGCCAGCTTTGTGTGATGGTCAACAATGTTTATAGCGAATTATTACTAATCTAGAGCAAAAATATCAAGATTGCCTGTAGCTGGTTTTAAAATTAAATGAGCCTGGGGGGGGGGGGGGGGTGGAAGAACTGTTCGCTGCCAAACTATGTTACAGGTAAAAATGGGAGAAGAAACATATCATGTCGACGCTATCATGGTACTTGCTTTGAAGAGGAATTTCTTGTTGGATATGATTGGCTCACAGAGAAAAGGGTGGAAACTGACTACGAAAGTAGTGAATTGAGAATTGGAGAAAACGATGATAAGAAAGGGCAATAAAACGGAAGAACTGTGCGGTAAATAGAAAGTTTTCACCAATTTATCCGATGGCTGTAAGGGAAGAATATACAAACGACGAAACAAAATCTAAGAAGATTCAGAAGAACCCGAAGAACAACGTGGGCTCGTTCCAGAAATAATAGAATCGAAGATTAAAGTATCGTAAGTTTCGAATCCAAAGTAGTGAAGAAATTAAGTACAAAGATGTATTCCGTAAAAGACGTCATTACGAAAGGACCGTCATAAAGAATTAAAATAAAGCCATAGAAGCCGTATTTTGTACTACAACGTAAAATACCGCAGGCTCAAAGATGGCTTATGGAAAAGTAATTACAAGAGACGCTACAGTCAGATGAGATAGATAGGCCCAGGAGTTAGTAGGATACACTCTTGGAAGTTATTGCTAAGAAAAATAGAAAAATCCGTCTAGTTTTGGATGCCTGGTAAGCGAATAAAATATTCGAGTTGAAACGATATAGAACAATAAATACAGAAGAAATATTTCAGAAATTACAACATGGCCAAATTTTCAGAAGTTTGGATTCAATATCTGGAGGTCACCAGTTTTGCTCCATCCTGAATCAAGGCCGTTCACAGAGTTCCTATACAAACGCCGTTAGCTATGTCGAACATTACATTTGGGGTTGACCATATTGTTTCGACGTTAATTCGGACATTAGACAGAGTGTCAGCAGAAAAACTATTGAAGACCATTACAGATTAAGTTGATGATTTGCTAATAGAGAGCGAAAACTGTGAAAGATATTTGGAGACAGAAAGAAGTATTTGAGAGGTGTGAATTGGCTGTGGCCAATTTCAATTTTCAAAAATCCGACTTTAGGCTACAGGAAATTAATTTTCTCGGTCACGTAATCGAAACTGATGGTATAAGGCCGAATTCATACAAATAAAGAGCTGTATAGGAATTTTCATTGCCGACAAACAAAAAACATCTTAAAAGATTTTTCACATTATGTGGATTCTAGCGATGATTCTTAAGTGACCAAGTAGTTAACAGCTAAGCTATTCATGAACTGTTGAAGAAAAATAATACAAATAGATTCTAAGTGGTGAAAAATCTATAGTAGTGACAGATCATAAGGCGCTGTATATGTGTCGATCAGTAAAGTAAGAAACGGAAGATTGACCAGATGGACGTTAGCATGGGAGGAATTCGACCTCGATGCACAGTATGGAACTAGAAGTGAGTATGTAGTCCCAGATGCCTTTCGAAACTACTCTTAGGAATAAATGAAGCTCAGACCGAGACAGAAATGAGAAACATGGACATATTTTTGATAAAGGGGGTAGCTTACGAAGGGAATGTGAAGAAACTGATTAAAGATATCAGAAGAGAACTGGACGTGGATGAAAAATAGGTCTTCTAAAAAGAAAATACAAATGTGTGATGGAATAAAATCTTAAGAAACTTTTTAACATATGATGGAGTACTATACATCGAGAACAGTGAAGAAAGGGAAGTCTGGACAATCTGTATACCCAAGCAATCAATTGCTTACCTTATTAATATATACGTTTGGATATGATTAAATACACTCCAAAGAGACTGTTGGTTTCATGATATGGCAACAGACACCACGAATACATTATGGACTTGTGAAGTCTGTCAGAAGACTCAAACATCAATAGTGCTGCACAACGTATGAATGTAACCAGTATTACATTAAGAAATGGAGGAAATGGTCGCTGTTTATTTGTTCACGCCTCTGTCAAAGTCTACGATGGGTATAAATTACATATTAGTGACCACTGAACAATTTTTCCGTTATGTACGGTAGTATCGATTAGAAAAGCAGCAGAACATATTATTTCAGAAGAAATGGCGGAGGATTATTTTAAACATGTGTGTATACCACGAAAAGTCATCAGTGACACTCTAAATCAATTCACAAGTGAAATGTGGATGGAAAAATTGAAACGATGCAATGTGGAAGCCATATACAGGCCAGTGTCAAATCTGACGGAAAGAGCTACGAAGGAAATTAACTGTTTATTTAGCATAAACTGCCATAATAAACATAATAGATGGGCGCAATGTAGCTATGAAGAAGTATTAAATGAAGTACCTCCTGAATGCTCCAGGTGAAGTACAGTTCACTGACAAACAAGACAATCTAATTCGAGAACCCTTGAACAACGTACCCAAGGATGACGTAATCAGAGAGGGCAGAACAAATCCTTGGAAGAAAAGCAGAAGAAAGAAAGAAGCTATTTGTAAGGATGGTTCATCCTGCTGTAAGTCATGCCAGAGACGAGGTGTTAAAACGAATCTATGTCAAGTCAAAGAAGGGCGAAGGAGAAGTAAACAAGTTCCATCATGTATAAAAAGGACCACACAAGGTGATTCGTTAAATCAGAAGAGCACTGAAGTGGTAAATACCATGGTAGGGAGCATGTGAGAAAACAGATATCGTGAGAAGGCACGTACTTACTAAGGCAGTGGAGTAAAGTGAAAAAAAAAACACTTCAAATAACTGTGGATTTAAATAACTAGGAAAGACAAATTGGAAAATAAACGTGAACAAAGATTAGGAACAAATAAAACTGTGTTAATATACAACGTATTATTAAATGGTTTTGTTTGATTGTGCCTGGAAATATGAAAATGTTGGAATATTTAAAGAATCGAACATGTGTACAAGAACTGGATGCTATTTACCAGTGCAGTGAGACAGATAAACGGTATTCTAGTATAATGAGATAGGGTGATGTGGCCTAGCATGCTGTTGATATGGATTAAGACGTGATGCTAAGGTTAGTATTCCGCTAGTTGAGTCAAATGAATGCTGAGTTGTTCCTTTTCATATGTTGCACGGTAAATAGTTACCACGAGAGTGCAGCACTGCAGTGTGCGTCAGTATGGTGGTAAGGAAAGGGAGGTGTGGAACCACGTCAGCATCCGACAGTGCCACGAGTCAGAGTTATTTGGCTGCATTCAAAAAGGACCGAACACAAGAGTGCAGGAAGTCATCACCAGCTTCCCTCAATGTGGCAGTGAGGCGAAGTAGCCGTGGCAACATGCTAGCAGGCGAGCTATTCGGCCACTTTCGGAAAGAGCCGAACACGGCAGTACAGCGAGACATGGCCACGAGCAGCTGCATTGCTACCTCAATATGGTGGGGAGGCGAGGTAGGTATGGAAATACGGCAGCAGCCGAGATGCGCATGAGTCAGAGATATGCAGCAGTACAGTGGGTCTCTGTCATGAGCAGCAGCGTTGCTCTGCTCAAACAGGGAAACCAGGCTAGGCAGAAAATTGTTACGCTCGACCAACATTAATTGGGAGCGAATGCAGCCAATGGCGCTGGCCAGCTGGGAAGGTGTAGCAGCTAATATGTTGATTAGTCGATCTATCGGTAGTGCAGCACAGGTTACTAGACGGAAGCACGTGAGGTAACTGGGCGATGTAATAGAGTGAAGCGTGTGTGGGAACCTTTCCATAGTGCTTAATAGTGCCGAACCCTCTCTGATATGGAATAAATAATTGATTAGACCACACACCTTGATACTGACTGTGTGTTTACATGTTTGATTTTATTTTTCAGCAATCTTATTTCAAAGAAAGAAAAGCAGAATAAAAAACCTTGTAAAGTATAAAATATCGATCAAAATATAAATGGAATTTCTCCTTTAAATAATTTTTAAAATATTTCTCTATTGGCATCTCAAACAACTAAGATAAATTTAGCTTGCGTTTGATCATTTGTATTGAATAATCTTGGTGTGTTGTTGCTTGAAGTAATGCTTAAATGGAATATATGATTTAAACAAAACATTGTTGAGGAAATATTCGTCAATTACTGTGATATCTAAATTGTCTTCTTTCCATTACGATATCCTACATTAAATGTAGATGAACTGAAGCAATTGGGAGTGATAATGGTTCTCTTCCAAGCTATATATATTTATAGAGTAGGTCTCCTTTTTAATGACTAAAGAATTTAATATTTGCCATATTTTGTTTAATGTTTTGTATAAATATGGTGTTTTGTTTTGAATGCAGTTCGAGATCTGTCAAAAACCAGGGGAAATGAATGCCAGAATGTATGAGATATAAATGTTGGAGTTTATAACCTCGAATTATTAAGCCTACATTCTCAAATGGAACTAGGTGTTAGGCATGGAAATGTAGCGCTGGGTTGTATGATTTAGAATTTTCGACACTAATTTGGTCAATATGTACTGGGTGCGTAGAGTTAAACATTCCCTATTTAACATATTATAACAAAGAAACTAATTACTGTATGAGTATGAGACTTGGTAGCATTAATGTCCGGAGTATGGGGTGAACGATTTCCATGCATCACAACGCCACTGTCCATTACCAACTATGGCTACGAGGTGACGTGATCAGTCATTGTGATTTATCGTCCCACATATCTGACCAGTTGCAGTGCGCCTGTTGGCATGTCAACATGAGCTTGGACAAAAGGGGCAAGGCATTATTGGAGATCATGTTACAAAAACAACAGTAATGCTGTATCTGCAGTTCGAGAATACCGTTGTCTGATAGGATTATGGAAGGGTGTTCTTTATCAACCTGTTGTGTGGGGCACGATGAAGGAGTTCAAATGATTTGGAAAACTGGGCATTGCCCTGAGAAGAGACCAACAACCATTTGCGCCACAGGTTGCTGTGGCAGACAACGCTGTGTGCAATTCCCAATCATCAGGCAGTGCACCTGCTGTGTCACGACAGTTGAATATCTCATGGTTCCCTGTATGGAAGGTGCTTTGAATCATTCTCAAATGCTATCTGTAGAAGATCCATATCGTACAGCAGCATGCACAACAAGAAGCACAACGACTTGTTGACTTCACTCTCCATTTTCTCACTAGGATTTAAGTTGATGAGGCCTGGTTCTGGACCACCCTATTGACCGAAAAAGCTCATTTTTCCCTGGCGTGTGAGGTGAACACAGAGCAATGTCGATTGTGGGGAACTTCCCCTCCAATCATTGTGCATGAAACTCCTATGTGTGGCGAACGTGTCAGCGTATTGTGTGGTTTCACAGCTGTGGCCATCATTGGCTCATCCTTCTTTAAACAGACTGGCGCTCAAGGACCAAAGACGTGAAGTGTAATTGGCCAGCATTACTGCCATATGCTTCACCAGCATATCAAACCTGCCCTACAGAAAGATACGAATTGAACTCAAACGTTTTCATGCAAGATGGGCCCCATTGCACATCGCGCATGGAGTTCACCTGCTTTTCGGAAACAAATTTGGAAACGATTGAATTATTAGCCGATCGTTTATAGATGCTTGGCCAGTACTATCACCTGACCTCACTCTTTTGATTGCTGCTAGTGGGGCTGCCCGAAGGGCACGGCTAACCAGGGAAAATTCGCACATGTGCTGATCTGAAGGGCAGCATATCAAGATATATAGACAGCATATCTATGCACAAGTTTCGTTCTGGTGTGGAGACTGCAATCCTGCGCTTTCAGACTCTTCTGGGCAGTGATGGACGCCATATGGAGCCCCTCATGTAGCAGTAATGGTGTCAGTATGTAATGACATGATGTACTGCAGCAGCACAAAAAGTATTTCAATTGAACTGGTTCTACATTTTTTTTCCGATGTCCTTGACATCGATGCTACCAAGTTTAGTTCTCATAAGGTATTTAGTTTCTGTGTTGTAACGTGTTAAATGCGGAAATTTCAACTATAACCAGCCAGTATATATGAGTAAATGAACTTGCGCTTTCATGTACACTGGGGATGTATTTTTGCAACATTGTGACACCACATTAACCCTTTGTTGTCTGAACTATCAAGTACACACGAAGTTTGCAGTTTTGTTACAGTTCACAGTAGCAAATAGTAACAAGAGGATAGTGAAGGTTTCCTTTGGAATTTTACGAAAGTGGCTTACTGACCAACAGTTCTCAGAACAACGTTTTTCCTAAGTAAGGAATAAAAATGTGTTAGGCAGTACTGAGGCTACAAATCAGTGTATTTGGGAAGGTAATTACACATTTATTAAAAGGAGTTTAGCAAAAATATTTTTTGTTTTCATTGTAGCTTAAAAATACTCCATGAAATAATCATTTAGAATTTTGTCTAGACTGAACCACCGATGAACGTCATACCTCTTATCTTCCCCTCTTTGCCATAAGAATGAGTAAGTGGTGACCTTTATTTCCTTTGGGACTAGCTTCTTCCTTACAGTGCTTACTGTTGAACTGGCGTTGCAGCTATGGGGCACACATGGTTTGTATTTGTCACATCCTGCAGTCTTTCTGTATAGCTCACAATACAGTTTGTAAGCATTTACAAATACTTTTTGCATTTTCTTCCCAGCCCATGAGGAAATGTAAGTCTGCCACCATGGTTCACAACCTCCATATTAGAATTCTATTCCTATGCTACACAAGAGCATTGAATGCTGAGTTAAGTCCCATGCTTCTGCTTACTCCACACAAACATTACTTCTGTTCTATGGTAACTGGAAACCAGACACACATTGTTTTGTTGACTTCCAAAAAAACCTCCCAATTTCAGAGAATGACATCCTATAATCAAAGTCATCTCATTTAAGTTCTCCAGAAGGCGCTGTCTTTAATGGGAAACCTTTCCAATTTATGGACATTATGCCACAAGCCAAAGTTTTCTCTACTTTCAGCTGTTCCAGCAGAAAGTCAAGCGCCGTCACACTGATCGGGAACGTTAGAGCAGAGAGGGCTGTGAAGAAGAAGCCAGCCAATTTTCACGCAGTCCGACCCCTCTCTAGGACAACAACCCGATCGACGGCAGTGCCATAGACGAAGAGGACGTATGCGTCACGTCACCTGGCCGTGGCCGTGTTGAAAACTAGCAGTTCACCAAGTTCTATAGCAGCGAGAGCGAGTTCAAGAACACCATCAATACTAGTCATTTCTCTTCTACTACGTAGCATTATCTACGCTGAGGAGATTTCTAATGTTTTTCTGTCGCCCGTTGCCTGCGAGGCATATGTATTTCACAGAGTTAAGTATTGTAGTCATTTTCTTTTGTATTAAACTTCGCTAATACGATTTGCTTAGATTTTTGTCTAGCGATCCGAGAAATCTGGTTGTTTAGGTGCCCCATATTTGACAAGTAGGTGGGATACAACATTGTCTACGAGTCTTCCAATGAACCCAGAGCCGACAGCCACCACAGATTCTCCGTTTCCTTTTCGTGGGTTTTCTGTTTGCTGGCGCCTTATTTTACATTGACTTTTCTTTGCAGGTGTGTGTTTACTTGTTTCAATAATGTTGCTTACAGTATTTTTGCTAATCAGTGTTTTCAGGTAGGCGTTGCGGAAATTTGCTTTGCTTTTGAACTTATTTTCATTGCTTACCGTGTCTGTTTATCGCAGTGAGCAGCCCACCTCACCCACCCCCTGCTCGTGCATGGGTCTCGGCTGCAAGCGGTAGATTCAATTCAGTTAATGCAGATATTTCAGTTTCAGATCCAGCAAATATCTACACTGCTAAACACGGTGCAGCAGCCGCTGGTCAACGCAGTGCGCCCAATACCACAACAAACTACACCTACAGCAGCTCCGCCTTTTCGTCAGTTTCAAGAACTAGATGACGAATTTCTCGAGTGGTTGCAACAATTTAGAGCCCATGTAATTGCTCACAACGTACCAGGTACTGTAAAAGTCCATTATTTTTTGTCCAGAATAGGAACTGCAGTGTTGCACCTCCTTCAGAAACTCTTCCATAACGCAACTCAGAGTGAACTTTCCTATGATCTGGTTGTCGAATCGATAACTGACTATTATGATCAACAAGTGAATGTGGTACAGCTAGGTATCAATTCTTAAATTGCAAGATACGGCCAGAACAAACATATCACGAGTGAGTAACAGATTTGCAGGGTATGACGAGGAAATGCAAATTCACATGTGCTTGTGGTGCTTTATATTCTGACGTTATGTTGCATGGTACAATCATGTATAATGTAACTGATGTCAGAATTAGAGAACAGGTTTCGAAACAGTGAGATCCGTCATTCAATCGCATAGTGCAAATACTAGATCCGTATGATTCAGGTGCTGTGTCGGCCAATAAATTTGAGCAGCCACAAATTTGTCAGGTCAGGTCGTCTATAGTTTGTGACTGGCCCATTAGGCAGTGGCAGCTTGCACACGCTGTGCCATGTAAACAGTTCTCCACTCCGCGTAAGCAGCTCTCTACACAGGCAAACACAATTAACTTATGCCCTTAGTGCTACTCACGGCACAAACGCCAAGTTTGCCAGTCCAGACAAGCACACTGCTGAAATGTTCAAATATGTGTGAACTCCTAAGGGACCAAACTGCTGGGGTCATCGGTCTCTAGACTTACACACTACTTAAACTAACTTATGCTAAGGACAACACACACACCCATGGCCGAGGGACGACTTGAACCTCCGGCGGGAGGGGCTGAGCAGTCCGTGACATGACCCCTCAAACCGAGCACACCGTTATGCGTGTGGCAGGAAAGGGCACTTACAATCCGTATGTTTGCACCAGAACAGCCATAAGAACCCTGCCCACTCACAAAAATCTAGTCACAAGGCCCGTGTAACCAATGCAGTGTATTCCAATGCTGCAACAGGCATTAGTAAAACTGGCAAGTGAATAGTTTCTTCGGTGCTACGCCACTCCAACAAGCTTTTAGTTCATTTGCATATTAATGGAAAGTGAGTGTAATTTCAGTTGGACACGGCTGCGTCTGTTACATTGCTGAATCGTAACACATATGAACTGTTACGCTCCCCACGCCTGTCTGAAGCTAGCACGCACCTGACTACTTATAATGGGCAAGACACTTCCTTTCTCGGAAAATGTACTTTGCCTGCCATGTATCGCTCGTATATGCGATCTCTGACCTCCACTGTGCTAAAAATCACGCGATTGTGAGAACATTTTTCACCTTGATTCCTTTGATTCGTTTGCTTTTCAAATTCAGGACAATATGGTGTCAGTGACTGCATTCAATGCAAAAGACTAAGTAGCTCGCTTGCTGAAAGAATTACCTGAACTCTTTTCTGAAGGTTTAGGCAAGGCTAACAATTTTGTTGCACATTTTACTGTGAAAGACAATCCACAGCCGAAATTTTGCCGGGACAGTGCTCTTCCCATTGCATTACAGGACAACGTCGCTGCTGAACTCAAAGAATTGCTAGATATCAGTGCTCTTGCGCCCATACAAGCTAGTCAATGGGCAAATCAACTGCTTTTGCACCGCAAACTTTCAGCTCACATCCACCTATGTGTTGACTTTAAGTCTACGGTCAACCTACATACCTTGGGTATACTTGTATGGCAGCAAATTCTACGTAACAACAGATCACAAGTCATTGTACTCCTCGTTTCATCCGACGAAGCCCATTCTCGTACGAACTGCCCAAAAATTGCAAAGATGGGCTATGTTGACTGAATACCAGTACGAGATTCAGTATCGTCCGTCACCTCAACATGGTAATGCGGACGCACTTTCACGTCTTTCGATTGGCCATAATACAGACTTTGACACTTCTGCTGCATCTTGTTGTCATTTCAATGCTCAGTATTCTGAATTGCTTCAATTATTTCCTCTGAACTAAGGAAAATTGCACAGGACACGGAAGCAGATTCAGATTTTAACATTTTGGTGAAATACATCTGCACATCTTGGCCTCGCTCAGTGCATAGCATAAAGAATTCTGTAGTGCCCTGTTCCATTGCACGTCGACATAACCACGTTATACAGCAAGGTGTGATACTTGTTCAAAAACCGAGCGAGGTGGCGCAGTGGTTAGCGCACTGGACTCGCATTCGGGAGAACGACGGTTCAATCACGTCTCCGGCCATCCTGATTTAGGTTTTCCGTGATTTCCCTAAATCGTTTTAGGCAAATGCCGGGATGGTTCCTTTGAAAGGGCACGGCCGATTTCCTACCCTCCTACCCAATCCTTCCCTAACCCGAGCTTGCGCTCCGTCTCTAATGACCTCGTTGTCGACGGGACGTTAAACACTAACCACCACCACTTGTTCAAAATGACAGTGGATAGGCACTTGTGTTGATCCCTGAAAGGTTTACAAAAAAAAGTGATCTCTGAAAGGTTTACAAAAAAAAAAGTGTTGCAGTTACTTCACCAAGGACACTGGGGGATTGTTCGTACGAAACAGTTAGTGCGTCGACACTGTACTTGGCAGGGCATGGACACCCAGACAGAACAGATGACGTCGGTGTGACGCATGTGCAGAAAATCAATCCTCTCCGCCGCAAAAATTCTCTATTTGGCCTACGTCACAGTCACCATGGCAACGTGTGCGCATACACCTTGTGGGATCTTTTTGGGACATTCGTTGGTTGATTGTTGTAGGCTCTTAGAGCAAGTTTCCTTTTGCTGTGCCAATGACATCGACAACGTCACGTAGCACAATTGAGGTATTCTCCTCCATTTTTTGCCCTGTAGGTTTACCTTAAATCATAGTGTCGTGCAACGGCCCTCATTTCACGTCATATGAATTCGATACAATCTGTGAACCCAATAGCATACAGCATCTAACTAGTGCACCGTTGCACCAAAGTCCAAGCGGCGTAGCGGAACGTTTTGTCAGAACCTTCAAGCAACAGATGGCCAAACGTGGCACCGCACACACCAGGGATCAAGCATTGCAACTGTTCCTCACCTCCTGTCATTCGCATCCACGAGATGGACCATCGCCGGTGGAATTGCTTCACGGCCGCCACCATCGCACACTGCTCCACCTGCTCCACCCTCCTCAGCATCCGTCGCCGAGGGAAGGCCACAAGTATCGCTTCGCGCCGCATGACATTGTGTTTTACAGGGTCTTTAGCGGCAGCAAATGGTGGGCACAAGACGAGATCCTTCGTCGACTTCGCGAATGCGTGTATCTCATTTCAGGCCCGGACGGATTGCACCACCTACATCACAATCAACTTCGCCACTGCCATGTGCACGGGGGTCTCTCTATGTCTCTTCCCCCGGGTTCACAGATCCCAAAGACAGAGCGGCCACAGCAGCCGCCATGGCGTGGCATGACGAGACTGCACGATGACACGAAGGGGACGGAGCCTTCGCCTCCTCCGCCTCTTCTCGTCCTACCGATGGAGCTGGACCCGCACACGCCACAGCAGCCGACACCTTCTACATCTGGTTGTTAGCATCAGGAGGTGGAAGCGCACACGCCACAGCAGCCGACACCTTCTACATCTGGTTGTTAGCATCAGGAGGTGGACGCGCACCCTTCTGGTCTTTTCTGGGGGACGTGAAGGCCTAGGCCTGATGGCGTCATGGGAGCCTGACATCCCCTGCACCCACAGCTTTCATAGAGTCCAAGGTACTGCCCTCCCTTCCGTTGTCGGACTCCTTGGTGTACGATGACGATCCGTCGCTTTTGGGGGAGGAAAGGGGGGGGGGTGGGGGGGGAGAGGGGGAGGGGCGAGGAATGTTTCGGCGTAAAGTCAAGCACCGGCACGCCGGTAGTAAACGTTAGAGTAGAGAGCTGTGAGGAAGGCGTCAGCCAATTGCACGAGGACCGACCCCTTTCTAGGACGACAACGCGACGGTAGCATCCTCGACACGAAGAGGACATGTGCGCCGTTCCACCTGGTGGCGGTTCAGTTGAAGACAAGCAGTTCGTCGAGTTGTACAACAGCAAGCTCAAGGATAGTATCAAGACTAGTAATTTCGCTTCTACTATGTAGAATTTTCTATACTGAAGAGGTTTCTTATTTTGTCTGACGTCCTTTGCCTGCGACGCATCTATATTCCACAAAATTAAGTATTGTAATCATTTCCTTTTATAATAAACTTCATTAATACGATTTGCTTGAATTGTTGTCTAGCGATCCGAGAAAGCTGGTTTTCTAGGCACCCCATATTTGACGAATAGGTAGGATACAATATTAGCCTTGAAGACAGGGCTAAGTAAGTAAAAAAGTTGACAAAACCCAGTCTCCTTTTTTTGCTCTGAGACTTCTTTCATAAACCTGAAATTACCTTTTTTCCTAATAGAAAATCTTGAGTTTTTATCTCCAAAGATTCGTTCCTCCCTCAAATTATGTCAAGGGCATGATTGTAGCCCTCTTTTGTGCAATACACCACAGTTTGTAACCATGTTATACAGGCTTAATTGGGTTATATTCTCCTGCTGAAGAACATGATTGCATCATCAAAGTTTCTTCCGCGTTTTGTTAATTTCGGCCTACAACATCTTTCTTCTTTTGTGAGAGTTGTCATGTATGCAACTATTTCTCTAAACTTCAGGTAAACTGATTTTGAGCTCCAATAGTACACATTCTATCAAGTCCTTTGAAACCTTGAATCGGCACCTACTGATCTTTTTCAAAAATTGTGTGATAAACTCAAGCTGTACTATTAATACCAACACTTGCTTCAGTATCACCGTCTTCATTATCCTCTACTTCTGTAACAGAATTATCTTCGAGAAGAGCTGCAACGATTTCAGCCTTAGCTGAAACAATGTTTACAATAATGAGAGTCATCCAGGCACTACAAAAAACATATCTTTACGCAACAAGAACGACAAAGCTAGAGAAATATAGTGAACAACACCGAAGAAAGCAACAGATTACCTTTGTGTAGAGTACTCTAAAGTACCTCACAGTTTTCGCTATAATTTCTAAATGAAATCTAAACATTTAATAATTGTGACGTACAAGATCAAAATAGTATCTAATCTTCATCATACAAGCCCTAATAAACGTAAAAATTGGTAATAGCTGAATGATAGCAAACAAAACAAAACGGTCACTTGAAAGTAGATCTTCAGGTGTCACCAAACACTATGCAAACATATTTTCTCACAACAAAAAGGATCTAGAAGACAGTAAGTAAAATATTTCCAATTCAAGATAAACATGTACTTAATAAGACGTATTTCCCAGTCCGTGGGTGATGAACAAGAATCAAAAGTGTTGGTACTTAGAAATAACAAAAGGCAACAAAGGGTTAACTGATTTGCCCCTCACAGCGTTTTTTCATGTATTAACCTCAATTAAGTCATGGATACTCGGTATAAACCTCACACCCTTTGGGCTGCATATGCATTTTGAGATATTGTAGAACTTTATAACATCTTACATGTGGAAAATAAATAATATATGACCTTTTTGCGTTTCCGAATACGCAACAGTGTATTGGTGGCAATAAGTAGTTGTGTTGCAGAGATCGACTATTACTCGATTTTGAAGTGCAGCTATCTGCTGGTAGCAGTAAACACTCATTTTCCACTGTGCAGCCAGCTGCTCGGGACAGGAGCAAGCAGGAACTGAAACAGGATTTTGTTTTATTTCACGTTTCGGTGTTTGAGGGTTACTTTCTAAAGTAAAACTCATTTTCAAGAAATATGAATTCATATTTCGTTTTTTATATTTTAGAAGCAAATGTTGGTTTTTAATTACTCATAGAGAAATGTGATATCTGCTCATTCCAGTGTTCTATGGGAAGTGGAATACAGCTGGCAAATGAAATTTACGTAAGTGACTGGTCATCCAGTTCTCAAGTAAATTTTTAGAAGTCGGTAATGTAAATATAGCTGACAAAATATTCAGAAATTCAGACACTTTACCGTATTTTGCTGCTGAAATGGGGCATGGGGCGTGGGGCATGGGGTATGGGGCATGAAGTGTGGGGTGTGTGGGCATCTTCCCTCCTCTTCTCTGCCCTGGCCTCCCCATTAGATGTTGTTGATGCAGGGAGAGATTTGCTGCTTGTGATGTCCTGCTTACTGATAGAGCGTTTGAGATAGGGTAGTGCTGATGCTGATATATCATGATTTCGCTCCTTGGCCTTGGCAGATGGCTCCTGATATGGCGTTTGAGATGAAGAAATGCTGATGCTGCTGTCAATAAAATATGACAAACTTAATTATCTCAGCTATAATATGACATCGAAAAAAATCTGCAGACAGATGCTGAGGCGTCGTTTTGGGATAGTTCATACAGTGCCCTGCTACTCCCACGTACTCAGCGCAACACAGACAGGTTGCAGGCTTTAGAGATTTTTTACAAAGCTTCAAAGGTATCCATCATTTTTCACTGTTATGTGTCTAACATTTCTGGGTCGCAAAGGACACCATGAATTTTTCCATGGTAATGACAGATTCCAAATAAAAAAAATCTCTTAAAGTGTCGGTCTTTTCTAGTGATGTTGTAATAAGTTGATTGATACTAACCACTATTGTTCCCACAATGCGATTCTCAGGATGAAACCTCCATGATCAGGTGGATTTATATGGACTTTGGTGCAGCATTATATCCACTGGTCACAGATCCTTCTGTTGTCGTGTTACTTCACACACACACAATCACACTTTTTGAACACTGAAGGGAGTAATTTCTAGATAATGAACCACTCTGTTTTTGCAGATCTGTAGAGTACCTAAAATAATCGCAAAATACTTTAGAATGTATCTGACACAATTGACGAGTCGACTGCATAGTGGTGTCCTAGTAGAGAATACAAAGCGAGAGACATAGCCCTATTAGTCTGTACTGTTTTTGGAACCGCTGAAAACATCGCAAAAAGTTGTTATTGGTTAAAGTACGTGAAAACTCTGCTGCCTTCTGTATACCAGTTCATATGACTTAAACTTTTATTGTCATGATGAAACATTTTTCCCTTATTAAGTGGACTGAAAATTAATTTTAAGAGCACTTGAATATTTTAAAAGAATAGTTCACTAGCATATGGCTTGTCAAAAGTTGAAGTGTAAGCAGCTAAGTAATCTCTCAGAACAAATGGGAAAAGATTTCCTCCCAGTTTCATTGTTATTATTTTCTATTTCAACATACATTTCAATACGTTTTGAGTAACATGTTCACATATCTAGCTCATTGGTTACCTGGAACTGATCCTCATCTTTTTGTATGCACACACTCATTAATCCAAGGTAGATACATGTATCACGTCGCCTGCCACTATCACATAAAAATTCCATTATTGAAAATATATAGGACAACAGTTTAAAACTCCAAGCGCATTTCCAATGCGGATGTAACACAGCATTGTCAACTGGAGAATCACATGTTTCACAATGTCACTAAATCTTTGTTGGTCCAGCAGCTTTCGTATTTTCTTTTAGGAGAAATCACGACCGATTTATGGAATATTGATTTCAATACACTTTTATCTTAAAATATCCGGTTTTTAATATCGATTCAATGTAAAAATTGTTACTAGTAAGGCTCTGTCATTCCTACCACAAGCTTGTAACACTTCCTTTGTTTAGCCACAATGTGTCATTTTAATACTGGTTAGGAAACGTATCGGCTGGTGCCTCTCATTACAGCCCTATCCGATCTGCTATTGGGGTCCTCCCAGGCAGAAAATTCATTCGCGGTCGACTACCGTCGATCAGACTGGTGAAGAACCCACAACGTCGTCCGTACACAAGAGACCGCAAACCGCTTCCATCTACAGTCCCGGTAGCATGAAAACGAAAGAGGTATGCTGTTTAGAAAATATACACAAGTTCATTACTACTACAAGGGGAAAGATGCACTGCAGACTTTAAGGCAACGATATGAAAGTTAAAGTACAAAAGTGCTCACCTACACTGTGAGAATCTACATTCAGATCAAACTAAAGGCAGCAAAGATAACGATGGAATTAAGGGCAGAAGATACCGTCACTAACTGGAAGCACCCACTACAAATAAACATATAATTGACTGGTTCACGAATATAAGCGCTTGAAGTTGATTGTACATGGTCTAGTCACGTTAATGTGACCACCGCCTATTTTCGACGTTAAAGTGCAATAACCACTCAGACAGGCAGATGGAAGCACCAGCATTGGAAGGTATATAAAGGGTGCCAGGAGAGTCATTGTCGTAATGCGGAAACGGAGCGATTTATGTGACATCCAAAAAGGACTTGAACGTTGGCTTTCGAACCAAGGATGGAAGCACTGCCGAAACGTCTAAGTCTGTGATCTGTCTGTCTGCCGCCGTGGCTAAAGTATACAGTGCATGGATAATTGGCGCTACTCAAAACCAGCGCCGAACCAACTGTTGTGCACCACAGGCCACAGGATGACAAAGGTGAGCAATGGCTGTAGTGATGTGTACAGGCATGCAGAGCTACAACTGTTGTGCAGGTGACTGTCCAGGTAAACTAAGGAGCAACCAATGGTGTCTCCTCAACGACCGTACAGCGAACGCTCCTGTGTATAAGTCGCCACAACAAGCTCCTTGTTGAGACACATATGCTGACTGCAGTTCATCGGCTATGAACTACGGAATTTGCACTCCAGAACCGCAACTGGACGTGCATTGAGAGGCCACAGGTCATACGAACCACTTGAAACGTCCCCTTAGAAAAATTGTACAAGGCTGTGCTTAAACTGACACACAATAGTTTTTTTTAGCGCAACGCAATCTGACTTTCAAAAATCCCTACAAAAGAATGGCCCTGACTAACATTAACCTATACGTTTCACAAATCACTTACCTCACAAAAATCTTGGTTACTCGAACTACTGCAATACAGCGAGCACCACTACTGCCAGCTAAATAAAAGATTCAAACTACGGAAGTCACTAACTACTGATAGGCACAGTTAGCAAATGAAAGATTTTAATAGAGAACAAACAATGTATTTACCTCACTAGTCATAATATATATAGCAGTTCATGACACCAATTCTTACAAATTTCAAAACTCCGCCATCTCTCTCCCCATGTCCACCACTGCTGGCGGCTCACCTCCAACTGCGCAACGCTACGCGCTGTTAGCATCCAGCTGCCGCTGCTCAACACTACAATGGCAGACAACAATGCAAACTAAACACAGACTGCACACGGCACAGCCAGTGATTTTTATACACAGCGCTACGTGGCGGCGGCGTTACCAATAAAAAAACCTAAACAGCTTACTTACATAGCCCCCATGCTCCCCACAAAAAAAATTACAAATTGTTTTGGGCAGTGGCCAGTACAGATTTGAAAAATTTTTTCATAATTACAATGACAAAGAAATGAAATGCACACACTTATCGATACAATGTTGGTCAAAAGCTAAAATTTTCTCACAGTCCATAAAGACAGTCCTGATCATTCATCAAAGTAAAATTGCAGTGTTTTTCTCAAAGTCTGAGTAGTAAAAGAAAATGCAATTGGAAGTAGTGGATTTCTAAGCAGTCTTGAAGAAGTAGTGTTGTCCTTCCAACGGACAGACAGTGCTGACTCTTGACATGCAGACAGTTAATGGGCCACAACAGAGCAAACCCAGTGTAGTCCTGGTAGAGATTACGGTATTGGTGGGCCACCAGAGGTGCAGACCCATTGCAGTCCTTGTAGAAATAATGGTATTGATGGGTCATCAAAGGTGTAGACCCACTGTAGTCCTTGTAGAGATGGCCAGCAGCCATCTGTTTGACTGTGCAGACGCACAATCACCATTGAAGAGTCTTGCGGATAATATAACAAGTCCATAAACACCAATTGTGCACTCAGAAAAATTGTTTTTGAAATGTCCTTAGAACCAGCAATGCTGTTATCCAGTCCCTTACTGAGTTATTAACACACGTGCAAACACTATCAGTCCCTACTTCTCACATATTGTCCATATACTATGGCCAACAGAAATGTGTGCAGTGAAATGTAATTTACAAGTTACTTAATTTGATGAGCTGGTGTCAATTACAATTTTATAACATAAGAATACAATAACAAAGGTACAAAATATATCATTAAAGAACATAATAGTACAGATAACATTTGCAGTAATACAGGCTTTACAAAAGAATCGAAATAGCAAATACATCAGTGTTTACAAAAATTACGACATAAGTACATACATAAAAGATCAGAATAACTTTTGAAACATCAACTTCACACATGAGCATTAAAACAAAACACTATAAATAATGTCTGAACATATTTACAAAGAAAATGACATAGTATTTGAAAAATTCTACAACATAAATCTTATTAGCTAAACACATAAAGACAGGAAAAAGACAAATACACAAGGGTACATAAACACATACAGGGATAATACGAAAGGAAAGGACAGGGTTTGTTTTACTGCAGGATTTTGCATAGAGATCTCCCTTAGTTCATCATTATTTCCAAAAAGTCCTATCTAAACCTGCTTTCTGTATTCTGTTCACATCGTCTTCCAAAAACAGTTTTTCTCCACTGTACACTACTTTTTTGGCCAAATCATTTTCTTAAAGCTTCTCAATGCTTTTCTTCCAATTCATCATAGTTAGTTTCTTATATAGTCTACCCCCTCTTAAGCTAACTTAAATCTAATGAGCTCAGATACTAAACTAAGGGACGAGGCAATGCAGCAGCACAAAACAATTAACACAAACAGCAATTATAAAAAAAATGGAAATTGGCAAAAAAGGCAGCAATATTACAACTAATATAAGGCAATGCACAGCAAACAAGAAAAAATATATCCGTAGTAAAACTGGCTTAACAGAGTAATACAAAGTGAAATTCAGTAGCACTATGCCTGGCACACAGTAGAAGCAAATGCAACAGCTTATAACTAAACATGACAAAGCTCAAGCAGAAAAAATATTACAGTAAAGACAACAATGCAGAAAAGGGAGATGTCGATTCACATCTTAATGTCTACATAATTAAAGTGGTGCACCACAACTTATTCTACCATAAAAATTACCAAGTACTTGAAAAGAAAATTATGTATGCAGTTCCTGTGAAGGGAAGTCTTTTTGTGCTCCTTCGTTTTTTAAGTACATCATAATTATTTACTGGATCTGTAGGCATAAAATATTTATATTAGTACATCCATAAAATTTATTTTAACCAATGCTTCAGTGCAGTTAGAAACTAGATATTAAACAAAATGAGTAAATAAGTGCATAAAGCAAGCCACATGGCATTTCTCTCAACTAGCAGGACAATAGCCATGAAATGTTTCTCGTCGTTTCATTAGGCATTTTAGTAAATATCACAAATTAAGAGCTCCACAGTATAATCATATGTTTTCAAGTTTGGGCGTGTAGTATTTGCGATGCATGGGTTTCGAAAAAGACGATCGTGTGAAACCCAGCTCGCGCTATTCGTCCACGAGACTCAGAGGGCCTTAGACACGGGTTCACAGGTAGATGCCGTGTTTCTTGACTTCCGCAAGGCGTTTGACACAGTTCCCCACAGTCGTTTAATGAACAAAGTAAGAGCATACGGACTATCAGATCAATTGTGTGATTGGATTGAGGAGTTCCTAGATAACAGAATGCAGCACGTCATTCTCAATGGAGAGAAGTCTTCCGAAGTAAGAGTGATTTCAGGTGTGCCGCAGGGGAGTGTCATAGGACCGTTGCTATTCACAATATACATAAATGACCTGGTGGATGACATCGGAAGTTCACTGAGGCTTTTTGCAGATGATGCTGTGGTGTATCGAGAGGTTGCAACAATGGAAAATTGTACTGAAATGCAGGAGGATCTGCAGCGAATTGACGCATGGTGCACGGAATGGCAATTGAATCTCAATGTAGCGAAGTGTAATGTGATGCGAATACATAGAAAGATAGGTCCCTTATCATTTAGCTACAAAATAGCAGGTCAGCAACTGGAAGCAGTTAATTCCATAAATTATCTGGGAGTACGCATTAGGAGTGATTTAAAATGGAATGATCATATAAAGTTGCTCGTCGGTAAAGCAGATGCCAAACTGAGATTCATTGGAAGAATCCTAAGGAAATGCAATCCGACAACAAAGGAAGTAGGTTACAGTACGCTTGTTCGCCCAATGCTTGAATACTGCTCAGCAGTGTGGGATCCGCACCAGGTACGGTTGATAGAAGAGATAGAGAAGATCCAACGGAGAGCAGCGCGCTTCGTTACAGGATCATTTAGTAATTGCGAAAGCGTTACGGAGATGATAGATAAACTCCAGTGGAAGACTCTGCAGGAGAGACGCTCAGTAGCTCGGTACGGGCTTTTGTTAAGAACATACCTTCACCGAAGAGTCAAGCAGTATATTGCTCCCTCCTACGTATATCTCGCGAAGAGACCATGAGGATAAAATCAGAGAGATTAGAGCCCACACAGAAGCGTACCGACAATCCTTCTTTCCACGTACAATACGAGACTGGAATAGAAGGGAGAACCGATAGAGGTACTCAGGGTACCCTCCGCCACACACCGTCAGGTGGCTTGCGGAGTACGGATGTAGATGTAGATGTAGAAAGGAATCTCAATAGCGAGGATAATGGCCTCTTTTTTTTTTCTCCACCTGTGCCTCTGACAGGCACACATTAATGGCTTCCTTTTGTCAGGTGGTTGTCGCGCAGCTGGGTCCCCACGACGCATTACATGCAGGTGGTCACTTAACTGTCTTATCGAAATATTTACGACACCAGTTTCCGCTACAGTGACAGTCTCATATAAAAATATTTTCACAGGTTGAGAATTTGCGTTACAAATCTGTAGAAACAAAATCCAATTGATATAACAGTGTCCAAAAAATATTCGTCGGCATTGTAATACATTCACGCATTTACACACATTTCATAACTCTTAAAGTACGATTCTCGGTTTCCAACATCCTTTTTCAGAAACCAGAGTCCCTAACCACTACTCATTATTCCTTACCTTATTACACAAAAACATATTCGTCGACAATTCTTCAATATTTCATCATAACAGATACGGAGTATAACCAAATAACTCATATAGCATCAGCTTAAACAAACCTCAGCAGCATAATTCACTTAGTCATCGTAATAATAACATCATAACACCTCAATTAAATTCTCAAAATCGTCGTAGCTTCCTCCAATAATTTCAAAACCTAAAAAAAATTCTCTGCTCATGTCAAGTGTCATCTGCCTCAAACGTACTTTAAAAATCATAATCTCATACCAAATATGTCATTCAAAGCTCCTATAGTATCACAATGGTTCTGAAAAAATATGAACAGTTCACAAAGTACAGACAAAATAGAATTTCATAAGTGTGAAGTTATCCACCTGCGTAATTGCTTAAACATGTGTCACTGACGTAGTAAAAAGATGTTTGTTTCTCTGTCAAATAACCAGATAGCTGTATAATTCTGTATTAGAGAAATATGGTACCGATGTGTAAAGTTGTATAAGCAAATACCATATTAGCTAGGGCTCCTTGTGCTTGCCAAACACATGGTACACAAAGTAAGCGTGTACCCCCCTGAGGATTAATGTGATTATATCCTCAGGTGTTACAGATTACAGCAATGGAATGAAATTTGTCACGGAAAACCTTTGTATCATTGTATTTCAAATATCTTTAAAAATAAATGTTTTAAGTACAAAATTAATCACTCAAATATGTGTACTGTAGCGCTAAACTGTGCGTCTTGTAAGATAATCTCTGTGGAAGTGTCGTAGTTATCGTGCTCTGTAAGCAAAGTTCTGCTGAAGTCAATGTACTTACCTCGTAATAAACGAAGTGAATTGCTTTGCGTATAAATATCTTAGTTATTACGCTTATTGGCGTGATGAAGAAAGTACTGTGCTGTAACGTATTGCTGTGCAATGGAAAAGGCTGTCTAATTGTAGCTATACCACAAAAGTTACCACTAAAACATGTTTTACTTTCCAGAAGAATTCAGAAAAACTGTGCAGATATAAAACAGATACACCGCAAAAGCACAATGTAAATTGTGTCACACATTAGTAGCGTCGTGATATAATCGTGTAGCTATCAAAGAAACCAAACGCCAAGTCATCTTTAATCTCACAGAAAGTACTTCAGATAAATAATGTCTTTTCAACTGAACCAAAATGTTGCATTAAAACCTCATTAACAGTATATGTTCTAAGGATGTAAGCCTTATAGTCGTTACGTAATCGTGCAACTAACAAGCAAGAATGTACAAATAACAACACTGTGTCGTCTGTTCACTATAACAATGCATTCGTAATTTCTGTTTAAAAATGTTCCCTAGGTTCTTGACTGTATAGTTAACTTCAAAACATTGTTGCATGTTAACAGTTTCTCAGTGTGACAAAGCATACTAGAAATGTGAAGTGAAATGTTTTATGGCAAAGACAAAGTTAAAAAGGAGATTATATTTCAATAAACGGTTTTACATGTGAAATGTGGTGCAATCATTTACCCTTTCTAGTGCGCAGAGTTTCAGCTTCCAAGTAATTATCATGTTGTATACGTCGGCACGGAATGCTAAAATTTTTTCTGAAGGTTAGCGTCTACGTTATTTTTCTCTGAGCCAACCGGCGCACGCGGCTGCCTGCGGTGTGAGTCATTGTCTGTCTCTTTGTTGGCGCGCGCCGTTAATGGGATTAGGGGACCTAACTTCTAAAAATTCACCTTGCCGAGAGGGCCCTACCCTGTTTGAAGCTCGCCAGTTCTGATGGATTTCCGGTCTGTCATTATGATTATATCGTCTGTCGTCATGTCGGTAGTTCCTGTAATTTCTTTCTTGTCGGTCACGTGGTGGAGAATTTCTCCCTGAATCGTAACTGCGCGCTGGACCATTGCGTCTTAAGTTATTCCGTCTCCCTTGATAATAATTATTTTGGTTTCCATATTGTCTGTTTCTCTGATTGTCTCTGTCATAGTCATTACCGCGGAGAGGTGATCTTTCCCTGTAATAATTACTACTCTGCCAACGGTTGTCATACGGGTGGTGTCCGTTTTGGTCACGATTTACGTTGTACGAATAGCCTTGTCGTGTATTATTTCTGTCATCGCGGAATTGTGACAGGTGTGACCTGTAATTGTTGTGTTCCTGTTTTCGCGTTCCGCGATTGTCAGTGTCAATTTCCAGTTCTTGTAACAGTCCCTGAAAAGCTTCAATGTCGTCTTTGCATCGTCCTGCTAAAATAATCTGTCGTAAATGTTCAGGTAATTTGATTAAGCAAATGCGGATGAGTTCTGAGGGGCTGTATGGGTTTGAAAGATATTGATTCTTATGTAACATGTCTTCAAAATATTTGACAAGACTGGAAAATTCAGATTGTTCGAAATGTTTCATCATTATGATGCTATGTTTTACTCGGTCTTGTGTGGCTTGGGACCAATATGCTGAGAGGAAAGCATGGTAAAATTCTCCTTCACTGTGGCAATCGTGAATGACCGATCGCATTCTTACAGCTGGTTCATTCACTTAGTAGCCACACATAAATTCTAATCTGTATTCTAATGACCAGTTGGGAGGAAAACAATGAGAGAATTGATGGAGCCACGCTTGTGGATGAATGTCGTTGTCAGAATTCTTAAATGTTTTGAATTTACGTGCAGTAATGAACAGCTTATAGTCAAAATCATCGTGTCGGCGGGTAGCATATCGGTCATTGTTACGTCGTATCGGCGGTTCCATCTCAAAATTCGATGCACCTTGCCAATTACTTTCATGATTTCCGAAATGCCCTGTGTTATTATTTTGTGATTGTTCTGTATTGCTATGTCCCTCTTCCCATACTTGGGCGCGAGTCTCCTCTGAAATATGTAATTCTTGTATTACTTGAGCCAACTGATCTTGTACTTCCCGCATTTCTCTTTTGTACTGTGTGTTGATTTGATTTTGATTCTGTTTGAATTTCCTAATTTGTTCATACTCTTCAGTGGCAGTGAAGGCTACAGGTTTTGTGTCATTCAGATCATCATCTACCTTTGTAGATAAGTTAGTGAACTGATCTGAAAGTTGGGCTACTTTATCCGACAGTGAAATTATTTCCTCTGTGTGTCTTTCTGAACCAATTTTCAGAGTATCTACTGTGTCCTTTAAGTTCGCTTGAGTTTTTGCAAGTTGCGTAACCGAATCGGTAGATGCAACTGAGTCAATTTTAGCTTGCAAGGTCTCATGATTTTCATGAACAATAGTTTGCAGTTCTTTTATGGCTGCTTCGTGATTCTGTAATGCATTTTCATGCCGCGAAAAAATAGGTTGGAAATGCTCACAAATTTGTGTTTTTACGTCATTAGAGACTTTTTGACATTTCGATTCGATGTTATGTAACTCATTAGTTAAATCTTCACGTGTTTGTTCAAGTGTGGTGTCCAGCTTTTGAAGCTTTTGTTCCATTGTGTCTAACGTTTGAAGCTTTTGCTGTGTTTGTCTCTGATTTTGTTCCATTGTGTCTAACTTTTGAAGATTCTGTCCCATTTGTTTCTGATTTTGTTCAAGCGTTGTGTATAACTTTTGTAGCCTTTGTCCCATTTGTTGCATTAACTGTAATAACAGTGCACTGGTGTCTGAAGCATGTTCCTCAGTGGTTTTCGGCAGTGCATTTGAACCGGCAATATTCGCATTTTGAAAAGCAGAAAATGTGTCTTGATTTATTTGAGAAAATGGTGAGGACGCAAAATCTGAATCTACAGTATTTGCAAGATTGTGTCCTGTCATTTCGGAATCCTGAGGCGAGCTGTTGCCGACCGATCTATCGATAATGCTTCCCTGTTCACTAATTGTTTCACTGCCTACACCATTATTTGCAGCCCGCTCCATTTCCCTATGCGCTATTACCAAGTTGCTACTTTGAACGTTAGTGAATTCATAACATGGTGACGCTAACACACTGCTTTCGTCTTCACTGTCATTTCTCAGTTTACTTTGGAGCCTAGTGTTACGTTTTTCACACGCCATTATTGTCACAATTTTTCACACTACAACACAGAAAAACACAATTTGAAGAACAAAAATAAGAGAATACATTAACATAGCACTGAAAATAATATCTAGTTAATTGCAAGCGCAGCTGCGAAATACTTTGTGTAAATCTACATGCATGCCACAACTGTTTTACTGTACAACAATGAAAGACTGCAACTACAAAGGAAATTCTCTCTATGATTACGCGCTAGCAATAAACAAAGGCTACACTAAGTACACAAACTACAAGAAAATAATCAGAAGATTCCAGTGAGGTATCCGTGGCTAAGGGTCGACATATGAAACGTCCCCTTAGAAAAATTGTACAAGGCTGTGCTTAAACTGACACACAATAATTTTTTTAGCGCAACGCATTCTGACTTCCAAAAATCCCTACAAAAGAATGGCCCTGACTAACATTAACCTATACGTTTCACAAATCGCTTACCTCACAAAAATCTTGGTTACTCGAACTACTGCAATACAGCGAGCGCCACTACTGCCAGCTAAATAAAGGATTCTAACTACTGAAGTCACTAACTACTGATAGGCCCAGTTAGCAAATGAAAGATTTTAATACAGAACAAACAATGTATTTACCTCACTAGTCATAATATATATAGCAGTTCATGACACCAATTCTTACAAATTTCAAAACTCCGCCATCTCTCTCCCCACGTCCACCACTGCTGGCGGCTCACCTCCAACTGCGCAACGCTACGCGCTGTTAGCATCCAGCTGCCGCTGCCCAACACTACAATGGCAGACAACAATGCAAACTAAACACAGACTGCACACGGCACAGCCAGTGATTTTTTATAGAGAGCGCTACGTGGCGGCGGCGTTACCAATAAAAAAACCTAAACAGCTTACTTACACACTTTATGTTCCATCGGAGAGATGGACATGGGCATGTAAGGCACGAAACGACTGAAGGAAAATAGGGAGGGAGCGCTGAGGTCTGGGGAATGATTTCTTGGCATTCCTTGAGTACTTCTGAAAGGCACAATGGCTCAACACATGTATGCAACTATCCTTGGGGACCATGTCCACCCAATACAGGCAGTTTGTTTTTATTTGGCACTATGGCATCTATCAGTAGCACATGACAATGTGTCACATAGCTCGCAGTGCGGTTCGAAGAGAACTGTAGTGATGATTATAGTATTTCCCTAACCACCAAACGCCCCAGGTTTAAATCCTAGCGAGAATCACGTCAGCTGGGCTGTTTGCGCCATGTATCCTCAATTGAGAAACTTAGAGCATTTGGCCACGGCACTGGAGTCGGTATGGCTCCTCATTCCTATCGATACCTTGCAGTTTTACGCTGCACATCTCACAGGGGTCCGCACTGCAGATCGTGGTTATTCAGGCTTTTGACAGGTTCTAAACATTCATGGTGGTGTCTTTTTGTTCTATATCGTGTCTCCCTACCACTTTCGCGCAACGACGTTCTGAGTGTGTTTTTTAGGGAATTAACTAGTTTGAACCTGGGACCTGTTGCTGGTAAGGAGACGCCAGACCACACATGACATGTAGAATTCAGAAGAGTTCAGTGAAACTATCGATGATATAACCAAATACTTAATGATCTCAGCGTCAGCTCCACTGCACTCCCTGTAAAAGAGTCTTAATACTAACTAAATTTAGTGGAAAGGGTTCAAGGCTTTCCTATTTTTAGTTAGCTGGTAAAATAACGTCGAAAAAGCAGTTAAGTTTACCATTGGAAATTTTATTCTAATCACAAAACATTGTTTATAAATTGCATTATTGATAAAGGAGATGTTTTAATACAGGATGGTAAAAACTAACTGCGTTCAACAAAAATGTGAACGAATATTCCCTGAATGGGTTTCCAAGTTCTACAATCGATCGAAGGATGACCTATGCCATATCACATCTATAATCTAGGTTTAATTTAAGTTTCACAAAAGAGAAAACTATCAAAATGGTCTACAGTGACCCTCTATTATCTTTAATTACTTATCTAACTTGTCGTAAATTACAGTGGCTGATGTGGCTTCTCAATAACTATATAAAAGAAAAATCATCGCGTTTCAGATCTGTTCTTCAAGTGGCAAATGTGAACACCATGAGTTTTAATTAACGATCGACATTAGCATTACGCAAAAAGGGGGCGTAACAGATGAGACTTCTGCAGTTCTGAGTGAAGCCTTATGCGCTCAAAAATGCGGCATCGTGTGCGTTCATTACCTTGTCGGTGTTTAGGCAGCGTCAGGGCGACAGCGGCCAGCGCAGCAGCCATCCAGTTCGCCGTCTCGGAACTAACTCTCTTAACTCCTCCTTACTACAATTTACCGAAGTTGGTTTAAAAAAACCTATCTGGCTGTGTTTTAATCTGACTAATCAGGGTCTCAATGTTAACCGTAAGCTCCGCCTACAAAAATTCTGTCTATCCAATGAAAAACGTTATACTTTTCGTGGTGGGGCAATGTTTTTAAAGTTTGCAACGTAACAGAGACGCTAAAGAGTCTCACGGTAAAACCTGCAGCTGGTGTGGTCCTTTTAGCGTTATCGTAAGATCTATATTGTTTTTCTGGAGGGCTCTAGCTTTTAACATGGGCTGGAGGGTGGTCCTTGACGTAACAGAGACGCGAAAAAGCCTCACGCTAAAACGTGCGGGTGGTAGACTTAGTGGTAGGCTGCCGACGTGGGTGTCCAGTCCGTCCGTTATCGTACTGCCTTCTAGCTTAACACGGTTCTGCTCTCGGCTTCTGTCCTCGTTTCTCCCCTCGGAACTGCGTCGGTCTCACGGTGGGAAGGTACGACATGCATGTAGGCGTTCTTGTGTTAGTCTGTGGTATTCCATTTGCTCACTCGTTACTCGTATTACTTTGTTTAACTTAATGTCACGATTTATTTGGAGCTATGTGACATACTACTAGATTTGCTTATTATGTCAGGGTTTTCATGGAAGGTGTTGGATTTGCCTGACACCTTACAAGGTGGTCACATTAATGAGAGCGAACGGTGTACATATACAAAGGGATGAAGCTTCAAAACAGCTGTTTCTGACAACAGAAGAAAAGACAATACCAATTGTGAAAGCGAGTAAGTGAGCAACCTTATAGTCACATTGCTTTAGGTGGTCCACTCAAGGACACGAAGAAAAGCATCTTCCTGTAGCTGGCATCGCTGTGCCACTGGCCATTATTTTGCAAAGTAGCACGTCTCTCTCCTTACCCTATCTGAGAGCCACACTCTATTAAGCTTTGCACATTACCTGTGTTGCTTTCAGTCTGGAACTCGTCCAAACAGGGAAATTTTTCTAATGATTCTCCTATCGACTTTGACGGGGGAGTGATCAAATGTTTCCTCACCCACTCGGACATTCACTGAATGATGATTGCCTCGAGCTCTTGTCTGTCAATTGGTGGCCCAAGTACTGAGCAGCAGAGACCTCCTGCAGGAACAATTTGAACACGCTTCCTAACTGGGCGCTCTATTAGGCCCAGAAAGCTGTCTGCGTGTTAAATGCTGCTGCTTACTCCTACTCCACCACTGCGTGATAATCTCTGTCCTCAACTTTTGGAAAGTTGAGGAAGCCTTTCCACGAGCGTCGAACCACAGCCAAGCCTCTGCCTACAAATAGGATTCAACATGTTCCAAACATGAGCCATTTGGTGAAGGTATCCATCAACTGCACGAGACATATTTGGGACTATTGTCCCCCCCCCCCCCTCTCCCTTTCCCCGAGCACCTAACTGCGAACTGTCAGAATTCTGTACTCTGGCAGCCTAAGAGCCAATTGAGAGGTATGAATTGAGCGACAGGCATTGTCTATCGTTTGCATGTGCATATTCAGTCGGCAAGTAGGCAAAACGTCTTCCGCAGGTCAGCTGTCGGGGAGTTTATTGGGGAGGCTCATGGGAGGACTAATACGTATGAAAGACTCACAATGGAAACTATCGATTAGCTCCGGTGCTAGACCTGAAGTAACAGATTCACCTACGCTGGATGTAGCAGAAGGTACAGAATGATATGAGTCATGCAGCATCTACTTCACAACACATCAGTTCTTCCAGATATTCATTTCCAATGCCATCTCCTCTATCTGCTACCACAAAGTCTGAACATCAGTGGCTCGCAAGGAACTCTTTTAGTGCGACGCCAAAAACACGTTCAATATTTAGGAAGACTCACTTGAAAGTTTTCTGTTAACAATGATGGCAGGAAAAATGTTAGCTGCTAATGACTCAGCATGTGCATTGCTAGCACAACATAAAATGAGTTTCCGGGTGTTCCAGCGGTCAACGCTGTATAGGATGTATGTATTACACTGAACAAAATGGATAACGTCGACAGCCAAGAAATGTTCAAAACAAACCATTAACTTGCACCCTGAACACCAAATAAAAAATGCCATACCACATTGATCACAAAGGTTTAACCATAAACATCGAGGGCGAAGTCCTTGGGAACTGAATCAGTGGAGGATGTTCATCTATGCATCCACTCTTAAATAATGAATATACAATGATATTCGTGTAACGGGGTGATGAGACTGATGGAATGTGATGTATGCAACAGAAATCGCAAATGTCAGGGGGCTTATCATGAAACTGGCTCTAAACTACAGAGAATGCAACAATGTGTTTTAAAGGCAAGGAAAAAGCAGAACACCAGCGTTTGAATTTGTCCAGTGGTTCCAGGTGGTATGAACTGCAGTGTCACACACTTTGCAGGAGGGATACGTTGCTCTAAACGAGTACGATTTTCATATGCAGGTCAGGAATCAAGCAAAACAAAGTTATTTTGACCATCTATCGTCTAACGGCAGTGTTTATGCAATAGTTATTGTTCCCAATACGGCCAAAAAGACGTATAATAGTTTAAGAAACAAGGCCGAGGGAACGAGGAACGGCTAGGCAAATGTCATGTAAAAAATGTCTCACCCTTTAGTTTACACACTTCATGTAAGCAAGTCCCTAGGTCACTCATTCAAACAAAATTCCCTATATTTTAAAAAGCGCATAAGGAAGGTTCACAATTACCCAATTCTGAACAGAAATGTTAACAATCAAATTTGCACTTTTCCGTCAGTTAAAAGCAACAAATTTAAAAAAAAAAGGTTTAAACCGTTTAAGAAAAGCAACCATTTAAGATGGACTGCCAACCCACAATTTCAAGGCAAGCTTCGAATTATGTACGATTGCTTTAAAATATTAAAGTCTACATGACTGAACCGTACTGAGTACAATTTTCCAATTTCTTTGAGTTAAGAAAAAACAAGAAAATTCTTACAGATTAATCATTTGAGAAAACAGGAAAACGTCTGAAAGCGCCTATATCATAGCCTCCGGAAAAAGAAGGAGTACAAAATAAAAGTAACTATATTCGATAATAAATAACCGCTATTAACGCTCTTAGAATCGTATTAATTGTAATTTTTGTTTAGTGGTGTAAAAGAAAAGCACGTTTTTGGTTTCATTGTCTTCTGTGTCTTCTTGGTTCTGATGTACTAGCTTGTGGACGCATGTAAATCAGTGTCTGTAATTAATTCAATTATCTTTAGCGTTATTATAATTTTTGTTAAATATATATCCACATAATTACTGTAGAGTGTGTTTTTGTTAGTAGCAAGGAAGTACCTTCCCTATTCATGATTTAGCTACGTAATAATTAAATGTTTCCCTGGCCATTTTGTGAAAGTGCATTGTTGAAGCGACGCCATTGATGATAAAACGATAAAAACCTTTTTAAAGATCATTTAATTCTGAAAGTATTGAAGTGATTAATCCCAATAAATAGAATACGGCGTCTTATAATATTTTCCAATTCAATTTTTAGGCCAGGGGTACAGTTTTATTACAAAATATTTTCCATAAATGTATACACTGCCATTGCACAAATGCAGCTGTACTAGAGCATCAAGCCTTAATAAAAAGAAAATATTTAGCATTGTGTTTAGTTGGCTTACGGTGTAACATTAAAGAGAGATTTTTTTTTCATCCATCATGAGTAAGACAGCTGTCTTCAAGTTAGAACACATATGATATTTCTGGCAATAGCGCCCTGAGAAGAATTAGTCATGGCTTTTGACAAACATAAAAGAGAATTTTTAACAAAACATTTCATTCCAAATTTAACAGAATAATTTATTTCATTCACTTTCCAAAACGTTACGCGGTGACTGGCGCCCAACATGGGGCTCGATGTTCCTGAAAATTTATGTATGCGTAAAGAATACATTATTAAGATAAGAAAATTAATGCTTGTATAAGTAATCTGTTTCATGTGAACGAGGATTATTAATTTCGATGTTAAGGGAAACTGGAGACTTGGAACCCACGCCAGATTTGAATAAGAATAGAACCGACAGTAAAAACGAAGGTACGGGTTCCTGAAAATGTCTCTTGCTTTCGTGTGTCTAGTTGTTAGCCAGTATTCATGCTTAGTACCGTTGGTAGTCTTTTGCAAACAGTGATTCGGTTAGGCAAGAATATTTATATTTGCTGCAGATTTCGAAATTTTAGATTGCGTTATTGTTATTACTATTATTATTCAGAGTCAATGAGATTATGTAGTAAGACTAAGAGAGAAGTTGATCTAGAAGCAGATTCACGAGAGGGTAGTGATAACAAATTGGAGGAACTCCCCATGGGATCTACTTGGCATAGAAATATGCAAGAAAATATGACGGGTCATGAAACAGAAACTGTACATCAGCGCGCAGAGATAGAGCGTAGCGTTGATAGCAGTGTGTTGCTATCTTTTGGGGGTGAAACAGCCGCACTCACAATTAAGCAAACAGTTACGTGCAGGATTACTACGCCGTAACTGCTATTTTAATGAAATTGGATCAGTTCCAGAAACAACAAGATGAGAGAGATAAAGAGAGGGAAAGATTAAGATAGAGATGTGGAAACAGCAGGAGGAGAGATAAAGAGAGAAAGAAGAAAGTGATAAAGAGAGGGATAACAGAATATAAGAACAACTTAAAAGTTTCTAAGTCATGAAAGCAGACATAGCCAGCTTAAAACAAGCGTACCAAGAATGGCCAAAATTGGTAGCTAGTTTAACTACAGATAGAGCAAAATAGCATGACGGAAGATATTCAAAACGTAACCGAGAGGGTAGAAAACACAGAGACAGAAGACGAGGAATAAATACAGAACTGCCTCAAGGAACATACTAAAAACGTGGTAGAAAAAGTAGAAAAATGGATAGATGACAAAGAGAAAGAGATAGACGAAAAAATACAGACAGAAGTGATAAGCGCAATTCACGCAGTTCACTCGACTGGTCAGATTAATCATACAGTACAGGAAAGAGTAAATAACATGAGAATGGAGGACAATTATACACCTGCTTCTCATGTGTCACACGAAAATACACCGTTCGCTGCCACCTATGACACATTTTGTGGGGTACAGGCAGTAACGTGTAGTCCGAATAGTAAAATATTGAATGGTGCGGGCTGTGCCTACTGTGTCTTCAATTATGATGGAGGAGAGTTTAATCAAACACCGCCAGTTTCAAACCTTCTCCACCGATAAGAAAAATATTCACCCAGTTGTATTCATAAAAAGTTTTCGGAACATACTGCCCAGAGAATGGACCGATAAGCAAAAGATACAGTTTATTGTTTCGCACATAGTAGGAGATACTGATTTATGGGCAACAGATGCAGCTGAAACTAGCTACACCTGTGGACAGTTTGAGAAAGCATTTCTAAACAAATACTGGTCACCCTATATTCAGGAAAGACTTAGAAAAGAGGTATACACAGTCCAGAAGCATATAGTCTTAAACAAGGAAGCCGAAGAAAGTATTTCGAAACATATATTAGTAAAACGTGATATTGGGACGAATCGATCTCAAATCGTGATGTGATCAGACTATTAAAATCCGGACTCCCACTGAATATTAGAGAGAAACTACTCCATGTACCAGACAATGATTTGGATAACTTCTTGCCTGTCTTCGATTCAATAGATCTAATCCAGGAAGACTTAAATTTGCAATGTAGCAACGGAAATGGTCCCGACTATATAGAAAAGAACAATAATAGGCGTAACATTTGGAATAATTGTGGCAATTTTTCTAATGGGCAAAACCACAATGGTAAACATATGAATGGAAATCAGTCATTTAACAGTGATCCAAACGATGACACAGGTAATAATAGACATGCTTGGAGAAATAGTCCATCTCAATATAGACGAAAACGAAGATATGAGGAATGATTTGGTCCAGGGGGTGGCAATCAACAGCAGATGCGAGACGGAGAACTACAGGGGAAGAATAGGTTTGAAATGCCATGGTATCCGAGACAGGATAATCAGAATAACACAGAGAAATACTCAAACAATAGCGACAATAGGAACTAACATGGTCAAGCAGGTACATCAAACAACCCGGCTTGGCAGAATCAGAATCAAAGTGTGAGAATAGTTGATGAGACGATTGACAATCGTCCTACATCAACCGACGGACGCAGTTAGCTCTCCGTTGTTGGCCGTGGGAGGGAGAGAGAGCTCACAAGGGAGATATAGTCAATATGTTAAGATATAACGATGGTGTTGGAATGAATGGGGAACTTTTATCTGAGAATAAGAGATGTAGATAGTGAGTTGATAAAGGCTGTGGTTCAGGGTAAAGTTCTTAGTATACCTGACAATATCATAATTGATACAGGAGCTACAGTTAACGTGATGGGTTATGATTTCTACAGGAAATTGTGCCAACTGCATAAAATGCTAGTGTTGGCAGTTCAGAATTGCGAAGTATCAGGTGCTATTGGTTCCCAAGCACAGGTAGTTAAGAGCCATGTACAGGTGGATGTATTTATGGGAAATGGAGAATTTCATTGCACGTTACTATTTTTAAAGGGATTGAGAGTCGCCTGTGTTCTGGGTAGGGAGTTTTTGACGAAAAGGAATGCCTATATGGACCTCTGTCAAGGTATTTGCAGTTTAGAGAATGGGGAAGTGAGAGTGAAACTGGAATTGATGCAAATATTGTCACAACTTTAAAGTCAAATGTAACCTGCCAAAAATACTGGACACGCAGCTGTGTTTTTGGGGAGGGGAGGGGGGCGGAATTATAACTACCACAGTGGAGAGAATGTTAGTACCAAAGAGCCCCGTCAATCAGTAATCGATAAAACAAAGCAATCCACATTTCTAGCACCAGAACAACAATTACAGTTATGTAAGATATTAATGGAACATACAGAAGTATTCTCTGATAGACTAGGTGTCATCAGATGTTATGTGAACAATATTGATGTGGTACCACACAAAAATTTTGTAATGCTACTTACTCTGTTCCATGGTAGAAAAAGAAGACAGTAAAACTAGAAATACGTAAGATGCTAGAATGGGGAATAATCAGGCCGTGAATGTCACCTTACAGCAGCCCGTTGCTAGCAGTCACAAAAGAAAGTGGAAAAATACGGCTGGTGTTAGATGCTTGTGACATTAATAAAATTATTGTGCCAGTAAGGACTAGAACAGATAAATTTTGAGGAACAGTTGCAAGAGTTCTTTGGAGTAAATTATCTTTCCTCCATTGATTTGCGGTTTTCATATTGGAAAATCTCTCTGACAGAACAATCAAGAAAATTTACAACTTTTATTTTCGTGGGTTGGAATTACCAGCTTAAAGTACTCCCATTCGGAGTGCTGGAGTATTCATAGCAGGTCTTGATTTAGTGTTAGGGCCAGTGTTACTTGATAGAGTCACCATTTATGTGGATGATAACTTAATTGCAACTCCCCCTCCACAAATTCGAACAGGCTGGAGTCATTGCCAACCTAAGAAAAACAAAATTCCGGAGAGAAAATGTTAAATTCCTGGGACATGTCATTTCACCTTTAGGCATTGTCCCAGATGACAAGAAAAAAATCGAGCTACCTTGATGGGAAAATACAAGTCATAAGAAGCTGTCCATCGCCTTGAACAAGGAGGCAATTAGAAGCATTCCTGGGATATGTCATTTCACTTTTAGGCATTGTCCCAGATGCCAGGAAACTGCAAACTGTAAGAGATTATCTATCGCCTTGAACAAGGAGGCAACTGGAAGCGTACTTGAGTTTGGTCTCTTTCTTTCAGCGTTTTATTGCTGATCAAGAACAATATAGTATTTCTATTCACAATATGGTCTGCTCGCAACATGCGCCGTTGATAAGCGCGCTGCTACCGTACTCGGTGCTCTCTGCCCTTAATAATGCGGGCCAGGGGTGAAATTGGGGGCATGCCATTTTGGCTTTTGGGCAGTGTCATGGATGGCGGGGTTGGGTGTGGAGGTGGTGGGGGATTTCCATCGCCTGCTGCCGTGCTCTCTGCCCTTAATAATGGGTGAAATTGGGGCACATCATTTTGGCTTTTGGGCATTGCCACAGATGGCAGTGTGTGATGTGGGGGATTGTCCACTGCCTTAGGGTGGGGTGAGGGGGCAACTGTGGGCACGCTTTGGTACGGGCATTGTCGCAGATGACAGAGTTTGGTATGGGGGATAGTCCATCACATTGTGGTGTGGAGGGCGGGGGGGTGGTGACCAAGAATAATATAGTTTGGCAGTGGAATTCCGCCTACGAGAGAGAGTTAAAGAGAATCAAGCAAGTGTTAATCAATGCAGATATTCTGTGCCACCCCAACATGAAGAAAGATTTTGCATTGCTGATGATGCAACTTTTACAGGACGAGGAGCTCGTCTGTTACAAATGGAAGAAACAGACGGCACACAACAGATGAAAGTGATTTGTTTTTTGAGTCATGTTGTTGACAGAATGTGAACGATCATACCCAGTAACAGAACTTAAAGCCTTAGCTTTACTTTGGGCTTTCAAGAAATTTCATTTCTACGTTAATGGAAAAAAGATTAAAGTGTACTGTGACCACCAACCGTTAAGTTTCTCATTAACATGTAAACTGTTAAACGCATGCTTAGCGAGATGGGCTTTAGTGTTGCAAGAGTATCGCCTCCAAATAGTATACATTAACAGGAAGGATAACATCATCGCTGATGCTTTGTCCAGGTTGCCACAGGGCACGTCCGAAAATGTAGAACTTATCGAAGAGGCATCAGAATACAAAATACTGTTAGTTAAAGGTCAAACATACAAACTTAATTTTCTTGACGTGTGTAAACGTATGTCTGAATTGCAAACTGCTGACTGTAAGTGGAAAAACATTGTGGAAATGATCACTGAAAATTCAAATTCGGAATTAGCAAAGTAATTCAAAATAAACGATGGCATTTTGTGCCATAAACCTAAGAAAGATGAAGAATGGTGGTGTGTGAGTGTGTGTGTGTGTGTGTGTGTGTGTGTGTGTGTGTGTATTCTGGAAATTTGTTTACAACACTTTTTCTGGTATCCTCATGAAACTTGGGGGCATTTTGTCATAAACAAAACTGTTGCTAAAATGGAACGGTTTTGCTATTACCCAAATTTAGGTAGGTATGTCCACTGAATTTTGAGAACATGTCTCATATGTCAAAAACCAAACCTTGCAACCGTTGAGCAAGAAGCGAATTACATACAGCCGTACCGACGTACCGACACACTCATTGCAACTAGTTTCTTTCGATTTAACTGGACCTCTTCCCACAGCTCGAGGAGGGTGCAAGTATATATTGGCACTTTAACATGTGTTTTCCAAGTATCTAAAGGTATATCCGCGGAAATGTTCCACAACTACAGCTATTGTTAACAGGATAGAAAAAGATTATATATCTATAATAGATAAACCGGAAGCTGTCATTTCAGATAATGCTTCATATTTTATGGGTTACAAGTGCAAAAATTGTCTGAGAAAGCAAAGTATAAAACAGATACCGACAGCCAGGTTCCATCCGGAAGCAATTCTTATAGAACGCATACTCAGAGTTTAACAGTTTCATGTGGACATATGCGCTGCATAAGTATACAAAATGGATTGGCTGTGTAAACCTCTTTGAAAATATATCTAATCATGTACCACATTCTGCCACCCAATACACGCCAGAGGAATTGATACTGTCTGAGGATGAAAGTAATGAGTGGTTAACTTCATTACCAAAGATAAGCTGTCGGCAGCCGAATAGAGAAGAGAAGATCAACCAAGCTTTGACCTCTCTTAAAAAATGTGCAGAAACGAGGAGACGGAAGTACGACAGACAGTTAAGGGAAGTACAAGAGTTTGAAGTAGGCGAGATGGTACTGCTGAAGAACCAACCAAAGGCCTCTCCGATAAATAAAAGAAATACGAAGTGGCAATTATTGTATAGTGGACCATATGTCATTGAAAAGTTACCGTATTGATGTATTTCTTTCTGATTAATCCTGAGAACAAGAAACTAGTGGGTATATTCCCATATAAAGAGTTGAAATTTTTTTATAAATAATGTGTATGTATGTAATAGATTTAAGTTTGTATTTAATAATGTTTCATTTCATTAAGGAATTTTCACTTTATTTGTACATGAAAGTTTTTTTTACTAGTATGCAGTAAAGTTTTATGCACTTAATGTCATAATAGAATCTGTTAAAAATAGGTAATGACAAATGCAGTGTTACAGCTGGCCTTTTTGAAGAGACTAAAGAATTTATAAATGGGTTATGAGCGTAGTGCACCGGACGGTACAAGCCAAAACTCAACTAAATGAAAAATAAAAAGAATGAAAAAGAGGCATAGGTAGGAACTAGGTAGTTACTGTAAAAACCAGACCAGTGTTGAAAAGTCCAAGACATTGTCAAACTGACCAAGCAAATCCAGAATGAGATTTTCACTCTGCAGCGGAGTGTGCGCTGATATGAAACTTCCTGGCAGATTAAAACTGTGTGCCCGACCGAGACTCGAACTCGGGACCTTTGCCTTTCACGGGCAAGTGCTCTACCAACTTAGCTACCGAATCACGACTCACGGCCGGTACTCACAGCTTTACTTCGGCCAGTACCTCGTCTCCTACCTTCCAAACTTTACAGAAGCTCTCCTGCGAACCTTGCAGAACTAGAACTCCTGAAAGAAAGGATATTGCGGAGACTTGGCTTAGCCACCGCCTGGGGGATGTTTCCAGAGTGAGATTTTCATTCTGCAGCGGAGTGTACGCTGATATGAAACTTCCTGGCAGACTAAAATTGTGTGCCGGGCCGAGACTCGAAGACAGGACCTTTGCTTTCGGCGGCAAGTGCTCTGCTAACTGAGCTACTGTGTTCTTTCGATTAGAAAATTCAATTCCTTTTGTTAAATGAGAACAGGAAGGTACTTATGCTACCAATACCTAATGTACATTGTAATGAGCTATAATGTGCATACGAATAGATTGTGTGTGTATTTCGTCATGTAAACAAATTGTTAAAGTTTTCATGAACAGTTTACTGTACCACAAAAGACTGTATAGGAGAGTGACTGTGCGTGCATAGATCCGAATAAACGTTGTGTCAATAAATTGTATTCAGTGTGAACAAAAATAACTTCATTCACGGGAAGTATAGTGAAATGAACAGTGTTCGCAAAAAAAATATAAACGGTACAACGCCAGAGATGTTAGTTTTATTATAGTGTATAATGTTTAAATGTAGTAAATAGGTTACAGACAGTGGCGAAATAATAGTGTGTTTCGGACCAGGAAGCTATTTAACGCAGTCGAAGCACAGCTGATTTAAACGGCCGTCAGCAAATCAACGACTGGACTGGAGGAAGTCGGCAACGGGAATCCGCACGCGCAAGCAAACGGAACAGCTGATCTGTGCAGGCGTGTCCGAAAATACCTGTTTGTGACGTTATAAACAGTGTGGTGTGTGACCGAAGTAGTGAGACGGTGCAAATAGCCATCTCTGGGCACGAAAAAATAGTTCTGAGAACTATGCGACTTAACTTCTGAGGTCATCAGTCGCCTAGAACTTAGAACTAATTAAACCTAACTAACCTAAGGACATCACACACATCCATGCCCGAGGCAGGATTTGAACCAGCGACCGTAGCGGTCGCTCGGTTCCAGACTGTAGGGCCTAGAACCGCACGGCCACTCCGGCCGGCTCTCTGGGGCACAACAACTGTGTTAAGGAATTTTAACGACTGACAAACTGTGTATTTCAATAGTGTCATAGAGCAATACGAAACTGCAATGTAAATTTCAACAAAAGTATGACGAACTATACTTAGACAGTGTCATACATTGTACTTCGCATGCATTAACAAATGAACTTTTAATTCATACGCAAACCGACATAAACTGGCCCTGGGTGGAGCAATAAACATGTGTTATCTCCATCACAGCAATAAACCTCTATTGATTTATAATGAAATGATGCTGCTGTAGTTCTTGAATTTCATGACATTTTGCTGTGAAGCGGTGGCGGAGACACCTGCAAGGAGGGTAGAAGGCAACGCATGTGTGGTACACGGTTGGGTGTGCCTCGTTGCTGTCACGCATCAGATGATCGCTCGCCTCGATGGCGTCACAAGCTGCAGACGCGCTGTCGGGGGCGCAAACCGCCGCCCACTCCCTAATCTCTTCACAAGCTTGTCGCGGACGGAGATAAACAATGAACATTTTAAGTTTTGTAAGACATGAACCAAGGATCGAATGTGAAATTCTTTCTATCTGTATTCATGTTTTTAAATGTCGAATAAAAGCAGTGTCTTATACACTCCTGGAAATTGAAATAAGAACACCGTGAATTCATTGTCCCAGGAAGGGGAAACTTTATTGACACATTCCTGGGGTCAGATACATCACATGATCACACTGACAGAACCACAGGCACATAGACACAGGCAACAGAGCATGCACAATGTCGGCACTAGTACAGTGTATATCCACCTTTCGCAGCAATGCAGGCTGCTATTCTCCCATGGTGACGATCGTAGAGATGCTCGATGTAGTCCTGTGGAACGGCTTGCCATGCCATTTCCACCTGGCGCCTCAGTTGGACCAGCGTTCGTGCTGGACGTGCAGACCGCGTGAGACGACGCTTCATCCAGTCCCAAACATGCTCAATGGGGGACAGATCCGGAGATGTTGCTGGCCAGGGTAGTTGACTTACACCTTATAGTGCACGTTGGGTGGCACGGGATACATGCGGACGTGCATTGTCCTGTTGGAACAGCAAGTTCTCTTGCCGGTCTAGGTATGGTAGAACGATGGGTTCGATGACGGTTTGGATGTGCCGGGCACTATTCAGTGTCCCCTCGACGATCACCAGATGTGTACGACCAGTGTAGGAGATCGCTCCCCACACCATGATGCCGGGTGTTGGCCATGTGTGCCTCGGTCCTATGCAGTCCTGATTGTGGCGCTCACCTGCACGGCGCCAAACACGCATACGACCATCATTGACACCAAGGCAGAAGCGACTCTCATCGCTGAAGACGACACGTCTCCATTCGTCCCTCCATTCACGCCTGTCGCGACACCACTGGAGGCGGGCTGAACGATGTTGGGGCGTGAGCGGAAGACGGCCTAACGGTGTGCGCGACCGTAGCCCAGCTTCATGGAGACGGTTGCGAATGGTCCTCGCCGATACCCCAGGAGCAACAGTGTCCCTAATTTGCTGGGAAGTGGCGGTGCGGTCCCCTACGGCACTGCGTAGGATCCTACGGTCTTGGCGTGCATCCGTGCGTCGCTGCGGTCCGGTCCCAGGTCGACGGGCACGTGCACCTTCCGCCGACCACTGGCGACAACATCGATGTACTGTGGAGACCTCACTCCCCACGTGTTGAGCTATTCGGCGGTACGTCCACCCGGCCTCCCGCATGCCCACTATACGCCCTCGCTCAAAGTCCGTCAACTGCACATACGGTTCACATCCACGCTGTCGCGGCATGCTACCAGTGTTAAAGACTGCGATGGAGCTCCGTATGCCACGGAAAACTGGCTGCCGCTGACGGCGGCGGTGCACAAATGCTGCGCAGCTAGCGCCATTCGACGGCCAACACCGCGGTTCCTGGTGTGTCCTCTGTGCCGTGCGTGTGATCTTTGCTTGTACAGCCCTCTCGCAGTGTCCGGAGCAAGTATGTGGGTCTGACACACCGGTGTCAATGTGTTCTTTTTTCCATTTCCAGGAGTGTAGCTCTGCCTTGGATTTCCCTCGGCTTCCCAGTACCTTTTACCCGAATGGAGGAGCATCAAACACACCATTCCGAGGAAAGATAGTAAAAAGACAGCACTCAACGTCAGAGAAAATTCGTTTAAGTGCAAGAACTGCAACGGTAATAAAGTACATAACTTCGTTATTATCACAACTACAAATCACAAAAAGCTATTGTCACCTGTTTGGGCCGGCTGGAGTGGTCATACGGTTCTAGGCGCTACAGTCTGGAGCCGAGCGACCGCTACGGTTGCAGGTTTGAATCCTGCCTCGGGCATGGATTTGTGTGATGTTCTTAGGTTAGTTAGGTTTAATTAGTTCTAAGTTCTAGGTGACTGATGACCTCAGAAGCTAAGTCGGATAGTGGTCAGAGCCATTTGAACCATTTTTTCACCTGTTTGGACTCAGAGAAACTTAATATATAGTTATACCATGATTAAATCAGTACGACTACCGTCACCTCTTAGGCAATAGACATGATAAAACGAAATATGCCATCGTGGAATGCCATTTATGAAACTGTATGTAACTATGCAAATGTCATTCCAGGGGACTTTTATAGCAAAGCCTTCGGAAAAAGAAGGAGTACAAAATTAGCTTATCGATATTCAACAAAAAAAAGAAGCGTTATATGCGCTCTTAGAATCGTATTGATTGTAATTTTTGTCCTGTGGTATAAAAGAATAGCACGTTTTTGTTTCATTGTCTTCTCCGTCTTCTTGGGTCTGGTGTACTGTCTGACGGACGCATGTAAATGACGGTCTGTAAGTAATACAATTATCTGTAGAGTTATAATAATTTTTGTTAAATATAGTATATCCAAATCATTAATATAGACTGTATTTTTGCTAGTAGCAAGAAAGTACCTTCGCTATTCACGATTTAGTTACGTCATAATTTAATGTTGCCCTGGCCATTTCGTTTAAGTGTATTGTTGAAGCGACGCCATTAATGATAAAATGATAAAAACCTTTTTAATAGTCATCTATTTCTGAAAGTATTAAAGTGATTAGTCTCAATAATACAAAACGGCGTCTTGTAATATTTTCCAATTCAATTTTTAGGTCAGAGGAACAGTTTTATTAAAAAATATTTTCTATAAATGTTTAAGCTGCCATTGCACATAGGCAGCTATACTGGAACACCAAGCCTCACGAAAAGGGAAATTGTGTTTAATTGGCATATTGCTTAACATAAAAGTAAGATTTTTTTCATCCATTGTGAGTAATTCACGTTGGAATACGTATATTTCTGACAATAGCGCCATGAGAGAAATTAGTCGCGGCTTTTAACAAACATAAATGCAAGCTTTCAGTTGTGTATGACTGCTTTACGTGCCTCTTGATTCGGTGAGCCGTCCACCGAGCCGCCATCCCCGGGTTGTCACAGGTCTGGTCGTCCTTCTTCTCCAACAGACCATCTTCATCTTCTACAACACATGGCCCTCACACCAGCAAAACTAGAACTAACTAAGGAATGTGTTAACGACCGATTCCATACCACTAGTTGAGAATTAGTTGCAATAGAAACATATGGGAGAGAAATATAATTTCGGTGCGAAACAGCACAGTGGCTTTGTAAAATTACAGTGAATTTGAGAACGACGAGCTACCAGGGAATCAGAAGACGATGGGCAGAAACCAAGACTGGTAACTCTAAGTGGCCGTATCGAACTGAAACACCAGAGAGATGATACAGAGATCCAGAACTATTGAAGAGGTGGCCGACAGATGCAAATGTTGAACCAAGCAGTTCGCCAGTTTAGGTCAACTCGGAGGAGGCAGCAGATTATACAGTCCACAGGGGGAATTAATGATACACATTCATTATACCGAGGATGTCTGTTGGGATTCCAGATTAAATGGTTAACCGCCCGGAATAAAGCACTATCCGGGGTCATTCTTTCAGGAATTCATGTAAGCAAACAGCTAAGCCATAAGTAAGAGTTTGTAACCAGGTTCAAAACTGATGTCGAGGATCACATCACTACAGTCACTCCACTAGATAATGGAAGTTAAAGGAGGTCACTAAGTAATGGGAAAACGACCAGGGCAGGCGGTGGTCCCCTTGAACCAGTTGCAAATATCGGTGACCCTATCGTTCTGATTAGCGATGGGGCCATCTCTTGTTTGTTTCGGGGATCGCGTCCTAACTGTTGCTGCCACTTTCTTCTGGCCAGAGCCGCTCCATCTGACTGCCCTCCGTCGGTCGCTCCATGTGCAGCACTGCTGATTGCGCCCTCTCGCAGTCACCATCGCTGAAATCGAGCGGCCGCCGCTAGGCGAGCGCCTCCACAAGAAAAAGAACATCTCAGAAGCGGCCAAACAAAGGGCAGACAGGCCCCAAGCATTTGAAGGAAGCTCAGCTGCATAGCTCAACCTCCCCCGCCGAACACACACAAACTCTCTCCCACTTTTGATGGTTTGAGTGTTAAGGGATGCACTGGTTCTCCTTAATCTAAAAGACGTGAATCCTGGACTGCTTACCCGATTCGAGGTTGCGCACAAGTAAGTTGACTGGACCCAATACTCGGACGACCTCATAGGGAGTCAAAAATTGGGGTACTGACTTACTAGAATAGCCCTTCCCCCTTTTTGGCTGACAATGGGGTTGTACACAATAACCCGATCAACTTATCTTGCTCATAAACTCTCTATGTCTCCTATTACAGCGATTGGCCAACTTCTGATGGGCCCACTGAATCTTTCGATGCACCTTCATCCAGTTCCCCTGCAGTACCTTAGCATCTATATGCTCGGGAAACAAATCGTTAACTGGCCACGAGCTGGCCAAAGATAAACTAGCTTGATAGCCCAACAGAAGAGAACCAGAGGCATTCTTCCGTGACTTATATTGGGCTGTATTAAAGGAAAAATTAAGACATCCCACGGAGCAGTCCCATTTATTCTGCGAATTTCTAAGGGAGGCAATAAGGGCCCCTTTTCAAGTTGCTGTTTACAAGTTCTGCAAAAGATCATTGAGGATCATAGGGGGTAGTTGTGATGTGGAGCATAGCCTGTTCAAAAGAGAATCTCCTAAAGTTCTTAGATTTAGAAGCTGGGCCATTATCACTGAACAGACACCTTGGTGGTTCAAAGATGGAAATTATCCCCAAGAGGTGTCAAATAGTAACAGGGGCCATAAAGCCATGGCTATAGATTAACCATCAGAAGCATGAGAGGCGTCTACTACCATGAATATGTTCCAGTTACCATTACGAGTGCATGTCAGAGAACTAATATAATCGAAGAACCACCTACCCATGGGATACGCTTCCCCAGGGGATTGCAGAAGACGTCCCCTGGGGCTAGAATGAGGTTTAGTTATTTTGCAGAGTTCACACCCACTTCCCATCTACCAAACACCTTACAACCATTGTATGATGACAATACCAGAACTCAGGCTGGACGAGCTGACTCTGTAAACAGACCCAAAAGCCACTTGACCCCACTCCACGACAACAAACTATGCCTTTATGCATGAGGTGACTGGCCACCAGTCCCCATTCAGTAGCTTATTCTAAATGGCCTTAATTCTGGGGTCAGTGTCCCATCTTCGTCTGAGATCCCCGAAAAATTCTGGGATTGGAATACTTCTCCGACTGTTGAACCCCAACCTCAAACATCCGGCTTAAGGCATTGGCCACCTAGTTGTCGATACCACGGATATGCTTTACCTTGAATTGGAAAGCTGAAATTCGGACGCCTCAGCGACCTATACCACCGGTCTTATATGGGCGCGCCAACACCCCCCTGAGGGCGTGATTATCAGTTTTAAGCAAGAATTCGCGGTTTTCAACGTCTAACCTAAACTTTTCTCAACCGAAAAGCACCGCTAGCTCCTCCTGTTCGTAGACAGAATACTGAAGCTCTGCTTTTCTCGACTCACAGGTACCCGGTCTACGTTCCCCTTCCCGTTCTTGGAGAACTGACATTACCCCACAAGTAGAAGCGTCAGTTTGTATCAAAAAGGGCAACTCGATGTTTGGTATAGGCAGGACGATCAGGTTACTATGACCCTGCTTAACAGCTTCGAAGGATGCCTGGTGAGTTTGATCCCAACGTAAATTAACTCCTTTCCTGCGTATTTCATTAAGAGCTGCGTCAACTATGCGAAGCTAGGCACATATTTGAGGAAATAGTTTGACATTGCAATGAATCTGGCCACCTTCTTTTTATTTGGAGGAGGGGAAACGTTTGGAGATCCTTCGTACACTCCTGATCTATCCTAACGCCTTCGGCAGAGACTAAATGGCCTAGAAAGGTAATCTGCCAGCGCGCTAGGTGATCTCACAAGGTTTCGTGGTCAATCCTGCCTCCCTAAACCTTTCTAACACTGCTTCCAAATGCCGCTAATGTTCCTCAAAGGTGGTGCTATAGATAAAAATATCGTTCAATTAGTTGTATACAAACTTAGATTTTAAGTCGCTGAGCGCCCGATCCAGTAACCTAGATAAAATAGCAGTTCCTGTCGATAGTCCAAACGGAACTTTGTTAAATTCGAAGAGATGCCAGTCAGTACAAAAGTACAGTAATGCACTTGTAATCCTCTGGCAGTGGAATATGGCAAGATGCTTGATTCAAATCCAAAACGCTGAAATACCTTGCTCCTGGGAACTGAGTGAAACAATGATGAATATCTTCTATAGGAACAGACTCCAAGATAACCTTTTCGTTTTCGTTCACCAACCTGCAATCGACTACCGTTCGGAACTCTCCCTTACTAAACTTACAAATCAAGAATACTGGTGACAATTAGGGGAGGCAGAAGATCATACTATCAGAGCACGAAGGCTCCTCTTTTTGAGGAGGGGGCGGGGGGAAGATAACCTGTAGGGCGATAGGGCGACTGACGAACCGGAACATCGTCTATCGACCGGATTTTAAATTAATTTTGTTAGTCATGCGAATCCTATTCGTGAGGTCTTCCAGAAACTCATCCAAACCTCGCGGCAATTGATCCCGTTGTTGTGCCGCCCGCCAAATTACTGAGTACATAACACCCAGGAGCAGGCAAAATAGAACATACCGACATTGAGATATTTATTACACGAGCATAAACCAATTCGTTTCCCCGGAAGAAATTTAAAATAAATAGTGTACTGTTGACAATCCAAAATTATTAAAGCACGGCATATAAAATCACAGCCTAGGATCAAATTGACAGAAAAAATACTTAACAACCAACAACTTAACCAGTCAGAAAAAACTTCGCGGTGCTCAAACTAACCACAAACTCACCGTATAAAAGCAGCTGATGGCCGCCACCAGATCGATACTTCCAAGATGTAGTACGTAAGGGAGCAAAGTTATACAAAGATCGGTACTGTAGGTACCAGTGATAGCGTAGCAGAGATACTGAGCTCCCAGAATCAACCAAGATGCAGACTGGCTTCACTGAAGAGCACACGCACAATTGGCAAGGGCTGACGCGTTATCCACCCCCCCCCACCCCCCGCCTAATTCGACGACGTCGCCTAGGAAAAGGAAGTCTAAAATCCTTTCCTGACTTCCGACACCGTCAACTTTGTGTCTCCCCTTTTCGCTGAACTGGACACTCACGAATCAAGTGTCATTGTAAGTAGGCTGTTTAGGTTTTTTTATTGGTAACGCTACGTAACGCTCTGCATGAAAATCACTGGCTGTGCTGTGTGCAATCTGTGGATGGTTTGCATTGTTGTTGGATATTGTAGTGTTGGACAGCCGGATGTTAACAGCACGTAGCGTTGCGCAGTTGAAGTTGAGCCGCCAGCAGTGGTTGATGTGGGGAGAGAGATGACGGAGTTTTGAGAGCGGATGACCTGGACGTATGTCCTTCAGAGACAGTAAACTTGTAAGACTGGATGTCATGAACTGCTATATATATTATGACTTTTGAACATTATTAAGGTAAATACATTGTTTGTTCTTTATCAAAATCTTTCATTTTGCTAACTATGCCTATCAGTAGTTAGACCCTTCAGTAGTTAGAACGTTAGAATCTTTTATTCAGCTGGCATTATTGGCGCACCCTGTAGTTTGAGTAACGAAGATTTTTGTGAGGTAAGTGATTGATGAAAGGTACAGGTTATGGTTAATCAGGGCCATTATTTTGTAGGGATTTGCGTTGCGCTAAAAATATTATGTGTCAGTTTAAGCACAGTCATTTATGATTTTTCTAAGGGGACGTTTCAATATATATATCACTGTAGGTAAGTCCCTTAGTGCTGGAAACCAAGGCATGTAATTGATCAAAGATGGAAGGTTTAACAGCAAAGGTGATGCGAGATCAATTCTCATCCCTTAAAATACGTTAGCGACAGTTGGACCCTCAGTAACTTGCAATTCTAAGGTCCAAATAGCGGTTCGGAACCCTCAATATATTTACTCAAGGGCTCATTCCTTGATTGCATCCGGCAGTGATGCTTGTACTGCAACTCGTTGTTGAAACAGGGTGACAGTTTGAAACTGATCACCTGTTGACATAATTCCTTCAATCCCTTTCCCTCGAGCAAAATAACAGCATATAGTTTATTTCCCTACTAGTTAACAGGTACAGTGACTGTGGAACGCGAACATGGGGCAAATTCAGGGCATCAACATGAGAGTCAATTGTAGTCGAAATTATAAAACCGCTTTGACGTCACTCAGGGAGTCAATGGACAACTTGTCAATCTGCATCAAAAAATTCCCCTAGGGTGTGGTAGTTCGCTGAAATCAGTCATATCAAAACACTGAGGCGAAGTGAACACTTGACGAGGATTATTCAAACCAATTCGGCATCAGAAACCTGGTCCCTACTCGAACTTGCTATACCTGTTAAAGCAAACTGATTTGCTACATCTTGCAGCTTAACAACATGTCCCTGTAGTTGCTGAATAATTTGTTTGGTATCAGGCTTATAATGGCCAAAATAAGTAACCCGATTTTCCCAATGCGATAGTCGTGCTCGAAGGCGAGCAAGTTGTTTTGAGTGCGAGGAGATCCGTCCGAAACTGGCCAGTGCAGCCGTATAATGTGGCAGCATGTCACCCATCTCACCAACAGTTTCCGTGGCGACTACGAGGGGCTTATTCAACGACGCCCACGGTAGAATCGGAAGTTCTTCTCTCGCCAAGTTAAGAACAAATGTTAGTTTCTTAGGTGATCTTACTTTAAGTTGAGCCCTGGGCAATGCCACGCTTCCACAGTGAACTGTGGCCCTAAAATCACAAATGTAAAAGTAACAGCAGCTTACTCTATTGTGTTACTAAGTAAATAATCAAGGTCAAATATTCTTCAACGTTTTCCCGCCAGCAATAGAAACCACGCTCTGCTACCAGCTGACATGGCCTAACAAATTATAACAATAGTTTTAGAAGCAAAGCCAAGGGAACATAGACTGGGAATGGCTATTGAAGGTGAGGGGAAGACAACTTTCGCTCTTTGATTTATACATTTTACTTAAACAAGACCCGAGATGTTTCAATTAAAAATAATTCCCAGTTCTTTAAGAAACTTAATTTAAATAAAAACATGTAACATAATCCACAGTCCAACTCAAAAGCTTGAGGGAAGTTCACAATTACTCAGTTCTTAAGAGAAATGTTAACCATCAAAATTTACTATTTTCTACCAATTAAAAGCAACAGTATCTTTTTTTTTAAAAAAAAGGGTTTTAACCATTTAAGGAACACAACCATTTAAGACGGACCTACAACCTATACTTTCAAGGCGAACTTCGAATTATGTATCATTGCTTTAAAATATTAAAGCCTTCATGATTGCACCATACTTAATATAATTTTACAGTTTCTTTCGGTTATTAAACAACAAGAAATCTCCCGAAGATTAATCAATTGAAAAGAACAGAAACAAATATTTTAGAACCCCGACATCCAGAGTACACCTTGATTCGGTGGGTCGTTTGCCAAGCCATCGGCTGTCGCAGGTCACAGCGTCCTTCCACCCTGTTAGACAGGCGTCGTCTTCTACAAGGCGTGACCCTCATGCTAGCAAAATTAGCACACACTAAGGCGTGTTTTAACGGTCGGTTCCATACCACTAGTCGAGTAGTTTCAATAAACAAGAACGAGAGAGAAATATAAGCCCGATACGAAATAGCACAGTGCCTTTGTAAAACCATAGTCAATACGGAAATGCTGAGCTACGAGGGGCTCAAAATGCAGCGGGCAGAAACAAAGGCCCACAACTCCACGCGTCCGTGTCGAACCAAAACACCGCCGGCCGGTGTGGCCGAGCGGTTCTGCGCGCTTCAGTCTGGAGCCGCACGACCGCTACGGTCGCAGGTTCGAATCCTGCCTCTGGCATGGATGTGTGTGATGTCCTTAGGTTAGTTAAGTTTAAGTAGTTCTAAGTTCTAGGGGATTGATGACCTCAGATGTTAAGTCCCATAGTGCTCAGAGCCATATGAACCAAAACACTAGACAGATATAACGGAGACCCAGAACAACTCAGGAGGTTTCCGACAGCTGAAAAGGTTAACCCAAACTGCCGCCCAGCTTAGGTCAACTCGAAGGAGTCAGAAAATGGACAACTCACTGGTGGAGTGAATGATACACCCATTACCTCGAAGCTGTCGAGAAGTATCCAAAATAGAATAGCGGGTGGGCCTTCAGACTAATTAGCTAAGTATAACAACCACCAGAAAGGCTACACTATTCAGGCTCATTCTTTCAGGAATTCATGTGAACAAACAGCTAAGCCAAAGTGATCAAAAAACACGTCTGGGATCACAGCACTACGGCCACTGCACCAGATAATGGAAATTAAAGAAAGTCACTGAGTAATGGAGAAACGACCAGGGCGGGCGATGATCCCCTTCAACTGGACGCAAACATCTGTGACCCTTTCGTTCTGAAATACGATGGGCTCGTCTCCTTTCTGTTCCGGCGGCCGCGTCCTAACTGCTGCTGCCACTTCTTTCCGGCCAGAGCCGTTCCGACCTACTGCCTTGGATCGATCGCTCCATGCGCCGTACTGCTGATCGCACCCTCTCGCGGCCACCATCGCTGGAATCGAGCTGCTTCCGGGAGGCGAGCGCCTTCACGAGAACAAGAACATCTCAGAAGCGAACAAACAAAGGACAGACAAACTCTGGGATTTCGAAGGAAGCTCAGCTGCACGGCTCAGTTCCCTTACTCCCACCTCCCCATTCTTGCTTTCTGTGACGTAAGTATTCCCTACTACCCTTGCAGGATCACGCAAACGAGGAAGAACCATAGGAGGCAGGGCACCTCCTGTTTCTCTCACGATAAGTAACTTTACAGCCAATTTACCACCCAGATTAACAGTCGACATAATTGTACAAGATTGCCTTAATGCATTGATATTAGTTCATTTTCATACTACCTGGTATCTCTGATATCCAGGGAGCCTTCGAATGCATTTCCTTTTCATATCTCGATTGATCGCAATTGAAAAGGAGTCCCTTGCTAAGACATGGGATAAGTACATTTATCTCACCCTCAAATTTTTGGGCTGATTCCAAAGTTTCAAGCGCATCGTGAAGTTGACGCTGTGTTTTAAATTTCATCACTTAAGTCTTCCAGTTCTGTAGCATTTTTGATGTTACATCCACTGATTTCTTTGAAGTCATTGTAATCTATGTTGTAAGCAGTTAGATGTGCCTAACGGAGTAGGTGACTATCATGCACATAACGTAAATTGTATTGGGGCTCTTTGAAACGCTTATCCGCCGGTCTTGGAAACAAGTACGCCTTGTCCTCCCTTGAATATCCGTAGTTTTTCTTGTGCACTACCCCAGACATTGCTGCGGTCTTATTCGAAATCTGCTCATAATTGTTCTTTTACTATGCTGCGGATGATCTTCCACGGTAGTAACTATGTTTAGTAATCGCTCCGTGGACAACAGTTGTCCTTTACCACACTTCACTCTAGACGGGATTTGTTGCCCCTTGCCCGACAAGGAGGATGAACTGCATGGTTCCACACCTGTTTCAGTATCACTTGTTAATCATGTATCACCATCATTGTACTACTCAGGTACATTGTCCTCACAGTCGAGCATATTCGACATCACACATTCCACTGACTCATCTTGATAAAACGCTAATATTTAATCTTCTGCCTCTTTCTTACTCTACGAAATTCCATTGGTTCCTTTCTGACGAATTGTCAACCTCGCAACTGCTGTATATGTAATACAATGTTTCTTTGTTTATTGTTTCCATGCTTTGTATCAGCACCATTAGCACTGCAGCACCGTTGTGTCTTACTCGTCGACTAAATAGTTCAACTACACGCCGTAGCTTCATGTTGTTCTCACCGTTGGATACCTCTAGTCCCGCCGTCTGTTGCCGTTAGCAGCCGGGATTGTGGTTCTATGGCTGACAATATGTGGGGCGCCGAATGCCGTAAACATCATTGGCCTTTTTCGACTCGCACTCAAGGCATTCGCCGGTCGGAGTGGCCGAGCGGTTCTAGGCGCTACAGTCTGGAACCGCTCGACCGCTACGGTCACATGTTCGAATCCTGCTTCGGGCATAGATGTGTGTGATGTCCTTAGGTTGGTTAGGTTTAGGTAGTTCTAAGTTCTAGGGCACTGACGACCACAGCAGTTAAGTCCCGTAGTGCTCAGAGCCATTTGAACCATTTGAGTCAAGGCATTCCTCGTCAGTACCTGCTGGCTATGAAAGATGGCTTTCGCATCAAGACGACCGGTTAAAAATTTTTTCAGCTAGCCCCAGAATCTTAAATTCAGCTCTTTAGATGGCAGGAATAGCACTGAGAGCGGCAATATGTGAACTGTGGTCTCGCAGAATGGCCATTGAATCCTCCAAGAGAGTAACATTTGAAAACTGGCTGTCTATATACTGGCCTCTTGTTTCGAGGAACATGCCACGTTGTCGGCAGCGCCAGCGCTGTCGTTGTCATCGGTGTCGGTGGTGGTGGAGGGCGCAACGGCGGCAGCGGAAAATCCTGTTTCGAGTCCCAGAACTGCACAAATTTTACTTGTGGCCATTGAATTCACTTCAGTTCCCGGTAGCAGCCAATGTTAAAATTTGTTTCGTTTCGCCATGTGTATGTACTGTTGCAGGATAAACAATGGTGTCTGCTCTTGCGGACATGATCAAAGGAATATACACGACACTTGACAAAACTCTACCATTTGGTGAGCAAGATATATGAGACAGGCGAAATACCCTCAGACTTCAGGAAGAATATAATAATTCCAATCCCAAAGATAGCAGCTGTTGACAGATGTGAAAATTACCGAACAATCAATTTAATAAGCCACAGCTGCAAAATATTAACGCGAATTCCTTATAGACGAATGGAAAAACTAGTAGAAGCCGACGTCAGGGAAGATCAGTTTAGATTCCGTAGAAATATTGGAACACTTGAGGTAATACTGACCCTACGACTTATCCTAGAAACTAGATTAAGGAAAGGCAAACCTACGTTCCTACCATTTGTAGACATAGAGGATTCTTTTCAAAATGTTGAGTGGAATACACTCTTTCAAGTTCTAAAGGTGACAGGGATAAAATACAGGGAGCAAAAGGCTATTTACAATTTCTCCAGAAACCAGATGGCAGTTATAAGAGTCGAGGAACATGAAAGGGAAGCAGTGGTTGGAAGGGAGTGAGACAGGGTTGTACCCTATCCCCGATGTTATTTAATCTGTATATTGGGCAAGCAGTGAAGGAAACTAAAGAAAATTTCGGAGTAGGTATTAAAATCCATGGAGAATAAATAAAAACTTTGAGGTTCACCGATGACATTGTAATTCTGTCAGAGACAGCTAAAGACTTAGAAGAGCAGTTCAACGGAATGGATAGTGTCTTGGAAGGAAGATATAAGATGAACATCAACAAAAACAAAACGAGGATAACGGAATGTAGTCGAATTAAGTCGGGTGATGCTGAGCTAATTGAATTAGGAAATGAAACACTTAAAGTGGTAAAGGAGTTTTGCTATTTGGGGAGCAAACTAACTGATGACGATCGAAGTAAAGGGGATATAAAATGTAGGCTGGCAATGGCAAGGAAAGCGTTTCTGAAGAAGAGAAATTTGTTAACAACGAGTATAGATTTAAGTGTCAGGAAGTCGTTTCTGAAAGTGTTTCTATGGAGTGTAGCCATGTATGGAAGTGAAACATGACGATAAATAGTTTGAATAAGAAGAGAATAGAAGCTTTCGAAATGTGGTGCTACAGAAGAATGCTGAAGATTAGATGGGTAGATCACGTAACTAATGAGGAGGTACTGAATAGAATTGGAGAGAGGAGAAATATGTGGATTGTAGGATGTATGCTGATGTGTCAAGAGATCGCCAATATAGTATTTGAAGGCAGCGTGGAGATAAAAAATCACTGAAGGAGACCAAGAGATGAACACACTAAACAGATTCAGAAGGATGTAGGTTGCAGTAGGTACTGGGAGATGAAGAAGCTTGCACAGGATAGAGTAGCGTGGAGAGGTGCATCAAACCAGTCTCAGGACTGAAGACCACAACAACAACATGTATAAACAGGCGTATCAGCTGCTAACTGTAGGGGAAGCCGAAAACGGGCTTTATAAAAGCGGAAAATGTGCTATTACGGGTGACCTGGACAAGGTAGGAAAACTGTGTGTGTGTAAAAATAAATGATTTGTTAATTTGTTGCAAAAGGTTGTTGAAAGAAGTTGATATAATTTGCCTCTCTGAATATCATATAACCACAGGAATATAATTTTTAAGTGGTTAAGTCAGCTGTATATTCATGTAGATCCAATACGTACAAACCAGGACTCTTGACATTAATGAAAAGGGATATGCACTTCAAAAAGTGTATATATCAGGATACGGAAATCTATGATTATGAGTTTCTGTACAGATATGTAGTATTTGTGATTGTTACGGTACACAGGTCCTCCTGTATAAAGTGGGATATTTTCATGAAATATTTCTATGAATTACATCTAAAGCAATTTAAACTGGACCGATCACGTAGATAATATTGTATCAAACGCCAAACAAATGCTGCTTTTCATTGATAGAACTAAAAGATGCAACAGGTTGAAGGAAGGGATTATTAATTCGTGTGATTTTAACGTAAATTTCTTGAAGTAATCCATGAGGGCTAGTGATATAGAGGTGCTTTTAACCACTTACAATTTGAAATCAGTCATAAATTTCGCGATCCAAGTTTCTCGATATAGGTAATGATCTCATTCAGCAAGCAGAAGTTAAAAGACGCATATACCTATCCGGTGGCAAACGAATTGTCTCATCACGATGCACGGTTGGTAACATTAGGTAACTTAGTCCCATGGACATTTTGGAAACACCCTAAGAAAACAGTGAGGCTATTGAATCACAAAACTGCTTAAGAGCTTAAAGCTTAATTGTGTTTGCTGGGACAAAGTTGACAATTATCCTAATGCTAACTCTGAATTCAACGTATTTCCTAATGAGATTGCACCCATTTTTGAAAAAAGTTATGCTAAAAGGGCATTTAAATTTTATAATAGCATAATCACTAGTTATTATAGAAACACTGGATCACTACAGAGATCAGAGTCTCCTCACAAAGCATATAGGTCGTGTAAAAACAGCCCGAACGCGTAATGACCCAGAAATACTTTCTTATTATCAACAGTACTGCTAAATATTAACAAGAGTTGTAAATAAATCTAGGAGCATGCAAATATTGTCTGAAATTTACAGGGTAGATAAAAAAAATTAACATCGATTACCTACATTTACATCTACTTGAGTGCTCTGCAATTCATACTTAAGTGTCTGTCATAGGATTCATCGTACCACATTCACTCTGTTTCTCATCCATTCCACTCTCGAATATTGCGCGGGAAAACGAACACTTAATCATTCTCAGCGAGCCTTGATTTCTCTTGTTTTATTACAATGATCGTTTCTCCCTGTGTCAGTGGATGGCACAAAATATTTTCGCATTCGTAGTACAGCGTTGGAGAATTAATCGCCACAGCGGAAAGGACTCCGTTTTAATGATTGACACCCCAACTCCCATGTCATATCCGTGATACACCTACCCCTTACTTCTCGATAATAGCAAACAAGAGGGCCTTATTTGAATTTTTCAATGTCCTGTCTGGTAAGATTCCCATTACACACAGAAATATTATAACAGAGGATGGATAAGCCTAGTGTAGGCCATCTCTTTAATACAACTGTTGTATCTTGTAGTTCCACCAATGAAACCCAGCCTTCGGTTTGCGTTTCGCACAATATTATCTACGTGATTGTTCCACTTGAAATTACTCGTAATCGCAATTATGTGATATTTAGTTGAAATGACAGCTGAGGCTATCTACTTCTACATTACTCAAGTTGATAGTAGTTCTTGATTTAAATTCTGAAATTTTTTGGTGACGGAATTTCGGTAAACCATCCTAAGTGGCAGTGTCTTTGTAACACTACCCTCATCATCGGGCAGTGAAGCTTCTGACTGCCTCTTGCCCCTGGTGTACTTCACAAACCACCAGAATCTGTTTCGGTTTTCTACCAGTTTTCGAAACAGAGTTCAAAGGCCACCAATCTTGGATATATACCTTTTTAAAAAAAAATCTAGCATGCTTCTTCCTTTGCATCGAATACAGTAATCTGAAGTGTTTTGTGAACCACGGGATGTAAGTTCCATCGGTTGCTAATTTATTTGGCATAAATCTTTCCGTTGCTGTTGATATCATTTCTTTGAATTTAATCCACATATGGTCCATGTTTTCATAGTGTGGAAGGAATTGAGGCTATCTCTTAGGAAGACATCCAATGAATTTTAGTCTCATTTTTAAGTATATATATATTTCGTATACTTTTGATGGGTTTGGATTACACAGTTTTCAGTCTCGTTACAACGCCCCTGTGGTCGTTGATCTCTATATCCGTGATAATGCTACGTATATGGTCCATGTTTTCATAGTGTGGAAGGAATTGAGGCTATCTCTTAGGAAGACATCCAATGAATTTTAGTCTCATTTTTAAGTATATATATATTTCGTATACTTTTGATGGGTTTGGATTACACAGTTTTCAGTCTCGTTACAACGCCCCTGTGGTCGTTGATCTCTATATCCGTGATAATGCTACGTATTTGCACAGGATTATTTGTTACTAAGAACTCAAGTATGTTTTCGCACCCATTCACAATTTGACTAGGCTCTTAAACTAAATGTTCGAAATAAGTTTCGGAGAAGTCTTTTAGTACGACTTCTGACGATGATTTATGGCTACCGCCACCTTTGAATGTATGCTTGTGCCAACATATCGAGGGAAGATTGCAGACAGCACCAAGTGCAAATGTGTGAGATGGGTATCCATTAGAAATGAGACTCATGTTTTCTTTGAACTGTTCAGCAATTAATGGGACGTCGATAATAGGAAGCAATTACTATTCTGTCCGGATTGACAAGTAAAGCCTCTACCCTTACTAACTCACTGAGGGTATCTTCTTTAGTTACGCTATTAGACAGAGTACTTCTAAGAGCAACGAACACGCCACAACCAAGTGTATTTAATCCTTTCATTCTGAACGTCTTCAGGTCATTTGCAAAAATTTTGGCTGAACTTACCTCCGGCTTTAGAGATTTGAGCATCAGTGCTTTCTATTAGCGCTTGGAGTTGTGGTACTTTCAAATAGCTACAACAATTTACGTCTGTTATACCGATGGTTCCTAAATCTACGTTCTTCCTGTGTTCGGCTGTACCCTTTGAGACTAAAGCTCTTTTTGTGTTGTATTTTACCTAAAAAACCGCCCAGTCCACTTCGCACATCCCCCGCTACCCGCGTGTAGTGGAGTCGTGACTTATTAAGTGGGTCCCACACTACATCACTGTAACGCGCTAGTCAATGGAACTGCAGCCGACACTGTCGCAGTACCATGTGACCCGCTGAGTTATACCGTCAAGACGGCTATGTACCACAGGTCCGCAATCGATCCTGCCGACGGTGCTACAGAAGGTGAGCTCTTCCTTCGTCTTGTCAGCACGACTGACAGTTTTTATCAAGTCACATAGCCACTGACAACCAGAGGAAATGTCTTCCGATACGATAGCGGCAAGCTTCATTAGTACCTACACGAACCACCACAGGCAGTTCGCTGCACTCTGTAACTCTCAAGGCACACACAGTGTGCACTGAACTTCTTCTACTCATTGGAAGTCATGTCCCTAACAGGCTTCCTCACGTGCCTAGGATTGGAGCTCCCAACTGTGACTATCCAGATCATTCAGGGTGAGAGATTTCATCTAGGACAAGTGGCAGCAGCTGGCTCAAGACATTTACCAGCCACAGCCGTTTGTCAGACGAACAGGGGTGACCTATCGATCGGCCCCTGGAAAGCCATTTACTGCCTGGTACGCCTTCAGACGACCGACCAGTCTGCAGCCAGCAGCAGGGGCAGCCACAATAGTGAACTAATCGGGGGTACGTGGCACGTTCTGGACATCTCTTGGATCCCAACGTCCGACCATCGACTGAACCAGCGAGACCGAAACCAGCACTGTCTTTAGCATTGGGTGAAGTTTCACCACTGAGCCTGCATGAGAACACAGCAATCATAATTCCTACCCGTACTAAAGGCTGCAGGACTCTGCATTTATGCAGTTACCAAATCGATAGATTGTGCCTAGTAAGCGCAGAAACTCCCAAGCATTTTAAGAATTAAACTAGTAAGTACATATGTAACCGAAAGTAAGTCACTCATGTGTGGAGCTCGTAAAAATATGTTTCAAAGGACCGCTGAATTCGCATGTGTTGTTGCAGAAACAGAAGCAGTCAACCTATTGTTAAATAATGATAAAAAGAGACACAGGGGAAGAAGGCATTGCAGATGTTGTTATCTCTGATAAAAAGAATGGAAACATTGTGAAAGGGAGTTTGTGTGCAACAGATTTTTAATGATTACGTTTTAAAATGACTGGGAAAAACTGGGCCAACATTCCAACCTGAAATAACAAAGAACGTCAATAGTCAGAAACGCCCCTAAAATTGAATTTCCCAACTGCCAAAACTACCAATACTTCGTAAGGAATGGATAATATTTGCAGTAAGACAGTAAAATGTTGCGATCCTATGGTCTGTGATGAATTGTCCTGTGACTAGGGTCTCGCTTCGGGTAGACCTTTGGCCGGGTGAAAGTCCTTCGATTTTACCCCACTTCGGCTACTTGCTCGTCGATGGGAATGAAATGATGACGATTAGGACAACACAACACCCAGTACCTGAGCGGAGAAAATCTCTGTCCCAGGCTGGAATCGAATCCGGGCTCTTAGGATTGACAGTCTGCCGCGAAGACCACTCAGCTACCGGGGCGGACGTGATCTGTGATGTCTTTCGTCATTTGCCTAATACATCATCTACTCAGGGTGTACTCCCAGAAAGATTGAAATATGGTATTGTTAGGCCTCTCTATAGAAAGGGTGATTCCACAGATATCGATAGGTGGCGTTCAGTGTCACTCCTCAGGCCATTTTCTAAAATTTTTGAGATAGTTGTCATCAACGTGTGTAGTAGTGCCATACTTAGCCAATCACAGTTTGGCTGGTAAAATAGCTGTTCTACTGAGTCAGCTATTTATATTTTTTCTCAGGACCTAACAAAACCTGTAAATAGAAAATTGTGATCTTCTGTTTATTATTGAAGGCATTTTACTGTGTCACTCATAATATTCTAATAGAAAAACTAACTCTTTATGGAAAACGTAGATCAATGTCTGGTTTACCTCATATTTAAGAAACACGGTGCAGAAAGATACCCCATACTGTTCGAGTAATACAAGGAGACGCTAAATTATCTGCATGGGGAGAAATTACAATGGAGATCAGATAAAGTTCGATAATTTGCCCACTAGTCTTGCTTTTTGTTAAAGATATGCCACTTTATTATATATTTGATTCCTGTTTATACATGATCAGACATTTTGTAAATCCGAGAAAAGTAGTATCAACAGAGAAAATAATAAATGATGTTTTTGTTAAAATTCCTAATAGTTCCAAAGAATGGCCTGGACATAAACTTTGAGGAAGTAGAAAAAAAGAAAAAAAACATTTCCAATTTCCAACTACCCAAGTATACCATCAAGAAACAATAAACAGGATGGAAAATTTAAAATTTTTAAGTAAAGCATTCCTCAATCCGAAAACTGTTTTGAAGACCGCAATGCTTTGCGGACGTCGTCCTCTTGGGGTGACGAGCCATTGCCTTCCTCCGCCCTTTGAAATGGCTTCAGCCGGATGCAGGGCGACCTGCAGTTTAACGTGGATTCCGAACCATGGTGCAACTCGTCATTTTTCACATCAACAAACATTGCCAGAGGTGAAAGAACTGATGAGTGACAGATAAATTCATAGGATCGAACCCAAGAGCTTGAATTTGTATTCTGGAACTTTATCACTGACCCACCGAACCACACTTTTGTTAATCGTACATCTGCATGAGAACTTAATCTGAAAGTAATTAGAATGATGTGAGGACTTGATATACATCCTCTTGCACGACTCACGTTTGCCGGTTTTCAATGTCGTATTTCCACCAGTATCTCTTCTCCCACCTTCAAATGTAAAGGTTTCCTTGAGAACTGTGAAGTCTAGAAGATATAAGAGAGAGTGCTGGTGAAAGGAAAGATGTGAAAGGGGTTGGTGAGACATCCCTGCATAACTCAGTCTGCAGAGCACTTGCCCAAGGAAGGAAAAGGCCCCACGTTCGAGCAAAGTTCTGGTTCACAGTTTTAAACTACCAGGAAGTTTCAATACAGCAGTACTTTGGCGCGTAACACTTCGGAATATCTGGATACACAGAGCAGCCATTAAGACGCTGAGTTCAGCTGCCTACACATATTTTGAATCATATCGAAACACTATTTTCGAGAAGAGAAGCAAGCTGTGTGGCTATCTGCTCTTTGCAAAGTCAATGTTCTTTACTTTTATATAGACAAAAATATTAGAACTTCGCTTCTAAAATGAGTGTGAAGGACCATCAGCCGTCCTTTCTTTGAAAATGATAGGCCAATTAAATATGCAAATTGTAAATTTCGAGAACAGCTACGCTCACCCCCCTTCCTATAGTTACCGATTCAAATTAATTATTTAAGTTCCACCTCTGCTGATTTTCAGGACATATATCTCGTCCTTCGTAACCGCAAACTGAGCAAGCAGGGTGGAAAGTTCAGAGATGTTCTATAGATCAAAATAATTGGCACTTTGCTAGTAAAATTCGTCTTCATTGTTTCTCGTGGTTCACATCTAGCGGTCTTCTTTCTCGCTTTCCCGTAGAATATTGGCAGTATATTTGGATTTGCAGTAGTTCACGGCTTTGATCTTATTGTACCAATTGTAATCAAGAAGACGAATACCTTTCTGATTCCACTGTGTTGATATATTCTTGAAGTTATTAAGCAAATTTTAAATAACTCTCATTCTTTGTGGTTCAGAATTACAAAAAGATACTTTTGAAACTTGTTATTTAGATATAACAGGCAACACTCACCCAAATTTTACAACGAGCAACTTTCCTCGTAAAACTACTCGACAGAAACTCATTTACCTTACCCAGTGATTGTCCATAGAGTATTAAATGCAAAGATAACAACAAATTAATCAAAGATTATTAAATTTATCCACGCTTTTATACGTCTCTGACATTTGCATTCAACGAAAGAGTTAAAAAAGGGTATCGCAGAATGCGTGATCAGATATCTGGTATCGGAAATTACACTTGGTACACAGAACACGATGTGGTCACCCAGTTTCGTTACACTATTCACGCCACTAAACTCCTCCCACCCCACTTCGATTACTGCTGCGTTAAGTCCGACATCGATAGCACATTTGAAACGTCCCCTTAGAACAATTATACAAGACTGGTCTATGTGAAACGTCCTCTTTGAACAATTATACACGACTGTGCTTAAAGTGAAACACAATATTTTTTTAGCGCAACGCAATCTGACTTTCAATAATCTCTACAAGAGAATGGCCCTGACTAACATCAACCTATATGTTTCACAAATCACTTACCTCACAAAAATCTTCGTTACTCGAACTACTGCAATACAGCGAGCGCCACTACTGCCAGCTAACTAAAAGATTCAAACTACGCAAGTCACTAACTACTGATAGGCACAGTTAGCAAATGAAAGATTTTAATAGAGAACAAACAATGTATTTACCTTTATAGTCATAATATATATATCAGTTCATGACACCAATTCTTACAAATTTCAAAACTCCGCCATCCCTCTCCCCACGTCCACCACTGCTGGCGGCTCACCTCCAACTGCGCAACGCTACGCGCTGTTAGCATCCAGCTGCTGCTGCCCAACACTACAAAGGCAGACAACAAAGCAAACCAGCCACAGACTGCACACGGCACAGCCAGTGATTTTTCATACAGAGCGCTACGTGGCGTTACCAATAAGAAAACGTAAACAGCCTACTTACACATTTTATTGAGAACATCGTAGTGCTGCAAATAAGGCCTGCCGTGAAGGCCTCATCCCAGTGAAACGAGAACCAATTTCGGCCGTAAGGCCCGATAGTCTGGCACCAAGCACCCCGAACCTTCGGCTCTACTTGGCCACGTCTTGCCAACTGTAGCGTACCGTCGCTGTTAGCTAGACTAGAAGAACGGGGATAGTTCTTCTAGGTCACTTTGTTTATGTTGATATCAGAAACCAGGTTGTGGCGGTGTCGGTAAGCGAAAATTTCGAAAAGCGAAACTATGAGCATGAAGGTGCTAGTAGCCTTTTTCCGCAACAGGCACTCCTCAAACGATCTAAATGGCCGTCAAGCCGTGCCCGAATGAACAGTCACCACACATCTGTAAAAATATACAGTTTGACGGCCGTTAAGATCTTTTCAGTGCAGGTTCACCTTCTCGCCTCAACTCTTGCGGGAATCGAGCATGATGTGGCGAGCAATGAGTATGGTGAGGGGAGGATGCGCTGCTTAAGTGGTGTGCGTGCTCAGATAGACGAAGCGCCAATGGCGACCGGTCGTGTAGAGCAATAAATTTGCTTTCGAGTGCCAGTACAGCACAAATTTTCACTTGTCGCTTAGGAATTCATTTCAGTACCCGTTCGGGGCCGATGTCAGAATTTATTTCATTGCAACCTGACCTTCTTGGTTGAAATACTTGCATATTTGTCCTGATTTTTCAGTCATCTAGCTAAGACTACCACTTGCTGTCACAAAACTTGTGAGCTGGTACTCTACAACTAACTTTTCCTGTAGGTGTTGGCTTACAGCTGCCTAGTAGCTGACCTTTTCCAGTTCTGTTTTTCACTTAACTTACCTGTAAATTTCTCAGCATTGTTCTGCTGCACCCTACGGTTCTCTACATCGTTCTCTAATTCTGGTAATAAACAAGTTCTATTTGCTTGAATGAATTTTGAATTGGCCAACAAAATATTCCGCTCTTGGCCCTTTGCTTCCCACCTTTTCTGAGCACCCCCTCTCTTTTTCCCCTTTCAGCTGCGGTAGTACAAATTCCGCGTTTTTTAATACTGCTTGAACGGAAAAATACTTGAGAAATTTGCCGAGGTACACGTCTACTGAGATAAGGGTTACGTAAAGAACTGTCGCCTCGTCGACTACGAGGTCATTAGAAGCTTAACACAAGCTCACGTAGGAGAAGTGTGTGGAGAGAAATGGGCTGTTTTCTTTGCAACAGAGTCACCCCGGGACTGACCTCGAATCACGCTGTCTGCGCAATTAGTCCAGTGTACTAACCATTGCTCCACTGCCTCGCTCAGAAGGATAGAGTCTGCACACATTTCAGCGACGGTATTTCGACGGGAAAAATGAATTTCAATAACAATAGCGAAGCAGAACTGATAATGATTAACGACTGGCAGTCAGCTCTGACGATTCAGTTTCTCCTTTACAGCGCAAAATGTTGTAAGAGAAAAAAAAAAAAATACTGCTCAACCATGCCATATACTCGTAGAGGTTCTGTTGTGGAATAGCATCTTGTGGCATATTCTTACAGTATAAAATCATGTGAGAGATGCTCAGAATTGATTTACTTACGATTCTGTCCTTGAGATCACCAGTTTGTAATAACCTCTTGCCAAACAAAGATTGGATTTTTAAGAAAATGCGCCACTTACCACATGTCCTCAAATATCGTAAAAAGATATTCAAGAGGAAGACATTGGGAGTAATCTGTGTGATTTAAGTGAGCTGGAATGTGACCTTTAACATGCAAAGTTACTGCAAGTACTTCAGGCACCACCACAGCTCTCTGATGTATGCAGCTGTAGAACTTCACTTTAAAGTCAAGAACTCTTACAAAAATTTCGTAAAAATTCTGGAATTACTATACTACGTTTCTCTACATGATTTCTTTTTGTCCGGGAAATAGCTTTAAACTTTTTATGTCATACCTCCAAAATTATTGAACACAATGAAACGTATTTTTTTTCTTAAAGTTTCCATTTGAGGACGTTGCTGCAGCGTATATGCAAAGTAGCGCGACTCCGATGCGGGTAAACAGCGATATGTAGTCGAGGGAGCAGTCTGGCATTCGCAGCTTTCTAAAGTTCGGGCAGTAAATACGAAAACGTGAACCACGGCGACATTATTACCAAATGTGTCTAAACACGACCAACGTGCTGTTTTTCTTTTCTTGGGTGCTTAATGTCAGACACCGATAGACATCCATCGGCTAAAGAACACTGTGAATGGGGCTGCATTTCTGTCGAAAACCAGTGTGGTGGGCCAAGTTCTCTCCTGGTCGAGATTCGACAAGAGACGCCAGTCAAGCACATCGTTACAGGCTACAAAACAAAAGCTGTGCCGCCAATGGGAACCGGAATCGAAAGCATCAGCGATGCAGTGGTGTCAGCCGTAGTCAGCTGGTCCTCAGAAGTTCAGGCGCCAGCCATATGCTGCGAAGGTAATGCTCACCCTCTTCTTTACGTGGGTTTCCATTGCTAATTGGTTTCAAGGTTCCTGTTGTCTCCAATACTGGGGAACTGTACTGCGCAACGCTGGAGAAATTACTGCGTGCAATTAATGCGGAACCTCTGGAAAAAACTGCCACAAGGGATCCTGATGCTTCATGACAATGCACGTCCTCATATCGTTAATATCGGATAGCAGACGTTAAGCGAAATGAAATTGGAGACACTCGAAAATCACACTCGTGCCACTACCCTGTGCTCCCAATCTCTTCTCGTTGCGATTATCACACTTTCCGTCCCATTAAACATGCGCCCACTGTTCGTCGAATCTTGTCGGACAAGGAAGTTCAGCAGACAGTTACGGACTTCTTCCGCAGCCGGACACAGTGTTTTACCAAACGAGTACCTTCAAACTGCTGCGTCGATGGGATGATTTCTACATAGTCACGGCGATTTTGACTGGTTGACGTACCAATTCTAGAGTGTACGGCCTTCCAATGGAAGCTTTTTGATAGCCCTTGTACCTTACTTCACAACAGATCTATCCAAAATTATGTCTTGCGTTGCGATTGTTTAATCAGTGGAAAACGGAGATTTTTCACATTTTGCAACATTTAAGAAGTATGACGTACAGAGTTTCACGTCTATAGCTTCTACAAAAATCAAGTAAACAAAATAAGTTCTCATGTGGTACGGATCTCTGTAAAGTCTCCACGAATCTCAGAAGTCTGATACTAATTCTGTGCTGGAGTTTCGTTATTGCTATAAATAGCTGACATATTTTGCACAAGACAAAGTTTTCTACTAAAATCTGACTGGCGTAATGCTTTACTCAGCGGTGTCAAATGCCAACTACATGGTGTTAATGAACATTAATTTCTGGTATACAAACATCAGCCTTAAACTCAGAGAAAAACGCATTTTTGAAACACAGCATTCCATGGTAATAAATCATGGAATGGGATGTATGGTAAACACTGATAAAACGAAGGGTCAGGATGAGAGGACGTGTGTTAAGACCTCGCTAATAACTTGCGTTGGACCAGGGGAGGCCACAGAGGGTAAAAACTTTAGAGGAAGGCAGAGTTTAGAGAATATCCAATAAGTAATTGAGGATATAGGTTGCAAGTGCTACTCTGAGATGAAGAGGTGTGCACTAAAGGGCATTCGTGATGAGGCGCATCGAATCAGCCTGCAGACTAACTACCTCCTCCACCCCTCCTCCAAAAACAATAAGACCTATATTCCACATGAAATTTCAGACCTCGTGTTAGATGATTATGGGTATTTTTTACAATCATAATATAAAAAGAACCTTCATAATTAGCGTAAATTAAATTTCTAATTTGTTCTACAATGTCACTGTTTAGAGCGGATCTACTCTGAGAACAATATTTTGTGATAAATTTCTAGTGGAACATGTAGACGTGGCACTGTTGTCTGGCTGCAAACATAGATAATGCTATCAGTGAGTTCTGGGAATACATTAACCAAATATCGGCCACGCAAAACAATTTCAGTGCTTTTTGCTGAGAATTCATTGAGAAACGATTTGATGCATTCATTGTATATCACTTAAATCTTAATAGCATCACCTTATTTCACTATTTTTAAGTGTTCGTGTCTATATAATGATTTCAATGTATAATAAATTTTGATAAATATTTATACGGATTTAACGATTCCGCTTTACCAAACAATTTTCATCATCATTAGTAATTTCAACAACAGCAATATGGTCATACCTGAAAAATGAAGAAGAGAAAAGAATCAATGAGATTGGAGATTCCAGTCAGAACCCGTAAATGTCAACAACACCCGTAAGAGCTTTAATTGTCTGTTTTTTGTTACTTGTTCGGTTAAACAGAAGCTAAAAGAAAAATACTGCAGCACTGTGGATCAGGGACCACAGCCTGCTGTAAGTCATTACATTTAGTAGTCTGCTCTGATGGACAGTCCAGCAGAGGCGTGCTGTATCCGGCCACCAATGTCACCTTTTGATCTCCACCGACACAGCGCAAACACAAATATTTGACTTTCTGCGGGAATCAAAACATTTCTGAGTACTATTTTCAGAAGCGTGTATATCGGTGCTTTTGCCTAGTGATGTTGTGGGTTATGTTTGCAAGCCTACGTCACTAAAGCTTCGCATATGAAGTGATGAGTTTCCGTTACGTTACGAACTTTCAACGGGCCTGCAGAGAGAAACAGTTTCACGCGTTGGTGAACAAGCTGTAAAACCTTGTAAATGTGTCGTCGCATTAGTCCATCAAGTTAAAAATCTACTAAAGTTTTAAGGCGTGGACGTAAATATCTTTAATAATCATCTATAGTTTCTTTGACATTTGTTTGGCGACATTAGCACTTAAAACCTTCAAAGTACGCGTAAACGACCAGAAAGTTATTAATATTTAGGATGAGGCATATCTGTCGGAAAAACGAATGTTTTGTCTCGTTGAGCACTGCCGTGGTAACACTGTTACACTTAGGTAGTGTTAGAATAGGTTATGCTACATGCGCTGCCTTCTGGACATTTAAGAAGAAAGTACGTTATCATAACACTGAGAAACATTACTACACGGAAAGTAACCGCATCTGTGCTGTAGCTGATGAAATGATCTGCGTCCTACTTCGATTTTGTTCCAAGTCAGATTTTGCAGTATCTTGGTGACACTCATTCCCAAGTTAATAAAATCTGACACCACCCGATTATTCATACATGTTGATCATCCTCTGGAAATCCATTGTACGTTGAATGTAAAAATATCCCACTGCAAATTGTACCAGCTTCTGCAGTGTAGCACTCTCATTACGGAGGAATAGATTTCCAGTACTCAGTAACCCACACTCTGCGATTTGCATATCCACAGCTGAACTACTGTTATCGTTTCATACCTTCACGTCGTCACTTACTTCTACGACAGGAACGACACACATTGTAGTGAATTAAGTAAATTATTCCAGTTGTAAATGATACTTCAATACGATTAATGAAATACCAATTTAAATTTTTCCTTGCACCAAACTGTCCGTTTATCATATAATTTTTCCTTCCTGTTTTGACATAAGTTCTATACTTTATAGGCATCCCATAGGCGTTAGAATATTCATGTGATTTTATTCAATTAAAACTGAATCTTATACAAAGGCGTAATCAAAAAATAATGTAATCTAAGAGTTAATATTATCAGTCAAGTAGTGAACGTGTACAGTTCTCTCAGATACATACCACCTACTATGAGACACATATATCAGATAACTAACTGAGAGGAGATTGTATATCCATTTCACTCTAAGGACTGATTACTGTGATATTTGTGTCATACTGTCTTTATATGCAATAAAGAAAACAATTCATCATGTAAAAGTTTATTAACTATGGTTGTTTGCTGCATAGAAGTGATGAAGTCATTTTTTTGGAAATTTGTGGTAAGGTTCTATGGGACCAAACTGCTGAGGTCACCGGTCACTAGGCTTACACACTAATGAATGTAACTTAAACTAACTTACGCTAAGGACAACAAACACATCCATGCCCTAGGGAGGACTCGTACCTCCAACGAGGGGAGCTTTGCGAACCGTGCCAAGGCGCCCTAGACCGAACGGGTATACTTTGCGGAGATTAAGTCATTGATCGTATGTTTAAAAAATGTGATACAGCGGGTTCCCGAAACTGAATCTCCGAATTTCAACAAAATTTAATAATCCGGCGATATCTAGATGGGACACAATGAAACGTACTAGGAACTTTACTTCCTTTTCTCATTTGCAATCTCATATGTCTATTAAAACATTCTGTAATAGTCGGACCTGTGAACCAAAGGTTCATATATTGTGTCAGCTCTAGTGTAAGTCTCCTACAATCAAAAATCATATGTTCACAACAAATTCCATGTATAAAATACAACATGGGAAAGTAATCTGCGCTTGGATTACATTCTCTTCACTGTTGCACAAATGTCTGTGTATGATTCATTTCTAGTGGGTAGTATGATATATGGGAGTGGGAAAACCTTCTAAATTCACAACTGGATCGAAATTTTTACGTATTCTACACTCGTGCAAACTGCATTATTTGAGAAAATTGCGCTAAGCATATGATTCATCCAACATAATATGTGCGCAGTGACAACTTAGCTACATTTGTGTTATGGAGTTGCACACACATGTAATTATTATTAGTACAACACAAATATAATTTATTGTTTTGCACATAATTTTGTAAACAGTATTTGATATTATCTTTCGTTGTCCGTAGGAAGCTTTTGTAAGTAGTATACAAGTAAACTCCTTAATATTGAGCATGCTAGGACCACTATCAGTTGATATAAGCTGGAGAACCGAATTTGTCAGGCCTATCATAAAATGTCGAACAAAGGGGGCTGTCATGTTGTAAGCGGTTCCATGGCTTTCGCTATTTGATCTCATCAGTTTCATGAAAGTTGAACTGTATGAATTAGTTTGTGCAGTATGGTCCACTTAAAAGCTACAAAAGAGGTCCATTGTATGATGGAAGTTATAAATTATTATCTAAAGACAGCATCAGCCTTGGAGAGACGGTAATGTATACACTGAAATATTACATATTAATGCAAGGAGTGATAATCCAGATATTCACTTACACACGGTATCAGTAAATGAGGAAACTTACGCGTAACATTAGGACAGTGTGTCTCGGTGTTTCACAAAACATTGCAGAGGGATTCTCAAATAAGCTGACATTTTATTTTTGTTGACGTATGTGAATATACTGAAAAAAACAGTTCATTTAGTAAGAAAAAAGAAAATATTCATTTCTAAGAAGATTTAAAACAAAGGGCCCAGTAAGAAATTAAAAATAATACACCTGTGGTACATTTTTTTCAACATTTTTTAAAGCACTACCCATGTCTGGGTTATTACGTGTTATTCTTCAGATACCATGCAAGAATTTATTTATAGCTAATCCTGACAATACCTGCACCTTACCAGCGGGGAGGTATTTTATGACAATCACCGAATAAACAAATTAATAAATGCTGTTTTCGTCTATTGTTGTAAGGTTTTATTAAATAAATACACCTTTTAGTTTTGGGGAAAAATGTTAGTAAAATACTTGTCACAAATACATTACTGATCATTCAGATTGCAGAATTATGATGGCAGCACACAATAAACATCAGAATGGCAAGGAGGTTACCATGTTCTTGGAGATGATAATGATTAGCAGTTTACGCAAAGTAGGTACAGATATGTGGAGAAAGCTGTCCTAGAAGATGTACCTTACAAGATTTTAAGGGAAACGAAGGTAACCGACGAACTTTGCATTAAAATAAATTCAGTACGGACATGGGAAGATTAGCGCTGTGCCAAGACTGGAATCCAGATTTCCCGCTTCACGTGAGCAGTCGTCTTAACTGCCTCAGTAATGTGGACAAGCTTTCCACCCTAGCCGAATTCTCAGCTTGCCACCTGTTAGTGGCGTCTACTATCCATTACCAACTTTTCTCACAGCTTTCAGCAGAGTCCCAGAGAGTTTTGATGTAATATAAACTCCTGGATTTGGAAAAAAAACACATTGACACCGGTGTGTCAGACCCACCATACTTGCTCCGGACACTGCGAGAGGGCTGTACAAGCAATGATCACACCCACGGCACAGCGGACACACCAGGAACCGCGATGTTGGCCGTCGAATGGCGCTAGCTGCGCAGCATTTGTGCACCGCCGCCGTCAGTGTCAGCCAGTTTGCCGTGGCATACGGAGCTCCATCGCAATCTTTAACACTGGTAGCATGCCGCGACAGCGTGGACGTGAACCGTATGTGCAGTAGACGGACTTTGAGCGAGGGCGTATAGTGGGCATGCGGAAGGCCGGGTGGACGTACCACCGAATTGCTCAACACGTGGGGCGTGAGGTCTCCACAGTACATCGATGTTGTCGCCAGTGGTCGGCGGAAGGTGCACGTGCCCGTCGACCTGGGACCGGACTGCAGCGACGCACGGATGCACGCCAAGACTGTAGGATCCTACGCAGTGCCGTAGGGGACCGCACCGCCACTTCCCAGCAAATTAGGGACACTGTTGCTCCTGGGGTATCGGCGAGACCCATTCGCAACCGTCCCCATGAAGCTGGGCTACGGTCCCGTACACCGTTAGGCCGTCTTCCGCTCACGCCCCAACATCGTGCAGCCCGCCTCCAGTGGTGTCGCGACAGGCGTGAATGGAGGAACGAATGGAGACGTGTCGTCTTCAGCGATGAGAGTCACTTCTGCCTTGGTGCCAATGATGGTCGTATGCGTGTTTGGCACCGTGCAGGTGAGCGTCACAATCAGGACTGCATACGACCGAGGCACACAGGGCCAACACCCGGCATCATGGTGTGGGGAGCGATCTCCTACACTGGCCGTACACCTCTGGTGATCGTCGAGGGGACACTGAATAGTGCACGGTACATCCAAACCGTCATCGAACCCATCGTTGTACTATTCCTAGACCGGCAATGGAACTTGCTGCTCCAACAGGACAATGAACGCCCGCATGTATCCCGTGCCACCCAACGTGCTCTAGAAGGTGTAAGTCTACTACCCTGGCCAGCAAGATCTCCGGACCTGTCCCCCATTGAGCATGTTTGGGACTGGATGAAGCGTCGTCTCACGCGGTCTGCACGTCCAGCACGAACCCTGGTCCAACTGAGGCGGCAGGTGGAAATGGCATGGCAAGCCGTTCCACAGGACTACATCGAGCATCTCTACGATCGTCTCCATGGGAGAATAGCAGCGTGCATTGCTGCGAAAGGTGGATATACACTGTACTAGTGCCGACATTGTGCATGCTCTGTTGCCTGTGTCTATGTGCCTCTGGTTCTGTCAGTGTGATCATGTGATGTATCTGACCCCAGGAATGTGTCAATAAAGTTTCCCCTTCCTGGGACAATGAATTCGCGGTGTTCTTATTTCAATTTCCACGAGTGTACATCCACACAGAAATTACTGTGAGTTGTCTTTACTCATAGCTGTCGCTATAAACATGTGTGGGATCTGCTGTGTTGAACATGTCCAACGGAACAGATACCATTATGTGATACATTACCGCTCTCTCCCTCTCCCTCCCTCTCTCTGTATCTCTCTCTCTCTCTCTCTCTCTCTCTCTCTCTCTCTGTCTCTCTCTCTCTCTCTAAAGTGAAAATTTGTGGTGGACTGATACTCAAACCCAGATTTTCCGCTATATGTGAGTGGTCACCTTAACTGCCTCAGCCATTTGGACACATTATCTGTTAAACCCAAATTCTTAACTTGTCATGAGCTATCAAGCATCCACTGTCCACTAACTCCTTTGATCGTAGCTTTTGCCTGAGTCTCAAAATAGTAGTATGGTGTTTGTTCTGTCAGACATGTGCAAAAGAACAGCCAGCATGCAGGTATACAGTGATACCTATGAGCATAGATTCCTTATGTTAGTTCCAGTGCAGATGCATACTACATATTTTGAAATCTACATCTATATGTATCTCTACATGGATCTCCACAAGTTGTAAAGTTTGTCTGCTTTATTACTTCGTTTATGGTCCTCTGCGTGACCGTACTGTTTTGTGATACTTGCTGAAAAAATAGGGGGTGGGAGTGCAGTACTGACCACTTCAAATGATATAGCCGACAGAAGCACAGTTGCGTTTCACAGTTCTTTACTTTCACTGTCCACAACCCGCCAAAATTACAGAGTTATATAGCCGGTACAATATTGGTTAACTTTCAATAGGCCTCATTAATAGTTTGCAGGCAAACATCCACATACTGCTACAATAGTTTACTGTTGAACATCTACGAGTAGTAAAAGCCTAACCACGCAGTTCAAAGTTATTGTAGAATGATATGGTGTATATTTAACAGACATTGTCATGGTTTTAACAAATGGCCCATTTGTGTTCCACTTATTTCACAGTTAATTTGACTCATTGTTGTTGTTCTAACCAATACAGGTTTCATCTCTGAAACTCGGCCGTGGACTGACTGTCTCCGGCCCTTATATATATCACAATAATATGCACTGAAACTACGCATTGTTTGATGTATAATTACAGAAATCAAAATTAAGACTTAACTCCTTCAGTTAACTTTACACATAGAAAAATTGCATATTTGTAACAGTTGCTTCTAGCACAAGTGTTAAGCGGAATTATTTGTTTAAATGATGAAATTAACAAATAAAGTTACGCAAACAATACTTTTGACAAAAGTGTTAATTACTTTGGAACTAATTAAGGGCTGGCTTTGCTAACATGTTTTCGAATAGAGCCATATAGTTCCTTTAATAATACTATTAGTTGTTCCTCAAATGTTTATAATTAGTACAGAATTTGTATTTTTTATAAGTCAACAACAGAATTTAAATTACGAGACTATTACTGATTTCATCCTATAACAAAAGTATTAATAGGAATAGTTTAAATAAATTAGAAAATCAAATACCTATATAAAACCAAGCACAAAATTAACCTGGTGCTATATTCTGTAAAACAGAGGGTCAACATTTCTCTTTTATGAAACTGCAGGTCATGAGTTTTAAGGAGGCAGATGGCAAAACAAGGGGGGAAGTGAAGATATCCCAGCTAGCTTTGTCACAGAGTCACTTTACAGTGCATGGCAGAAGGTACCTTATACCACTACTAGTTATTTACTTTCCTGATCCACTCGCAGATAGAGAGAGGGGAAAACGACTGTCTATATGCCTACGTTCGATCCCTAATTTTTCGAATATTATCTTCGCGGTCCTTACGCGCAATGATTGTTGGCGGCAGTATAATCATTCGGCGGTCAGCTTAAAATACCGGTTCTGTAAATTATCTCAATAGTGTTCCGCGAAAAGGACATCTCCTTCTCTCTAGGGATTCCCATTTTAGTTTCCAAAGCGTCTCTGAATTGTTATATGTTGTTCGACCCTATCGGTACAAAATCTAGCAGCCCGCCTCTGAATTGTGTCGATGTCTTCCTTCAATCCGACCTGGTAAAGATACCAAACACTCGAGAAATACTAAAAAACAGGTATCACCAGCGTCCTGTATGCGGTCTCCTGTACAGGTAAACCACCCTTTCCTAAAATTCTTCCAATAAACGAAAGTCGATCATTCGCCTTTTCTACCAGAGTTCTCAGATGCCCATTCCATTTCATATTGCTTTGCAATGTTACGCCCAGTTATTGAAACGACTTGAATGTGTCGAGGAGGACACTGGTAACGCTGTATCCGAATATTACAGGTTTGTTCTTCCTACTCATTCGCATTAACGTTTTTCCACATTTAGAGCTAGCTACCATTTATCATGGCAACTAGAAATTTTGTCTAAGTCATCTTATATTTTACTACAGTGACTCAACATCAACACCTTACCATACACCACAGAGTCATCAGCAAACAACTGAAGATTTCTGCTCGCCCCTTCCGCCAAATCATTTATGTGTATAGAGAACAACACCCGCCCCGTCACACCTCTTTGGGGCAGTCCTGACGATCCTCTTGTCTCTGCTGAACACTCTGTCACGTTGTAAGTGTATATGTGAGTGTGGCCACTTACTTTACCACGGGATAGTTATATATTTTTGATATCATAATTATATTTTTTATGATTTTGGTTGGGGTGACTTTAAATATTGTGGGCTAACATGATACTTTTAATTAGCTTATACCGCGATAACACTCGTACGGACATCGGCTGCCCCGAAGTACGTACGATATAATATTTTTTTAACACAACGCTCGTCTCACCGCCTTCTAATAAATATTCTGCGTGAGCGCTGCTATTTAGAAAAGAAAATATGCGTATTCTTATGCAAACTCTAATTATTAATATGCGTCTCAGGGGCTACTGGTTATTTATGTACCAAACTACATAAAGATTAATTGAGGTATTACGGTATGTAATGATTTTCAATATCTCTTGTTCATTATTCGAAAGTAAAAACTGGAGAGACTCTCGGCTGCCGTTAGGCGGCCAAAATGAAACATACTGAACTCACTCAGTATTCTAAATACTAATAAACGAAATCTGTTTTGACTCTTTTTAACTTTAAAATTAATGAAAGATCAAAACTGAGAAGTCTCTCGCATTTACATTTAATATTACGACATGATATTTCAATTAAATATTACGGTCAGCGTAATGGCCGACTAAATCCTGCTAGGGGAGATGAGCTCCCTGCACTACGAAGTTCCGTAATAATTTTGTTAATTACAATTAGTGGCTGCGATCATGAGAGGTAACAACTAAGTCAGTAATACACACTTTCTATTATATTTTTCAAAATACAGATAAAACGTAACGTTAATTATCAGACAGCAGTACAATGGCGGCCTACCGCTAGATGAAACAAAAACAGGAGATCTAGTTCAATCAAAGCATTGCCTCTGATGTTCATGGCCTGTGTTACAGAGAGATTACACCAAAAAAACTGTGTTTTATTAAATACATCGATATTTGTATTTTAATAATAATAACTTAAGTTCTTTGCTATTTGTCATATATCGCGCACACGTACACAGTCTTGAAATAATTTATAATTCACGCGCCTCATAACATAAACTTCCTTTCCCTTTCTCCAAATGTCCATTTATATGACGTACGGTCACATCGCCACCGAGGAGAGCACACTGCATTATATTTCGTAAGGAGTCTTCGAGCCAATCACATACCTGCAAACTTATTCGATATGCTCATACCTTCGATAAGAGCCTGCAGTGGAACACCTTAGCAAATGCTCTCTAGAAATCTAGAAATAATGGAGTACGCCTGTTGCCCTTGATCCATAGCTCCCGGTATATCATGTGAGAATAGGGCAACCTGAGCTTTGTATCAGTGATATTTCCGCTTCTCAGTCTCAAGAAAATTTATTGTATTCAGACTGAGAATAATTCAAGGATTCTGCTGCAGACCTTTGGTAGGGATACTGGTCTGTAATTTTGCGGGTCCATTCTTTTTCCTCTCTTATATACAGGAGCCACCTGCACTTTTTTCGATTTGCTTGGGACTTTGTACTGGGCGAGAGGTTAGCGATAAATGCAAGATAGTGAAGGGCCAAAGCCGCAGAGTACTCTTTTTCAAACTGAATTGGGATTCCATCTGGACCTGGTGACTTATTTGCTTTAAATCTTGTTTCTTTACGCCTGGGATGCTTATTACTATGTCGTCCATACGGGAGTCTGTCCGATGGTCAGACGACATCGTGTTTGTAGGATTCTTCTGCGTGCCGATTTCCTGAACGAGAAAATTAAAACTTCAGCTTTTGTCTTTCAGGACTCGGCAAAAAGCTGCGAGCAGAGAGGTTAATGGACAGTGGACGCTGCTACCATCTTTATTATATGTTCTGTTAACCAGTCCAAACCCAAAATGATATCTACACTCAGCTCAGGTGCCACATAAAAATTGCGTGCTAAACGTGTGCCCCTAGATCATTTGACGATTAACAGCTTTTCTTCATTTACCCATAGCACCCGCGATTTTTAACGGTTGTCAGCCTCTCAATAATTTTGAAAATGGTCCATGCCACTTTTTGTCTCATTTTTTGGACAGTTATGTGAAAGAAAGCCACCCTATTGTATTCTTCCCTCTTTCTCTTCACTGATAACAGCCTCGTCACTATTATGACTTTCATTTTGCCATTCACCTTTTTCATTCTTTCCATCTCCTTACTGTTCGTCATAACCTTCGACTTTATTACATATCGTGGAAAACAATTTCATACATGACCGCACTAATTTCAGATTGCTTCAGTAACTAATCTCAGGCATATCCTTTTTAATCACAATGTTCCGACTGCCACGCATTATGTCACCATATCTAATATTACTTTTATTACGAACAAGCAACCTTCCCGTTTTACCATGGCAACTTGTTACAATGGTAGGCCAATAAGTATGACCTATCCAGTGTGGAAAATCACTGGTGTAGCAGTTCCGTTCTCATGTGGGTCTTTCCTATTTATTTATTTAGTTACACGTTAAGTTCCTTAGGACCAAATTGTGGAGCAAATCTCCAAGGTCATGGAACCTGTCAGTACATGAAGTACATGAAGTAATAACAGATAAAAATAAAATGTTTATGAACCCGAAAAAAGCCAATCCATAAGTTCAAGTAAACGCAATCAACAATACAACAAGAATCAGCTTAATTTTTCAAGGAACTCCTCGACCGAATAGAAGGAGTGATCCATGAGGAAACTCTTCAGTTTCGATTTGCAAGCGTGTTGATTACTGCGAAGATTTTTTAATTCGAGCTTATTGAAATTGGATGCAGAAGTATACTGCAAACCTTTCTGCACAAGCGTGAAGGTAGTCCGCTCCAAATTCAGGTGTGATTTCTGCTGAGTATGAACTGAGTGAAAGCTGCTTATTTTTGGGAATAACAATAAATGACAGTAAGAAGTATATTTCTTGAGAGGCCAATGTCAAAATACCCAGACTTGTGAACAGGAGTCGACAAGAGGTTTGTGAACTTAACACCACTTATTGCCTGAACGTCCGTTTCTGAGCCAAAAGTATCCATTTAGAATCGGAAGAGTTACCCCAAAATGTAATACCATACGTCATAACCGAATGAAAATAAGGAAAGTAGAATAATTTTCGTGTCGAACGATCACCCACTTCAGATGCCGTTCGAATAGTAAAAATGGCAGCATTAAGTCTTTGAAGAAGATTCTGAATGTGGGCTTCCCAAGACCGTTTACTATCTATTTGAACACCTAGAAATCTGAACTGTTCAGTATTACTAATCATACGCCCGTTCTATGTCGATAAAACGTGAGGTTTTGTTGAATTGTGTCTTAGAAACTGTAAAAACCGAGTCTTACTGTGATTTAGCGTTTGTTTATTTTCTACAAGCCATGAACGTAGGTCATGAAGTGCACTATTTGAAACCGAGCCAGTGTTGCACACAACATCCTTCACTACCAAGCTAGTGTCATCAGCACATAGAAATATTTTAGAGTTACCCGTAATACTAGAGTGCATATCATTTATATAAACAAGGAGTAGGAGTGGCTCCAACATTGATGCCTGGGGCACCCCCCATTTGCCTGTACCCCACTCAAACCCTACATCACAACTATTCTCAACATTGTGGATAATGACCTTTTGCTGTCTGTAATGACTCCTGTTATTACCTCTAAAATTCATGTAACTTTCCTTTCCCCCATTTATTTTGTTCAGCTGTTCATCTGATCCCTCACCTCTACATCTGCTTCAACAGTTACATCATTCTTCGTAATCCACCTAATGATGTGTTGCAGAGGGTACAATTTCTGTACCACTAATTGAGTCCTGCAACCCTGTTCCACACGCGAACAGTGCGTGGGAAGAATGATTGTCAGTAAGCCTCTTTATTGTCTCTAATTTCTCGAATTTTCTCCTCATGGTCATTAAGCGAGGCCTATGTAGGGGGAAGTAATATGTTGTCCGAATCTTCCTGGAAAGTGCTCTCTCGAAATTTCAATAGCTAATCTCTTCATAACATCCTCCTGATATCTCTCAGAATTTTTGGTCTCATGATGTGAAAAAATTGTTTGCAACCAATCAAAATTCCTCACTCTGTTCAGGAAACCTTTAATACCACTATGAGTCTACATTTCTTATTAGCTGGCAACTTGCCTATTACTACCTCTATAGCATACTTTTCACTACATTTACTTTCAAAATGTTCAACTTTCTGATATTCTTTTTTGTGCTCTCTCTGTTTCTTCTAGCATAATATGGAGCCATCTTTAAAGCTTATATTACATCACATTCAGATTTTTTTTTTTTTTTTTTTTTTTTTTTTGTGGACCAGTGTTGTCCAAGATATGCTGAGACAAATTTCACAAAAGACTCGTTCTTAACTGATGGATCTATTAGGTTTCTCCCTTTAAACAAGGGCATGCCTCCCTCACTTTATCTTCCTCTACCCAATTCGTAGTAAATTGAATTTTCTAGCTATTCATAAAGACACAGGACGCTCGTCCCAATTAGGATCTGAAACTATATTGTTAGATCTACAACCGTCTGTTATCTGCATTACCACCATTGATGCTGTGAAATTTTTATTTCGAACCTCCTTTCTAAATTTCCTACCCTGTTGACAGTCCTTTCACTTCTGCCTTAGTCTTTTTGCTATGTTACTGAAAATTTTTTTGCAATAGTCTTTCATTGTGTTCTTCCTTTTTTACTCTCCTTTTCTTGGGTTTCCAGACTCTTTAACTTCATCTTACAATTTTTCACATTTATTATTAACCCCGTTTTGAAACTGGAAATTTTCTGATCTAATCCAGTTTACAACTCTTGCTTTCAGTTCCTTCAGATTTTGCTCGAAATTTTATCTACATTTTTTTTCTCTGCAAGAATTTCCTTTTGTTACTTCATCATTTCCTTTTGTGGCTCCCTTCTAAACCTGCTTTATGTTCATCCTTTTTCATGATCTTCTTTTTCAATATCTGGCTCTAATGTACCGACTGACCATTGTTCTACATTCCTCATAACCGGTTCTGTGAATTTCTCTATCACTTGTTTACTTCTCCATGTCTCAAAGCTACCTAAAAGCTACCTACCCGTTCGTCCTCCTTAACCATCATTCTGAAGACGTAGTGAAAACAAAATAGTGGGAAAGAAACTGCATCACCCACGTAATATCGAAATTCATATCTGAAGACTGCAATATTTTGAAACAACTCAAAGGAATCCGTTTTACTACCGATGTTACTGATCTACACTGTATTAGAATTTCGTAAGTAAATATTGTGAACAATAGCTGAACAGACTTTACTGTTGCTCAGTTATAAGCAGTAAAACCAAGTAACCTCACACTTGGCGATGATTACGCTGGTATAAGACAATCTAGTGAGTGTAAACATAGACCGTGTATTTAGGCAGCTGTTGCATTGGACGTTTCAACCGATTACGTGCTTTGCACCAATAGCAAGCGTGTAGCCTTTCTTCTTCTCCTAGTCGCCGCTCGAAAACTAATAGCGGACACCACTGATCACATAAGGTACAGCAGACTACAGATAATCGCGATATGCTCCCTTTATGATCACTGCACACAAAAGTAAAAACACATACTTCCAAACGTCATGTAAAATCACAAACAATAACAACTATAATAAAATAAGAAATAAAGGCAGGTGGTTATGGCAACAACTACTGTTGTCAGTGGGGTCAACATTGTCAAGACTGATTGTGAACACAACAATGATGGCAAAATATTGGTTACAAAGAGAAAATAAAAAGTTACATTCGGAGTCTTGATTGAGTGAGAGAGAGCAAGAAGAGCTTTGTGTCGCTGTTTATCTGCTCATGGGTAGTGCATTGTGCTATCGATAGCAGTTGGTCATTTAATGACAGCTTAATGAAAGTAGCTCCATTACTAGTGTACTGCGATGGATACCTCCTCTTGCTTAGTATGGTGGTGGTAGTGGTTAGTGTTTAACGTCCCGTCGACAACCAGGTCATTAGAGACGGAGCGCAAGCTCGGGTTACGGAAGGATTGGGAAGGAGATCGGCCGTGCCCTTTCGAAGGAACCATCCCGGCATTTGCCTGAAACTATTTAGGGAAATCATGGAAAACCTAAATCAGGATGGCTGGAGACGGGATTGAACTGTCGTCCTCCCGAATGCGAGTCCAGTGTGTTCCCCACTGCGCCACCTCGCTCGGTCTTGCTTAGTATATGATTATCCTGGCTCTGATATTATTCTCCGTCATATTCTCTCTGGCCACAGACTGCACAGAGGTAATATTCTTCCTGTAACAGACCCAAGATAATATTATGTATCATTATAATGTTTCCTATACAAACGATTCTATCTTTAATGCGTCGCACACAGTCTGAAACGATGTAAAATTCACTTTAACTTATATTGGTGTGCAATTCACATTCGCAAATTCACGATTTTAGTGAACCGGTTCCGCATATAGTAAATAACGGAAGTGTTATAATACAGTCGAATTTCATCAAATTACGGAGAAAATAATCTTAAAGTACACTGGTTTGTGCATTTAAGATTGTTACAAGCAATTCGTTTGCATCAACGGCAATCACTGTCCACTAGCAAGTGTATTGTTACTACTGTTTACAACACTTCATGAAGCTCGCAGTATTCAATCATCATAACATTTTCTTTCACAATGTTCACGTCGGAATCTAGTTCAAACCAGGTCGTTCAAATAAGAGCACAATCGCAAACTCTGACGCGGTTTGAGCACGTTACACAATACACCCGCGTACACCCGCTGCACACACAGTGGGTCTCTCTGTTACACTGCATCTGTTGATATTGCTCTCGCGTCACAGTTCGTGTAACAGTTCTCCACATTACATTTGATTTTACGTGGTGAATTTAACAAAACCATTACAAAGAAGATCATATAGAAATCTAAATTTTTGCGCACTCAGTTAATAAGATATTCATGTAGGAACGAAAATAAAAAAAAACATAATTGCATTTAATTAGAATAAAAACAAAAAATATTCTAAAACATCAGCGGTACAGAGTGAAAAGGGGCGAAAGAAATGAAAGAAGAGAGAAAAAATATCGCTCGCTGTTCGCTTGGAGTGTACATATTCTCCTTCCAACCTACCTTCACGTGCCTCCGCAGCCATTAAAGCGGTTCAATCCTCTGCAAAGGAGACACAGGAGTACATGCATACTGAAGCACAGTGGTTAAAGCAGGTTCTCTTGGGTTTCCGCAAGCTTGGCAAGCTTCACGGGACGCACTCAGTTTGCTTCAACTGGCAGCATGTAGCGCTGTTAGTCCAACGTAATTAGCCAGGTATTTTCACTCGAGATCACTTACCATAAACGTGGGAAGAGGAAAATAAACAAACCATACTTAAAGAAGGCTAAGGTGAAATTGAACATTGAGCAAGATGCACCAGTGACGAAACAGACCGTAACTCGCTTGTTTATCAGGAATCTTCCAATAAATAGGTGTTTCGCGATGCAAATTTTGTAGACGTTACTTAACTCATAAAGAAAAGCTTCTTCTTTAAGACATGTACTTTTTAAATTAAATAATACGAAAAACTTGATGTTTGCTAATGGGCCATTTTAGAAATTTAGAAGGAACTATTTTGGCCCCTTTTATTGAATTCAGTGAATTCGGAATATCCATCCTGGAAAAGTAATTAAAACTCGTGTACCTATGGCCATATTTGGCTGAAACTCACTAACGTTCAGATACTAGACTCCCAAAACATTTTAAATGGCGTTGCAGTATAGTAGACACTTTCAAATTCTTGGGTGCAAAGAATCCCGACTTTTAGAGCTGGTCCTACTTACTACAAAAACAGGTATTAGAGGTGACTTGATGACCGTCAAACCGAAGGAGGTTGACATTGCAGATAACCGTTCGTATTGAAATAAATAAGTAATCTCGAAGTACGCTGAAAGGAAAAAGAAACAAAGCCCACCGTTTTCCCGCCTATAATTACCCAAAATGAATATATAATACATTGAGCCTCCTCTTGTAGTAGCCGTGTAAAAAAAGATTTTGTTCAAGTTCAGAACCCTACTCATAACATTACAGTGAAAGCGTACAGATAAAAACTGCTACGTAACGTAGCATAGCAGAAAGACGGATAGGCAGAAAAGGTTGCACTCGCCTGCTTGTGTTGGGCATATCTTGCCCTGAATGAGCATAAGGCAGCATACCCGTTGTGCTGAAAACGTGAAGCAACTCCCCTGACTGCCTGACAGGCAAGCTTGGACAGCTTAGAAGCGAAACGTGAACACCTCTGCTATTAGCGGTGTCTTCACAAGTGTACTTTGCATATAAGAAAACATTACTGATCTTGTTTCTCATTCTTAAATTATATTTGATTGTTGGTTGTTCGTGATAAGACCGTGTCCTGCCTCTTACAAACAGGATAAACATCTACCAGCACGCGTCGGAACTCGACTGTAATACGACAATCGACTATGGAAACTCCGATGTGAACGAGCGTCACCAGATTAGATTCGTCGTCGTTATACAGGACACTCTCTTGGTATGTAGTAGAGGGTACCATTGCGCATACAACATGATTACCTCTGATTTCCATTGGTGGTCATTTAGATAGCTCCCATTTCTGACAGGTTAGTGCCGATGGCAGCACTGTATCTTTGAGGCCTCATTAATCAACAACATAACGTAGGACAGATTGTGGCCCTTAATGTCCTGACCTAGCTCGATAAAGGCGTACGACTGTCGCCCTAAGCAGTTCGCTGTCCACAACTCACACTGAAATCATCTGGCGATGGCTTGATGACAGACTGGAAACCTGCCTCTCGCCAGACGCTACGATTTAAGAACCCTGGTATAAATTAAAATTCAGTGAGGGCCTCTTATCTTTTATGCAAGCCACTTGAGAACCGTTGCTACTGCGAGAGAATGTTTCTGTGTGTACTACATTTCACACGTTTTACACTGTCTGATAATCTACAATCATATATTCATCATGGTACACAGTATGCCCACAACAAGAACGTTTTTCGCCGTCCTTCTTTAAGTTGCAATTTTAACGGCAAGCCTATTTCGAGTTGCTTTTCCTGCTTTTTTTTCAGTCACCGCCTGAGATTTACTACATGCTTAGCAAGGACTTGGTGATGTCTGTGCCAGTGAAGACATCACTGAATCGTCGGTAGTCTTAGAGGTGTTGCGTTTCGTAGCGTAACGTGAACGTGTTTCTTGTCTGATAACAGTGATCGGAGCTATTGCATTGGATCTTTCGGGTGTCTGCAACCTCGCTCCCAGGTCGCATAAGTTTATGAAATACTTTCCTCTCACGGCTAAACACCAAAGTCCCATTCTCGTTCGAAAAGTAACCTTTTGCTCCCTGGTTTCGACGAAACATTTTAAGTTTTACGAAGGGGACGCTGTTTTCTTCCTCCGGCGGCATTTCCTGCTGCCCTTCGTCCTACTTGATGAACTTACCGATGAAATTATTCTCCAACGTCCCCTTCATGTTGTAACGTTGCTAACACCTAAAGTGTATCATAGAAAATTAATCAAAACTTTTCACGTGGTTGACTGTTATTCCGTCAAATATGAAGCTGGTTTAGTAAGTCATGTAAGAAGAGTTCTCACGGACGTGTATACATTCTGTGGACATTACAGTCCATGTCTACACGATCGAGAAAATAAAAGCATTCAAACGCCGCCGATATATGGAGGTAGCGGTACGCTTCGAAGCACAGTTAGTAGAAGGGGACGTTGACGGATACACGGTTGGCAATTGAAGTGTGAAACGTGCTACAGTGTTTATCGTTTAAACAAAATATCCCAGTTGCAGTTCACAGGTAACTAGTGATCGTTAACATTTGACAGTAATGTCACGAAACAAGGCTTGGGTTCAGTGCCAGGAATTTGATAGGCCCAGAACTGACGTATGAGTCTAGCAAAGGAGAGGGCGTCTGCGCACCTTCATCTCAAACGACTAAGTATGCCGTATCGAAGGATTGATTCTAGCCAATCATCAAATTCATGTAAGCCAGATTGCACAATAACCCAAATTTTCCATTACCTTTGTAGTGGATATTGTGGAGAGTACAGTGAACTGCCAGAAGGAGTATTCTCCCAGGGTCCCATGTCCACCTTCAGAAGAAAATAAAACCAGGTCACTGGAGTTGTCTCTCCAGCACTTTATGTGGTATAAGATGTAGCCTGGTGTACTTCTGCACCATATCACTACGGTGTACGAAAAATGGATGGATTATGTGATGCCTGAGAACCAATAATCTAACGGTGATCCCTCCCCACAAGAAGTTGAAAACAATGTTATCCGTCAATAGAACGGAAAAAGAGCAAGAGTTACAAATTTCACTTTTATTTCAAATCATCCTACGTGACAGAAGGTCAAAACTGCAATCATATACAATACAGCTCTTACCAATTATTAAGCAAACGCCAAACACACAGAACTTATCCTTTTAAGATATAAGTACCAGAGAGACTTCTAGTTGGTGGTCTAGAAAACTTTGTGTGCATACCTCTTCTTAGAAAGAGGTGTTAGATTGCTGCCGTCTCGGAAAAGGGAATAAATTTTAGTGTTTTAGACAAAGCTATGAGTTCCCACAGAAGGCAGAGAGCTATCGGATTATACAGACTCGTCCTGGCTCCATTTTCATTCATAGAAAATAGGTCGCTATCTTCCTCGACGGTGAAATATTTTATTCTGTTTCAGACGAAAGTTAGCAGGTCCCAGGTTTCTTAGTGTGCTTGGAAACAGATGTGGGAGTGCTACTGCTGAGTTCTGTATGTTAAGGCAGCCCCAGTCGTTCTGGGAGTAATGATGTTTCCCCACTCCTGCCTCGTCATTAAGAGATACACGCCTTTGAAGGATAACTTGTAACAGGAAACCGTCTGCAGCAGCAGCAGCAAGGGACACACACACACAAACACACACACACATGCGCGCACGCGCACACACATGAGCCAGTACAATGCGGTCCGCTAGCAGTTAGCAAGGCAAAAAGGTCGAGTAGGTACTCTGTTACTGGTCCCAGCGGGCTGGTACAATAGCCGCCTCGATCCACGAGAGACCAACGTAGATGACATGCTACTTTGCATAGCACCATTAGTTGAACGACATACGCTATGGTAGTAGGAGGTCAGCAGCTGTGGTACGTGATTTATTTAGATTCACGGGTGACAGCTGTTACATGGATTGTATTAGAGGGATCTTACCAACGTTATTTAACCACTGTTTTTTCGTGATATGACAATTTACGAGATGGTGACTTGTTTCACTATCGTTGTTTTAGCACTATGTAATTCGAACAACTTTCATGCACGCTTTCTCTGGCAATATCAGTTATTGTTATGTGGCCACTGCATCGATGCTTTTTGATATGTGTCTGTTTCTACACCTGTACGAAGGTCTTATATCTGTAACAAGAAGTGTGTTATCAGAACACGTGTTATTCTTTCGTCGAAATTTTTCGCATGTTTTTCTTTGTGTAGTTCGAAGTTTTCCACCATATGCGGTGAGTTACAAAGCGTTCATCGACGTCCAGGCGAGATTATGGTTTTTTGTTTTGTTTTGTTTCAGTTATTGATTTTTGAACGATTTCCTATGTGTGTACGGTCGTTTTTTCAGAGAGCGTTTTTATGTTACCCCGCCAATTTTAAGTACTACTGTTTATTCGAATTTCAAGCAATGAGGCTGTAGTGTAATTGTCAGATTTGTTTGCCATCTTAAATGTAGGATTGAATCTTTTTTCCATCATTTGTCAAGTGGCAGAGGGGAATGGACTAGCCCTATCTCCAGTCAACTGATAAATAAGTGATATGTAAACTGAATTTCATAAATAAACAGCACATTCTCTGGAATGTAATTGGCATTGATCTGAATTTCATGTTGTGAGATTCTTCGAAACCAACTGCTCAGCTCAGACTGAGTGGTCCCTATTAATTTCCGGATGGTGAAGGGAAGGGGGATGGGGAGGGAGGGGAAGTAGGGGAGGGATTAGGAGTGGGTAGGTATTTTCCACAGGGGGAAAAATGGCTTACAACTTAATTAGGGAGATGGTGACTAAACAAAAGTGCCCCATGATCATGATCCCTTTTCCCAGAGATGTGGGGGAGGAGGAGGGGGAAGGTGAGGGGTGTGGGCATTCTTAGAGGGACACATCATCCCCAAGGGATCATAAATCAATGCCTAGGAGGTTATAAATCAACGCATATAACATTATAATTATGAAGGTGGTATCTGTTCTTTTGGACATGTCCATTAGAACAGATACCATCTCCTTATAGTTAGGGTAACCAGGCATTGACCTTCTTATGTGTGGCTGCACACGCATTGCCTGGACTCCAAGGTTTCGGTAAGCTTGTCTGCCATGGGTAATGAGTGTAATGGGCAGGAGCACTACGAATGCAGTGTGTAGACATTACGTTGGGATTGTGGGTCTCACGCGTAGCATTGCAAGGGATAAATACCTGCAGTCGCACTATCCTCTGTGCCCCCAGTGGCTCAGATGGACAGAGCGTCTGCCATGTAGGTAGGAGATCCCAGGTTGGAATTCCAGTTGGGGCACGCATTCTGTACTTGTTGATATATATCAACGCCTGTCAGCAGCTTAGGATCTCAATTTAACTATCATTTCATCGTATAACATTAGGTTAAGGGGAGTGGGAGGGGGATAATTTGCTCCTGAATGTTTACTTCCCCCGCAATATATGCAAGCCACACAAATAATAAGCGCCTGTATCCTCTTACCCCACTATTGATGTTTTTATTGTTACTGAAATCGAAGGAAGGTCAAAACCAAGATAGACCTCGCTCTGCTTTTGTCCTGTCGTATGAATACACTCGCATATACACGTATGCCTGTATTCCGCAACCTACCTAATACCGTTTGGCAAAGTTGATAGCAATATCCCCTCAACTTCACACCCTTCCCCCCCCCCCCCCCCCCAACACCTCACCCTGCCTCCCACTGGCCTGTTCATTTTTCATTCGCGGAAAGCGCATGGGAAGATGGACTCTTAATTTCCCTGATTTTCTTGTAACTGTCATTTTACGAGATGTATGTAGGCTGATATATGAGTAAAAAATGTACGTGTTTTACTACAAAAAAGAACTGTTTAAGGCCTGAAGTTGACAGCTAAGACTGTAGAAACTCGTTCTCTTTAATTAAAAATATTTTACCATATTGGCTTTTGAATGATTTATAACAATTAAAACAGATCGCCCTTCAATGCTCTCATAATGAGAAAATTCGATCGATATGCGAGTAATATGTTGTCCAACTCTTTGTGGAATCACGCTCTTGTGATATAAAAAGCCTCTCTTGTAGCGTCTGCCATTTGAGTATCTTCGCAGCATTCTCGCTCTTCAGTTGTATCTCTTGAGCTGACAACATGGTAACGGTCCTAGACCGATTAGGAGTATTCAACAATAAGTAAGTTTAACATCTGGTTTACCTAGTGTTTATGTGGTCATTCGAGTTTACGTCGTTCCAGGTGCTTAGTCCTAGGTATTTTATGGCAGTTTCCGCGTTTAAGTAGATTTTCGTCCGTGGCATAATCGAACACAAGTGGATCTCTTCACCTATTTATGCGCAAGACATTACATTTACCTATCTTTAGACCAACTACGAGTCACAGCTTGAAACATCGATGCTCTGCAGGCCTTCCTGCATTTATCTACTTTGTTATAGCGTTTCATCCTTTTCATAGACAACAACATCGCCCGCCTTATCCCCCGACGATATGCAGTAGGTAATTGGTATATGTTGAAAATAGTAACGGTCCCATCACACTATTGTGGTACTCCTAAAATTACTTGTGTAGATCTATCTATTTTGTTTCGTTAAGACCAACGTGTTGAGTTCTATCTTCAAGGAGGTTCTGAATACAATCACGAATCTGGTCCGATACTATGTACGCTCACATTCTGATCACTGATTTACCGTGGGGAACTGTATCGAATTTAGGGAATATGGCAGCATTTAGGGTGCCGTTGTCTATGACGCTCTTGCGTTGTTGAACGAACAGAGTGGGCTGATATTCTAAAGGCATGTGTTTGCGGAATCCATGGTGATTATCACTCGCTTTTTTTATCTTCTACAGAAATATGATAATACCTGGGCTTAAACATGTTCCATAATCCCCAGTAGATTGATGTCAGGGATATTGCTTGTAATTATGCACATCTTACGACAACCCTACTTGAAACCAGGAATGGCTTGCGCTTTCTTCCAGTAACTAATAGCCCTTCGTTGCTCCAGTTACCCACAGTAAATTGCTGCCAGAAGGGATTAAGCTGTTGCAGTACCTTTGAAGAAACTCGCAAGTATCTCGTCAGATACTTTTTGTTGTTGAACAGTTGTAGCTGATTTTTCGATTCCACGAACACTTATCAAAATATGTGACATTTTGGCGCAAATGCAAAGGTTAGAAAGGAAATAACAGTCTTTAAACATAATTATGGAGCCAAAAATCGCTTTCTTTATCTTGTGAATAATAACACAATACCTATTAAATGCAAACTACTTCACATTTCAGAATAATATGTCAGTTTCTCACTAGATGAGTGATGATTGCAAACGTGATGTCTCGTTCAATGCGCCGGCCAGTGTGGCCGAGCAGTTCTAGGCGCTACAGTCTGGAACTGCGTGGCCGCTACGGTCGCAGGTTCAAATCCTGCCTCGGGCATGGATGTGTGTGATGTCCTTAGTTTAGTTAGGTTTAAATAGTTCTAAGTTCTAGGGGACTGATGACCTCAGAAGTCGAGTCCCATAATGCTCAGAGCCATTTGAACCATTTTTCGTTCAGTGCTCTACAGGGACGAAACAGCAGGAGCGTCAGTTGCGAGAAGCTCATGATGATCTTTCCCTTTCACTGTAACGATAGGCGGCTCACTGAGTTTCTGGAACAGAGCGCCACTGTTAAAGCACAGCTGTAAGTGGACACTGCGCAAGAATTGAAGCGCATCATACCGTCCAAACGCTCTGGAATGTCGACGGCTGCCGTCATTCTGTTGCAGGATAATGCTCGCCCATATGTTGCCAAAGCTGTTTTGAGTACGCTTCAGACGTTTCGCTGTGAAGCCCTTACACACCCTCCCTACAGTCTCGATCTCACCGTATACGATTTCCATATCTTTTGGAGCCCTGAAGAAAGACATTCCTAACTGTCGATTTGTTTCGGACGAAGAGGTGCACGCCTGGGTACAGTCATAGTTCCACAGGGAATCGCAAACATTTTTTCCATGTCTCACACTGGGATTACTTTTGAAACTCTGAACAGTTTACTTACATTTTTCCCATTCGTCTCATTTTCATTTGATTGCTCCTAATAGAATGTACGGCCAACTCGAATGAATTCGGTGAAAAGGTTTAACTACGAATGGGACCCTGCTTACCCTCAGAACCGATTTCGTCCAACTTTGCATTACATGCAGCGCTTGACAGGAAACGAAATTGTTAGAAGGTGCAAATGGCAAAGTATTGAGAAAGAAATAGCGTTTTTGGCGTTCGTCATGTTAGTCAAGAGCCATTTACGGGAGACTTGTTTGCAGGCCGCGGTTGTCGCAGCGGAAAGGGTGCAACGAAGGAATTCGAGGGTCGTGGAATCGAGTTCTTGTGTAGAAACCTCTTTCATTTACAATCTAGCCTTTCAATAACAGCACATAAACCGAAATAATAATCAAAATATGGTATTTACTAATATTTTTACAAAAGGTATGGGAAGGGAAGAAAAAGGAAAATTTAGGATTAGAAATACACTCCTGGAAATGGAAAATGAACACATTGACACCGGTGTGTCAGACCCACCATACTTGCTCCGGACACTACGAGAGAGCTGTACAAGCAATCATCACACGCACGGCACAGCGGACACACCACGAACCGCGGTGTTGGCCGTCGAATGGCGCTAGCTGCGCAGCATTTGTGCACCGCCGCCGTCAGTGTCAGCCAGTTTGCCGTGGCCTACGGAGCTCCATCGCAGTCTTCAACACTGGTAGCATGCCTCGACAGCGTGGACGTGAACCGTATGTGCAGTTGACGGACTTTGAGCGAGGGCGTATAGTGGGTATGCGGGAGGCCGGGTGGACGTACCGTCGAATTGCTCAACACGTGGGGCGTGAGGTCTCCACAATACATCGATGTTGTCGCCAGTGGTCGGCGGAAGGTGCACGTGCCCGTCGACCAGGGACCGGACCGCAGCGACGCACGGATGCACGCCAAGACCGTAGGATCCTACGCAGTGCCGTAGGGGACCGCACCGCCACTTCCCAGCAAATTAGGGACGCTGTTGCTCCTGGGGTATCGGCGAGGACCATTCGCAACCGTCTCCATGAAGCTGGGCTACGGTCGCGCACACCGTTAGGCCGTCTTCCGCTCACGCCCCAACATCGTGTAGCCCGCCTCCAGTGGTGTCGCGACAGGCGTGAATGGAGGGACGAATGGAGACGTGTCGTCTTCAGCGATGAGAGTCGCTTCTGCCTTGGTGCCAGTGATGGTCGTATACGTGTTTGGCGCCGTGCAGGTGAGCGCCACAATCAGGACTGCATACGACCGAGGCACACAGGGCCAACACCCGGCATCATGGTGTGGGGAGCGATCTCCTACACTGGCCGTACACCTCTGGTGATCGTCGAGGGGACACTGAATAGTGCACGGTACATCCAAACCGTCATCGAACCCATCGTTCTACCATTCCTAGACCGGCAAGGGAACTTGCTGTTCCAACAGGACAATGCACGTCCGCATGTATCCCGTGCCACCCAACGTGCTCTAGAAGGTGTAAGTCAACTACCCTGGCCAGCAAGATCTCCGGATCTGTCCCCCATTGAGCATGTTTGGGACTGGATGAAGCGTCGTCTCACGCGGTCTGCACGTCCAGCACGAACGCTGGTCCAACTGAGGCGCCAGGTGGAAATGGCATGGCAAGCCGTTCCACAGGACTACATCGAGCATCTCTACGATCGTCTCCATGGGAGAATAGCAGCCTGCATTGCTGCGAAAGGTGGATATACACTGTAGTAGTGCCGACATTGTGCATGCTCTGTTGCCTGTGTCTATGTGCCTGTGGTTCTGTCAGTGTGATCATGTGATGTATCTGACCCCAGGAATGTGTCAATAAAGTTTCCCCTTCCTGGGACAATGAATTCACGGTGTTCTTATTTCAATTTCCAGGAGTGTAAATTTCCAATCAAGGACTGTACTGACTGTATTTACAGAATCCACGAGGAACCTACAATTATCTCTCCAACAAGGAATTGTTTTTAGTGCTTCGTATTCCGTTAATGGTCCTTGGAGCAGTCCTGTGCAGCCACACGCGAACAGTAACTTCGCAGTGCATGTGAATTCGGGCCAGTGGTCCTTGGGGACAACGCTCGGTATGTCTAGGGAGCTTATTCGCTTGCTAGCTTTCGACCGAGTAACGTAAATATTTATAGAATATTGTGAGAACACAGTTAGAATAATGTACTTTCCTGTAGAAAATTTCATTTAAAGAACTACGTTATTGTAATAATGCGACATTTATAAAGTGTGCAAGATGCCGAGAACATTACTGCTCCCCTGATTTTAAAATGTATATCACCCCGGGTCGTGAGAATAATCAAATGTAAAGTAATAAAAGTTTTTAACTGTGCTTACGAAATTCTCCCGTATAATCCCTCTTTGCAAATTTTGTGCAATTCCTTATTTGCCTTTACCTTTCATTTCCATGCCTCTTACGAAAAAATTAATGAAAGCAATATACTGAACATTATTTCGGATTCTGTGCAGCGTAAGTAACTTAAAAATTCAAAATAAAAATGTTTATACACTCGATCCCACGAGCAGTGGAAAAAAATCTGTACGGTAGCAAAAGCGTCAGCCTTTGCCTGGACATCCGCTAAAAGAAAAATGACTCGTGCCGCGTCCAATCCGCATCAGAAATGCTATTTTTGCTACACACTTGGCCATCTGCAGCTCCTGCTTCTGTCACTTTCATTTCTGACCAAGTCCCACATGTACCATAAATCTGGACTATATAGTGATGACGAGTAGGCAAGGTCCCACTGCAAGTTGCATTTTATTTTCTGTTTATTTATCTCATTATATTTGCCATCTAATGTATTCCACAATTGTAAATTATTATTTTTATTTTTAGTCATACAGTGGTTTCAAAGTGATACGTCAGTGCCGATAAATTTGTTCGTACCACACACAGTGGATGTTCTTTTCCGTTTTTCTGTGTGAACGGTAGGGAAATACCTACGAATGCTAATTTTATGCTTCGCAGGGCAGAATGAACTCGTGTAATCCTACAGAGATAGCCCCTCCCCTTTTTTAAAATCCGATTACGTACCAAAGTTTTTAGTTCATCAAGGTGGGAGGGCACGCTTGGCGGAATTCCGGAATTACGGGTATTGTTTGCAGCTGAAGCAGCCGACACTCGAGTCTACTGCAACTGTTGTAAACGCTGTCTGCACTTATAACAGTATTATTATTAATCTACATAGTTACTTTTACTGGCTGATTTTAGTTAATAATTAACTGTACATCTTACAGATGGGTATTAAGTCATGTTTAAAGTGATTCCTCGCTGAGTTATTTACATTAAGAAATTGTGTTCCCGACATTCTCGCATTTCCGAATCGTCTTACAGCAGGTATCACGACTTACCTAGAGAAACATGTATATGATTTTCGTATCATCCTTATAGTATTCTTTTATTTTTATTTATTTATTGTTCCGTAGGACCACATTAAGGAGAAATTTCCATGGTCATGGAACGAGTCAATACATAAAATTATAACACGATTGTAGAAACAGATAAAATGAAATATAAGAAACATATTCAGTCGACAAGTCGTTTGTTTAAATAAAGAAAACCAAGAATGTAACACTGGATTTTGCTTAATTTTTTAGCTCTTTCAGGAGCTCCTCGACTGAATAGAAGGAGTGATCCATGAGGAAACTCTTCAGTTTAGACTTAAAAGTGTTTGCGCTACTGCTAAGATTTTTGAGTTCTTGTGGTAGCTTATTGAACATAGATGCAGCAGAATACTGCACTCCTTTCTGCACAAGAGTCAAGGAAGTGCATTCCACATGCAGATTTGATTTCTGTCTAGTATTAACCGAGGGAAAGCTGCTAACTCTTGGGAAGAAGCTAATATTGCTAACAACAAACGATATTAAAGAAAATATATACTGTGAGGGCAATGTCAAAATTCCCAGACTATTGAATAGGGGTCGACAAGAGGTTTTCGAACTTACACACATAGCTTGAACAGCCCGTTTTTGAGCCAAAAATACCCTTTTTGAATCAGAAGAATTACCCCAAAAAATAATACCATATGACATAAGCGTATGAAAATATGCGAAGTACATCACTTTTCGTGTTGAGGTGTCACTTATTTCAGATACTGCTGTAATGGTAAATAAAGCGGCATTTAGTTTCTGAACAAGATCCTGAATATGGACTTTCCACAACAGCTTACTATCTATCCGAACGCCTAGGAACTTTAACTGTTCCGTCTCGCTTATAATGTGCCCATTCTGTCTGAATAAAATATCAGTTCTTGTTGAATTGTGAGTTAGAAACTGTAAAAACTGTGATTTTGCATCAAATTATTTTCCACAAGCCATGAACTTATTTCATGAACTACATTATCTGATAATGTTTCAATATTACACTCAAGATTCTTCACTACCAAGCTGGTGTCATCAGCAAATAGAAATATTTTTGAATCACCTGTAATACTAGAAGGCATATCATTTATATAAATAAGAAACAGCAGCAGCCCCAGCACCGACCCTTGGGGAACACCCCATTTAACAGTGCCCCATTGGCACTGAACATCATTACCACTCTCAATATTGAGGAGAATTACCTTCTGCTTTCTGTTCTTAAAGTTAGAGGTGAATCAATTGTAAGCTACTCCCCTTACTCCATAATGGTCCAACTTCTACAGTAATATTATGTGGTCAACACAGTGAAAAGCCTTCGTTAAATCAAAGAAAACACGTAACGTTCGCAACCTTTTATACAATCCGTCCAAAACCTCACAGAGAAAAGAGACTATAGCATTTTCAGTTGTTAAGCCATTTATAAAACCAAACTGCACATTTGACAGCAAATTATGTGAATTTAAATGCTCCAGTAACCTTGTATATGCAACTCTCTCGATAACTTTAGCAAACACCGATGGAACAGATATAGGTCTATAATTGTCAACATTATCCCTGTCTCCCTTTTTATAAAGTGGCTTCCCTACCGAGTACCTTAATCGGTCAGGAAACCGACCACTCCTAAAGGAAAAGTTACAGATATGTCTAAGTACTGGGCTAACATACGTGGAACAATACTTCAGTATTCTGCTAGATACCCCGTCAAATCCTTGAGAGTTCTTGGTCTTTAGTGATTTAATTATTAACTCAATCTCCCTCTTGTCAGTATCATGGAGGAGCATTTCAGGTAACAGTCTCGGAACTCTTTTTTCTACGAGCGCTATATGATTCCCTGTTGGAACTAGGTTTCTATTTAGTTCACCTGCTATATTCAGAAAGTGATTATTAAATACTGTACATATATGCGACTTATCAGTAACACGGACATTCCCACTACGTCCTGATTCTATATCATCGACCTGTCTCTGCAGACCAGCCACTTCCTTTACGACTGACCATATGGTTTTAATTTTATCCTGAGACTTAGCCACCCAGGCTGCCTGTTTGTGCTAGTACCCAGTTTTGCTGATGACCTGGTACTCACTCCCCAAAACTTCCTGCACTGCTGGCTTACACCTCTACCATGAGAACTACCTAACAGCAGAACCTTCTTCTTTCTCTTAAACTTTGCAAATGTCCTAGCCACCGTAACTGCTGAGATCTGCTGCATACTTCCTACATCTACAGCTACCAGAGATTCCTCTCCACTAGACTCTGACAGTTGGTTATATCTATTAGAAACACCAATAGTAAAACTATCTGAAGATTTCCTTCTCCTTGCAGAACACTTGCCAACAGCCAGCTCCCATTCCCCAACCCCCTTCTCTCTCCTCATCCTATCTAGCTCCTCCTGTGTGTTTTTCAACTGCACCTGAAGGGAACAGATCTTACGCTCCTGCTCCTCTATTAACTTACTATTGCTACATAACCTGCAGTTCCAGGAGAGGATCTCACTAGAATGCCCACTGGCTTCCCCACTGCATTCCCCCCAGTGAAAATACTTCGAACAAGTCTCACACCGCAATCTACTACTCACGAACCTACGGCAAAGCCCACAATTCTCACCCATGGTAAAATGTTACGGTTATTGAAACAAGAAAACAACTTTATCTAAGTTCCGCTACTACAATAAGAAGATGTTAAAAACTGACTACAATAATCACAAACTTGCTCTACAAGGAACGTAACTACTATTATTGAAAGTATTAATCAACAACAAATGAGAATATAACAAAATACTAACACAGAAAGAAAATCAAACGTCTAATGACACAGTAACGGAACTGAAAGCAGTTCGCAAAAATTTCTTCTGTAGTTATTTCACCGGAAAACACTAATAACACCGGTTGAAGACTACTAAAGTTCCTAAATAAACTACTATACACAAATAATTAATTAGTACTTAGTTTTCGTTGCGCCGCTACAGCTGCATCTGGTCAGCGTGGAATGTAAACACGAGTAAGAGGTTAAGGTACTCGATACTAAACACTCACAAATATCAGGTCACAACACAAGAAAGGCAGAAGTGAATGAAGAAACCACTAATAAGTTACTTATATAGTAAATATTATCACAATAACCGTTAAAATATATATCTGAAACCTAAAAATACATGAAAACTTAGAGAGCGATCTTACACGCAGTATGCCTTCTAAATCTAAAATGATTAACAAATTTTAGAAATCGTGAACTTCTCCTTCGCCCATCGTCAAGAATAGCATTGTGAAACGCGTTCTCGTAGAGACATACACTATCTTATCAGAAGTGCCCGGACACCTACTGGTGGACAACAATATGGCGTGTCTCCATCCTTCGCCTTTATGAAAGCTTGAACTCTGCTTGGGACACTTTCAATGAGGCGTCCGTATGTCTGTGGAGAGATGGCACCCTTTTATTTTCCAAGAGCCAAAGCCAGAGCAGATAGTGGCGTTGGACTCCGGCGAAGTCGACGTTCTGACTCACAGGAAGGAGTTCCTTTGAGACCTGGTCAGCCAGACCGTTACAGAAATGTCGATATCCGCAAACCAACATCTCACAAATGCTGCTTTACGACAGGGTGCATTGTCATGCTAATACAAATCATCATCGTCTGCCATCCGTTTCTCTACTGTGCACAGTGCAAAATGGTGTAAAACATCTTCATATCCTTCTGTATTTAACGTATTTTAGGCGCAATATAGGGATAATCACTAAAAGTACCGTAACAAATGGTTCAAATGGCTCTGAGCACCATGGGACTCAACTGCTGTGGTCATTAGTCCCCTAGAACTTAGAACTACTTAAACGTAACTAACCTAAGGACATCACACACATCCATGCCCGAGGCAGGATTCGAACCTGCGACCGTAGCAGTCGCACGGTTCCGGACTGCGCGCCTAGAACCGCGAGACCACCGCGGCCGGCGTACCGTAACATCACCTGCTTTATACATTACTGCAATTAACAAATAGTTCAAATGGCTCTGAGCACTATGGGACTTAACATCTGAGGTCGTCAGTCCCCTAGAACAACTTAAACCGAACTAACCTAAGGACATCACACACATCCATGCTCAAGGCAGGATTCAAAATTGCGACCGTAGCAGCCGCGCGGTTCCAGACTGAAGCGCCTAGAACCGCTCGACCACTGCGACCGGCTGCAATTAACGTTCTCCAGACATTCGCCAGAACTGAAACCCTTCCATCGGATTGGGATAGGGTACAGCATGATTCATCAATCCAAATCACTACTTTCCTGTCATCTTCTACCAAGTGGCATTTTTATTTTTTTCAACACCACCTCAAGCGTCGCTTAGCACTGACTACAGAAATATGTGGCATATGAAGAGCTGGGGGAGCTGCTCATTGTACCGCATACATTTTAACTCTCTATGCACAGTCATTATGCACGCTAGAGTGACGGTAGCAGTTTAAAAAACACGAGTGGTTCCTCTCACCGATTTCATACAAGTGTTTACACCCACCGCCTGCAATGCTCGATGATAACAGTTCGTCAACAAATGTGTTGGTTTATCTGTGGTTATTCTTCGGCGTTTCCACTTCACAACAGTCGACCTCCCTTATCATAAATGTTATTTAGTGATAAAAACTGAGTCAAATTGTCTTCGTATAGAGAAGTGTATGCTGTAATTAAATTTGCTGAATGATCAAACCTTGATACTTGACAGGAACTCTTACCTAGCTTTGTCGCAAGCAGGAAAAGATACAGAAACGACAATTCTAAATAAATACAGCACGTAAAGTATGGACAATAGTCAAGATTAAAGATTAATTACGGTCATGTGAAAATGAACGGGTAGACAGATGGTACATGCCCCCAAGGCGAGTGGAATATCGGCAATTTTCGAGACTGGGATGTCGTCAGTCTTGGTACCGAGCGTCAACCATCACAGTCGGACACGGATGGGCGAATCCCACATTATCAGCGCATTTAACACGGGTCGCGTGTTCAGTGCCCAGTTCCAGTTGGAATGTCATGCTGGCATCTTACTTGCGAGAAGTTATTGCTGTGCCATAGTTACATGGCACCAGCGCCAAAGTGCCATATTAACAGATGTCAGACAGATCATAGGCCTGCAAACTACCTAGTGTTTCCATGCTGGAAAAGACTCCGCGAGTAGGAATACCAACCGAACCGTACAGCTGCACCTCATCTAAACGCACTTCGCGGTACCTGATGTTAGCGTTGGAAAAGTTACCATGGATTGAAGAGACGGTGTATAGATCATCGATGGTAGCGTACATGTTGATAGACCACCGTACTGCCGAAAAATGTTACAAAATTTTGAAACAAATTTGAACATTAGTTTTGGGAAATTTTCAGCTACGGTTACCTGATAACGCAATCGTACTTGAAGATTCTAACGGTAACGAGAGTACTTTAGTAAGCGCAACAGAAGTTTCACTTGAAAGTTTTTGAAAGAAACGAATTGATAAGTTTTGACCAGGAATAATGTCGCGTAATGCACCACTGTATGATGAGCTTCAACTATTAGACAAAATCAGTGCAAGATAAAGTAACTGCCTTATGCCTGTTATGAAAAATAGCGCTCAGAACGTAAATTTCCAAATCGTGACTAAAAATTACCAAAATTATGTTGGAAGGATTTATCTGGAGATACAGTTGCTCCAAAACGCATGCATCGGTGTACTTATCGACTTAACTGTCAGCTGTAAAAGCTACGGAAGATGGCAAAAGTGTGCGTGGCAAAGTAAAATAAATGACATTCTTAATGACGCAGAGCAGTAGACAGGGACCAGGTACTGTAAGGAAACTAAGCACTGATGAAAGAATATACAACCTCACATATTTCATATACCACTTAAAAATTAAGAGTTAACTATATTATGATGTAAAGTTGTCATCGTATAATGTTGTTGGTAAAAATTTCAAAACTGCTTGATAAACTTACTTCTAGCTTTTACTCGATACTCTAGTAAACGCTCTGACTGACACAGGCATCATATTGGGTATAAATTTATATTTGCTATATAAATTGGAAACTAAAGAACCTATTGGTCGATTTATGACAAATTTTTATTCACCCTTGTAATAAATGGTCAACAGTCTAGATACAGCTAAACAAATCTTAGAAGAATTAGCGATCAACATGCTCACACTTACAACATAACCACAAACGCGCTGACAGCATCATGTTTTTTGTGATATGTTACAATACAGCATCACCGGTCTTTTGCGGTGTAACTGTGCTGGTGTGGCAGTAAATTTATCCAAAGGAGAGTGACACTGCGTCACTGCAGTACACTTTGGAGGTGTGGCGGTGGGACTTGTAGTCCTCTAGCACCCACCGACGGTGGCAGTGCTACATTAGTCAGCCAGAAGAATTTAGCCTAGCGTGGGCAGGTGGGATGGGAGGGTTGTAAGAGGTCCATGATTAAGGAATTTGTTGCTAGCTGGAGCAGATGTAATTTCGATGGATTGCTCATGCGCTGCCTGCGATATGTAAGCTATAAGAGAATCTCAGAAAAAAGAGCAGTGTTGACTGCAGTAGTAACTGTGTGTTAGTAGCAGTAATTAGTAGCTTGCAGTCTGGTGTGTGAAGTTGGCTCGGCCGGTCGTGTGGAGCGATGGCGCAGCCTGAGCGTTGTAGTATAAGGTAAAAGCAGCGTCGCGCATATGTAGTATTGTTATATCAAGTCCCATGTCAATGTTTTAAAAAATCTGTTAATAATAATCTTTCTTATAAAAAGTAACTTTTGACAATCAGTCATCTCAATTTAAAGAATTCACTTATTTCTCCAATCCATGGTCATCCCGATTTTTGTAAAGAAAAATCAGTTGTTTCTTTTTATACATGACAAATCTATCGGCCAAATTTGCACTGGGCTGTGCCAGAAAAGTTTAGTTTCATATAGGAGCAGGTATATATGCGTTATCCGGCGATTAGACTGAGGTAAGAATTTTCAATTTATTCAGTATGTTCTTTCAGGGCCATGACGCAGCACTGCTGACGTCCAAAATTTACCAGGTTAAATTGACAGTCAATTATTGAAAGGTTATAAGCGAGTCACATTTTTATTATTCAGAGATTAGTCGCATTTTATTACTGATAGGTTACACAATTTTTCTGTTGGTAGGTAATACTGAATGCGAACGTCATAATTATATATTTTACTGTTGGAAGGTTACGCTGAATGTGAATAATATAAGTAATTACATTTTACTGTTGGGAGGTTTCGGAATTTTTCTGTTGAGAGGTTACACTTGGCGACAACCGGCCAGGATCGTATTTTCTTTGTGAATTTCTAAGAAGTAGTAATATATCTGCTCTTATTTACACTATAGTTAAATGTAGTTTGCATCTGGCGGAACGCATTTACTGATTTGTCACTCTTTCTGTCATAGATCATCGGCAATTTATTGCTCTTTGTTGTCACTGTATTTTTTCCATTTTGATTTGCCTTTGTTTGATTTTGTGCTTATCGTTGACTTGTGAAAATGCCACGAAAAACTGCTAACAGTACATCGCGATCCGTAATGAGTGAAAAAGCCGACTAGAATAATTTGACTGATAATACTAGCGACACTCAGTGTCTTGATGATAATCCTCCAGTTACAGACAATCAGTACGTACCGACCTCCAGTAATGATTCAACCTAAATGATGAGCAAACAGATTCAATTGTGTCCACTGCAAATTTAATGACAATTGATGACGCGTCACTTTCCGTTACAATGACCGCTGTCCAGTTTGATACGCCTGATTTGCAAAATTTACGTAGCGAACAGATAATTGTTTCTAACGAAGGTGAACAATGTACTCAAAGTACGTCAGATTTATTTGATTCCGATGTAGTGCCAACAGTGCATATCCAATTAGCAAACTTTTTCGTGAATCAGACAATGACCAAATGGTTACACAAAACGTGACACTTGCAGATACACCATCACACAGCACAGAAAATAGAGTCGCTAATTTTGGCATGGATCAAGTTATGGCATTATTGCTACAACTTAATGAAAATCTCAAACAACAGATTAATGAAAATTTCAAACAGTTGAATGAAAAACACGACAACCTTAATAAATAGAACAAACAACTTAATGAAAATCTCAGATAACAAATTAATGAAAATTTCAAACAGTTGAATGAAAAACACGACAACCTTAATGAATCGAACAAACAGCTTAATGAAAGTTTCAAACAGTCGAATGAAAAACACGACAGGTCGATCAAACAAATTAATGAGAACTTTAAACAGATTAATGAACAGATTGCAGCCGTTGCCGTGCAATGTCATGATACTAAAGAACAATTACGTGAGGAAATTAAGGCTTGTGCTAGGAATAGTAGTGAAGAAATTAGATCTGTTGCACAAGAATTAAGTAATACACATACAGTCACAACGAAATTACTTAGAGATGAAATTAGTGCAGTCGCTAAACAATGTTCTGAAAACGCAACACAGTTACGCAACGAGTTTAAATTAATGTCATCAGAACTTTCACGCAAACTGGATGCGAAAGTAGATACGAAATTTGAACAACGAAACAGCCAAATTGACGAACGTTTTAATCACCACCTACAAAACAGTGAAACGCGTTACCGTAAGTTTATACAGGAATAGAATAAAGTAAATAAACAAGTCATGGAAACAATTACTGCACAGAGAGAAGAAGATAGCGAAAGTTGTTTACAAAAGCAAAAACATACGTAGACAACAATATTGCTACAGTATCAGACGAAGTCAAACAGTTGAACAACGAACTGCATGATGAAATCTCCGATATTAAAACAAAAACAGACACACACTTTCAGACAATGACCAACAGACTTGAACAGTTGGAATTAATACAGGATCCCGATACTATTAAAAAATCCAAAAACAAATTAATGCCTTTGACATTAAAAATGATGATCAGCTTAAAGCATTGACTGCAAAATTTGATGAATTGGCCAGTCGTATTGAGGTTATCGAAAATAACAATGAAACGAAATCAGACGATACGTCACTAATTTCGTTCAATCAAACCCCCGAATTAGAAAATTTACAGCAGACAATCAGTGAGATGAGTTCGTCCAATAATATATTGCGTAGAAAAGTGTCGTCTTTACAGCAAAACAGAAAAATGTTTCAGCCTCTAACAGGGCACAGCATAAGCCACATTCCGAACATTTCTCACACTCACACAGCCAGTATAATTTAGATAATTTACAAAGAGTACGTGACTTAGAATCTGAACAGACACAGACAAATAGATTCTCATACAATCCTGAACCTGTTCAGACATTCAGAGAGGATAATTTTGATTACAAGCACTTTCTATCCTTGAGAAAATTTAAGGTATTTAAGAATGACAGAACACAGATTCACCCTTTGGATTGGATACAACAATTTGTTTTCTCATTTCCTCCAGCTTGGCGTGTAATGCACAAACTAGAATTGGACTGGATACAACAATTTGCTTTAGAATTTTCACCGGCATTGCCTGTAACGCAGAAACTAAAATTTATTTGCAGCGCGTAAGAGAAGGGCTCCGAGCCGTAGTAGTGATATTTCATCTTTAGTTTTCTGCACTGCTGCCCTCTCTTTTACTATCCTTTATGTCTATCAAAACAGCTCTTCAACTATCGATGTATCTAGTGTTAGGAATGTGTAAAGAAAACCTGATATGAAAAGTTTTACATGAAAGTGACAATTCTCATTAGACACTCGCGAAACGACAAGAACTACCAGAACTTGAATAATTGACAAAATTTTAATCATCAGTATCGTCATAATTATCAGCAACAGCAAACATATTTTGGCAACAATAGAGGGTTTTCACCACAACAGCAACAAAACCAGACGGTTAGCATACATAACCAACAATGTAATGTGCAAGGACATCCAAGCTTTAATGTTTCGCCGCCTACACGTATAGCGTCGGCTCCACCAAATAGTAACGCATAACAACAAGGAAATCAGTGCGTACACAAAACTCGTATAGCAAAGCGCCGTATTGCAATGATTCTAAGACAGACGTAAAAGTAATGAGCACAGTTTCCAGCGTAACAGTCGGTCTTATCAGCAGCAGAATCAACCACAACAACAGATTATCATGAATGAACCGACAGTAGATATCATCCCGAACCTAATACGTCAGGAAGAAATAACAGGACAGTACAAATAGTCGAAATGCCACAACATTCTCCCGCAAATAATAGCGCGTCAGATGGAATTTGACTAGATACAGTACAGGTTGCATCTTCCAGCAACGTAAACAATACTTTTGAAACACAGAATCTTGTTCACGAAAATTTTATTACTTTTGACGACATCCGAGACACACTTTTGCATGAAAAACCAGATATTCAACAAACCATTTGTCACCCTATTATTGAAGTAAAGATTGGATCATTCACATTTTCAACAGTAATTGATTCTGGATCACCTATGTCAGTTATAAATGAAGAAACTTTCAACGAATGTAACAAAGAGAATACCTATCCTACGTTACCATTAGGCAAAACTAAAGTAAAAGGAGCACTATCTGGTAGAGGAGTAGATGTAAAATTACAGACACACTTATCGTTTGTATTGCAGGTCATACGTTCCACTCAAATTTTTGGATTGTTCCCTTATTGACAACAGACGTTATTCTAGGTACGAGTTTTTTGGTACACCACGATGCAGTTATTGACTTTCAAAATTCCTATTTAATGTTAAAGGATTAAAATGTACAACTGGCATTAGAATTTCAGCACGCTTTATCTGCAGACGAACAGGCAATTAATCGAACATAGGTCATTTCTACATCGCGTAACATAGACAGTCATTCGACATTGTTCACCGATAAGTACGTACACAATTATAATACAACAGACGAAGCTGACTATGACGTTATGCAGATGATTTGTGATAAAGTAAAACAAAGCAGTGCAAATACAGACGTCGAACGTACTCAACTACGCAATATTCATTTACAGCAAGCTCCAGTTTTTGACAACATCCCTGGTACTATGTCCAGTTTTATGTATGAATTTAAAGTTAAACAGCACGACGCGTTCAAAGCCAAACATTATCCCGTTCCGTATATTCACAGAGAAAAAGTTAAAAAAGAATTGCAAGCTATGTTAGACCAAGGAATTATTGAACCGGCAGTTAGTCCGTACATAAACCCGCTCCATATTGTTAAGAAAACGATGGTTCACTTCGCCTCGTACTTGATTCGCGTCATGTCAACTACATTATTATTAATGAAACAGATCGCCCCCAGACACTGGATGAACTTTTACAGAAATTTCATGGTAGTGCTATTTATTCCACATTAGATTTGAAATCGGGATTTTGCTCCATCCGAACTGCAGAAAGTACACAGCTTTTCTCTGTTTTGGTGATTGTTATCAATTTTGCAAATTACCGTTCGGTCTAACAATTTCTTCAGCTGCATTTATTTGCGGTTTGAATACTATACTTCCGACAGAATTAAAAGACAGAATCACAACGTATTTCGGCGACATTCTTATTGCAGAAGCTAACTGGTCTGAACATAATCTGATTCTGGAACTATTGTTGCAAACTTTTCGTGCACAAGGGCTCACAACATCTTAACAAATCGCACTTTGGCAAAACTTCCATAAAATTTCTTGGACATGTAATTTCAGCAGAAGGCATTTCGCCTGACCCGGAAAAACTTCAAGCCTTACGTGACATTACTGTTCCAACGACAAAGAAACAATTACGCAGCTTTCTGGGATTAATTAACTTTTTCCGTAAATTTATTCATTACTCTGCTTTAGACACCCCTAGATTGTGCCAACTGACGTGTAAAAACGCTATTTGGTCCTGGGATAACCAAGCGCAGTCAGAATTTGTCAATCTGAAACAAGCTTTGTTGAACGCACCACTTTTATCACACCCAGATCTCACTAGAAATTTTTCCATTGCCACCGAGAGTTCTAACACAGCTTTAGGTGTACACATTTTTCAGGAAATTGAAGAAGACGGTAATACAGTAATTAAAAACATCGCCTTTGCAAGTCGCATCCTGTCACCTGCTGAACGCAATTATTCTGTTACAGAACTAGAAACATTATATGTTGTATGAGCATTTACCAGATTTAGGAATTTTCTTTATGGAAGACATACTACCGTTTATACAGATCATAGAGCTATACAGTTTTTACTTTCCGCAAACTTTACACACGACAGTTTAAGCAGATGGAAACTTAATTTACAGGAATTGAATTTTACAACTGTTCACATTCCCGGTACACAAAATATTGTGGCAGAAGCAGTATCCCAATCTCTCAACAACAGTCAGCAAGATATCGCAACCAACTTCTGCAAATCAAATTCTAGCATCACGTATATTCAACAAGTCGCATTTGAAAATTTCATTTCATCGTCATTAAGACACATAGCACAAAAGCAGAGCAAAGACAACGCGTGGAAAGAAATTAAACGCCTTTGGCAAGATAAGAGTAATGTTACCATTAGAAACCATTATACTGTACTCAATAATATTCTGTTTCACCGCTCTCACCCTGACAGCAACAACTGGTTATTATATATTCCTGACGAGCTTGTTAACAAATTAATTTGGTACATTCATTTAAGTAACGCACATTATGGAGCAAGAAAATGTTTTCTTATACTGAGACAGAACTGTTATTTTGCGAACATGGAGAAACGTATTCGACGAGCTTTAGCGTCATGTAAAATCTGCCAGAAAGCTAAATCAGACACGACTTCACATATTCCTCCGTTACATTCCATTGTACCCGTTAAATTGAGACACATGGCCGCCGTAGACATTTTTGGTCCAATTGCCAGATCTAATAGAGGTTTTTGTAACATCTTTGTCGCTGTTGAACTCACTTCGAAATTTGTTACCTTCACTCCATAACGGCTACTGCTAAATCTGTTTCGAATGAATTTGTAAAACATTTTCTATTTCATGCAGGGCTTGTATTGAAGTAATTTCCGACTATGGACCACAATTTCAATCTGCGATATGGACCTGTATGTTACGAGCTAGAAACATTTCTCCGAACTATATATCCAAGTATCACGCTTCTTCGAACCCTTGTGAACGGCTGATGCAAGAAATTGGTAAACTATGTAGAATATACTGCCATAAAAAACATATTGATTGGGACACACACATACTCTCATTCAAGGATGTAATTAACTCCATACCAAATGAATCTACTATGTTATCTCCGACTGTTATATTGAAAAATGTTGAACCACCTAACAAAATTAAAGAATTAGTATCTTTTCCTACATCTCGTCGACTACGTCACCATGAAATAACTGACATTGCACTCAACAACATCAAACGTGCCGCAGAGCGCCGGAGACGATATGTAGGGTAGCGGGTGGAAATTATAATTGAATAAATAATGATAAATTTGGAATGTCTTTCCCGGCACATGCACCATATGTGAGGCGGTGGGTGGAATTATTGTTATTAAACTGTTCCTATGATTTATTTAATGCTGTTGTTTGCCGTTCTCATCACTGGCTCTCTAACTACAATATTGGCAACCAGAAAGTGATTAACAAAACGTGAAGCCTGTAGTTAGAATTCCTAGTGCCCACTTCATCTGAGAAATACACTTATAGCTACAGCTTATAGCTCTGAGGAATTAGGAGATTGTCTGGGATTCATAATCAAAAACGATTCACTCTAAAATGTTCACTATATTCTGAAAGTCGCAGACCAAAAGGAATCCACACAATCCAACTACCATAGCAGTTCAGAGTCTAACGCACTGATGCAACTATAACTGTTCAAATTAAATGTTTAAGTGAATGCTCGCCATAATTTGATGATAATGTTCATCAATCGCCACGCTAAATAATGGTAGAATGTCTGTCCTGCGGCGGCACGTGAAAATACGACACACGAAAACTGAAGATAGATCATTAAAGTCATCCCAGAATTAACAGTTCACTCGAAACCGGTTTCATGGTCACGAGTATCCTGGGTAACTTATCACGGCATCCGAGGCTGTTTATGGCAATGATACCAGCGCGACGCGACTCTCGGCACAGATGGTGCGCTGATCAGCGTCTGGAGAGAACTAGGACCTTAATTTCTAGCGCAGCGTTCTTATATATAAAGCCGCGATGCGGACGGCTAAGGGAACGCCTGATTAAATCCGCTCTCCCGACTAGCCGCTGGGCTAGTAATGCACCACTTTAAGTTATCGAATAAATCATTGCTTCTTTGCTAATGGCCCTTGAAGCTCTCAATTTAAATTTGCATTCAGCACACAGGTAAGTAATCATATTGAAAGTCTGACGTGGCTAAGTCAAATATTTTAGGCGAGAGAATTAGTTTAATTACACTACACACAGTAGACGAGCTCTGAACTTGCCCTTTGGAGATCCGCTATCGGTATAGTTTTATAGTTACTCAGTTGAAACATGTCATATCTTTATGATTATAGCGGATCTCCCTTCTACTTAAATTTAAACATCCTAGCCTTACTTATTCGCCTACTTAATCTATCTTGCTCCCTTAATTTCTAAGACAAAAACCAGAAAATCATGAATTTCAACTAAAATTTTGATTTCTGAGATCCAGAATACTGTTTCTACTAAATTATTATGCAAAAGGAATCTAAATATAAATTTTTAAGTTTCTAGGTCTTTTCTGTTGCGCCAATGTTTTTTGCTGATAAATGTCCAAATTTCGAAAGATGTTAAAGTTATTGAACTGATATTCAACACATACTGTTTCAGTATTACTCCTGACATGCTTGAAACGGTTCAGGTTATTTACTTGATTTTTAAAGTATTGCGCAACATTTATGATGTCAGAGCTAGTTACAGCGGACTTGGCTGGCACACAATGGAAAGACTGATGTTAATTTTATACGGCGTGAGTAGGCTGCTTCCCTACAGATAGCAGAAACAGGTTTGTACATGCTGTGACTTTCACAATGGACAGAAGATATTAATACGCACGCATTATTTATCCAACAGAGGAAAGAGTAGATGCAGCAATTTGAGCTTCGACACGCACGTCCATGCAGAATTCACAGCATTCCTCATCCCAATGCAATATGAACATTTGGTTGATGTACACGTTTTCTGTTAAAACAGACTGCGAGAAAAAAAAATTGCTGTGCTGTGGAATTACTCAGTTTCTTTTTTCTTGCAGTCACTTTTAAGAACGATAGCAGGGCATGTAACCCGTTAGACAGATTAGTTCTCCAGTATATATTGTCCTCCTTATGCATAATTTTATACAACAATTATGTGCTGTTGGCTCTTATCTTTAACGGTTTTAACAGAAAACACTCGAAGTTCTAAAAACAGTGTTTTATTCCGAAACGAATGTTGTATGTATTTCCTTTTGGTTGGAATAGTACTGCGGTACTTTTATCGTGCAAAACTTTGCAATCCTATCCATTTTTACATTAAAACTGTGCTAAACAACGACACTGAAGCTATTCTCTTGGCGCATACGTTCGATATTTATCGATTGATAGTTTTTATTTATAGCTCGCTGTTGCTATTTGAGTTTACGCATTGTCATTATATCATCAAAGATAGTGGGTAAATATGGCGGACGTTAGAATGTGAAGTACCAAGTGGATTAATCGGAACATTTCCAACATATTCCCCTGTTCGAGCTCAAAACCGATGTGAGAACAACGGAGGCAGACAGAAACGTTTGCGTCGTGTATGGCGATAATGCCATTGGACAGAGCAAGACAAAAAATGATTATCTCGTTTTAAGGAGGATCGTTTTGGCATTAGTTACTCTGCACGTTCAAGAAGACCTACGGGGTTTGTTGAAGATCGTTTAAAAACATTAATCCATGACGATCCACGTCAGTATACTCGAGAACTGCCAGATGTGATGAACTTCAATCATTCTACCATCTTGCGACATTTGCACACAATGGGAAAGACACAAAGATCGGTTATTGGGTGCTGCGTGCTCTTAGTCAAAATCACAAAAAGTAGCTGATGGTCATACGTGCAGATGTCATTAATCAGGTCGTGAACAACACCAACTATTCTTATCATGTATTAATGGTGAATCAAAATTGTGTCTTTATCCTAACTAAGGAAAAGAGAGGAATGGTTGAGTCCAAAGAAAACAGCAACTCGCCGTACAAAGAACTGTACCCATCAACAAGAGGTAATGTTATTCATGTGGTAGAATAACGACGGTGTTATGTACCACGAATTGCTTCCCAAAGTGTCCCCGAGGTGTAACCATCATTGCTGCCATTTATTGTCAGCAACTGAGACGTCATGCAAACGCTATCCAAGAGCAACGACCAGGAAGACGGGTTGAAGTGATGCTACTCCGCCTGCATTCTACTTGATTGACAAAAAACTCTATACGGGAAGTGGATTGGGAAGTCATTCTGTACCCACCTTATTCACCTGATCTTGCACTCTGAGATTTTCATCTTTTCCGCTCTCTATCGAACAACCTTCAAGGAACTTACTTTCCAGATGAAAGTGCGCTCCGTACATGGCTCGGTGAATTCTTCGCCTCTTCGTGATCTTTACTGTCACGGTATCGAACAGTTACCCCAGGGTTGGCCATTTTTGTAAATAGGGAAGGAGAATGTATTATTGATGACTGAAGTCTTTGTTTTGTATATCTGTTGTGTATGTTAGACATACGAAAAGAAAAAAAAAACGCTACGAACTTATGGACCTAGCCAATACTAGCCTCAAACATCCAGTAGCAGGAGAGATCTCTCATAACCCGTACACTAATGATTCCAACCGATTGTTGATACTATCAGTGCATATGGTTAAAAACGAAGTTCAAAGAAATTAAAACCCTAAAGTGAAGGAATAGTGTTTTCCATTTAATAACTTGCTACGAAAAGAAAGGTAATTCTTCTTTGTTTGTACAGAGAGAGCAGGTTTCCGTTTTACTGAAAAATTATTAATTATTGTTGACACGTTATTCCATCTAATTCTGAAAGGGTGAGACTGACGAAATAGATTATTACGATAAAATTCCATTAGTCAAGTATATCGCAGTAACAAGGCGCTACTTATAGAGGTTATCGTTGATTGACAACGAAAGATAAACAACGTTAAATTATGTCTTTGCCTTGTCAACTTATTCTAAAATTTACGAAAAAATTTGTAACGTTCGTACTAATTGCTTGTATATACGACTGATCGTTGAAGCTTTAAAAGAGGAGCAACTACAAGAGGCAGCGGAGCTACATGACGTATTCATCAAATATATACGATACCACTCGTTTTGGGGTCATGGATTTTCTCTGCCTCGTGATTACTGGGTGTTGTGTGATGTCCTTAGGTTAGCTAGCTTCAAGTAGTTCTAAGTTCTAGGGGACTGATGACCATAGCTGTTATGTCCTATAGTGCTCAGAGCCATATGAACCATTTGAACCACTCGTTTCCGGTACCTAGGTTGTTGAGAAAGTTATCTTGTCAGAGTACACAGTGTAAGCTTGGCTGTATGTTTCTGTTTTTGGCATAGTAAATATACCATTCCTAGTCCCAGTAGACTCTCACATTAAGTATTTTACTTGTGACTGATACTAGCTTTAGTGGTAGTTTATCTTTCGAACCTAGTGAACCTGATAGTCAGTTGCGCAGTTGTAATTAACATCCAGATAGCTACCACTGACCCCATTATACCACGAAAAGTTTATTGTGTCCATCTTTTTGTACATAGTTAAGTCATAGCGAGCTGTAGTGTGCTTTGAAGCGTGAGAAGCTGAATATAAAATCTTATGTGACTTCTTCGTGTTAGTGCAGATGCTTATTTCAAGTCACACACACTTCGTTGTTGAGTGTAGGCAAGGTCTTTGTCAGTACAACTTATTGTAGTATTGTGAGAGTGAACTACATTGTCCTACGTTGCTTTTCACCCACGTACTAGATTGTTCACACTGCTTTAATATTGCACATACAGGCAGATACAGGGGCACATATCGTTACTGCCTGGAAGATGTGTTGTGAAGAGAATTGGTAGTAAAGAAGTAATAAATTAAAACGCTATGCATGAAGCAACAGTTTTTTACGCATATAATTGATTATGACGTCATATCTCCTGAACTATGTCTCATGCAATAAGGTGTGGGTATTTTCAAAGGTGTATCTGAGTACTGTCTGGAAAATGTATTGCGAATAGACCGAATAGTAGAGAAGTAATAAATTAAAATTTTATGCATGATGCGGCAGTTTTTCAAGCATTTAAGCGTTTGACGTCGTATCTTCTGAACTACCTATCGTACAAGAGTATATTTTTTAGAGGTACATGTGGGGTGGGGTTACCACTTGTTCAAATTCCCATTACCAGTTAAAATGTGCCTGGTCCGGAAGTGATGTATTTAAACATTTAAACTAGGTGACCAAAAGACACGTTTGTTCGGTGTGAGGAAACGAAACGAAGAATAAGTTTGGCGACACTGTCTCTGGCAAAACAGTTGAATGTGCACGCACGACGAGCTGATAGGCTAACTTCAGTGCTAAATAGCTCGCAAACGGCGCAACGATTTAACTTTTTCTTGTCAGTAACTTCTCAGCACATGTTTACCAGCCCCCTCACCCACAACACTCTAACACGCTCATCAGACTGTCTCTGAACGCCCTGTACACGTACATCCATTTTATAATATGTATGTATTGTTAAACATCAATGGAGAAACACTAATCTTACTTACGTAATGAGAGATGACAATGAAGGGCTTCAGTTACCGAATCCATGAGAAACTGGCCTTCAGTAAGTTTCCTCGTGAAACTAGTTTTGGAGGACTTTACTGACTTGCAGAGGAGAGAGGGACACTTTGATTGAATTCTGGGTAATTAAGAGCGCTCTTCGATTAATTGAAGGCAAATTGTTAGTTGGCTCCGCGTAGCGAGAACTAGTAGCGTCTGCGGCAGTTCAGTAAGACAAACAGCAGGTAATTTCAGCGGCTGCCGGCTGGGTCATTAGTCGGGCCAGCTGGACGACCGGCCGCTAGCAGAAGGCGCGACGCCGCCTCTGGAGAGTTCCGCAAACAGGCCGTCACTAATTGACCCGCCGCGGCCGCATCTCTCATTCTGAACGATAAATGATCGACAAGAAGGCTCCCACTTTGCCGATTGGCCACGGTGTTTGAGTTCCCAGTCACAGGGCGAACCGCGAATACTTTACGCGGCCAACATGCAGCTGCAGGCGGCTTAATTCACACAGGTATAATTTTGCACTGTTCTGCAAATGTGCAACTGCGCGCTTCTAAATTTTTTGGGAGAATTGCGAGGACGACGTTCTTTATAAGGGAAATATGATTTAGCGTCTTCGTAACTAAAATTCTTGCAGACAAATGATAACTTTCCGTGATAAACATTGCAGCACAATGTTCCTGAACCTATCGACAAGGGAGCTACAGCGGAGCCATTCCTCTCAAGAATCTAACCTGGGGCTCAAAATCATTTTGACTCCAGTGTGTGCCAGTATCTCTCTGTCGCCACATATGGTTGTATTACAGGTTTTTCCTGTTATATTACTGAAAGTGCAGAAGAATAAACTAGAGGTAAGCGAATTGTGATGGATTATTGCTGCAGTTAAGGAACACAACCTAGTAAATAAAGGTGTACCATGCATAATAACGTGAAATAGCGGCCTTCGAAACGGCTACACAAGGGGCTATTCACGGCAAACACTTGGGGATATTTCTTCTCACTGAAATTGTTAATTTTTTTTTCAGGTGGCCTGTACATCCAAAAGGAAAAAGCCAAGTGCCTCATTCTCCAAGGAAGACATGAAACAGTGTCAAGTGCTAAAGGCAGCTCCTCCAGCTAAAGTGGCAGCAATGTGGTACATGGTTTCACCAAGTGTGTATGGCAAATGCTTGTGATTTTGAACCTGAATCACACTGGCGGAATAGCCTCGTGCCTGGATAGAATAATCCCACCATTTTCATATAGTGTGATTTTGCATTCTTCGTTTAAAAGGAGTTCGATGTTTTAAAAACTGGAATTTATTCACAATTACCATACTGGAATTGTATCACATTGAGAGAGTTTTTAAAAAGTTTCGTGTGATTTTATTCAGAACCTGCAGCTGAAATGAATGTAATAATCTCTCTGTACCTTATTTATAGTTTCAGTGTAATTACAGGATTGTGCTGGAAACAATCTAGCAATAACACAAAAGGTAGCTGTGTTCAAACGCTATCCTGGTGACATATTTGTCGTAATCAACGAAGTGGAGGGGTATCTGCACGTCCTCAATACGACTTTAAACCGACTGCTGGCACAGTATAAAATCAAATCAGAAAAATAGCCAGACAGCAAGATAAAACAGAGAAAGGAAATAACGTAAAGTTTTCTTCTGAATATAAAACACTGCAATAATATGAACTAACGGCGAAGAACTTTAACCATCAGTGACAGTATATAATGTACCTTTTTGTCGCGGTGGCTCATCATGCTACCCTTCCACAAGATGATGTACACAGCAAGTGTTCTGTAGAACGTAAGCCCCATCCACAGGCCCTGGTGGGCCCTTCTTTGCCGAGCGACCGTCGTGTAATCCTTTGCCATCGGCATCACTAGATGCGGTAGCATGGGGTCAGCAAACTGCTTCCTCGCCCTTGGTCAGTTTTCGTAACCTGGAGCCGCTACTTCGTAGGCAAGTAACTCCTCAACTTGCTCCATGTGACTGAGTGCACCCCCCCCCCCCCCTCCCTCCTGTTCTCTCACCAAGGAAAAACTCCAGGCAGTACAGGGAATGGAACCGAACCCGTGACCTCTGCATGGCAATCAGAAATGCAGAAAAACACAGCCATAGACGAAACCAATATGAGTTGCGAAGACTCAAGCGAATGGAAATAGTAAAAGGCTTTAAAAAAGGTTTAGTCACGAAGATTCTCAAAATTCCACAACTCGAAAATAACTCACAGAAGGAAAAGAAAATATATTACCCTGAAGTATCATGGCGGTATTGCAGAAGAAGTAGCAACGTTTTTCCTTGGCCAGCACAAATCAGCATTTCGGACAGTGAGCCAATTTAAATTTAAACTGTAAATTTAATACTGTGTAAAATGAAAAGGGACTAGAAAGTACGCAGGATATTTTGTACAAAGGTTATTTATGAGATGGGTGGTGTTATTGTTTTAATGTAGGCCGAATTCACAAGATTTCAAGAACACATTAGTCTGAAAGCGAAAACTAACTACAGCTGTCGTTTACGAAGGATAACGCGTATATCAACTGGTATCTAAAACACTATGAAAATTCTGCACAAATCACGTACGAGATTGAAAGGAAATGTAAGATGGCAAGAACATGCCCCTTACATGAAGTCATTAAAGATCACCCAAGTCACGTTGAGAGAACAGTAGGGCTGTTCGGGAGGGGGCAGTGACTTCGAATGGGGTCTTGTCATAGGAAGTCGCCTGAGCAACTACTCCATCAGGAACATTCAAACCACTCTAAAGCTACCAAAGTCGAGTATTGGTGATGTAGCCGTGAAGTGGGCGAAGGAGCAACCACAACTAAACCAAGACCAAGCAGACCTTATGTACTAAAGGTCAAGAACCGTCACGAACTGCGGAGGTAGTTGTAGAAAATCACATACAATCATAAAAATCACTCCTGAGTTCCAGCAGTATAGGTTGTAAAGATGCAGTCCGACGTAAATTTGATCCCGCGACCTCTTGGTTCTCAAGCACACGCGTTGGCACTAGTCCACCAGACCCGGGGTATACAAGTATCGCTCATACCTAGGTTTTCTCTTCTGTGATTTTCCGAGTATCAAAATATGTGACATATAAGGCTGTATCTTTTGACTTCATTGACTTTGAAACTTTAATTATTTACATCGCCAAGGAAATGTTGACCTCAATAATTGACGTAAATTTCAACCTGATGCCTCTACCTTTCGGAGAAAAACGAGTCTTAAGCGACGAACAGACAGAAAGGTAGAGAGCAAATGAAAGAAAGGGTGATAAATTGCCGGTCAACAATTTTCGGATTTCTTCCTTTACTTGCACTGTGAAACCTAGCTTCTTGTTAAATTTCATGATTCTAGACCAGTGTGAAGTGGTCTATAGGTTTCGACGAGTGAGTTTGCGAGCTTCGAAATGTGTCACATAAAGGTCGCAACTACTGACTGCACTGATTTAAAACTTATATTTTTCACACCGTCAAGACAGCGTAGACAATTGTATTTGACATAAATTACTGCTTAATATCTCAGCTCTTTCCTGAGATAAAGGAATCTTATCAGTCAAACAGACAGATGAACAACAAAATTATTTTATAAGGATTCTGTTTCTATCGATTGAGGTACGGAACCCTAAAAGACGTTGCGGATCGTGAAGTTTTGCTGCAGGTGTAGGTTTACTGCTCAAGGACACAATAGGTAAGAGGCACACACAAATGTGTAACGGAACAAAGATGACATTTTTCGCGAAACACTATTGAGAAGAAATGCTGTCAACAAGGACTGTCATTCCATTATATCGCCACCATCGTATGTCCGGAGTAGCAAATATTAGAGGGTTATTCTGTGGTGTTGTTTCAGTTATCAACCGCAACGTCCAGACGACCTCTCTGGAGCCTTTACCTTTCCTAAAGCCAATGTGATGGTCATCTAATCAATCCTAAATTTTCTTTCCCATTTCTCTGTATATCATCCCCTTCGGCAGCGGGAATGCATGAGCTGTTAAAGAGATCGTGCGATAATTCTCGCACTTCTCAGCTCTTGCAGTCTCCCGAATAGAGTGGATGATATTTTTCCGGAAGTCAGATGGTATGTCGCCATCAACGTGAATAATAATTTTGTTGCCAATTCCCCGAACGGCTTTAGAAATTCGGATGGAATGTTATCTATGCTTTCTGTCTTATTTGATCTTAAGTTCTCCAAAGTTCTCTTACATTTTGATTCTGCTATTGGATCCCCTATCTGTGACCTATCAACTCCTGTTTCTTCTTCTATCACATCAAACGAATCTTTCCCCTCATGGAGGCGTTCAATGTACTCTTTTCAATTATCCGCTCTCTCCTCTGCATTTAACAGTGAAATCCCGTTGCATTCGTCATGTTACCACCCTTGATTTAATTTCATCGAAGGTTGCTTTTACTTTCTTATGTAATGAGGCAGTCTTCCAGACAATAGTTTTTTTCGATTTCTTCACATTTTTTACGCAGCCATTTCGTCTTATCTTCCTGCACTTCGTATTTATTTGACTCCTCAGTGACCTGTACTTCTGTATTCCTGAATTTCCCTGAACGTTTTTAAACTTCCTTCTTTCATCGATCAACTCAAGCATTTCTTCTGTTACCCATGGTTTCGTCATAGTTACCTTCTTTCCAATTTCTGTGATTGCCCTTTCTCGCTGTGTTGATTCCTCTTCAGTTGTACTACCTAGTGAGCTATTCCTTATTGCTGTATTTATAGATTTATAGAACTTCAAGTGTATCTCGTCACTCTTTAGTACCAAAACTAGACATGATTGTCTTATTTGGGAGTTCCGCGATCGATTTGTCTAACAGATCTGAAGATGGGCAGCTAGCCCGAAACCGGTAATTGATTGAAAATAAAGAATAGCGATCGAAGTCTGAAACGCCATATTTTACTCTTTAGTACTTCTGTATCCCACTTCTATTCTTATCGATTCTTCCTTATTAATCTCTTAAACTTGAGCTTACTCTTCATCACTACTACGTTGTGAACTGAGTCTACATCAGCTTCGGTGTGTCTTATAATCCAGTATCTAATTTTGGAATCTGCATGGTCATGTTGCAATCTAACTGAAATCTTTCCGTATCACCCGGTCTTTTCCAAATATACCTCTTCCTCATGTGATTCTTGAACAGAATTTTCGCTATTACTAGCTGAAATTTATTAGAGACGTCAATTAGTCTTGCTCCTCTGTCATTCCTTGCACCAAGCCCAAAGCCTCGTGTAACCTTTTCTTCTACTCCTTCCCCTACAATTGCATTCCCGTCCCCCGTGACAATTACATTTTCATCTACCTTTACGTAATGTATTACCCTTTCAATAACCTCATATATTTTCTCCATCTCTTCATCATCAGCTTGCGAAGCTGTATAACTTGACTATGGTTGTCGGCGTTAGAGTGCTCTCTATTCTGATAAGTACAACCCTATTTCCGGCCCGAAATCGTAGTGGTCAGCGTGACATATTGCCGTCCTTCTGGCCCGGTTCGACTCCCGGCTGGGTCGGGGATTTTCGCCGCTCAGGGACAGGGTATTGTGTTGTCTTCATCATCATTTCATCCCCAGTCTGCTCGCAGGTCGCCCAATGCGGCGTTGAATGCAATATGACCTGCACAAAGGCGGCCGGACCTGCCCCTTAAGGGGTCTCCCGCCCAGTGACGCCAAACGCTCATTTCCATTTTTCAGTACAACCCTATCACTGAACTGTTCACAGTAACACACTCTCTGCCCTATCATCGTATTCATAACGAATCCTTCTCACGTTACACCATTTTGTGCTGCTGTTGATATTACCGTACACTCATCTGACCAGCAACCCTTGTCTTCCTTACTGTCATATATCTAGAGTGATCCTTTGCATTTCCCTTTTCAGATTTTCTAGCTTCCCTACAACGTTCAAGCTTCTGACATTCCACTCCCCGATTTGTAGAACTCTACCCTTTCGTTGGCTGTTCAATCTTTTGCTCATGGTGCCTCCCCCCTCCCTCCCCCACTACCCTGAGTGACCTCTCCCAGAGATCCGAATGGGGGATAATTCCGGAATGTTTTGTCAATGGAGAGGGCATTATGAGACTTTTTCAATTACAGGCCACATGTCCTGTGTATACACGCTAGGTGTCTTTAATGTAGTGTTTCCCATTGCCTTCTGCTTTCTCCTGCCATTGATCGTTGCCGGTTCTTCCGCCTTCAGGGGCAGTTTCCAACCCCAAGGACAAGAGATTGCCCTGAACCTCTGCCAAATCTTACGCCCTACTTTACAATTCCGGTGGGAGAATGAGATTTACTTCTTATGCCGGAAGTCTTCGGTCGCCAATACTAATTACATTTACGCGGTATCGAGTTTAAAACCCGCACCCGATTACGTTTAGATTACAATTCAAAGACGCCGTTCCTTGATCAAGGACGAAAGCCTGGCGGGTTATAAATATTCTGCCTTTCAGCCTCTGAGCAAAAAATTCCCAGCTCGCCCCTAAGCTCCCTGAAATCCATCGCTTCCTCAGCCTTTCTCACTACGATAAGCCTCCTATCTGTTACTGACGTCATCTCATAATACGGCACTTGTGATTCACAGGAGTCGAAATAAATGCTACTGAATTGCACCAATATAGAACAAAATTACTGTTGCATTACTTCTCGTGGGAGGCCATTCCAAATGGGGCTTCTGGAGAAGTTTATAGGAATTGTGTTCAGAGTATGTGCTGCGAGATATGCGTTGTTAGTAGTGTTAGGATTAAAACGTAAGTATCAGTGCGCATTACAGTTGCAGACAGTCAACGTGGGTCTCGACAAGGTGAGCAGGGCCTCACTCGTGAAACTGTTTTATGACTATAACAGCAGCAGCACTGCTGCTCTTCGCGACTACCAAGGCATTAATGGAATACACAGAGGTCCTTTTTTGCACCAGGATTGAAGAACATGTTTCGGAAGTCCAAATGAAGTGGCGATTTGGGAGTTGTTCCTGTGAGAGACCGAGGGCTAATTGCGTCACAGATCGTTGAATTAGTTCCTGTTGACATGGCTGAGAATGCTGGACGAAACGTGCGATCTTCAAGCAGTGCACGAGCTGTGTAACGACAGCTGGTCCATCGTTCGAGAAGTGCTGAGAACAATTGTGGAGTGGTATCTCTAGTGCGGTGTCACACTGCTGTGGATGCAAATGTTCATCACGTTGAGCAACATTTCTAACCTGGAACGTCAACATCGTAAGCAATTAACATTGTTAACCCTTATGTGGAATTTAAAAAATATTTCGCCCTCAATGGTTTATTTGTCATTTTACTTTCGCACAAAATTTCATTGTCATACGATCACTCGTTTTTCATGACGATCCTCTGAAGCATCGTAAGTTTAATTATAAGTACTGTGTTCTTGAAACTTCCTGGCAGATTAAAACTGTTGCCGGCTCGAGACTCGAACTCGGAACCTCTGCCTTTCGCGGGCAAGTGGTCTGCCTACTGAGCTACCCAAGCACTACTCACGCCCCGTCCTCACAACCTTACTTCTGGCGGCACCTCGTCTGCTACCTTCCAAACTTTACAGAAACTCTCCTGCGAACCTTGATGAACTAGCACTCCCGAAAGAAAGGATATTGCGTACACATGGCTTAGCCACCGCCTGGGGGATGTTTCCAGAGTGAGATTTTCATTCTGCAGCGGAGTGTACGCTGATATGAAACTTCCTGGCAGACTAAAATTGTGTGCCGGGCCGAGACTCGAACTCGGGACCTTTGCTTTCGGCGGCAAGTGCTCTGCTAACTGAGCTACTGTGTTCTTTCGATTAGAAAATTCAATTCCTTTTTTAAAAGAGAACCTAGTAATTTGAAGTAATATTATAAACTAATGACATGATGATTGTAAAACTATATTTCATTATGTATAAATGTGGTTGTTTAATGCGCCATTCCTGTGTAGTTTTATTAGTACAGTATCGGCGTCGATATCACGCAATTACTATTTAGAATCCAGAATTATTTTAGAAATTACGTTTCTAAAATATTAACGAATCACATTAGTACATATGACTATGAGGTCTTGATTACATATATGGATTTCATTACTGTTCAGTACTGTTTACTACAGTCATACGTATTTAGTAGCCGCGTGACTAACTAAAGGGCGTGTCCCAATCGGTCTGGAGATCGTTAGATATAACCCACCAGAATTTACTTGAGTGAAGTTGTATTACCCGTTTTAAGTATTCTATGTTCTCACTCTTGTCTGTTCACAAGTGTATTACAATTTACGTCATTTTTATAACGTTGTAATAGTTGAGGCGATCGTGTTCATTATGTCAGACGCTATTAAATGAATTCCAATAAATCTTATATGACTTGCATGACGCTTCCCAGTAAAGGTTATTAAAATCTTAATTAAATTCGCTGGTAGAGCTACAATTAAGCACAACGTGGTTAGTATTGCTATCGTATCCATCGCTACGGGAAATTCTTATAGCGTACACTCCAACCAGAGGAATCAGTCTTCACGTGTGGTATCACAGATGCAAAGTTGTTGGACATTCTAATAGTTCCACCTCCGCTGTTTTAGAGGACAGTCTCGAATGCTATATGTATCAACATGTTGTAATAAGCACGATTATTAGCAGTGGCCTTTGAAGTTCCACATAAAAATGTGCTCCCTTTCAGAACCGTCATGTCTGCTTCTAAATAATCGCATACATTAGGATTTGGTAGCATCTAGAGCATTTGATATTGGCATGCAAGACCGTGATTGGCCTTTCGTGCAAAATTAAATAATCTAAATATGTGTACACAACAGCCGAGGTGAAGCCTTTATATTGTCGCTGGGCAACCAGAACAGTATCGAGCAAGAAGTTGCTTTATTCGTTTGCGGGAACTATTATGTAATCATCATATTTCATAAACTACTAGAATAGTACGAACATAGGAGCTGTCCCGAATTTTCCTCTCGTTAATGAAGACATAACGCATTCTTAATGTGCTGTTATTTTTTACACGTCTGTAGTGTTAGATTTCACTCTTATTTATGAACTAAAGGCAAAAAATCAATAAAAATTTAAAATACAGATATACCGGAATGAAAGTACAACATGCAGGGGAGGCAGCTTTTATAACTTTTCACGTGGGCTCAGAAACCATGTTATTTCGAAAAACCGTGTTAAATTCGATACTGGCAATTAAAGACTAGATAACGAATGAAATATAAAGAAAATTTGTAGAGAAGTGTGTCCTTTTTAAATGAAATGGGGCACAAGGGAGTCATGTATGTCATATACATTCTACACTTCACTGTGGCTGATGAAGCATGAATGAAATAGTCTTTATGTCTTTCAGGTATCTATTTACTCGGCTTCTTTACACCGGGCGTGGTAGACCATGAAACGATGATGGCATACGGCTGGCGTGAGAGGATGTTTGCAGATAGAGAACATTAGTCTTACGTGGGCAGTGTGCCAGCCCAAGCGAATCCATACGAAAAATCAGACAAATTTTTGGGATCGTTACCAGCAGACCAGCCGGCACATCCATCCTGCACCCACCTAACAGTCATTTAGCCCTCTTAAACATTTTATCCCACTATGCTACTTCTGCGCTAATTTTACCAAAGCTGAATGTGAGACAGTTGTAGTGCAAAACGTATATCTCGAAAGGCAAAAGAACATAGTCGGCTATATGGACACATTTTTCAACAATGTAAATCCTATATGAGAAATACTGGATATATGCACAACAATTTTCTGTACAAGCTACGCAGATCACTCTATATCTTCAACTATCATTGACACGAAATATATTAAAAGATTTTTAAAGTCAGATGGACGTTCATTTAACATTTCCAACTCTTTAATACTTCATAGTCTGTCATTAATTTTGTTCCCTAGGCTTAAACGTGTGATAAGTATAACAGTCAGCTGTCCTACTTCCAATTACGAGCGAAATACATAAAACACATGCTCAGTGATAGGTAAGACTAACTTCAGTTTAATTTTTGGTGAATTTTCAGAAGAACGGGTATTCTGAAACAAAACTCATTGTTAGCTAAAACGTGAGGTCACAAAGCAATTCAAATATGTTAGGAGAGGTTGTTACTAAAGTGAATCATTCTTCGTCTCAGAACTGTTGTTTTGTAGATCACTCAGCGTTTGGTGTTCTTGATTACTCTTTTATCATACAGTTTCATTTTATGAATGGCCCAACTAGATAGAATTTCCACTATGTAAAGGTTGTTTGTCTTAACTCGAGACAACTAAATATCTTGAAAACAATTAAATATCTCGCTTGGTACCAAACAAATATTCTACGTGAAAGGTTAATATTAGTAAAGGGGACATCTGCCTATGCTGCAACTGGCCACCTCCTAAGCACCCCTTCTGGGTGGGGTGGGGTCTACCACGTATTTTCACACATCATCCCCCTCCCCATTACTATCGCATATTTGGATTCTACATCAAAGAATATATACGGTTCACTGAAACCATCATTTTTCATTCGCTGTAGATTGCGCTGTAATCAAAAAATATCAAGTGTACCTGCTTTTGCAATTACGAACAACCGTATTTGATCCTATATTTTATTTAGATGTAAATGCCTTTCATCATTCGGGTGCTTGATTTCTGTGAGTATCCATGACAAGTGCACCCATCACTATTATTTAATGGGCATCTTAACTCATCACAACGGTTGTAGTTTGTATACTGCTGCTGGCCGGGTTGAAACACGCATCTCAACCAGTTAACCTCATGACAGGGCTAGAAGGCGGCCACTGATATTAAGCATTCCGATGGTTTGGAGACTCACCCCAATCAAACCCGAAGGAAATGGAAAACTGCGTTACCACACAAGAGTCATGTCTGTCAGAAACTTAAATGTCTAGCCATACTACTGCACAAATACATTTGCATCACTCAAGTATCTTTTGAAAATCTTTATTAAACGCTTCAACACAGCTTTTGAACATCAGTATTTACCGTTATAACACAAAGTTATGCATTTACATTGCAAATAAAATGTAGAAAGAATGAAACGATTCCTTTCTTAACTGCAAAGACTGACACACTTGATATTCGTTGATTGCAGCGCCATCTACCACTAATGGAAACCAGAGGTTTGCGTAAACTTTACGTATTTGTTGGCGTAAAATCCAAATATGGAGCAAAACTGTGATTCTCCCATTTGAAAATACAAAGTAGACTCCACTAACGCAGGATGGTAGTGAGATGTGGCCAGTTGTAGCACAGACAAATGTCTCCTTTACTAATACTGATTTGTCGCCTGGGAGATTATTTGTATCGTACAATGCCTCGTTAAGGGATATTTAGTTGTGTTGAGTTAAAACAAACACTCTTGAGAATAGGAAATCCTTATAAAAGTTGACAGTCATTCATTGGACTTACGCACGCAGAGTGAGGTAACGCAGTGGTTAGCACACTGTACTCGCATTCGGGAGGAAGAAGGTTCAAACCTGCATCCAGCCACCCTGATATTCTTAATTCGCTTCAGGAAAATGCCGAAATGGTTCCTTTGAAAAGGCACAGGCGATATCTTTCATCCTTCCCCAAGGACACCCATGATCTCGGTGTACGATTCCCTCCCCCAAATCAGAACGTGTTTATTATTAATTATAATTCATTAGACTTCTGATGAATATGATAATCCCCAGCTTGGAATAACAAAGCGATTGGTAGACCGGGACCGGGGGAATGTTGTCGGTTCGCCTTAAACCGCATGCCCTTTGTCGCTGTTTTGTAAACTCACTTTGCTATTCTGATCCCAGTATAGCGTCTACGATTGCCCATCGACGGACTGTGTGCCTTTATTGAATGAGTATTTTCATATGTTTGCCTGTTTCCCTCAGGACCATTATCATATGCTTTCTGCACCACAGTTCATAGCTTTAGATTTACCAGTCTAGTGTAGTGCAAAGTCATGCATTACCAAACTAATTTCCCTCAGAAATGCAGCTAGACGGGTTTGGGTAAATGTTCCAGCATTTGTTCTTGACCTTCCCTAATGACGCCTAATGCTAGTAGCACAGATGGAGAAACAGCCACGTACATCTATCCCCATCGCTTCTGCACCACCCCCACAGCACCCCACTGCACCGCCCCTGACGACTGCGACCAAAAACCAATCATTTACAACCAGATATAGCGACAAGAAAGACCAGCTATTTGAAATAACTGCACTTTATTTAGTGGAGATTGTGACAAATAATCACACAGCTACTTTTATGGCAGAGACTGGTTTATACGGAAACAGTTATCACTTTTAGCCTGTTAACAATCTGAAGTTGCAAGTCCTCTCACATTATTGCCAGGTGTAGAGGCAGCATACGGTGTTCACAAGAAAAGCAGCTTGACAATCATTTGCTCTTTTCGTTGTATGGGGTGCGTAAACAATTCATTGCACACACTGACATGACACAGATTGCATGAACAATACATACATCACAAGTATGCAAGCTAACGGTAGCAGCTATCCACATCTACACGTACCTGTAGATACACACACCGAAAGCTATAGTACGATGCGTGGTACCTTGTACCACTATTATCCAGTTCCTGTCCCGTTCCACTTGCAAGTACAGCGATGGAAAAATGACTAGCACTGTGCCTCTGTATGAGGCCTCATTTCTTGTATCTTACCTTCGTGAACCTTACACGAAATGTATGCTCGCGTTAGAAGCACCGTTCTACAGTCAGCTTCATATGCCGGTTCCCTGAATTTTCTCAATAGCGTTCCGCGAAAACAAAATCGCTTTCCCTCCAGGGATTCCAATCTGAGTTCCCGAATCAATTCCGTTACATTTGCGTGATGTTCGAATCCAGCAGTAATAGATCCAGTTGTCCGCTTCTGAACTGCTTCAGTGGCTTCTTTTAATTCAACTTGGTGCACATCCCAACCACGCGAGCAGTACTCGAGTGTAGGTAGCACTAGCGTCCTACATACTGTCTGCTTTACAGATGAACCAGTTGCGCAAAATTCTCCCGATCAACCGAAATCGCCATTTACCTTCCTTACCACAGTCCATACATGCTTGTTCCATTTCATACGCCCACATATTCAAACGACGTGACTGTGTCAAGTAGTACGCCACCAATGCTGTATTCGGAAGCTGCTGGTTTTATTACCCTGCCCATCAGCATTAACTTGCATATTTATACACTTAGAGCAAGCTGCCATTCATCACGCCAGCTAGAAATTTTGTCTAAGTAGTCTTGTTCCTCATACAGTCACTCAAATTCCATATATTCACACACATCACAGCATCATCAGCAAAAAACAGCACATTTCTGACCATACTGTATACCGCAACTCTGATGAAAACTGGCCGTTATGGATAACGGACTGAGTTCCGTTGCTTACAAGGTCTTAGAACCACTCACATATCTGGGAACATGTTCCATACACTCATACTCTTTTTAACAATACCGACGTAATTGTCATGGAGACAAAAATCTATAATACACCTCGCGACACAACAATTTTAGAAATTTAGACCCTAGATCTAGCCTCAGCACACGCATGCAGCTGCCATTGCATCCAGGCTATTATCATTGTTGCTGTTGTGGTCTTTAGTCGTGAGACTGGTTTGATGCAGCTCTCCATGCTACCCTATCCTGTGCAAACTTCTTCATCTCTCAGTACACACTGCAGCCTTCAGCCTTCTGAATCTGCTTGGTGTATTCCTCTCTTGGTCTCCCTCTACGATTTTTACCCTCCACGCTACGCTCCAATACTAAATTGGTAATCTCGCGATGCCTCAGAACATGTCCTACCAACCGATCCCTTCTTCTAGTCAAGTTGTGCCACAAACTTCTCTTCTCCCCAATCCTATTCAACACCTCCTCATTAGATATGTGATCTACCCGTATAATCTTCAGCATTCTTCTGTAGCACCACATTTCGAAAGCTTCTATTCTCTTCTCTTCCAAACTATTTGTTGTCCACGTTTCACTTCCATACATGGCTACACTCCATACAAATACTTTCCGAGACGACTTCCTGACACTTAAATCTAGACTCGATATTAACAAATTTCTCTTCTTCAGAAACGCTTTCCTTCCCATTGACAGTCTACATTTTATATCCTCTCTACTTCGACCATTATCAGTTATTTTGCTTCCCAAATAGAAAAACTCCTTTACCACTTTAAGTGTTTCATTTCCTAATCTAATTCCCTCAGCATTCGCCCGACTTAATTCGACTACATTCCATTACCCTCGGTTTGCTTTTGTTGATGTTCATCTTATATCCTCCCTTCAAAACACTGTCCATTCCGTTCAACTGCTCTTCCAAGTCCTTTGGTGTCTCTGACAGAATTACAATGTCATCGGCGAACCTCAAATTTTTATTTCTTCTCCATGAATTTTAATACCTACTCCGAATTTGTCTTTTGTTTCCTACACTGCTTGTTCAATATACAGATTGAATAACATTGGGGAGAGGCTACAAACCTGTCTCACTCCCTTCCCAACCACTGCTTCCCTTTCATGCCCCTCATTTCTTATAACTGCCATTTGATATCTATACAAATTTTAAATAGCCTCGCGCTCCCTGTGTTTTACCCCTGCCTCCTTCAAAATTTGAAAGAGAGTATTCCAGTCAACATTTTCAAAAGCTTTCTCTAAGTCTACAAATGCTAGAAGCGTAGGTTTGCCTTTCCTTAATCTAGCTTCTAAGAGAAGCTGTAGGGTTAGTATTGCCTCACATTTTCCAATATTTCTACGGAATCCAAACTGATCTTCCCCAAGGTCGCCTTCTACCAGTTTTCCCATTCGTCTGTAAAGAATTCGCGTCAGTATATTGCAGCCGTGACTTATTAAACTGATAGTTCTGTAGTCTGTCAACACCTGCTTTCTTTGGGATTGGAATTATTATATTCTTATTGAATTGAAGTCTGAGAGTATTTCGCCTGTCTCATACGTCTTGCTCACCAGATGGTATAGTTTTGTCAGGATTGGCTCTGCCGAGGCCGTCAGCAGTTCTAATGGAATGTTGTCTACTCCTGGGGTCTTGTTTCGACTCAGGTCTTTCAGTTCTCTGTCAAACTCTTCACGCAGTATCATATCTCCCATTTCATCTTCATCTACATCCTCTTCCACTTCCATAATATTGTCCTCAAGTACATCACCCTTGTATAGACCCTCTATGTACTACTTCCACCTTTCTGCTTTCCCTTCTTTGCTTAGAACTGGGTTTCCATCTGAGCTCTTGATATTCATACAAGTGGTTCTCTTTTCTCCAAAGGTGTCTTTAATTTTCCTCTAGGGTGTGTCTGTCTTAGTATTATAATATATAGAGGGCAAACCCTCATAAAATTGAGTAAAAATATGGACTTTGTGTGGCAGTGCAGCTACTTATGTCTTGAATATACAAATCTACACAGGAAAATTGCCTGGACAAGCACCTGAGAACAAAAATCAAGGCATGAGAGTTGTATTGGATCTGGAACAAGAGCTAAAAGACAAAATGTCACGTGTGACAATTTCTTCATGTCACATCAGTTAGGCCAAAGCTTCACAGAAGACATCTTAAAATGCTGAGGACGGTGAGTAAAAATAAGCCTGAACTTCCTAATGATATAGGAAGCAAAGAGAATGTTCACACTTCAAAGTTCTGTTTTACTAACGATACCACACTCACACCTTTCGTTCCAAGGAAGAACAAACAGGTTGTCCTGATGCGCGTAATGCACTGCAGTGATGAAATAAGCAACAGAGAACACAAAAAACCAAAAATAATGTAGGACTACAACGTAAGTAAGGGAACAGTTGACACAATGGATCAGCTGATTGGCACCTACACATGCAAGAGGATTACTAATGATCTTTCACAATATTATCGATACTTTTGCCTACAGTGCTTCTGCGTTGTGGAGAGGAATAAATCCATGGTGAAAAAAAAATTGTTCTTCACAAAAGAAGAATATTTTTCGATGAATTGGGAAGACTCCTACTCATGCCTTACATTGAAGCTAGAAAGATACTGCCACTAAATGAACAGTCAGCGGCCATTGTTAGAACAATACAACAATAAGCGCATCAACACTAAGTTCCAGTAGTGGCAACCAAAGCTGCGTACATCCCAGGTGCAAATCCTACGCTTCAAGTCGTGATAACAACACACCAATGAAGTCTTCTAACTGTAACTAACCCGTTGGTAAATATTACATTAAATACCGTGGCCCAATTTGCGGAATTCAAAGTAAAATTGTATTCTAATTTTTCTCGTGGTTGACAATTTATACGCTAAGTGAAACTCTATTCCCCGAGAGGTCGTTGAGAGCTGGAGATTACACAGTTTGGGAGACTATTGGCATGTAAAACTGAAAATTTGTTTAAATTTTAACAAATAGACTTACATTTAAAATTATAATAATTTTTAAGAATTTATAATCATCGTGCCCTTTAAATATCACACCAGGTCAATATGACCTAAAAGAGTGGCTGTGTATAATTGTTCCAAGAACGGTAGTGGGATTAAATATATGATACTAAATATTATCCATAAACAGATGTGTTGAGGGAATTATCGTTAACATCTCCCTCAGTACCAAAATTGATATGGGTGTAAATGTAAGGCAATATTAATTATTATTAATTAATTGTTACATATTAAAATCAGCTATGGAAGACGTGTGTTATTTATATAATAGTGACAACTTAGTCTTACTTTATATCAATGTGCAGTAACATATATACAATTATTAATAGACACACACAGAAAAGAGATTCATGTCTACAGTGTTGCTTCTTCTTATCATTGTCGAAATCGACTATGTACAAATTATTTAATCAACCATATTAAATCATAAATAGTGTATCACTCCCGTGAAACTTAAGTACCCCATCATCAGTTGTTCCTGGTAGATATACTTTTCAGTTTTCCAAAGAAACCGTGAGTGCTGCACCAGATTTTGTGTCAGTGTGTCTAGCAGTCCTCTAACATATTGCAACCACTGAGGCATCTATATGGTAGAAACATTTTTCTTATTTGTATTACCCTGATTTATACATACCGTAGATGAACTTACAGTATACGAATAAGAAACGAAAATAGGTCATCTACACAAAATACATAAGAATCCCATGATAAGCAAAGGAAGTATACAATCCATCACCCAAGGTACGACAGAACATAGAGATTTTACGAATTATGCACAGCAGGATCGTCCTGCAGAGCATCGAGTAAAGATGTTACAGATACACTCACGTAAGCAGCAGGACTGTGGTGGGCAGTGCTTTCGTCGCACCATAAGGTGCCACCCCTTCATCAGCACTTGGTCTGCTGAACTGAAAACTGCACCTTGGCGCCAGAAGGCACCACGACTGGGTACACGCCACACACTGCCCTCTTGGCGACCTATTGATGATATCTGCAGGTGTTGCCCACCGTGGTGGCCTACGTCACTGAGGTTTTGGACCGCCCCTCCGTCTGTGACTCCCAATTCCTAATGAATAAAACCTTATTCAAATAGAAATGTTTACAAGACCGGTCACTGTCGATCACCTGCCACCAAAGTAATGCAACCACTCCTTGGCAGGTGAACTGCACTGTGTCCAGACATATCACAGTCATATCCTCCTGCCATCAAAGAAGTCGTACACCCCAACCTCTAGAGGGGTGGGTGTTATAAGCCTACAAAAGACACTTCTGAAAAGGTTCAACGTTGTTTGTCCGTTGCTGATGATACTGCAGTTGCAACGATTCAGTGTATATTGGCTATGGTGAAGCTTTACTCTAACCGTACTGAAGTTGACTTTCTACGGAAAAACAAAGTTGCTTTCATTGTGGTTTTCGATATTCCGTTACGTCTGGAACGGTGGTGGATCGTCGTTACTAGAACTACTCGCAAGAGTTATCCAGTGTATATTACAATACTGTGCATGCGTTATTAAATGGTCACTCGGAAACACTAGTAATTGAATAACGAGCCAAATTTGAGTAAACGTGCACAGAAATAATGGTCTATTGTTTTTGAATATTTGGACAACACCCACGTTTATGCCACGGTGTAACTATCCCTAAGATCTTTATCCAGTGCTAAGGGCAAACGTTTGACTATTCATATCACAGTGGCAACTTTATCACCCACCTCAATACAACCAATTCTCCTCCACTCAGGTGTCACGTTGCACCTCTACTACAAATAATACTTTCCGCAAACGACACTCTCCAGTGGTCGTGCTCAATGAACTAACAACCGTTAATGTATCCATGAGAAATGGCCTGTGCTATCAGTTTATCACTTTAACCTACAACAGATCGCCCATCAGAAGCCTTTGCAATTTCATTTAGTTACTAGGGCCTCCTAATAGTGATTTTCTAGAGCTGTGAACGGAAACAAAACGAAATTCTTCGAAACTTTTATTAATAAAGATTCTGAAGTCATTAAAAAACCTTTTTAACGTTTTCATCGTTGAAACTGGGACTCTTATCCTACAATGGAAGCAACTTTCGTATTCATATGACGTAGAACTCTGTCTTTGGAGATCGGAACAGTGGTTGGCATCCGTCTGAAAAGCCGGTATTAGAGGATGATTGCTCGGATAGCACAACGTGTGCACAAAAATGTTACGTACTGTGTCTTAAGTGGTCATGCACTCTCATGAATCGCCACAACTTATGATCTGCATCTCACATTATATGTGGCTTTTGAAAATCTCCATGTCGCAATATATGGAAGAAATAGCTACGTCCCATAGCCATAAAGAGACTGTTGTCGCCAACACAATATTATATTTGATTAAAAATGATGTTTTGTTTGGACGACCCTCAGTAAAGGATTTGCATTTGGCTGATTGTTGCGTCCACTTAATACAATCAACTAAACTGACAATTAATTGCGACTTGTAGTTTCTCTGAATTCGTTAAACATCTATCATTAGCATTGGTGAGGAAAATAATCACCGCCTGCATTTCCATACTCGACAATGGTGATACTATTAGCGATTCAGGAGTGGTGTGTGTGATGTAACGTTCAGAAAGTCAAAGTATTCCCACACTCAGGGACTGAGTGTATGGGAGCAGACGTAGGAATCCTGCATCTCTACTCTAGACAAGGTCTGAGTGGATGTGGTTTTCCACTGCCTTCCACCGTCATGTTAATAAGTGTCCTGCGTGTTAATGGTCTTTCCTTCGTGGGAGACAGCAGTCATACAGAATTTTTTGAAAGAAATTTCCGCTATTTGACTCTTCATTGTTCATTTATTTTACAAAATCATGATTTCGGCTTTGTAGCCATTCTCAAGTGCATGTTGAAATGTCAGACATATTTTAACATTTCAACATCGGTTAGACCATCAGTGAGAGAGCACTGTGAGTTCGTGCTGCTAATAAGTCGAGTACACCATTCGTTTGTTACATATTTTTACCAGCTTCAGAGACGAGAGACTTCAGTAATGGATAGGAACTGTGACTGCTGTGTACGGATGTGTGCTGAGTTGTTGACACTTTGATCACAACTCCAGGCTGTGATGGCTTCCATCACACAGCTTGAGGCAGCTGCCAAGGGGCATTACTGTGGCAGGTCGGACGTGGGGATGCGAGGGACGTCCAGCACGTCCCACGTGTCATTCGATCGGTCCACTGTTGTGCCCCACCCACCCCACTCCCAGGTACTGCCGTCACTGCTTGTCAAAAATGTCACAATATTCTAAATGTGCCCGCATCTCGTGGTCGTGCGGTAGCGTTCTCGCTTCCCACGCCCGGGTTCCCGGGTTCGATTCCCGGCGGAGTCAGGGATTTTCTCTGCCTTGTGATGGCTGGGTGTTGTGTGGTGTCCTTAGGTTAGTTAGGTTTAAGTAGTTCTAAGTTATAGGGGACTGATGACCATAGATGTTAAGTCCCATAGTGCTCAGAGCCATTCGAACCATTTGAGCCATTTCTAAAATGTCTTAGAAAATGTAATGTTTATATCTCAACGTTACTTAAATGTGTAAAGTGTGTTGAATCTAATAATGTGTGTTCAGTCATCGTCTAATGCTTTTTTCATCAGCAGTTTATGAGGGGAGTGAAGGTAATGAGCCACAAGAAGAAATGCAGTGGATGGCAAGTATTGTAAACAAACATCTTCTGCATTCGAATAATGGCTTAGTTAAGTAACCTGTAATTAACTACACCAACATCCAATGAAAGTACTAATACACACACACACACACACACACACACACACACACAAAACAACACGTTTTTTTGCCAAGGATGGAACAAATAATAGGAAGAAATAAGGTGTTTTATCACAAGAAATTACTGTAACCTGCAGAACGCCACGGATTGTCTGTACGCACTCTCACAAGAGATGCCCAGCTACAGCAGCAGCAATTCTAACAAATTAAAGTTGCGTTCTGTGTAAGTCACTTCACACACTGCAACCACAATGAAGCATCCAAATAAGAAATACTGTCGTAGAATTAAATACTCGAAGCTGGCATATTGGCATTGCTGATCAGAAATTCGATGTTGAGCAGGATTCCTTTATGACATAACATCAATGAGCACATGCAACCTCTATGGACTTTTAAAAGAAATGTTTTCCCCTTCTAAAGAGTCTGTACAAATTATTAACGTACACACAGCTTGTAAGCTTATCGTAATATGCAAAACGTCGACGAAACTTCTAGCAAAAAAATTAATAATGTTGTGTTGTATAACAAATTCACACGTTTTACAAGTACAACGAAACTTCAAAGTAATTATTTCCTCAGCTGTATGCATTACTTATTAAAATACTCACAGATCGTTTACTGACATTACTGATAAAAAATATGAAGTTAAGCAGCACTCTTAATATTTACAGAAATGTGTTATACCTAAGTCTGCTACTATAAAGAAGTAAAGCAATTACATTCTACCATTAGTAATAAATTCTTCACAGTTAACGAAGTATAAAAGTGTCAGAATCCTGTTTTAGCTACAGTAGCATATCTTCCGTAATAAATCCAGAATCAACGAATAGTTCTGATGTAGAAAATCGAATGACAGTACACATTTTTGTACTTCGTTAGTTGTGACAAACTAATCACTTCTGAGAACAACCGAATAGAGCTACGTTGCTGTAACACCAGATGATGAGTGGAGGAAAGAGTGGTGCGTGGTGTGTTTTCTTCTTTGATAAATAAAGCGTGTCATTCCGATACTTCTGAGCCTAATGCCAATGAGGCTACATTGCAGCTGGTTTTTGCATTATAATACTAGATACTGACGGGAGGAGAGGAGGGGAAGGTATAATTACTAAACGTTTGCGTTCGCCATTTTGCGTATATAATCCAAATCTTTGATCTTGCAGTCATTTTATTATTACATTACGGGTATATATATGTGTATTTTAGTAACGTAATGTGACATTATTTTTACGCTAGAGGAAGTAATGGTTACTTTTGACTTTAATCTGAGGATTACTTAATGTTTAATGCCAGTTTGGTACTAGGTTTAACACTATGCACTGACTGCTGGGAAACAGGGAAGTGTGTGCTACATACGATGTAATTGGTCACCATTTTACAGACCAATTATCTACTCTGCTCTGATTGGTTGGAAAGAAGAGGGTGCTTGGTTTATGAAACACACAACTCGTCTATTTCGACTGAACTGGATTTTTTTAATACTGCACTATGGCTGAGTGGATATAGGGAGAACAGCCTTTCGTGACTGGCTAGAGTTGTGAGAGGGGAGGGTTTATTTTTTTTTATTTTCCACTAACACAATTGGACTATTTACGACTTCTTAGAGTTTCCATTGTTTCTTGCATATTTAATATTGCAGTATGTCTTGCTGGAGATGTATGTATGGCTTGCAAATGATAAGGATGATGACGTCACTGATAACAGTGACAAAGGTGATGGTGTCACACATAACAGTGATGATGTCACTGATGATGTCACTTATAACGGTCATGACATCATTGGCATAACTGACCTAGAGGGTTTGGAAGTCCAGTGTACACAAAGTGTTCTAGATGGTACATTACTGCTCGTGCCCTCATTTTATTAAACGCTGTGGAGACATTTGGAATTCCACACAGGATGTTTGTGCAAGAACTGGTGATCAGTAACTCTACGCCAGTACCTCTCTACCAATTGCTGATCAAATAAGGCTGTTAAAATTTCACCCTCTATCAGAATAGAAACTGACAAAGGTGTCATATTATATAGTATAGCCGAAATCCTCAAGCATAGGCTTTCACCTGTCACAAATAATGGTCCAACAGTGAGGAACGTATAATGATATAATTCACCCAACTTTATCGCCCAATAGATGGCGAATATAGTAGTGGTAGTAGTAGTGGTACTAGTAGTATTAGTAGTAGCATTAGTAATTTTATTCGTCTGTGGATCACGTTTGCACAGATATTCGACATCTCACGGTATCAAAGGTAAAGAACAGAATGTATAATTAATTCATGTATAAAGCCATTTACATATTGTACTTATAGGTCCCATAACAGCATTAGTATGAAACAGTTTAAAGAAACCATGAGAATCCCACATCAGGATGGCCAGGATGTTCCTCTCGAACAAAAGGCTACTCATTTCAAAACAATGCCCCTTTTATCTTTGGACACAGTACTGTTTTGAAAAGAAGTTATTTAATAATAGAAAACGATAGTGCTACAGTGTTCATTCATTTTTGGCTACCTGTCACACACATCGAGAAAATCGTCTTGGGCTTCGATCTGGGTGGCTGTGTGAGAGTCAATTTCATCATCTTCTGGTGAACGTGACTCCTGGTGCCTCTGATGGAATATGATGAGAATGACTCTCACTGAAATGTAGACTTACAATGTATCCACCTGGATGGGAGCCCAATAAAATTATGTCAGCAACATACACCGAAAAATTCTATATTCACACACTTACACACACACACACAGACACACACACACACAATCGACTGACATCACAACGATAGGAATGAAATTTAGTTCCTGTTTTCCATACCGCAACTTTATACTGCTAGCTTCAAATATTGAGTTAGCTCCTGTCGATAATGAATGGAATCTCGAGTTAAAAAAAAAAAAAAGAAACTGTTGACTGTGGAAAGAAGACGCGAGTCGGTTAACACTGATGGATATTTGCATTTGTATAGTTTTCACCTACGAAATCATGTACTGCTCCAATGAAACATTAACTGTAGAGAGTCACTCAAGCTCCGAAGGAAGATGTGCCCCATTTGCCATTAAGACATGTTGTCTCACAGTAGATGGGATATGTTGTGGCATTTCCTTTAAATGTAAACGCCCTGCTCAGTGGAGTCCTCCATAAATCACGTCCTCGAAAGAAAGGGGAAAACTTTAGAAAGCGGGAAATAGGACGATACCGGTAACCAGCAGCGTTGAGAGGAAAGACCAGGGGGAGGAACAGCTCAGTGACGTATTGCGATGGGACATAATTACGGTAGGCCAGTGAGGGAGGAGATGGGGGAGGGGGGAGAGGAGCAGTGGAGGGGGCGGTTTCCCTCGAGACAAAGCCGGCTGTCGGGGTGCTGGGATTGCCGGCCACCGCTGCCGCTCCCCGCGCCGCCCCACTCGTACATCAAGAGATACAAAGGCGGGCGGCCCAGATCCCGCCGGCTTTCTTCTCGCTCGTCCAGAGGCCGAGCTGCCGCCTCCACTGATGATGGCGCTGAGCTGCTGCTGTTTGGGTGGAGAAAGTCTAAGCTGCGTCACGGAGTGACCGACTTCTCTAGGGACACCTTTATTCTCTCCCTTTGCGGCAGCAAGCGTTTCAGATCTACCAAGGCATCTTTCAAAGCGGCCCTTTTTGAGTGTCAAATTATACAGACTGTCACTCAAAACTTGAGAACGAGAGTAAATTTCGCACAATGTGTCACTTACAAATAACAGCTCGATGAAACTTGGACCACACATAGAAAGAACTTCTAGAATTTATAATGTAGAAAGTGACTGAAAGCAATGAAACGAACAGAAGTAAGATTTTTATTCATTGACAATAACTAAAGTAAAGTCATCACGATTTATGATTTCTTTTCCGTATATCCTTTCTTGTGACAAATGATCTTCAGGATTTCTGCTGTTCACTTACGTAACAGAATTCTGATGCTATTTCATTATATTGGAACCCGCCACGGTGGCTCAATACACTATCTCCAGGCTTTAATTCATTCTGAGATGATGAACACCAATAGCATACACAATCCCATCATTGGCCACTCTGTAGAATACTGCAAGAGCGATGTTTTGTCTGCCATGGTAGTTGGTGGTTGTGGACACATCACTTTTACAGTATTCTATGGAAGCCAGTTCATATACATGGCCACTAAGGGGATTGTGTATACGAATGGAGTTCATCCCTTCAGCGCCAGTTATGGTCTGAAGATAGTGTGTTGAGTCACCAAAACTGGCTGCAATGTCTCAAAATAATATCAAAACGACGCTGCAGGTGTGTCATTTTATTAGTCGGTTTATGATGGTTCTCTTGGCAGTATAAAAGGCGGGCCATGGTTCTCATTATGGAGGGTAAGTGATCACCACAGGTGGCATTGCATCTTCTGCAGTGTGCTTGAATGCTTAAATGGGGGAGTGTACTGTGTCCAGAGATTTGAAGGTCAGTATTCCCATGCAACATTATACCTGCCGACATCATAACGCTTGCAACACCAAAAGGTTCGACGATATTCCTGGGTGCATTCTGTGCTCTCATCTCTCGCCAAATGAGGATACATCCACGTTCACTACTCTCATGCTGTCATGCACCGGCCGCTTGTGGCCGAGACGTTCTGGCGCTACAGTCTGGAAGCGCGCGACCGCTACGGTCGCAGGTTCGAATCCTGCCTCGGGCATGGATGTGTGTGTTGTCCTTAGGTTAGTTAGGTTTAAGTAGTTCTCAGTTCTAGGGGACTTATGACCTCAGCAGTTGAGTCGCATACTGCTCGGAACCCTTCGAACCATTTTTTTTTTTTTTTTTTTTGCTCTCATACGAGAAGAGCGTGAAAGCCCACCCTTCATTTGTCATGTACCTGTACTCTTGGCACCATCGAAAACGGTGCCGCTGATGTACAGGTGACAACGGAACACAGCTTACTGGTCATTGGCCAAGGAGACTGCCAATGTGCTGTCACTGTGCAGTCTGGAGCATGAGATGGCGTGCTTATAGTTCTGTTAAACATAGTTGCAATTGCACTCGTTGCTTTAGATGGGTCCCTTGTTGCTTGCTGCCCTGTGTAGCTGCCATCTGCTACTGTAGTTGACCATGGTCGACCACTTACCCTCCTTTGGGCAGCAGTGGCCGTGGTTCTGAACGCTCCCCTTGCACTTGAAACTGTATTGCGAACAATGACAACTTCCTGGGCTACACTCGTCACTTTTCGTCCTTCTTACACTTTCCCAATGGATCTTCGCCGTGTGAAGTCATCCAAGGGTTGCGTTTGGGCCATATTCTAATCAAGGACAACACCACAGTAACTTCTCGCTGACTGACATACCCTCATTTTTTCCGTTCGTTCCACTGCCTCTAGCTGACACGCTGGCACCATTTGGTGATATAGTCACATTAACCTCACATCGAGTGACGTCCACATTTCTGTTGCTGACTGGGAAACCTCTGGCAGCATTCTCTGGCCCCTTCATTCATTTCAACCTAGTGGTTAGTATTTAACAAATAAATTCGTTGAACAGCCGTGCAAATTGAGAAGTTACTTTATTTCATTTTCGCTAACAGTTTCAGAAATCCAATATGCCATCTTCAGGCCCCTGCATAGTAAAAAGAGTACACATTTAGTGTATACCAAGGCGTACCACAGCAAACTTTACATAAAGTGTAGGGTAATAATAAAATTACTTAAAAAGCAAAAAATGCACGAAGCAACGTTAGGACAGATCTCTGTGTACATATAGCGCAACAAAATAGTATATATACATACTGCTTAGCAATGTAACTATTTCAACATCACAGAGTTATCAGAAAACATCCTAAAATTTAAAAGACCAAAAATAGACAGTATAAAGTCTGAATCTGAGCGTACAATGCCAGATGAATAAAAACCCTAATTCATGTGAGAACTTATCCTCATTCAAAGAAAAATGCCACACTATCATCTATAAAAGAAGATAATAGTGCTCGTGTCAACAGCCTAAGTATTATCGGTACTGATGATATAATTAGTTGTCACAGCACCAAAAATTGCGACGTGGTGCAAAACCGGGTGACAGACAACATAGTAAGTGAAAGAACTCGCGGAAAATACTCAAAAAATATCTTCAGAGCTTACATTATATACCAAATCAAAGTAAAAAGATATTACTTTGTGTCCCTTACATCACTTAACAGGCAGGCAATACAAGAGTGGAGCAAACAAGAACCTCATATGCATATTAACTAAGGGGAGTCCTCCAAAATCTCAGCGACAACGTCATACTATTTTCCCTGGAGTATAAGGTATCACACGAATGATATATATATACAAATGATGGACCCATCCAAATAGGAACTGACACATAGCAGAATTGTGTGGTGATAGGTAATGCAGGGATGGACAAAGCTAAAAGATCGGTAGGTGTGTGGGGACCCAAAAAACACCAAAGTATGATCCCGCTAATTGAGTAACACACTTGTGCACATAAGGGGGCAACAAGTGTGAGCGAAAAAGGAGTTATTAAATGATTATGCTTATCCATTACGGATATTTTAGAACCGTGCCTGTATATACACTCCTGGAAATTGAAATAAGAACATTGTCCCAGGAAGGGGAAACTTTATTGACACGTTCCTGGGGACAGATACATCACGTGATCACACTGACAGAACCACAGGCACATAGACACAGGCAACAGAGTATGCACAATGTCGGCACTAGTACAGTGTATATCCACATTTCGCAGCAATGCAGGCTGCTATTCTCCCATGGAGACGATCGTAGAGATGCTGGATGTAGTCCTGTGGAACGGCTTGCCATGCCATTTCCACCTGGCGCCTCAGTTGGACCAGCGTTCGTGCTGGACGTGCAGACCGCATGAGACGACGCTTCATCCAGTCCCAAACATGCTCAATGCGGGACAGATCCGGAGCTCTTGCTGGCCAGGATAGTTGACTTACACCTTCTAGAGCACGTTAGGTGGCACGGGATACATGCGGACGTGCATTGTCCTGTTGGAACAGCAAGTTCCCTTGCCGGTCTAGGAATGGTAGAACGATGGGTTCGATGACGGTTTGGATGTACCGTGCACTATTCAGTGTCCCCTCGACGATCACCAGACGTGTACGGCCAGTGTAGGAGATCGCTCCCCACACCATGATGCCGGGTGTTGGCCCTGTGTGCCTCGGTCGTATGCAGTCCTGATTGTGGCGCTCACCTGCACGGCGCCAAACACGGATACGACCATCATTGGCACCAAGGCAGAAGCGACTCTCATCGCTGAAGACGACACGTCACCATTCGTCCCTCCATTCACCCCTGTCGCGACACCACTGGAGGCGGGCTGCACGATGTTGGGGCGTGAGCGGAAGACGGCCTAACGGTGTGCGGGACCGTAGCCCAGCTTCATGGAGACGGTTGCGAATGGTCCTCGCCGATACCCCAGGAGCAACAGTGTCCTTAATTTGCTGGGAAGTGGCGGTGCGGTCCCCTACGGCACTGCGTAGGATCCTACGGTCTTAGCGTGCATCCGTGCGTCGCTGCGGTCCGGTCCCAGGTCGACGGGCACGTGCACCTTCCGCCGACCACTGGCGACAACATCGATGTGCTGTGGAGACCTCACGCCCCACGTGTTGAGCAATTCGGCGGGACGTCCACCCGGCCTCCCGCATGCCCACTATGCGCCCTCGCTCAAAGGCCGTCAACTGCACATACGGCTCACGTCCACGCTGTCGCTGTAAGACTGCGATGGAGCTCCGTATGCCACGGCAAACTGGCTGACACTGACGGCGGCGGTGCACAAATGCTGCGCAGCTAGCGCCATTCGACGGCCAACACCGCGGTTCCTGGTGTGTCCGCTGTGCCGTGCGTGTGATCATTGCTTGTACAGCCCTCTCGCAGTGTCCGGAGCAAGTATGGTGGGTCTGACACACCGGTGTCAATGTGTTCTTTTTTCCATTTCCAGGAGTGTAGAATGTAAATAAGTTATACAAAACTGCAACCAGTCACTTTTTTGAATAATCATGTTTTATTCCATGAACCGGTTTTCGAAAGTTTTCACGTTCATCTTCAGATGGTTTCAGGAAGTTACATCATTATTGCTAGCATAATGCTGGGTGCTGGCTCTATGACAAAAAGATGGAACACACTTTAATATATCGCCATGACTATAGCTTGTCTGTCGATATGGATGTAAATTTAGTTTTTTACTTACTGCGACAGTATAGGCGCCTTTTCTCTGTTAGTGTCCATCTGTCTACCTTCATTTTGACACTAACCAAAAAAAGTTGCCTGTATTGTCGCAGTAAGGCAATGCAGGAAACAATGACAACTAATCGCATCCCACTCATGAGATACAATCAAGAAGTACCAAATATCCCACACATGAAATGTTGAATGTGTCACCCTTTGGGTCTCTAACCGGCTGAAAGGTGGTATTCAGACGAATATATAACACCAAATCACACCATAAGGAAACAGTAAAAACCTCGCCTTCCTGAGTCTTGAGAATACCTCATTCTCATTAAAAAATCCATTCATACAAACGTACAGGTTTACAAATACCAAAAAACCAAAAACATGGCCAATAATATGAATGTGCTACATACCAGAAGATTATAGTGTTACACTGTGAGACACAAAGAGTTTCGAAACAACCAAGATCTGTTAGCTGACAACACCATATTCAGAGAAAAGGGACCTACCATATGTCAGAGCCAAACAAAGAAATGCGTTACTGTAAATGTAAAGAAGTACATTCACACTAAAAATCATAGAAACAAGATCACAGGTGTAGATTGTCGGAAACATAATGGTCGACAACACAAAGTCTTCAATTAATAAGGTGGTACACATATATAGGTAATCCAAGTTACACCTATGAGTCAAAGGAAACAATGAAATAACGATGCAGAATTTACTAAAATAAAACCAAAGACTAGCATGTAATGTCCAGACACTAATGTGCCAAAATTATTTTAGCCAAATGAAATCGGTAGTATAGTTTTACAAACAGAAAACGCCCTTGGGGAATAGATAAAAAAATAAGTAGCTATTAAACGCCGTGTCTCGCTTACAGAACCGACCATACCACCGTACATCTGCTAAAGATCATAATATCGGCAAATAAGAGTCGTCAATGAAACTATGGAAACCTAACCAGTTACAACAAGCCATGTAATCGCAACCAAAACTATAAAACCACTGCGTCCTTTGAATATTCAATTCGCAAGGATTAGCGTTAGAAACCAAACTAAAAGGATAGCCAGATTCGACCTTGGGAACCACAATCTTTTAATGTGTTTTGGATATATACATTTACATCTACATTTGCATGGATACTCTGCAAATCACATTTAAGTGCCTAGCCGAGGGTTCATCGAACCACCTTAATAATTCTCTATTATTCCAATTTCGTATAGCACGCGGAAAGAATAAACACCTATATCTTTCCGTAAGAGCTATAATTTCCCTTATTTCATCGTGGTGATCGTTCCTTCCTATGCAGGTCGATGGTAACGGAATATTTTCAAATTCGGAGGAGCAAGTTGGTGATTGGAATCTCGTGAGAAGTTTCCGTCGCAACGAAAAACGCCTTTTTTTTAATGATGTCCAGATCAAAACCTGTATCATTTCTGTAACACTCTCTCCTATACTTTGCCATAATACGAAACGTGCTGCCTTTCTTTAAATTTTGTCGATGTACTCCGTCAGTCCTATATGGTAAGGATCCCACACCACGCAGCAGTATTCTAAAAGAGGACGGACAAGCGTAATGTAGGCAGTCTCCTTAGTTGATCAGTTACATTTTCTAAGTGCCCTGCCAACAAAACGCAGTCTTTGGTTAGCCTTACCCACAACATTTTCTATGGGTTCCTTCCAATTGAAGTTGTTAACTGACTACCATGTACACACTGCATGGAACGTTTTCCTACCCATGGCATTGTGGTAAAACAACGAGTGGTAACAGTATAAAAGAACAAACAATACTTCCTGGCAAAATATGGTGTTAATCTCGTAGGATGCCGCGCATACAAATGTCCCAAATGTCCCAGCAGGAAACCACCATGGTCCTGCTGGGACATTTGTACGCGTGGCATCCTATGTGCTGACACCACATTTTTGCCAGCCAATCTGATGATAGCCTGTATAAAGCGAAAAGCGTCATTGGAGGGTAAATAAAACAAAAAAATCCAGTTTTGCAACCAACACTGTTTGTTCTTTCATTCACCACATAGAGATTAAAACAGTGTGGTAGCACTTCTACATTATCCAAAGCGCTTGAAAGTGGCCAGATTGGTCCTTTAATACTCTGGCATTTAGAAAAGAGCCGACTGTCTTCTAGTGTAGATTTCTAGTGTAGATTTCCACTCGTATCTTCTTTGTGTCCTTCCTGTTTTAAGTTACGCTTGCGAAACTTCTATAATAAGTGAACTTACGAATGTGAAAATTGAAGCTTAACTACACTCCTGGAAATTGAAATAAGAACACCGTGAATTCATTGTCCCAGGAAGGGGCAACTTTATTGACACATTCCTGGGGTCAGATACATCACATGATCACACTGACAGAACCACAGGCACATAGACACAGGCAACATAGCATGCACAATGTCGGCACTAGTACAGTGTATGTCCACCTTTCGCAGCAATACAGGCTGCTGTTCTCCCATGGAGACGATCGTAGAGATGCTGGATGTAGTCCTGTGGAACGGCTTGCCATGCCATTTCCACCTGGCGCCTCAGTTGGACCAGCGTTCGTGCTGGACGTGCAGACCGCGTGAGACGACGCTTCATCCAGTCCCAAACATGCTCAATGGGGGACAGATCCGGAGATCTTGCTGGCCAGGTTAGTTGACTTACACCTTCTAGAGCACGTTGGGTGGCACGGGATACATGCGGACGTGCATTGTCCTGTTGGAACAGCAAGTCCCCTTGCCGGTCTAGGAATGGTAGAACGATGGGTTCGATGACGGTTTGGATGTACCGTGCACTATTCAGTGTCCCCTCGACGATCACCAGAGGTGTACGGCCAGTGTAGGAGATCGCTCCCCACACCATGATGCCGGGTGTTGGTTCTGTGTGCCTGGGTCGTATGCAGTCCTGATTGTGGCGCTCACCTGCACGGCGCCTAACACGCATACGACCATCATTGGCACCAAGGCAGAAGCGACTCTCATCGCTGAAGACGACACGTCTCCATTCGTCCCTCCGTTCACGCCTGTCGCGACACTACTGGAGGCGGGTTGCACGATGTTGGGGCGTGAGCGGAAGACGGCCTAACGGTGTGCGGGACCGTAGCCCAGCTTCATGGAGACGGTTCCGAATGGTCCTCGCCGATACCCCAGGAGCAACAGTGTCGCTAATTTGCTGGGAAGTGGCGGTGCGGTCCCCTACAGCACTGCGTAGGATCCTACGGTCTTAGCGTGCATCCGTGCGTCGCTGCGGTCCGGTCCCAGGTCGACGGGCACGTGCACCTTTCGCCGACCACTGGCGACAACATCGATGTACTGTGGAGACCTCACGCCCCACGTGTTGAGCAATTCGCCGGTACGTTCACCCGGCCTCCCGCATGCCCACTATACGCCCTCGCTCAAAGTCCGTCAACTGCACATACGGTTCACGTCCACGCTATCGCGGCATGCTACCAGTGTTAAAGACTGCGATGGAGCTCCGTATGCCACGGCAAACTGGCTGACACTGACGGCGGCGGTGCACAAATGCCGTGCAGCTAGCGCCATTCGACGGCCAACACCGCGGTTCGTGGTGTGTCCGCTGTGCCGTGCGTGTGATCATTGCTTGTACAGCCCTCTCGCAGTGTCCGGAGCAAGTATGGTGGGCCTGACATACCGGTGTCAATGTGTTCTTTTTTCCATTTCCAGGAGTGTAGATGAGATCAAAAACAACTTTCGATATTTGCACAGCGACGAGTCATTGATTTAGTACAATGAGGCATTGAAATCGAAGTGGCCAACATATATGGCAAGATGAAGATGGGAGATTGGAGAAAGAGGTCCTTTGAGTGGAGCACGAGATGAGATTGATAGATGGAGATAAGGAGAGAGAACTTACGCAAGGGACATCTCTAGACCACTGGTGTAACCTTATTGGAAGAATCCTTGGCTTCAACTGGTAGGAGGCAGTTCCGATAATGTGTAAACCACTAAATTGTGTGATCTTGTTAGAACATACTGCTTATCTTCAAGAAGCTGATTCACTTTAGAGATACTGTTTAATTGCATATAACTTCTCAATTAAATGAGAGAATCATTTTCTGTGAAAGCCTATCATAAAGTTCTAGTTGTTGAACTCTTTCTAGGTGTTTCAAGTAGTCGCCGTTAACATCCATATACAGGCGATGCCGCTGAACTGCTGCACGAACTACAGATTGCAATGTGCCCCGTTGGATGTTTCCATAGGAATATTCGTTGCATTCTCGAAGTTCTTCCAATATGCGTGGTTTTTCTCGATTAACGATGTCATTTGAAATTTCGCATTGGTAATGGTCTGGGAGCGTTGAATCTGGAGAACATGGTGGATACTCCACAACAACACCTTCTCGGCCTGTCCATCTTGCGAGTAGATTTTTAGTTGAGGAACCCCTTACACTATTATTGCAGTGGGGCTGGTCCCCATCTTGTTGAAAATGTAACCTTTCGTCCACATGCAACTCAGGGATGGTAGGTAAAGTGGAAGTCTCAGGCTTCTGTAGGTATACCTTCCTGGTAAATGTGCTGTCAAAGAAGGACAAGCCAATCAAACCCTCATGAGATAACCACACTACACATTCATTCCGGTGGAATCGTAAGGCTGTTACAATTTCGAAGGTGAATCTCCTTTACAAAATTCTTGATCCACAGCATTACATCACCTCTGTCAAGCATTCCACCAAGACATTAAAGTGACTTAAAGAGATTGGGTCATTCGCATCAAAGACGAGTCGTCGAGGTAGATGTTATACTATTGCAGAGATGTAAATAGAGGAACAAGGGTGCTGTTGAGTGGACTCCTTATCTCTCGTAATGTTCGTCCATAATGTTTACGAGAGAAGCAAGAGGGACGCACCATAATAGTTGTACAATGTACGACTTCTAAACTCAACTATCTGGATTCGTGCCATTCTCCCAACGATTTCCAGATAAATGCTCTGAGCTTCTGTGTTACATTTTCGTATGGTCTTGCCCGACTGTCCAAGCTACTCGTTGATAACTGCTGTCAGTACGCCTTTATAAGGACCAAAAATACTGGAGCAGTGATCTACAAAAGTCCGACTACCGAAATGCAAGCCATTTCAATCTACCAATCCACTTTCCAAGAACCCTCCAGACAAATAAAAGTCTGTCATACACTTTTCCAACAGCTAGTTTCTCGCTTACTCGTATGTGGATTCTGAGTCACTACAGCTAGTATTGCAATTTCGTTATTGCTGTCCCACTAACAGTTGCTCTACAAGTTCTTTTTCTAGGCGTCAGTAAGTTGTTTTATAACACAGTAGACAGTCGTAGGAAATCGTGGGACATGAGCAAAACGTGTGACATGAACAGCAACAGCAGCGTCCAAATTTCTTGCCGCCTCTCCTTAAATTAAAATTATTTCGTTCTGAGGGTAGGACATCCATTACCAGAGAAGGCTCCGTAGAGGAGTGAAGTCGTGTCGTCGCGTGTTCAGCTTCAGCGCTGTGGTGGGGCGCTGAGCGGTGGAGGGTGCGTATCGAGTGTACTCGGCATGCTTGTATTCATGGCAGCGGCGCCTGTCACTATAGTTAAGAACATTTTTCCTTAATATTATTGTGGGATGTGTTCCGCTAATGGGCGCTTAGCAACCGGGGCGAGAGTTACCGCGGTTGCAAGGAAGAACACACTGAAATCAGTCACTCTGATGGCGAGATTTTAGGAGACACAAAAATTCATCATTCTGATAGCGTAGAGACTGACCGAAAGGAACAGAAAAGAACATTACACTAAAAGTAGCTTCTTAGCCATTTTTAAATAATGCCCAAAAGTAAAGTTTTATTGTACAATCGAACTTGCAAAACTGAATTACATTTTGAACAAAAAGTCAAGTTTGGAAAAAAAAACTTTAATTTTTTGTCGCAAACGTAAGGTACAATTAAATGAGTCGCTTTTTGAATAATAAAAACAGAGTGAAATAAATTTTGTCGTTTACAGCAAATAACAAACAATGTTTGAGGGTATACAATAGGTATATTTTTTGGTTTAAAATCAGAATCTACAGTAAAACGATAGGTTCCCATTCGAAAATACAAAGTTAACACCTATGGGAAAAGCGAGTGGTAGCAGGTAACGAGTTGTGGCGCGGACAGACGTCAGTTTCGGTAATGTTAAGTTCCCATCTAGAACTTCTTTTTGTACGATGCATATATTTCTAGATTTTTATTTTGCAAATTAAAACTAACACCCTGTATATAACCGTACGTCTGATTTCTGACAGAACAAATACAATAAATTTGTTAGGAACTGTTAACGCAGTACTGAATTAAACGGTGGGACGTTGTTATATCCATTACAGTCTGCGACAACTTCCACAAGTTTAAGATAAGTTTAAAAGGCCACTTGCTGTCACTCTCTTGTATTGTAGTTTCACTCATTCGTAAAACATACAATTGGAAAGATCTGTAATTTCAGAATAACAAGCTGTTATCAATGCCTACTTATTTCAAAACTAGTAGGCTGTTACAAAACGACTCAGTTTTCATCAGTCTAGAATCTCTAAAAGCAACCTTAACTGAGACAGACTATGTAAACTGAATAATTTTCACCTTAACGATCAACTACCAGTGTAAGAGGAAATTCTTGACCCCTTATTGGGGTAACAGGAAGTATCGTTATCTTTGTTTTTTTCGTTAAGTGACATGATCTTTGGTTTTTGTCTCTCACTGAGTGCAATTCACCATTCTGCCTCATACTGCTGTATTTCGCCTGTAGATCTATCTGCGATTGTTTTCCACATTTACAGTCACTGTGATACGTGCAGCTACGATTCAGATTAACGGCCGGCCTGAGTGATCGAGCGGTTCTAGGCGCTACAGTCTGGTACCGTGCGACCGATACAGTTGCAGGTTTGAATTCCGCCTCGGGCATGGATGTGTGTGATGTCTTTAGGTTAGTCAGGTTCAAGTAGTTCTACGTTCTAGGGGACTGATGACCTCAGAAGTTAAGTTCCATGGTGCTCAGTGCTAAAATTATAGAAACGACGCAGTTTTTAGTATAAATTATTTGTCTAGTTTCTTGGTGTGTCCCAACCAGTTGCACAGTCTTCTGTAACATTTGCATAGAAGTACAGACTTCTCTCCTCCTTTTCTCGATAAGAATATGACATTTTTAAGAGCTAAAAATATGAAGTAGAAAGTTTGTATCAGTCATTGCTCACGCAAGTTCTATTTACTGGCTCTGTAAACGACCAATGCGCAAAGGGAATTTATTTGTGGTTCTGAAGTTCATTTGTCGTCCGGCCCTTAAAGGCGTTATGAGCTACTAATTGACTGTCGTAAAAAATGGCACTAAGCCTATGAGACAATCACCGACCTCTTTTACCCTTATTTCTCTTTCGATGTAGAGTTATCAAAAATTGCCGAATCACGGCGTCAGTGAGGTTTTTTACGACGATGTTCTTGTTCTATGAAACCAAAGCCTCCTCATTGCGTGCAAATACCGACAAACATTTACAGTTCATACTTCTGCGCCATACAGTGTCACCATGTGTTCTTCGAACGTGTTAATACACACTGAACAGTACCAACACAAATACATTTCGCATGGCAATCCGTACATTTTTAGACTGACTGCCTTTGACGTAATATGGACGAGAAATGGTGAAGAATGCGTGTAGCACAGATAACTATGTCATAGCTCTCCTCAACTTTCAGACTTCATTAAGGTGAGTGAAAACCGTGGATGCGAACACAGTATTTCTCTCTCGCTTTAATTAGATGGCCCGCTGTGTGTGCGCGCGATTTGTGTCTTTCAGGGGTTACGGAGCAGAAAATCAAAGAAGACTTTGCAAGGCTGAGGTGAGGCCGTAATAAGCACTGCGGTTACTTTGTCGCTGGAAGTTCTCAACAAAGAAGCGACAGCTTCTTTGTATTCAAAGCTGGTAACTCTAACACTCTACGAGACAACTTTCACTGTTATAAGAAACAGCTAAGTGCAAGCCTTAGGCTGACGTTCTTTATATCTGCGTGAAGGCTTCTGTTCTTATTACAAATAAGACAGAGTTTACATTTACAGTCTGATCTACACTCTTGGAGATGCAGAGTGAAAAATTCTCTTCAAACGATCTCACTGTGTAACATTATATAAAAAACAGAAAGACAGAGACCATAGAAACTACAGTGCTTTTCTATTAGAGCTGCAACGTCACTGACAATGCGAACACTGATAAAAGGAAACGTTTGTCGAACAGTTCTACATTAGGAGGTCTACAAAGGAAATTTCTGCATGGTGATAAGTATAGATAATACTGAACGACTGAGCTTTACATTGATTTGTACCAGTGATATTCTTAATTTTTTTTATTTATATGCTGAAAATATGTACGTTTTATTTACTTTGGTTCACTTTTTGTCTGCTTGCAAGTACATTTCTGCAATCCTTGTCTATGAGGTGACTGAGCTGCTCCTACCCATGTAGCTTTATGCAGCCGTCATGGAAGAACAATGGCGTTGGCAGTTCGCTCTGTACATGTGAAGAACATTGTCAAAATTTGCAAAATAACTTGTAAGGAAAATGAATTCGTCTTAGAGCTATTGTATAAATTTTGTTTATGAAACTACCTGAGCATATTAATGTCGCGAGTCCTGTATTAATATTTTTATTGGGTTGTATACCAGAAAGTTGCTACTTCCATGCTAATGGCCTTGCCTCATTGGTAACACCGCTTTCCAACAGAACACTAAAGTTAACCCCTGGCGGGCTGGGCTAACACTTGGATGGGTGAGCGCTGATGGCTAGCTGGAAGCTCTTAGCCCTTGTGAGGGAAACTTTGAGTTACTTGACAGAGAAGTAGCAGCTCCGGTCTCGTAATCTGACCTACGACCGGGAGAGCAGTGTGCTGACCACATGCCATTCCATATCCGCATTCAGTGACACCTGTGGGCTGAGTATGACACTGTGGCCGGTTGATACCATTGGGCCTTCCTGGCCTGTTGGGACGGAGTTTAGTGTTTTTGTTACTTTCATGCTTTCCATTTTGATATCTCCTGTTAATTTAGTTGTCTGTAATGATGAAACATACTTTGCAAAGTAAAGTTTCTGAACCATTTAAGGAATATTAAGTACTATAAATATAACGAACTTACAGATACATTCAAAATATGTATGACTATACTGTTAATTACACTAAGATTGAAGACACTTGAATGGGTCTGGCCGAAGTAAGGTATATGTCTTCGCACAAAAGCACAGTGTAGAGGCCACGCAGAATAAGGTTACCGGTAGGTGCTCAGTCGGCACACGTGGGTAGAGCAGTAGTGGTGCGGGTTATTGACAATCTCTGCAGGCGCAATGCCGAGCCCTGCAGGGGAAATACCATTCTAAACTGAAGTCTTCACCCATAAATTTTGTAAATATTAAGTAGGTCGCCTCCAAGGTGACACTTGGTTGGTGATCATTCAAGAAGATCTATCACATCTGATTTGGTTAATATCTAAAAGGAATTCGGCTTAAAATGCAACAAAGGCAGCCACTTATTTTCGCCTGCCTTGTTAACAATTTGTAACTTTCAGAAAAGAGACATGAAGGCGGACTTGGAGTAAAACCTACATATTTCTCTTGGTGCCACATTAAAATTTGCTTCTTTAACTAAAACACAACAAAGTTTAGACAGTGTCACCTCTCTAACATGTTGTGCAGATGCAACTGCGAGAGAGTTCAGAAACAGTGGTTTTTAGCGTTCACTAAGAAAGGAATGGAAAAACTGCTAGAAACGGTCCTTGGGGAAGATCAGTTTGGATTCCGCAGAGATGTTGGAACACGTGAGGCAGTACTGGCCTTACGACCTATCTTAGAAGAAAGGTTATGAAAAGGCAAACCTACGTTTCTAGCATTTATAGACTTAGAGAAAGCTTTTGACAATGTTAACTGGAATACTCTCTTCCAAATTCTGAAGGTGGCGGGGGTAAAATACACGGAGCGAAAGGCTATTTACAATTTGTACAGAAACCAGATGGCAGTTATAAGAGTCGAGGGGTATGAAAGGGAAGCAGTGGTTGGGAAGGGAGTAAGACAGGGTTGTAGCCTCTCCCCGATGTTATTCAATCTGTATATTGAGCAAACAGTAAAGGAAACAAAAGAAAAATTCGGAGTAGGTATTAAAATTCGTGGAGAAGAAATAAAAAAATTGAGGTTCACCGATGACATTGTAATTCTATCAGAGACAGCAAAGGACTTGGAAGAGCAGTTGAACCGAATGGACAGTGTCTTGAAAGTAGGATATAAGATGAACATTAACAAAAGCAAAACGAGAATAATAGAATGTAGTCAAATTAAATCGGATGATGCTGAGGGAATTAGATTAGGAAATGAAACACTTAAAGTAGTAAAGGAGTTTTGCTATTCAGGGAGTAAAATAACTGATGATGGTCGAAGTAGAGAGGATATAAAATGTAGACTGGCAATGGCAAGGAAAGCGTTTCTGAAGAAGAGAAATTTGCTAACATCGAGTACAGATTTAAGTGTCAGAAATCGTTTCTGAAGGTATTTGTATGGAGTGTAGCCATGTATGGAAGTGAAACATCGATGATAAATAGTTTGGACAAGAAGAGAATAGAAGCTTTCGAAATGTGGTGCTACAGAAGAATGCTGAAGATTAGATGGGTAGATCACATACTAATGAGGAGGTATTGAATAGAATTGGGGAGAAGGGGAGTTTGTGCCACAACTTGACAAAAGGAAGGGACCGGTAGGTAGGACATGTTTTGAGGCATCAACGGATCACAAATTTAGCTTTGTAGGGCAGCGTGGAGGGTGAAAATCTTAGAGGGAGACCAAGAGATGAATACACTAAGCAGATTCAGAAGGATGTAGGTTGCAGAAAGTACTGGGAGATGAAGAAGCTTGCACAGGATAGAGTAGGATGGAGAGCTGCATCAAACCAGTCTCATGACTGAAGACCACAACAACAACAACAACAAGAAAGGAATGGAGCAAAATCAAGGTACATACCTTATGAAAAAGCACATCCTCAGTAGAAAAATAAGTGTGCAATGTCTTTACTTGCGTGGTTCCAAAACCTTTAGCATTCCTCATTTCACCAATTAACGATGGCTCTTAAAAATTACATCATTGTCTTGAAAAGGTCTGTAGATAGTGAAATAAAAATGTTCAAATGTGTGTCAAATCTTATGGGACTCAACTGCTAAGGTCATCAGTCCCTAAGCGTACACATCACTTAACCTAAATTATCCTAAGGACAAACACACACACCCATGCCCGATGGAGGACTCGAACCTCCGCCGGACCAGCCGCACAGTCCGTGACTGCAGTACCTAAGACCGCTGAAGGTTTTGCTTGGTAACCATATGGCAAAAAGTTGTGTTCTTCGCCATTTGCCAAAATCTCATCTCCATATCTCCAACCATTTACCACAATAACTATGACCATTAACATTTATAAATTTAGCGCTTTGTACGAAAATTGCTCAATGAGAGTCGGCCACCTTATCCTGTGCGCATTCTTTACTCATGGCTAACCGTCTCCTGTATATCTTACTGTGTCTCCGTCATTGTGATCGACATAATTCCGAAGAGTGCAAGTGCCTAAAAGTGCGAGAAGTATCGCACAATCAGTTTCACAGCTAATGCATCCATGTACCTGACGACATTCATACACAGAAGAACGGAAAAGAAAATTGAGGATGTGCTAGTTGTCGATCAGTTTGGCTTTAGGAAAGATTAAGGGACCAGACAGGCAATTCTGACTCTTCAGCTGATAATGGAAGCAAGATTAAAGAAAAATCAAGCACATTCATAAGATTTGTCGGCCTGGAAAAAGTGTTCGAAAATGATAAATGGTGAAAGATGTTTGAAACTCTGAGAAAAATAGGGTTACGCTATAGGGAGAGACGTGTAATACACAATATCTACAAGAGGCTAGAGGAATAATAGGAGTTGGATTAAACAGGACGTAAGACAGGGATGTACAAAATCCCGTTTCCTAGCAGTCGCCAGTAGCTCTGAGAGGAAATGTATGTAAAGACGCGGCCGTCCTTTGTCCGGATAACGTTCCTGATACAGATGTAGTGCAGGTTATATAAAACGACGTCGGCATGGGCATCTGACTTAGCTCCCAATCCACAATACCGAGCACAACGCTAGCGGAGACGGACACCGCTGATAATGAGGAATCTGTCGTGCGGTAATTATTTTTTGTAATGTAAATCTCAAGAATGTTCCATCAAATGGTTCAAATGGCTCTGAGCACTATGGCACTTAAAATTTGAGGTCATCAGTCCCCTATAACGTAGAACTACATTAAACCTAACAAACCTAAGGGCATCATACACGTCCATGACCGAGGCAGAATTCGAACCTGCGACCGTAGCGGTCACGCGGTTCCAGACTGAAGCGCCTAGAACCCCTTGGCCCCAACCGCCGGCAGAATGCTCCATCAGTCCATGCTGATTTCCGCTTGGAGAATTTCTTAAACTACTGCTGGACTATCGATGAAAGTAAACAGAAAATAATCGATTCCATGTCCGCCCCGTTAGCCGAGTGGCCAGCGTGACGGATTGTCGTCCTATGGGCCCGGGTTCGATTCCAGGCTGGGTCGGAGATTTCCTCCGCTCAGGGACTGGGTGTTGTCTTCCTCATCATTTCATCCCCATCCGGCGCGCAGGTCGCCGAATGTGGCGTCGAATGTAATGAGACCTGCAGCAGGGCGGCCGGCCCTGCCCCGCAAGGGGCCTCCCGGCCAATGACGCCAAACGCTCATTTCCGTTTTCATTTCCATCGATTCCATGGCCAGGTGGCTGAAGTGTACAGCAAAAGTGCACCATCCTATGACGCAGTGGTTACGCAAACGCTCTCAATGCTGTGAGACAAGTCTGAATGACGAAGGGGAATGTGGCAGGCCATTTTCTTCGGCAAAGTTCCAGCTCAACACGCACAGCACACTGTCATTCTTTTATTCCTTAAGATGAAGAAACCGTTTCTTGCAGGCATTTGCAGACTCACGAAATGATTTTGGAGGTGGAATGATTTCTGATCAGCCGAATTGCGAACTTCCCTAAGTCATCTACCGTTCGTAAAGTATGGCACAGTGAAAGGTTAATATGTACAGAATGACAAACATCATCGCTGATTTTCGGGATGGCAGCTTCATTTTTTGACGTGGTAATTAGAACCTTATGCTTAGGCACCTTGTAAATACCTCCTTCGGACAAGTTGTACAGTTTGATTCTTAGTAACGTTTAGAAACCAACGAAGCGACTTAGATGATGCTTAGACAAGTACTTTAATGTAAGATACATGGGGTCACCAATGTTGGGAAAAGATGGATGAGAAATGTTGAACACGTTACTCACTAGACGACCTATGTCGCCGCACGTGCAGCGATTGGGCTTTGGCGTGAAGGGATGATTGAACGATGCAATACTTGCATTCCAGCAAACGGTGAAAATTTGGAACAAATGGTGTAAAAGTGATCTGCTATAAACGTAGAAGTTACAAAACTACTGCCCTCAGCCCTATGAAGTAAGTTCCTTACGAAGTTTGTTTCTTTTTCTCCCTTCATTTTTGTTT